>NW_026562464.1:335000-935000 GCF_027474105.1 Poeciliopsis prolifica | reverse complement strand
TGTGTTGCTTGTCCAGGATTTTCATGGCTGGTTTCCAGACATGCACAAACACATGGGACTGTCAAGTGAACACTGTTCCCTTTTCCTGCTCCCTCATTATCTACCCTACACCACTTCCTGAGTGGAATGAAAAAAGGCAGGACTCTCTCTGGCAGAGTGTTGACATGACTGGCACCAAGTGGCATATTTGTAATTTTCTGTTTGAGAGGGAAACACACATAAGTGGAGATCTGAGATTCCTGAGCTATGAGCTCATCTGGGCTTCTATACACACTAAGACTAACATGTAAGTGAGTTTAAACCACAGAGCGAAGTGAGGTAGCATGCAAGCAAGTGTAAGGAAAGTGAATCTGTAACAGTAGCTACGTTTCCATTAACCATAAAACTGTGCAAATTGACATTATCATACACTTATTGGAAACACACCAATCTAGAAAAAACTCACAAGCAGGAAGGTGGTTTTCCTGCCATATTAAAACATTTTTTTGCATCACACGAGTGACATGTAGCTGTTACTATTGGCAAAAACATTGAAGAAGATGACAGGAAGTAATACGAGGATGATGGTTGGTGTTTGTTTTGAGCAGCATCACACAGTACACAAAAAGTTGTTTCATTCCAATGTTTTGAATCCAAAGCTCTTCTGTGAAATCAAAGACTACAAAAAGCTGCATACTCCAAAATCTGCAGTAGGTTTATCGCCTGAATAAGACGTCGAGGTCTCCTCTGATTGGCTGATAGACGATGAGTGCTAGCAATATGGCTGAATTATGGAAATATCTCATGTAACTGAATATGGTATTGCTGCCATGATTTTTATTGATTTATCATGTGAATACGCTTATTCACATGTTATTTTAATTTAATTTCTTATTTAATGAAAACATCACCATTGTGAAATTATTTTTTTGATATTACCAAACATATCCACAGATATGTAATGGAAGCGCACAAAAATTACACACACTTTGCAAAAATTTCGAAACACTCTGAAAATAATCATATTGTTTGTTAAATATTACAATGCTGTAGATTTTATGTTCTCATATTGCCTCCCTGCTGCTTCTGTCATTGGTACTACATTTTTTTTAATCAGTTTTACCCTTCAGCAATCCCTCCACGCCCAAGTCTTGTATGACTTCTAAACAGGAGGCTGGTTCGGGTAGATCAACACTGTGAATGATTTCTCTGTGAACAGAAACTGTTCAAGTCTTGACAGATTCTCAATTAAATTTATGTGTGTCTCCTGCTGTGTGTTTGGGTTGCAGCTCTGCTGTCTAATGCTGCCTGAAACAGATGTCTTCCCCGTATTTAGCTCCAACCTCATCCCTGCACACATTTGAGCAGCTTCCTGGCCTCTCCTCAAGAGAATCAGGCTCAAAGCATAATCTACCACCATCAGGCTATATAGTGGGGATGGTCTGTTTAGGGCATACATGGTTACTGTAAAGAAAGTTGTTTCTGAATCATTGCAAAAAAAAATTTTCGTTTTGTTTTAAACGGCCATTCTCAAGGCATGTTTTAAAGGCATGCCTTTAAAACAAGGACATTTTGTCAATGTCCTTGAAGGGAAACCTTCCTTTAAACAATAAGTTCAAACACAAAAACAATGGCAAGACAGTAAAAAGTCTGAAAGAAATATCAACAAAACTTTCAATTTTCCTGTAAACTGGCCCAACTAATAAAATAATAAGTTGTTAAGCAGAAAAAACAATCAGTCATTTGCATCAATCTCTTTCAGTGCTCATATAGTCCGTTGTTTTTCTTATACATGGAACATGTGATCCTTGAGATTCAGATTCCTCTGGTCACACTTTCTGTAACGTGAGGATCAATCTAAAAAAATTTAGTTTTTTTATTTATCCCCAAAAGTCTGTCACAAGTACTTTAGTAATAGTTGGTAACTTTAAGGCATTAGATCATCTTTTTTTTTTTTTGCCTCAACATGTTTGCCTCCCATGATGTAATTGCAATATCTTAAGGAAAGCACAGAAACTTCTAAGAAATACTTCTGGATCTGCCACTACCAGGAAAATTAAAGTGATAAACAGCAACTTAAGCTGCTGACAGCAAGTGTCTTTAAAGTCGCATGAGGACGCCGTCACCAAAACAACCGCACAAAAACCTGGGGGCTGAATTGATCCCATTTATGGAGAATGTTTTTCAGCTTACATGACACTGACTGATTGCGTTCTTTCCTCTGGCTTGTTTGAGCAGACTATTTTTAATCTTTCTTGGGAAACAAGTGGATGTTTTTTTTTTCTTTTTGGCTATCAATGAGATATAATTTAAGATGTAAAGTGAAGTTTTTTACTCTGAGAATAACTGTGATCAAACACAATCAAGTAGAATGTCAGAGACCATGTGTCTGCTGGAGATTCTGTGACCAACACTCCAAGAATGTCTTCCATAAAAAGAAGCAGCTCTTTTTGTTAATATCAAGAAAAAAAATGTTTTTTTTCTCTGACAAATGATTCACACTGTTTAGAAAACAGTAATAAGAGTTTTTTTCTAAGTGATAATGCATTTTGTTTAGAGTTTGTCTAGTATTTAAATATAAATCTAATATTTTTATATTAACGTTTATTCTATATTGCTGTAGGCTGTTAGGCATTTTTAGGGGGTCATATTAGCTCCGTTAGCATCACATTTCCAAATCTAGCATCCTGCCTGTCAAAGACTAAAAGCTCAAATAGTTTTAAAAAGAACAACATTGCTGTCATTCGTTCAAATGAACTGGTTTATAGTGTGGTCAGTTTTGGACTAACCACACTGTTGCTATATATATTTTGCACCATTACCCAAATATAGCAGTATATATAGCCTGCTTTCTTGTGGTTCAAGGAATGTTTCAGTTCTATTGTGCTTAAAACAATTAAAATAATATTTAGAAAACACCCAAGTATCTGATGCCTGTGTTTGCATTTGTTTCTTTGTTACCAAAAGAAAAATGGCTTCCTTACATCCACTGGTGGAACCTCAAAGTGCCTCTATCCGTTTCTCTGGTGCAACAGGGAGATTTTGAATCCAGAAGGAGATGATGTTTCAGATCCCACTCCTGACATGTGTTTAACCTGAACATTTTATGAGAATCTTTGGAATTTGTGGAGGAGGGAAAGTATTTTTTAGAAGACAGCCGATGCACAATCATTTTTTAACTGTGAAGCATCCCAGCTGAGAACAGTTATTTCCTGATGTTATGCCATTTTGTCTTTTTTCTTTAAATATGAATGTCAATGAAACTGTGCAAAACTCATTTTATTGTTTTATTACCATTACATACTGTTGTTAAAAACCAAGAAAATAATCTGCCATGCTTTACAGACTTAAAACAAAAAATTCTGCATGTAATTTTACATTATTCTATTAAAATGATTGAATCTGTTGATGGAACATTTACTGTTTATTGCAACTCTTAGTCACTGGTTAATATAACCTGAGCTACTGTGTTGAATGTGAGCAGCAACAACTCAGACGAAACAAACAGAAGAAACAAACTGCAAAGCGCAAAGTGCAGCTTTTCAAACAACTCAAATATTTTTCTAACTTAAAGAAAACAGACCAGTTTGGGCAAAAACTGCCTCTTCTTGAGGAAGCTTTTCAGTTTGGTCAAAACATCAAGCTGCGTCCAGCTGTATAGAACTGTGAAAAACACATTTCTTCAGATTGGGACCAGGCCTCACCTCTTCACAGTTCCAATGAAAGTGTTTGCCTCAGTAGAGATTTCTTGTATTTTTGCTTTTGGCAGCACTTCGGGTCAGGCCTGCAAACTAATTACAATGTCCAACAAAGATAAAGACAGGATGTAGTTTGCAAATGATGACTTCATTTGTTAAGAGGAGAAATAGCTAACCAAACCCACCTGGTAATGTATGGCAAACCTGAAAACTGCAATAACTTACAGTGAGTTTCTTACGTCACTGAGCAGGAATCTCTTTTTTTGCAGAATTATTTTAAGTCTTTGGAAGGTTGTTGAGTTGGGTTTATTTGTCCAGCTCATTTCAACAACAAGACAGTTCAAAGTGCTTTATTTCAGAAAAAAACACAATCAAGTTACTAATTATGAAGCAAGCTTGAACCTTACGTTTCTTCAAATATTATTGAAATTATCAAGCACATTCTCTGTATTATCAGCTGTCAGTGGTGATGTTGATGAGGATCTTGTGTGTGATTGGCCAGAGCATGACTGCGTGTCAAATAAGGTCATTTCCACAATTAGTTAACAAAAGACAAGGAACTGAGACAAACTTATCATCTGACTAGGAAGATGACAGCAGCTGCGTTTCCATTACAAACTTTGTCAATATTCTGGTGACGTCAAAGAAACATAATTTGCTGTTGTGGTATTCTAATTAAATAAGAAATACAATTAAAATCTCATGTGAATAAGTTTGTTCACATAAGTCATAAAAAAAAATATGCCTCGCACTCATCCTCCTGGAAAAATCCTCATGTTTATTAGAGAACATGAGAAATTTTTTTTTCATTATTGGCATGTTTCCATGAAGCAAATTTATTACCAAAAAGCCACTGATCAGCTTCAGGCCGGTGCATTTGTATTTATTGAAAGCTCTTAATGTACATGACCCTGCTCTCTGCTGGGTTCTGCACCCAATGTCTTAAATTTTTGTCATTCTCTCATTTTCATCTACTGACCTTTCATATCACTAGCGTCTGTCTCCAGACGTTCTGCACACGCCTCAAGCAGCAGCTTCCGCTCCGCCTTCACATCCTATCCAAGTGAAACCCCTGACTCTAAGCCCAGCCCAGTCTGCTTCCTGTAGGAAGGTGGTTTCTACATGGAATGAGTGTATTGTCAAATCATACCTCACTCACTCCATTCTTTTATTTTCAGGAGTCTTACATTTTCTCCTGTAACACTAAAATTATACCCTTACAGTGCAAGAAGTAAAAATAGGAAATCTTCTACTGCAGACAAAATAACACCCATCAAAACACTATCTTAAAAAGAAATCAGTGAAAGGATAGCACTTTGTTGAATTTTTCCTAAAACCAATAAAAATACAGGATAAAGGTCTTCTTTGTTGGATCTTTTCTTGAAAGTAATGCTTTAAAATTTTGTCCCATCTCATTAACATGATATCCTTACATCCCTACTGATACCAGGTCACAAAAAATATTTTTGGGAGTTGTCTCTTTTATAACTGAATTAAGATTATTTTCCACCGTTGAATCCAAAAATTCTATCCATTTTTCTCAATCAGGTTTTTATTCTAATATGATTTAGAGAAATCTGATCTTCTGACTAAATTGATGACATTTTTGTAATCTTATCGGTTTATTTCCATTAATATTTCTCATTCAAAAAAGGTTTTAGGATATTTTTTTTTCTAACAGTATATTAATGAAATGCTACAAACATGGACTTCTGTACATTGTATAATAATCACTATAAGGGTAAGTACATGTGAATTGAACATTATGTCTTCAATGTGTAAAATTCTCCATCTCTTTTCTGTCCTGATGGAATCTCTCCTGCTCATCATTCATTGATCAGATTTTCAGGAAACTGATCCAGATGAGAGAACAAGTCTTGCATTTTGATGCTCATGTTGCTCCATAGTTCAGGAAGTTGACCTGATTGAGCAAAACCAATGTGATTTTTGGATTCATCAAAATGACCCTGAAACTGTGGAAAACCCCAGACAAGTTTTTGCCTGGTGTCCAGGGGAGCAGATCCATACTATTTGTTGGGATGTGGAGTTTCTAAGACTTTTGCATGTTTTAAAAGAATAGTTGGCAGAAATACATTGTAATTTTAAAAAATTGTGAATAGGAAACAAATTCAAGTTTGTCGCCTGCATTCACAAAACTAACAATGCGAATGTCTTTCCATACTCACATAAATCATCATTATGTTTGTGTAAGGAGGCTTCACTTCAATCTGAGTTTGAGATATTTGGTGAAGAAGAATGGGTAAGAAAATCTTGTCACTGTACAAAACAGGAAGATTTGATGGTGGAATTTAAGAAGGAAGTGGTTCTTATATCTGAGCACAAACAGACTTTTTAACAGCAATTAATTTAGAAAACCCTGCGTCCTTTTCATGCCACTTCATAACTTTGCAGTACCTTGTGTTGATCTAGATGGGAAAAACAGCTTTGGAGCTATAAACTCTTTTTAGGGCTTATTGCTTCATGATAATGTCTGTGTCTTCATTGTTTTTGGGGAACCAATAAGCATCTTTAAACTGACTGGCTTGATGCCTGGAGTAAAGCAGCTTTTCTCCTCCCAGAGCTGCTGGTTCCGGAGCAAAGTGCGAGAAAGAGCGCTGCAGGTGTATTTATACAGGTGACTGGATAGACTGAACACAGCGGGCGGCTGCGCATTAGATAATTAATGGAAGTGTAGCTTTACACACTTCCATCCATCTCAACAAATGGGTGGCGGAGCAGGTCGGGGAGACGCGTAGATGGTAGATGAGTTTGTGAGTGTGACGAACAAAGGTGTCAAATCGCGTCACTAATATAAACATAAAAGCTATAAATGTCTTGGTAAGGTGAGAGTTCATTTATTAAACTGACTAAAGATGAATACATAAACCAAAAGCTGAAGCATAGAAATTTTTTAATAAGCTTATTTGTGAGATTGCCTCTTTATCATTAAATTGAACATAATTTCAGATTTTTGTATAACCTTTATTCAGGTTAACTTAGAAAGTGAGCTGTGATTATTACAGATTAATTTGATAAATGACAGAAAAGTTATTGTTAGGGGAGCTCAACTGTGAGAAATTGGACTGGTGTTGATATGTGATAGTAATACTGCTGTTATGTTAGATTGTTTTATTTGATAAAATAAAACATTTTTATCAAATAAAAATTTATACATTTTTTATTTGATAAAAATTATCAAATAAAAATAATTGTAAGAATACTCAAAAGTCCTGACTCTTTTTCCGACCTTTGAAAACCTGCCAATCTGTTCTGACTCCCATCTTGTATCTCTAAAAGAGATTCCCAAACAAGCTGCTGCTCTGTGTGCATGTCTGATGAACTGTAATCAGTGAGGCTTTATTCCAGAAGAGTGTGGATCGTTTTGGGGAGGGAATCCCAGATCCTGTCCATGCCCGTGGAAAGAGTGGAGAGGAGGGAAGCCTGTGACTCAGATGTTTATTTGACTGGTCTTGTGGTTGTTTCCCAACATGGCAACAGCCAGATCGCAGCATAGCAACCACCCCCAGCCTTCCTCCATACAGAGGCTCCTCAGCACAACATACCATTGAGACTAAATGGGAACAGATACTTGGCTTTATAATTAACATAACCCAAGCAATAAATTGCACTGCCAGATTTATTTATTTATTTATTTTATTTTTTATTTTTGCAATATGATTTGTATCAGATTTAATTTTAAAAGTCCTGCTGCACTGTTTGGAAAAATTCTAAATACTATTTCTCCCTCTGAAGGTTCTGTCTTCTGAGTGCATAAATGCTTTCACAACAATATTTCAACAACATCTAATTGCAGATACACATTCTGAACTTTTGAAGCTACAACTGTGGAAAGAGGGAAAGCAGGCAGGAAGTGATTCTGATGTCAGTGATTCTGCTGACGCGGTGTGATTTAGAGCACATATTACCAATTGGGCCCTAAATGACACAAACACAGACCATGGAAAGCAGTGGTGTCCAAACTTGGTATCGAAAGGATCTGTATTCCAATAATAGTTTTTAGAAACAAGCACAAAAAAAATCAAATAAAATTAGATTAAAATAAAAAATTAGAAGTCAGTTGGTGTAGCCCCAATTTACTATGAAATTAAATCGCAAGTAAAAATTGCAGTTGTTAAAAGATTATTGTTTTTTGCTAAAAATAATGTATTCAATTGAAATTTAAATTAATTAAAAAAAAAGAATTCATTTGCTCTAATTAAAAATTGAAAATCACCTGCCTTGGTGGCCCAAACAGAATCGGACTTGGGGCCACAAATGGCCTCTGGATCGCACTTAGGACAACCCTGCTGTAAAATAATCAGCAAATAAAATGCTTTATTACACCAATGGCATCAAGCTGCACCTTTATTATGTGTTAAAACTTGTATATTTTGAGCACAATGTAGAAATGAAGGTGAAAATGTTTGTCCTGTTGAAACCATGAATATTTTCTGTGATTTTGTCTTCTCTGCCTGCTTCATTGCACATTATCTAGAAAGCAATGCTACCCTTAAAAAGCTCCTGTCTCTTAAATATTTTGTATGAACACACACACACACACATGCACAAACACAGATAGACACACCAAACAAAAAATCATATTTTTGTATAAAACTGTAGCTGAGTGAGGTAAATGCTGCCTGGCCGGGCAACAAGCTTTATCCTTAAAGTGACACTGGCCATCAAATACTTCTTCTTCTCTGAAAGCTGTCCATTCACTTTTCACGAACATGAGAGTCCTTGTTTGTTCCCCCACATTCACAAACAGTCGACAGTTTTCAAGGTCACGCCTCTCCTGCTTTACAGGGTCTGCACTGAAAGCTCTTTGAAACACATCTGGTTTAGCGCCACCTGGATAAGAACCAAGTACGTGAATCAACACGACAACAGTCAACTGAACACGTGGTAACGTATGCCAGGTTTTAAAGACAGAAGAAAAATGCCCCAAACTGAACAAAAGAAGTGAAGAGCATGCAAACAGCTCAAGAAAATGTGGCGTTGTGTTTGTCCAAGTGGGCCGGGCCACATGCTCTGTCTTAAAGAGGGAAGCCCTGCTGCATCATTAAGACCAGAGATTTCCCTCTCGCTTTAAAAGGAAAGCTTTGTGCCAATTTGAAAGCTGTCCAGCTGAGACCATTTTATGTGAAAGCATCATTCACATCTCCCACGGTTAGATTTTGTGGAAAACTATCAGCGGTTCAGTGTGTGTGTGTGTGTGTGTGTGTGTCTATTGAGTCCTGGCTTCTCTGCTTGCCACACCCTCCATGTGTGTGTCAGGTGTGTCAGTACCTCAGGCATGAGAGAACATCAGCACACTGAGAGGGGGAAGCTTACACAGCAAGGAAGGAATGTGTTTTTACCAATTAATCAGCAACATATCTGACCCACTGCGGTAGTCTGATCCGTAGTTTGATATCAACAGAAATTGTTCTGGAGACAGTCTTTAGGATGCATATTTCTGTATTACAGAACAGGAAGTACTGGCAAAGGTTTAGAAAAAAAAGAAAAAAATAATATATAGAAAAATTCCCTTCTCACCCACCGTGGGTGGTTCTTATCCTCTAAGCACGGGTCCACTACCAGAGGCCTGGGAGCTTGAGGGTCCTGCAGTATCTTGGCTGTGCCAAGGACTGCTGCACATTTCTGGACTGAGATGTCTGATGTTGTTCCTGGGATCTGTTGTAGCCACTGCTCCAGTTTGGGGGTTACTGCCCCGAGGGCCCCGATGACCACAGGCACCACTGTGGTCTTCACCTTCCAGGCCCTCTCCAGTTCCTCCCTGAGGCCCTGGTATTTCTCCAATTTCTCCTTTTTCCTGATGTTGCAATCACTTGGTATTGCTACATCTACCACAACGGCTTTCCTCTGATGTTTATCCACTACGACAATGTCTGGTTGGTTCGCCATTACCGTTCTGTCTGTCTGGATCTGGAAGTCCCACAGGATCTTAGCTCTGGCGTTCTCCACCACCTTTGGGGGTGTTCCCACTTTGATCTCGGGGTTTCCAGTCCATATTCTGCACAGATGTTTCTGTACACAATGTCTGCCACTTGGTTATGTCGCTCCATATACGCTTTCCCTGCCAGTATCTTATATATATATATATATATATATATATATATATATATATATATATATATATATATATATATATATATATATGTGTGTGTGTGTGTGTGTGTGTGTGTGTGTAGAAATACTTTTTTAAACTCTTCTCTGTGATAAGTGGAAAATATTTTCATCTATCATGCTATCATGTAAGGTCATGTTTTGATTGGACAGGATGTTCACACTGAAAGGCTTAAAGGTGATCTATTGTGCTTCCTCAAACAGGTCAGGATAGAGCAAACATTTTCATTACATCATTAGGTTTTGGGGTTTTTTATACAAAATCATTCTTGATGTTGTTCTATATCGGGTTTTTATTATTTTCTTCATGCCATCATGAATCAAACAACCACACAAAAAAATAAAAAATTTGCATCACAACATAAAATCTGTCAGGAAAATAATTGGGGAGTTTCAACAGTTTCACAAGTTTTGTTTTTGCCAAGTAAAGAGCCAAGCCCTTACATTCCTTTGGCTGACGGGGAGCGATGAAACAAACAGAAGTTGTCATAACATAAGATTAAGAAAAAATACATCTTTAAAGAATTATCCACATCTTCCAGTCAACCCAATGGTGGTTGGGATGAAATTTTGTGGGCTGCTGCAGATATCTCTCTAGAAGACGCTGGGCGTGTCGGCGGCCAAACCTTTATTTGTGCTGAATGCGTGAGGAAGGCTTGAACTCTGGAAAACTGTGACACAGTGTTACTTTTTATAACTCTGTAAATCTCTATATGATTAATTTTGTGTCACTATTTTTTGTCATATTTTTGTTTCGTGTGACAACAGTTGATGCTTTATTGAGGCCAAAGTGTTCTGCGTTATTTTGCTCCTTTGAGAGCTGATTTCTGAGGCCTTTGCAAATATTCATATTTAGTTACGTCACTAACACAAACAACAGAAATTTGAAAATATGTAAGTTTTGTATTCTCAACACAGAATTGAGAATAATTTTAAAGTGGAGGAGGAATGGGTTTCAACACTTTTTATTCAGAAAAACATGAAAATACTTTGTAGAACAATCTTTCTGTTGAGGTAAGTCTCTGAATGCTTTGTTCTAGAAACTGAAGCTTTTACTCTTTTCAAAATATTTAAATTTCAGACAGATTAGACCAAGGATGTCAGGAATTTTCATCTAAACATTTCCCCAGTCTCAATTTTGTAGATTTACCTTTGCGCATATTTTCGTAACATTTTTTATTCAACAACTAATGTATTTACAAATGCACCTATAATTAACTCAGTATTGCTGCTCATCAACTCTGACCTCATTTCCTGTCCCAGATGAAGAAACTATTCCAATCATAGTGCACAATACATTAATAATATGAAACACCCTTTTTAACTGAATTTACATATACTTTTTGGCATTAGGATCATAGCTGTGTGTTTCAACAATATCCTGACAGAGCATTTCATAAAAAAAGACCCACAAATAGTTGCTGCCTTTAGCAGAAGAGTTGAAATTTGAGAGTGTGAAAACATCTCAGGGTTTTTTTGTTTTTCTTTTATTAAGACAAGAACAAATTTGAATTCTGTCATTTGAGCGCTTCCTCTCTTTCTGAACCTCTACAATTCAGAAACAGATGAGGGGGCATTGGAGCTTCGGCAGTGCATCTGCTGGCTGCAGCAGAATAAATACTAAGTGACACTAAGAGGGAGTGTTTGGCGCTGGTCGTCTCTACATTATTGTGAAAATATCCAGCTGCACCACTGAAACATTTCTTAAACACTTTCACCTCTGTGTCAACTTGCACAAAGTCTTGATGGTCTGGAGCTTGAATTGGAAACTTAAGGGTAAATTATGCTATAATAATTGTGTCTGATTGTGTCTGCAGTAGCAGATCTGGAGATGAGTCATAGGGTGCAGAGTTATTGTAGTACAAAATTTAAAACTCAATATCCAAACTCAGAAAAATACTCAAAACTTGATACAATTGCAATACACTGGCAATATTTCTTGAAGGAGTATGGTTCTTTCTAATAAAGAGCAAAGATTACAGTTAGGAGATGAGAACTGAGTAGAATTTTGCAGGAAGGCCCGGCGAGGTTAGCTAAAAGACAATGGCAATGGGTCAGTTTGTATTGAGTTTGACACAAATGAGTATCTCTGAATAATTCATTTATCTAGTGTCAATTGTTTCCAGATAGCAATCATTTTGACAGGTCTAGTTCCACGCAATGCTGCATCTTCTGGGTTGTTGTTGTCTGTTTTTCTATGACAAATGTGTACAAAACTTTGGCAAAATTACCTGAAAGTAAAAAAAAATTACAATTGCAATGTTTCCATTAAAATGACACACAATTGACTTCCGGTTGGACGCAAGATGGAGAAGATGCTTTTTCCGAAGCTCCCACCTCCAACATTAAGACTCTGTTGAATTTCGCTTCATATTTGTTAATCCAGTAGTAACTATAGTGTTACACTGGAACTGCGACCAGTTAGTCTAACAATGACCAGCAGAACAAAAAAAGAAGAGCAGAAAAAAGACAAGGGGAACATCATGGCGGTGTTAACAGCTACGCTAGCTGACCACAAGAAATCCCTCTCATCAGAGTTCAATGTGGCGTTTACTAAACTCAAAACAAAACTGGAGTGCTTTGAATCTACCATTTCTACCCACCACCAGTGTATTTCATCACCGGAGAATGGTCCATTTCGAGCCAAGCTAAAAACAAGCAGAGCTACGGTGACAGGAGAGAACAACAGACTGAAAGCGAGCCTAATTGACTTGGAAAGTAGGAGCCGCCGCAACAATGTCAGGTTGGTGGGACTTCCCGAAGGCATAGAAGGATCGCACCCGACAACATTTTTCCCTCAACTGCTTCTGGAGGTCTTCAGGGAAGATACGTTGAAAAAGGCTCCAGAGCTGGATCGTGCACACTGGATGCTAACTGCGAAATTGGGCCCCGGTGAGAAACCCAGAGCTGTAATCGTGTGTTTCGACAACTCTCAAACCAGGGAGCTCGTTATACGCAAAACCAGAGAGTTACAAGGTAAGTTGAAGTACAAGAGTACCCCGTTTCACATTATTGAAGATTACTGCCCGGAGATTTTACAGCAGCGCTCAGCTTACCACGGGATCATGAAAGAACTGTATAACCAAGGACTCAAGCCTGCTTTGCGCTACCCAGACAAGCAATTCATCATGACCGAGAATAGGAGTTGAAAGTTCCTGGCTTCACCTGAGGATGCCAAGCACTACATTGGCTCTCTTCACCAACCAGCCCTAACCCACCAGTGGAATAATTATTAGCTGGATCAAAGTGGTTTATCTGTGATATTAATCTAGACACTCCCAGAACTCAGACGATTCTTTATAGCTTGTTTAATGCAAACCTGTCATTGGAATTTCTTTACTTTATTATTCTTTCGATTAACCTGTACAAATAAGATTAGCCCTGGACCTGATTACTGTCACACAGACTGGACTAGAATGCCATGATGACCATTGGCTACTCTTTCAGATCCAGCATATTTATTTTGAGGTGTATTGGGTTATTATGTTGATTTAACTAAGTTATTGAGCTTTTTCAGAAGTTCTTCTACAGTTACATTGGTTGAATTTTTGGTTGTCTGGTCTGAGCTGGTTGCCTTCTGACAAGTGACCATTTTGATTTTGGGAGGAGGAAAATGTTAGTCTAAAATGAAGGAAGTCTTGCTGGGGATAGAAGATGCCCTGCTCTGCGATGGACACGTAAATTTTAGTTTTTTCTTCAAAGGGGGTCTAGGTCCAGATGCATGTGTTTTTAGTTGTGGTATAAATGTGAGTGTGTGTGTGTGTGTGTGTGTGTGTGTGTGTGTGTTTGTGTTGTTTTTTTTCCTTTCTCTTTCTTTTCTTTCTACAGTTGCTGGCCAACAATATGCCAATTACCAGTCTCCGTTCAGCCAAAATCGAACTGCCAACTGCAATGTATATACCTCTTGTGGAATAGTAAGGTATGACCAACACAGGTAATAATTTGAGGGTTGTTTTGTGGAACGTGAGAGGTTTGGGAATTTCCACTAACATTGCTGAAGTTATGACTCATTTTCAGCAACTTAAAGGGGACATATTCTTCTTACAAGAAACAGACCTCCATAATAGAGAAACAATCCGATTTAAATGAAGTTGGATTAGCCATGTATTTCACTCTAGATTCAATGCCCAGGCTCGAGGAACAGCCATACTTATTCATGATAGTATTATGTTTAAACAACACACAGACGGTGACGCCGACCGTTGATTAATTGGATGATCCAGGTGGGGTTAGAAGAGTCTTCCAGTTTGAATTTGCGCCTAGGCTTCATAACATGATGTAAGGTACAAAAATAAAAAGTCTATTTTAGATAATACTGACATGCCATTCTGATAGAACGGTCTGCATTACTTTTGCAATTTTAATAAATGGCGCACATCCACTAATTGCACCTACAATTTCATTTATTTTTTTCCACAACCAACGTAGCATTTCTTATTTGGAGTCTTTTAAGATCACACAGCATCAAACACGGTAGACAGAACAGAGACTTTTTCTGAAAAGCGAATGTAAAACTGTAAATGTTGCCAGCTTTCTGTTAGTTCAGGTTTGGAAACGGTCCAGTGACATACATGACCCGACACCTGCTCTGCATGCGTTCCAGCACCGTCATCCTTTATGTTCTGATTCTCTGCAACCACAAGGAGGAAGAAAAACATCAACGTCTTCCGGTGGGGTTACAGACAACACTCATCACATCGTCTCCCATCCCTGAGAGGAAATTACATCCCTGTGCTGCAAAGCATAAAATCTGTATTAGCAGCGGTATGACAGGATGTTAGCAAAACAATCAATCAGATCAATCTGAGACAATGTCGCTACTGTTTTCTCTCTGCATTATTGCATTTGTTGTTTCACTGAACACACAAGCCTGAGAAGACTGCACCATATGAGCCATGTTTTCCCCTCTGGGACTTTAAAGTTTTTCCATCCTGGCAGGTTTACACTGTGCTCCTGAACATTGAAGTAATACTTTCCAATTCTGACACACACACGTATGCATACACACACACTCCAATCCACCACCCCACCTTCACGGTGGTGAAATGAGAGGCTTATCACTAAAAGGTGGAGGAGTTATTCAGACGTATTTTCTTGTGTGATCAAAGCTGCAGTGCTGACTGAGCTGTCATTCACACAGCTTCATGCAGGTTTGGACTGGGACATTCTACATCCGTATTAAAACTGCAGCATGCAAGTTTTAAAAAAAAAAATGTGTTTACATATTTGTTGAAAGATAATCTGCAAAAAACTGATCTCCTCTGCCTTTTCCCAGTTTGAACAAGAAACAACCAATCAGACAATCTTCAAGTTTAGAAGAGCCTGTTTGTTTTTCAACTGCAGATCAAATGCTGAGAAAATGGCCATAAATAGAGGAACAACGGTGAAAGAAACATTTCACCAGATGCTGCCCAACATGCTTCCTGAAACATTGAGGTGTTTTACAAAACTGTCTTGAGGGACTAAACCCTGTGAAAAAAAATGCAAATGTGACAGTCAGTGTTTCAGTATGCTGGGGCCTGTCAGGACATTCCTCCTTCCACAGCTAACTTTATATCTCTCTTTTTCTTCTCTCTCTCTCTCTCTCTCTCTCTCTCTCTCTCTATATATATATATATGTCAGGTTCTGTGTTTTTTCTGTGTTTTAATTCTGAGTTTCTGTGTCCTGAGTCTCCTCGTTGTCCTGTCTTCCCCTTGATTGTTCCCAGGTGTGTCTTGTTCTCCTGATTACCCTCAGTGTATTTAGTCCCTCCTGTGTCCTTTGTTCCTCGTCGGGTCCTTGTCCTACTTTTTGTCAGATTGTCGCTCGTTTGTTTTGTGCCCTTAAGACCAGTTGCTACCGGTGTGAGCCCTGGCTTCCGCTCAGCCGTGCTGCCTGGCCGCGGACTCTGTATTTTTGTGGACTTGTTTTCATTAAATAATTTGTTATTCACCATACCTGGGTCTCCAGCGTGCTGCCTCACCATCTTCACCACCACATTTCATGACAGAAGGACCCGACCAGAAATACGGTGAGGCTCGCTGAATCTGATCATGGACCCAGAGGGTTTAGAGGAGCTACTCCGAACCATCCGTGAGTACGAGGAGTCAAAAACCACGTCCACGTTCGCCCTGAGACGGCCAGGGTTCGCGATACGCCTGGGCCTGCTACTGGACTATTGGGTTCCTCGTCTCCCGCACCCCGCGCTGGTGGAGCTGCAGCGGGAGGCAGAGGAGATACGCCGGACAGCCTTTGCGGCCTGGGATGCTAAACCTCTGCCTCCCAGGCCAGACATCCGCTCCGCCAGCCCAGCTCCAGCCTCTGCTCCTCGTCCTGCTCCGCCGGACCCCGCTCCGGCTGCCGTTCCTGCTCCGCCGGACCCCGCTCCGGCTGCCGTTCCGGCTGCCGCTCCTGCGCCGCCGGACCCCGCTCCGCTGCCGCTCCTGCTCCGCCGGACCCCGCTCCGGCTGCCGCTCCTGCTCCGCCGGACTCCGCTCCGGCTTTGGCTCCTGCTCCGCCGGACTCCGCTCCGGCTTCGGCTCCTGCTCCGCCGGACTCCGTTCCGGCTTCGGCTCCTGCTCCGCCGGACTCCGTTCCGGCTTCGGCTCCTGCTCCGCCGGACTCCGTTCCGGCTTCGGCTCCTGCTCCGCCGGATTCCGCTCCGGCTTCGGCTCCTGCTCCGCCGGATTCCGCTCCGGCTTCGGCTCCTGCTCCGCCGGATTCCGCTCCGGCTTCTGCTCCTGCTCCGCCGGATTCCGCTCCGGCTTCTGCTCCTGCTCCGCCGGATTCCGCTCCGGCTTCGGCTCCTGCTCCGCCGGATTCCGCTCCGGCTTCGGCTCCTGCTCCGCCGGATTCCGCTCCGGCTCCTGCTCCGCCGGATTCCGCTCCGGCTCCTGCTCCGCCGGATTCCGCTCCGGCTCCTGCTCCTGCTCCGCCGGCTTCCGCTCCGGCTCCTGCTCCTGCTCCGCCGGATTCCGCTCCGGCCTCCGTGGACTCTGCTCCTCCCGAGATCCCTAGTGCTCCTCCCGAGATCCCTAGTGCTCCTCCCGAGATCCCTAGTGCTCCTCCCGAGATCCCTAGTGCTCCTCCCGAGACTCCCAGTGCTCCTCCCGAGACTCCCAGTGCTCCTCCCGTGTCCCCTAGTGCTCCTCCCGTGTCCCCTAGTGCTCCTCCAGTGTCCCCTAGTGCTCCTCCAGTGTCCCCTAGTGCTCATCCAGTGTCCCCTAGTGTTCCTCCAGTGTCCCCTAGTGTTCCTCCAGTGTCCCCTAGTGCTCCTCCAGTGTCCCCTAGTGTTCCTCCAGTGTCCCCTAGTGTTCCTCGGCACCATGGACGCCCTCCGGACCTCCCCCGTGGGGTCTGCCGCGGGCGCCGCGGACGCCCTCCGGACCTCCCCCGTGGGGTCTGCCGCGGACGCCCTCCGGACCTCCCCAGTGGGGTCTGCCGCGGGCGCCGAGGACGCCCTCCGGACCCCCCTCCGGACCCCCCTCGACGCCTCTGCCCTCTTTCTGTTTAGTTTTGGACTCTTGGCCCCTCCTTGTGTTTCCGCCCACCTTTTGTGGGTAGTTTTTTGTTTTCTGGACTCTGGCCCTCCTTCCGTCGCCCCTCCGCCCACCCTGGTTTTTGAGTTTTGGATTTTGGTTTTGGGCGTCTGGTAGCCGCCCTTTAAGGGGGGGGTACTGTCAGGTTCTGTGTTTTTCTGTGTTTTTATTCCGAGTTTCTGTGTCCGGAGTCTCCTCGTTGTCCTGTCTTCCCCTTGATTGTTCCCAGGTGTGTCTTGTTCTCCTGATTACCCTCAGTGTATTTAGTCCCTCCTGTGTCCTTTGTTCCTCGTCGGGTCCTTGTCCTACTTTTGTCAGATTGTCGCTCGTTTGTTTTGTGCCGCCCTTAAGACCAGTTGCTACCGGTGTGAGCCCTGGCTTCCGCTCAGCCGTGCTGCCTGGCCGCGGACTCTGTGTTTTTGTGGACTTGTTTTCATTAAATAATTTGTTATTCACCATACCTGGGTCTCCAGCGTGCTGCCTCACCACCTCCACCACCAATTCATGACAATATATATATATATATATATATATATATATATATATATATATATATGTATTGAGAGAGAGAGAGAGATTATTGAGAGATGTCCATTTTTAAATGAACTTTTGGTTGCTATTGTCCCCACACTCGGCGGTACTTTGAGTTCTTCTTGCTCCACTCTGCTAAAAATGTTGAGCCTTTGGTTTATGTTAAGCAACTCCACCACATTTCAACATGCATGCAGCAGGGTTGCATTAGCGTAGATCTTTTGAACCGATTAACAAATTTGATTGCGTCTTTTGGATACAATGTGAATTCGAGCTAAACATGACGTTTGTTTCAAATTATTGGCTTCTCTGTCTTTAAGTAACAATGTTTTTTTCTTCTCTTTTCACAATCTCCACTAATATCACTTTTTTCTGCGTCAATAGAAAAATGGGACCATCTGACCGTCAATTTTCTAAAAGTCATTTTGCTCAGGAGGATCCGGAAGATCCAGAGGTCAAGACATTGGTTTCTGTTAATGCGACATGCCTCAATGAGCAAGTGGATCCAATTATGAATTTTATTCATACATTTTCCTCTTGGAACAAACTAAAAACAATGGTTGGGTGGCTACTTAGGTTCAAACAATTGCTTTCCAAACTGGCTCAAAAAAGAGCACAACTGAAGCTGGAACTTGCAGACTCCAATCTTGATGATGATAAATTTCAAGAAAGAAATGAATGTCTACAAGAAAGATGTTGCATTGGGAGCCTTATCAGTAGAGGAATTTGAGAAAGCTGAGAGTGCCATCATTTGTTATTGTCAAAGAAAGCGATATCCAGAAGAAATGACAAGTTTGCAGAAACACGAAAGTGTGAAGAAAACAAGTCAGCTCTCCAAGCTTGATCCTATTCTCTAAGGTGGTGTATTAAGAGTTGGTGGAAGGCTAAGCAAAGCAGCTATTCCTTCTGAAATTAAATACCCAGCCATATTGTCTAAAGACCTTCACATATCTGAAATTTTACTGCGCCATATACATCATCAGACAGGCCATGGTGGACGTAATCATATGCTCGCTGAACTGCGTCAAAAGTATTGGATCCCAGGTGCCAGTGTTGCAATCAGGAAGACTCTATCAAGATGCATGACTTGTCGACGACTCCATGCCACACCAGGAATTCAAAGGATGGCAGACCTTCCACAGGAATGAGTGTATCCAGACAAACCCCCATTTACTTGTGTGGGTGTGGATTGTTTTGGTCCCTTTGAAATTAAGCGTGGCAGGAGCCTGTTGAAACAATATGGAGTCATCTTTACCTGTATGGCAATAAGAGCAGTTCACCTTGAGATGTTGTCATCACTGGATACTGATTTCTTCATCAATGGTCTACGAAGATTTATTGCCAGACTTGGTCAAGTGTTGGAGTTACGTTCAGACAATGGAACCAACTTTGTAGGCGCTGAATGTGAATTAAGAAAAGAAATTGAAAGATGGAATCAAACTCTGATCAGTAACACTCTCCTTCAGAAAGGAATAAAATGGTCTTTCAATCCTCCTACTGGCTCACATCATGGAGGTGCATGGGAAAGTCTTATTAAGTCTGTTCGAAAAGTGTTAAATTATGTTTTAAGAACACAAAGTCTTGATGAAGAAAGTCTTCATACAGTTCTCTGCGAAGTTGAGGCTATTATCAATAGTCGACCTATAACCAATAACCATCTACTAATGTCCAGGACCTGGAAACACTAACTCCAAATCATCTTCTTCTTTAAAAGACTACACCTTCATTACCACCAGGAGTGTTTTCCAAGAATGATGTATACACTCAGCGAAGATGGAGACAGGTGCAATATATGGCGGATCTCTTCTGGCAGCGTTGGTCAACTACAAGAGCAGCAGAAGTGGCAAAGAACAAGACAGAACTTTATTACAGGAGATGACGTCCTCATCGTGGATGACTCTGCTCCACGCAACTCTTGGTTAATGGGTAGAGTTGTGAACATTGTTCCTAACAAAGAAGGACTTTTGTGATCAGTTTGCATCAAGACCAAGACAAACTACCTTGAAAGACCCATTACCAAGTTGTGTCTGCTTCAGGAGGCGGAGATATCATGAACATTTTAATAACTTTTTCTCTCCTTTAGGATCACCAGTGACTTTCTTTCTATAATTGATTGCTTACTCTAAAAGGATAGATTAGAATGAATTTGATATTGAGCAAATTTATGATTATTTATTGTCTAGGCTTGTCTCTTATAGTAGGATAGATATCTTTGTAATATTAGGGGAATGTGTAAGAGCCGTGATCAGTGACACTTACTGGGTGGTTGTGTTTGTCGTGGTGGGTGGGCGTGACTGTCACTTAAGTATGCTTGAGAGCCATACTGACGCTGTTAGTATGTAGGAGAAACGGGTGTGCCGGTGGAGGGTCATAATTTCTGTTAACCGTGATAAATGTCGTTTATTGTTGATACCATTATAAATTTTAGCCTGGTCATCATGTGTCAGTTAAAGTCTGAAGTATTGCAGTTAATCTATGGAATAAATTGATGATGACAACAACAAAGGAAGCGGCTTGGAAGTTATTAAAGCACGCGTCAGACAGCCTCAACTTCACCGACTTAAGCCTGTGCGACTCTCTACATCATTGTTAGTTTTTACCGCACAAATATCTGCTCTGGAGCACTTCATCAATGCCCAACCATATATTACATGGTGATCAAATGTGGTTTCTTTTTCCTTAATCTATTATTGCAAGATCTCTGGAAGCGTTTTCAAACAGCAGTGATTATATCATTTTAATATCTCACATGGAATAAATATCAGCCAGCCCTATGTCTTTCTGATCAAATTCCTCCTTACTTCTATACCATGTTGTTCTGTCTTTGTTTCTCTTTCAAGCTGTTGTATGATTTAATCTGAGATAAAGGCAGAATGCATTTCAATAATCAAAGTGGAGAGGTGCAGAAACACACTTTTTTCTTCTATTACACATCTATACACAGGGCTATGTATATATTCATATTTTCACCCTCTTTTTATCATAAGGTGATCTTCATTTCAAATCTCTGGGACATATGAAAGTTCTTTGGGTGTAAAAGGAAATCCCTTTGTGCTGGAAGTGCATTGATATCATTCTTCCTTCTGGAAACCATCAAACAAACATTTGTTCCCTTTGAAGTCAGCGGAAGCACTTGGCTTTTGGACTCTTGTCTCCAGGAAATGTTGACCTGGAAGTTCGGAGGCTTGTAGGCCTTTTGTTAAGCATTAACCTGAAGAATGGAGACACTGACTGTTAAAGTCTTCATTCTATTAGTGTAAACACAAAGACAGGAAAAAACATGGAAACAGCACAAAACAAACTGTTATTCATAAATTTAAAAAGATTTTGACGTGATTATTAACTTTGACAATATTTATTCGACAGTAAATGTGAACAAACTGCTTTAATGTGGAGATGGAAAAAAACACCAGAAAGATTAACATTTCCATTGACTTTTGCGACATCAGAAATTGCTCCACACAGAAGTGCATTTGTGAAAAATTCTGAAAACTGACATGACAACCTGAAGTGGAGAGCAGTAAAGAGGAGAAAGGGCTGGTTACTGGTTACCAGTTTCATTTGGAATCAGATTTTACTGTAGATCTCAGCAGAATAACAAACCCAATTTTTCAGATTCACGTTCAAAAGCCTGTAAGATCTGCTGGTTGCTCAGTGACTAAGCTAGTTGTGATTAGCACAATAAGCTAATAATGTATTCTTTGCATATTGCTCTTTTTATCGTGGCAATATACTATGTTACTGATTATATGAAGATGATTTACGAAGAATGATCAGAACTGAACAAATACTTTTTTTATCATTTATCACAATTTCATATCGAAGGCAGCCATGTTGGATTGTGGTGGGAGAGTAATATCTGACTTTGGCACTCCGACTGCCAGGATGGCTTTCTGTTTATTTTCCTAACATTAAACTTGGAAACCTCCAAGAAAAAACTGAACAGATGTTTGGGTGTCTGATTCCGTGAGTCAGAGATCATGAGTGATCAGATCACTCATATCACTCTTTGTTTTAAGGTAAGATAAGATAAAATAAGATCAGGCTCAGCTCAAGTTATGGTCTTCAAGTTATGCTCTTCTGCTCTAGTCCTAATGCTTCTCCTGGCCTGAGGTGTAACAATCACCTGTGACTATAAAAGTCAAATTAATAGTGCTTTATGTGAAACTCACAATCTGCTGCAGTGCCTGTGTGAGTGCATAAATTTTCATATAACATTATATGCAAAATGTGTCTCCTATCGCAGCACAACGATCATAGCAGCAGAACAGAGTCAACTCAGTCAGGAAACTCTTCCTGAGCTCTGTGAAGCAGACGACCCGAGAGCAGTGGGATTCATGGCTTTATGTTTATCTTGAAACAAGTGTCATCACTAATAGTGTTGGTCTAAAAATATTTCCCACTTTGGCATTTTTAAAGTCAGCTCACCACTCACTAGTTCATATAAAATGTCTAGAATAACCAATATGCAGCAATATTCCTTATTTGGAGTGTGAATTATGTGTGAGTGTGAGAAACAGAGGACGCATCTCTGTTATTAACAAGTCAAATGTTAGCGGCAAAAATGAAGACGGGGAACTTTGCTCTCATCAGAAGCTTGTGGTTTGCTTTGAGTCTCATTAAGTCTCAGAATGAAAGCATTTGCTTAAGATGCCCTGTGTAGTTAAAGCTGACATGATGGGTTTCTCATCAAGCGCCAGCAGCCATTTCTAGTGTGAGAACGTGTCATGGCTGCTGGTTGCATATAAATCGTCTGTCATTTAACCATATCAGTGGTATTGAAGCCAAGTGCAATAATTATCTCAATCGAGCTTCGTGTCAACACTGTCCTCCCTCCACCCTGTCCCTCCCAGGCCAGCCACACCGTGTCCTCTGTCCCAGTCAGCCACTGTATTTTAATCCCTGGGGATTATGGTGGGTTATTGTTGCTCCTCTGACTGCCTAAAATGTTCAGCATCTGTTGGCCACACCATGTTTCTGCCCTCTCCCATGGCCTACTTTTTCCTTTTGTGTCTCGGCAGCATTTCCATGGCCTGGCGTCTAAACAAAGAGAGAGGTGTGGTTTACATCCTAGGATGCAGGATGCCGAACCTGCTGCATCAACAAATGAGATGCAAAGTGCAGGCTATTGGTTAGACAAAACATTTGTGTAGCCTGAAGGGATAATTATGACTCTGTACCTAGCTAATAACCCAGACCCTCGTTCTACACCTTGCTTCATAAGGAGCGTCTGTAATCTCAGCTGTTGAGAAGCGTGGACTCTGCTGAGGTTTTGAACAACTGAGCTTATGTTTCCCTAATGCCAGCATTTCCCTTGATTGTGAAGGAAGCCATGCCATGGAGTTTACCAAAAATTGTGTCCAACATAAACAAATAATTGTCCACAGCGATAAGAGAAGTACTGAACCGAACAGCATCTTTTGCGAGCAATGAAATATCGAAAACATTCCTCTTGGTCTCACTTGAATTGTTCAATATGTGGATTTGTGGCCAACATGGATTTCTTCACTTCCTTTGGTGTCATTGCCAGAAAATTGACATCATCTCCTTCCTGGCTGAAATTCATCCTGAGAAATTGAGGTCAATGCGAGAAATACAAGATGGAGACCTGCAAGTAGATGAGAATTGAATGGAATTGCATGTGAAGGCAAAGACCAGGCTACTCTGGAACATCAGTGAAGGTTTTATTTTAGCACCAGTTGTGACACTCGTTCCTTACTGTTAAAGCATTGTCTGTTGGAACAAGTTTGCTGCAGCTGCAGTTGCTCCAACATTTTATTTTCTTTCATTATTCCAGCCTAAAGCTCCTAAGATGGCTCTGGGTCACTTTGGCCCTTTTATAAAAGTGGTACAAATTAGTTGAATCTCTTCCAACTCGTATTTCCAGGCAGGACACAAATCATTTCTGTTCTTCTGTTACGTTATGTTCTTATTAGTTTACGTTCCTTGGTAGTTGACAAGTTGAAAAGTAGACATAATCTTAGCAATTCTTAAATTCCTTTCATAATTAAACTGGAAAGTATTTTCCTGAAAAAATTACAAAGATATAAATATATATACATATATATACACTGCTCATATAAACAACACAATATAAGTCCAAGTAAATCACACTTCTGTGAAATCAAACTGTCCACTTAGAAAGCAACACTGATTGACAATCAACATCACCTGCTGTTTGCAAATGGAATAGACAACAGGTGTAAATTATTTTCATATTTATTTCATTCATTCAGATCTAGGATGTGAGCAGTGTATATATACATTCCCTTCTCACCCACCGCGGGTGGTTCTTATCCTCTGAGCTCGGGTCCTCTACCAGAGGCCTGGGAGCTTGAGGGTCCTGCAGTATCTTGGCTGTGCCAAGGACTGCTGCACATTTCTGGACTGAGATGTCTGATGTTGTTCCTGGATCTGTTGTAGCCATTGATCCAGTTTGGGGGTTACTGCCCCGAGGCCCCGATGACCACAGGCACCACTGTGGTCTTCACCTTCCAGGCCCTCTCCAGTTTCTCCCTGAGGCCCTGGTATTTCTCCAGTTTCTCGTGCTCCTTTTTCCTGATGTTGCAATCACTTGGTATTACTACATCTACCACAACAGCTTTCCTCTGTTGTCTCTGTTTCCTCTGTTGTTTATCCACTACGACAATGTCTGGTTGGGTCGCCATTACCATTTTGTCTGTCTGGATCTGGAAGTCCCACAGGATCTTAGCTCTGGCGTTCTCCACCACCTTTGCGGGTGTTTCCCACTTTGATCTCGGGGTTTCCAGTCCATATTCTGCACAGATGTTTCTGTACACTATGCCTGCCACTTGGTTATGTCGTTCCATGTACGCTTTCCCTGCCAGTATCTTGCACCCTGCTGTTATGTGCTGGACTGTCTCAGGGGCCTCCTTGCACAACCTACACCTTGGTCTTGTCTGGTGTGGTAGATCTGGGCCTCTATTGCTCTGGTGTTTAGGGCCTGTTCCTGGGCGGCCAGGATGAGGGCCTCTGTGCTGTCCTTGAGTCCAGCTTTTTTCCAGCCATTGGTAGGATTTACTGATATCAGCCACTTGGGTTATTTGCTGGTGGTACATCCCATGTAGGGGCTTGTCCTCCCATGATGGTATCTCTGGCACCTCAACCTCCGTTCCCTGTTGTCTGAGACATTCACTGAGCACATTGTCTGTTGAGGCTTTGTCCCTGATGTATTATGGATCTTAGTTGTTTCGTCCTGGACAGTGGTTCTCACACTCACTAGTCCTCTGCCTCCTTCCTTGCGGCTCATGTACAGTCTCAGGGTGCTGGATTTGGGATGGAACCCTCCATGCATTGTTAGTAGCTTTCTGGTCTTAATATCTGTGGCTTTTATCTCCTCCTTTGGCCAGCTAATTATTCCAGCAGGTATCTGATTACTGGCAAGGCATAGCTGTTTATCGCACGGATTTTGTTCTTGCCATTGAGCTGGCTTCCCAGGACTTGCCTTATTCGTTGGAGGTATTTAGCTGTGGCTCCTTTCCTTGTGACCTCATTGAGGTTACCATTTGCTTGTGGTATACCTAGATACTTGTAACTGTCCTCTATGTCTGCTATTGTTCCTTCTGGGAGTGAGATCCCTTCTGTGTGGATGACCTTCCCCCTCTTTGTGACCAGCCGACCACACTTCTCTAGTCCGAATGACATCCCAATGTCCGTGCTGTAGATCCTGGTGGTGTGGATGAGTGAGTCGATGTCTCGCTCACTCTTGGCGTACAGCTTGATGTCATCCATGTAGAGGAGGTGACTGATGTTGGCCCCGTTCTTGAGTCTGTATCCGTAGCCAGTCTTGTTGATAACTTGGCTGAGGGGGTTCAGGCCTATGCAGAACAGTAGCGGGGACAGAGCATCTCCTTGGTATATGCCACATTTGATGGACACTTGTGCAAGTGGTTTGCATTTGGCTTCAAGGGTGGTTTTCCACAGCCTCATCGAGTTTGCAATGAAGGCTCTCAGAGTCCTGTTGATGTTATACATCTCTAAGCATTCAATTTTAAGTATGCGGCATTGAGTCATAGGCTTTCTTGTAATCAATCCAAGCCATGCACAGGTTGGTGTGTCGGGTTTTGCAGTCTCGGGCAACTGTGCGGTCTACGAGGAGTTGGTGTTTGGCTCCTCTGCTATTTACACCGATACCCTTCTGTGCCGTGCTCATGTGTTTATCCATGTGTTTGCTTATCTTGGCTGCTATGATGCCTGACATGAGCTTCCAGGTTGTGAAGAGGCAGGTTATTGGTCGGTAGTTGGGTGGGACTGGACCCTTTGATGTATCCTTCTGGATAAGGATGTCCCGCCCTTCAGTTAACCATTCAGGGTGAGTCCCACTTTGTAGCAGCTGGTTCATTTGGGCTGCCAGTCGCTCATGGAGAGCAGTGAGTTTCTTTAGTTTTAGTTTAGCCAGTAGGCATGGATCATGTCAGGCCCTGGTGCTGTCCAGTTTTTCATGCCTGAGACTCTTTCTTGAACATCTGTCACAGTGATGGTTACCGGGGCTTGCTCAGAGAGGTTGCTGTGGTCCTCTCGTAGAGAGATCAGCCACTGTGCATTGCTGTTGTGGGACGCCTCCCTTTCCCATATGCCTTTCCAGTATTGTTCAGTCTCCAGCCTTGGTGCTGCTCTGTTGTTATTACCCTGCCATTGAGAGTACACCTTAGCTGGTTGAGTGGAGAAGAGCCGGTTAATCCTTCTGGATTCATTCTCCCTTGTGTATCTCTTTAGGCGGCTGGCGAAGGCTTGGAGCCTCTGTTTGGCAGTTTCAAGTGCTTCAGGTATGGGCATCTGCCTGTACTTTCTGGGTACTGGTCTTTTCATTGTACCCTTGTGGAGCTTTGGCTCACTTCCCTCCTTGTTACCTTGATTTTAGCCTCTAACCGTCTTTTCCATGGTGGTATTGGGTCTCATGGTGCTCTTATAGCCAAGTATCTCAAGGATCACTGATGCTGAGTTGTAGATCAGCTCATTGGTTTCTGTTATGGTGTTGGTAGGGATCGTTCTCAATGCTGCATTCACATTCTCTATGAGACTTTCTGATGGTACTTCACTCAGCCGTTGTAATTGGCGCCGAGGAGGCCTGGTTGTCATTCGGGTCATGATTCTCTCTCTCAGGTCAGCAGCTGTCTCGTTCAGCTCTGTTTCGCTCATGTATCCCCTCACTGGGTGGGGACTTGTAGTTAAGTCCCCACAGTCCTGACATCCGGGTTCCTCCCTTTTGCCGTAGCATTTGTGTTGTATCTCGTCAATCTCAAGTTGTGATAGCAGTTGCCGTTTGCGGATGTTGGAACAATGAGCTACTAGTTGTTTAGCGCTTAGTGTTGACTGGGGATGTCGAAGTAACCATTCCTTCCCCAGTCTAACTTCTCTGACTAGGGTTACTTGAGTAGTAGCATTCCAACAGATCCACGTTTTCATCTCTTGCCCATTTCCGTCTTGTTCCAGTAGCCCATTTGTCATCAAGGTGCTCTGGTTCCCCAACACCTGACGCAGATCTTGTTTGGCCGGGCGACGTCTGAGCCGGCATGTTATGCAACTTAGTATCTCTCATGGTATGAGGTAGGCAGTAGCTTGAAGGGTCTTGCCTAAGGACCCAGACTGGATTCGAACCCCGCCCTCTCGGGTGATATACTGATGCCTTATTTATATATATATATAAAAATTCCCTTCTCACCCACCGCGGGTGGTTCTTATCCTCTGAGCTCGGGTCCTCTACCAGAGGCCTGGGAGCTTGAGGGTTCTGCGCAGTATCTTGGCTGTGCCAAGGACTGCACATTTCTGGACTGAGATGTCTGATGTTGTTCCTGGGATCTGTTGTACCGACCAATAACCTGCCTCTCCACAACCTGGAAGCTCATGTCAGGCATCATAGCGGCCAAGATAAGCAAACACATGGATAAACACATGAGCACGGCACAGAAGGGTATCGGTGTAAATACCAGAGGAGCCAAACACCAACTCCTCGTAGACCGCACAGTTGCCCGAGACTGCAAAACCCGACACACCAACCTGTGCATGGCTTGGATCGATTACAAGAAAGCCTATGACTCAATGCCGCATACTTGGATCATTGAATGCCTAGAGATGTATAACATCAACAGGATTCTGAGAGTCTTCATTGCAAACTCGATGAAGCTGTGGAAAACCACCCTTGAAGCCAACTGCAAACCACTTGCACAATGTCTGGTTGGTTCGCCATTACCATTCTGTCTGTCTGGATCTGGAAGTCCCACAGGATCTTAGCTCTGGCGTTCTCCACCACCTTTTGGGGTGTTTCCCACTTTGATCTCGGGGTTTCCAGTCCATATTCTGCACAGATGTTTCTGTACACTATGCCTGCTACTTGGTTATGTCATTCCATGTACGCTTTCCCTGCCAGTATCTTGCACCCTGCTGTGATGTGCTGGACTGTCTCAGGGGCCTCCTTGCACAACCTACACCTTGGGTCTTGTCTGGTGTGGTAGATCTGGGCCTCTATTGCTCTGTGTTTAGGGCCTTTCCTGGCGGCCAGGATGAGGTCCTCTGTGCTGTCCTTGAGTCCAGCTTTTTCCAGCCATTGGTAGAATTTACTGATATCAGACACTTGGGTTATTTGCTGGTGGTACATCCCATGTAGTGTAATATCCCATTGTGTGTAGTACATATATGTATGTATTACACACAATTTCTTCTGACTGGTTCTGAATACAAACATGGTGATTTTCATTAAATATGATGAATTATGACTTTTGACTAAATTAGTCTTAGCACTAGTACTAATACTAGTAGATAATATTTATCAGCGTGACATAACCACATTTCATTACAAAATTAAAAAATATATTTTTAACTGTAAGTTTGAAA
This sequence comes from Poeciliopsis prolifica, assembly GCF_027474105.1. NCBI lineage: Eukaryota > Metazoa > Chordata > Actinopteri > Cyprinodontiformes > Poeciliidae > Poeciliopsis > Poeciliopsis prolifica. The sequence goes on along the minus strand of NW_026562464.1, from coordinate 906,294 downwards.
ATAGATGACTCCTTGTATATTTCCAAAAATTCAACAAATCGTTCCTATTTGTTTTTGTCATCAATTTTATTCCTTGCAATTTCTCAGTAACCAAAAGACTAACCCAGTCTGTGAAGTGGATTAATGAAACATATTGTCTTGACAACATAGCCATACTTTATTGTTATCTTATGTTGATAACTTTTCATCTTCGCAAACAAAATCACATTGTTCTGATGTCAGCCTTACCTTTAGAAAACCTTTTCAAGTCCATGTGATTTATGAGCTTTAGAAAATGTTTTCCCTTTAGACCAACTCACAAATTTGGTTGATGAAAACATAATAGAGCTGTAAATCCATTCAGATAGAGAATGAAAATTTGAATGTGTGGTGAATAAAATCACTGATTGTATTGAATTGTATTCCTATGAATTAAGACTTAGGAATTATTTGTGTTGAGGGTTTGATGTTTGATGGTGGAATGATTTTATGGAAAATGATATTTTCAACTACAAATAAAGTACATGGTAAAAATACATTGATGTAACTGTACATAGTTTGAATTTAAATCATGCAAATAACAACATTCAATCTCAGGTAAATTTTAATCCAGTTTACAACAAATCCTGGTCCCTTTGATTTGAATTATTATCTTCCATAAAGAGTTATAGGAAGGATAATCTGTTTATATTTTTTCTTTGTTTTATGATATGTCCTGACTGACAAGAGTGGCACTCTGAGTTATCTGATATTCTGTGATATCAATAGCCTACTACCTTAAATTGATATTAAAATGCAATATATCAAATTTGACTCAAAAGAAACTCGACTTTGTAATTCAACTCCTTGAAATTGGGCCTCTGTCTCTTTATGAATGCCCTGCTCTCTCCAATGTTCCACCATCAGGAAGTCATCTCAACATGGCTGCTCCATTAATACTTTAACAGTGTGTGAAGTGCACAATTCAGAGACTGAGATCCAGACAAAAGTTAGGGAGCAAAAACAATCTTTAATACATCTGCAGACGGAGAGCAAGAAATATACTGCATTAGGCACAAATTAGGATCCGCTCTGAGGAACCCAGAGTTGCATAGTTACTTTATTCATCTCTCTTTACTACCGAGGCGGAGACTCAATCTTCGAAGACCAAACAAAAGAAACAAAGGAAAACATACGAAACCTTGTATGCTCATTCACTGTAGTGTTTACGGGAGGTGAAAACTAAACACTCTGTCTCCATGCAGGGAAGGCCACGGGAAAAACAGCGAGTTCCCAAATAACTGTCTGGGGAAGTTCAGCAACCCTGGAAACTTACTTCAGTAGACACATCTTGGTTCATTAGTTTGTACATCGTTTCCAGCTGCACAGAAAAACACCTTGACTGTGATTCAAAAAACATTACATTTATATGACACATAAAGGAACATCATTTAATACGAATAAAACCTCTTCACAATTGTTTTTACCAGCATTGCACTTAGAAGTAGCTCCCATAATGAGCTCATGTCTGATGCTCAGTTCCAGCAGGTGTTTGCCAATTCCTGCTGGCTAGTCTGAAGGAGCTGAGTTGAACTGCTGTGTGAGGCTGACGTTTGGTACCCTGGAAACTGCACCTTTGAGGAGGAGCTTCACCTTGAAGGTAGATCCAACCAGGTGTTTTGCGCAGCTGAATGGTTGCCATAGGAAATTAAATGATTTCTCAGACATACCTGAAAGAATCAAAGCAAAACTTCAGGAATGTTTTTGATGAGGGAATAAAATTATAACATGATGTAAAGCTCAAAAAAGTCAATTTTACAAAATACTTCCCCTTTAAAAAGGAGTTACGACTTGGGCCGCCTTTGATCTCACTTTATGAAATCACTCCTCAGGAAAATCAAAATTTCAACGCTAAAAATAGTTTTACAACATTTTAAAAGAGCTTGGCTATAAGTAGCATTGTTGTACAATCGAAATGAACTTTAGAAGAATTGTGTGTTTCAACACAACTGCTGCACAGAGCAACTCGGCTCCCCGCCGCGCTGCGCTGCGCTGCGGGGTGGCGCTCAGTCCGGCGCACTCTGCCGCCCTCAGCGCACCGTCTGTCCACCTCTGTCTCGACGCGACATGGGTGTGGAGAAGGAAAAGCTGGACACCAGCATAATTATGGACGAGGACGAGTTCAACCTATCCATAGAGCCCATTCTGATGAAGAAGGGGAAGGTGTATTCGGAGGCGCCGGATCGGGATCCAAACGAGATCAACGCGCATCTGAAGGTAACGTCAGCACGCGCGCGCGGAGACTCTGAAAGTGGAAATGTTCGAGGCTCGACGTTTCTACACTTTGATGTATCTCATCTTATTACTTCACTGCGAGCGTTTTGTTGTTATGGTCGTCATTGTGAGGAGTTCATCAGTTCCATAAATACCTGGAAGTCGCTGCCTGCGCGTGCATCCATCATCTCTTAACTATTTCCGGCCTGCAAGTCTTTGTTGTTCATTTGTTCAAGGTTAGTCGCTTGGCGCTTTGGCTTTTGTCAGAGAAACCTGAATGTATGCGGGATCCCACCTCAGTAATCCAATATCAAAACAAACTAAAGCACTGCATGAAACATAAATACGTAAATACGCATGTTTAGTTTTTTTGTTTGTTTTGTTTTTTACTTTAAACACAGATAATTCAGGTTTATACAAAATTGTATTATTATTATAATAATCATTATGTTTTTACACAGAAATATCAGCCTAATAAACATATTGTATGTGTACTGTACAGTATTTATCAGTCAGAATTTGTCCAGCCTGTGAGCCTTTTTAGGAATGAAAGAAATCCAGTCAAATCCACTGATAACCCATCTAGTGAAGTGTGGGGAGGTGCTGAGCAGAAGTCAGCATCTCTGAAAAGTTTGATGGAACAAGAATACGTGATGTTCTCAAACATTTCCGAGCAGATGGCTACTACATTGGACCTTTTTCTTTCCACTAAACTTTCCACTTGACAGCAAAACGGAAAAGTCAACTTCTTTTTATTTCAGTACATCACTTTTGGAAGGAGAATCAATGGACAACCATTAAGTCAATGATGTTCTTCATGATTTGTATAATTTCTTATGGATCTTATTAGATATTCCTGTATTCAGTAAAACCAAACTTTTTAGAAAAATTAACAAAAGTTATTTCATTCAATAAAAAAAAACTTAATTAATTCTACATTTAGTGAAAGTATATAGTTGTCTCTGGTCACTTGTCCTTGCAGGGTCTGGTCTCTGTCTTCAGAGGTTGGAGGGCAGTGTAAGGTCTCCATTTCTGAAAAAATACTGAAATAATTTCCGAGAATAAATAGAATTGTTTCCATTGTTGTTTTGTTTTTGCATTGATTGTACTGTCAGTCGACTGGTCTCTAAATTGTTTGTCCTGTCCACCTTTATGTTGCTGTGTGTTGACTGCCCAGGCTGTAGAGTACACTACATGTAGTGATCACTCAGTGGCTGTGTTTTCATTGAAATCACAGATATTTTTTGACTAATGGAAACACGTCAATTTTGAAAAAAACAAAAAACAAACTTAAATTCCATTTGAAATTATTTGACACAGCCACAATATTTAGACATGTCTAGTAATCAATATGGTGTTGGGGGCCCCAGCTGTTTTTTTTAGCACTCTGAACAGGAGTTTAGTTTGCATATGACGTGGGCCGGCTCTGATCGTCGTGTCTCAACAGGTGGGTTTCGAGGACGTGATCGGCGAGCCGAGCTCCGCCCACAGCTTCGACAGAGTTTGGATCGGGAGCCACGCCACCTTCGAGCTGGTCAAGTTCTTCTCCTACCGGCTGCTTACCACCCTGCTGGCCATTCCCATGGCCTTCACACTCGGGCTGCTCTTCGGAGCGCTGAGCTGCCTCCACGTCTGGTGAGGACATGTCCCCCGTCTCAGGCTGCTCCTTCTCCAGGTCTCACATCAGAGACAGAAAACAAAGATTAAATCCCAACAACAGCTTGGTGTTTCCACACTAAAGACGTAAAGCTGAAATGCATTTATTGGCTTTTATATTATTCATTATTGAAGAGACAGTGCACTATTGTTTATTTATGTAATTATGTCATAGTTATGTAATTGTGCGATGTGTCATAAGCAGTACGTTGGGCCAGTTGCTCCCAGGTTCATAACCCTCAACTTCACGCATGAAAGCTTAATGGAAAATTGTTTTAAATACACATACAAGCAGTGCCTGGAAACTTTGGAGGAATGTTGAACTCCACTGGTAATGAAAAAAATAAAAAACAAATATATAAAGCCTTTTTGCTCCAGCAGACAGACTGCGTTTCAGCAGCAATTAAAGTCTATTTTTCAAACCAGAGTGGAAATTTTTTAGTTTGCTTGTGGAGCAGACCAGAGAAACTTCAGCACAATCTCTCAGCAAGATGTCAGAGGAATTCATTAGAGAGATGTAGAGCTGCTGCTCAGTTCATCTGAAGGTCACAGAGACCAGGAGCTGCTGCCAGAGGTCAGATTAAATAATCCAGACTGAGTTTTATGAAAGTTTCCATCAGGGAAGATGCTGTCTAAATGCTCATATGATTTTGTTTTTGTCTGATTTATTTTGACTGAACTTGTGACGTGAAATCTGAATATTAGTATTATAATGCATGATAACCAACAACGGGGCTGAATCCAGAGAAATCTAATGTGATTTTTTTTCAAGACATTTCCTACTGACCAGAGTTAAGAGTTGATCAACATTTGACTTATAATTTTTGAGTCTTTTTTTTGTAGATATGTTTATTAATGTTTGTTTAATAACAACAACATAACACAGAACAAAAGCTCAGCAGTGCAGTCCATAGGAGACAAAAAGAAAGGATAAGATGGTGGGCGTACATATTTCCATCATTATATAGTTCACATCTAAGCATTTATAATGCTCGACAGGATGGTAGACACGTGTCCTTCAGCATAGTCCAAGAAGGGCTTCCATCTGCGTCCAAAAGTGTCAGTCTTAGAGTGGACGAGGCATGTTGGAGAGTCGAGAGGGATATTCTCCAAAACAAGGCTCTTCCATCCAAAAATAGTAGGAGATTTATTAGAAATCCATTGCAACACAGTATTCAGAAAATTAGGACATTATACAACTTACTCTTGTTTTGATTTTGGATATGTTTATTTGGTAGACCAAGGAGAAGAGACACAGGATTGATATCAATATTAGTTTTGATAATTTTCCTAGTCTCAGCCAGAATTGATTCCCAGTAGAACTGGATTTTAGGCACAACCAGAGGGCACAGGGAGGAGGACCCTGGTTTAAACTTAGTCACCTGGTTTGGGGTCAGGTGAGCTCTATGTAGTGATTTAAGTTGCAACGCCAGGAGTGATTACAAATAGTCATTTTTCTGGCAGAGTTCCAAATACTGCTCCACATTTCATCAGTAATGTCAATAATCAGCTCTCCTCCCCAGTTGGGCCAGAGTTGATAAGTGACACTTATAGCATTTTAATGTTTCGTAGCACATGCTGAGTGACACTTCACAAGTTCTGAAAAACTGTTTTTCAATGTCTGAAACCGCAGTGTCTCTGAGTAGAGTTGGTTCTTTTTTTAACAAAGTCTCTTAGCTGGAAGAAATAGAAGAGGTTATTTTTCCCTCCTCCAAACTTCCAAAATTTCCACAACTTGATTAAAAGACATGAGGATCCCATCCTTAAAAAGACAGCCCAAAGAGGAAATACCATTCGCCACCCAATCCCCAAAACCTGCATCCAACATACCCGGAAGAAAGTCAGGGTTCTGGACAAATGGTGTAAATGGGGATGTTTTCTCAGTTCTGCCCTCGATGTGTTGATCCGCTCTCCAAGCCTTGACTGTGTTCACGGTGTTTGGATTGTGACAACATTTATTTATGGTTTTCATATTTTTAGGAAAAAGTAAGGCTTTTAAGAGGGCAATCACATAACGAGGCTTCTACATCCAGCCACATTGTGGATGAATTTCCAGATATCCACTCTATAATATAAGAGAACTCACTTGATGAGAGATCTGAGCCTCCCATGTCTCTTGCTAGCTGTAGTGTTGACATTTTTATGAATGCTCTTCTTTTGGCTCAGAAAAAGGAACCAAACCAACTCTTTAATTGTTGGATCCACCTTTGAGTAAACAAAATAGGAATCATCCTAATTGGGTATAACAAGCAAGGGAGAAAGTTCATCTGAAGAAGCGAAATTCTGCCCAGCCAAGATATAGGAAGACTGTTCCAACATTCAAGGGCCCGCTTAACTTTTTCAAATAATGGGACAAAGTTTGTTTTGAACATCTGATCGAAGAAAGGTGTGACAAAGGTGTGACAAATATGCCGAGATATTTAAATCCTGCAGGGACCAGTTAAAAGGGTAACTAGGGATATAAAGTTGTCTACCCAGGGGCATGGCCTCGGATTTGGAGAAGTTTATTTTGTATCCTGAGAATGAGCCAAACCGATTAATAATTGCGATGACTCTTTCGACTGAAGTGGTAGGTCTGGAGAGAACCTACCACTTCAGTGGGTCCCCTGATAATTTTTTTATTGGGGGACCCATAAAGCACACAGATCAGTGTTGACACCGATTACAATGGGGTCACTACAAATTGCTTCAGCCAGCGGTTTGATTGCAAAGGTGAATAAAAGAGGCGAAAGGGGCAACTCTACCTGTTTCCCCTTCCCACCTCAAAGTTTCTGGACCTAAGCCCATTTGTAATAACTGTAATAAATGTATTACATTTAAATGCTCATTCTCAGGATACAAAATAAACTTCTCCAAATCCGAGGCCATGCCCCTGGGTAGACAACTTTATATCCCTAGTTCCCCTTTTAACTGGTCCCTATGTATTACAAATAATAAATAGCTAAAGGATGACTGTAGAGGACTTTAATCCAGCTGATAAAGTTGGGATCCAGTCCAAATTGATGCAGAGTATGAAAAAGACATGACCATTCTATGCGGTCAAATGTCTTCTCTGTGTCTAAGGAGATTAGAAAACCGTCCATCGCCCACTGCTGACACAGGTGAATCACATTCAAATGACATCTGAGGTTATTGCAGGAATGTTTTCCAAGCATGTAGCTAGAATTTTGGACAGTATATTCAAATCTGTATTTAGTAATGAGATGGGTCTGTAGAACATGAACCCCTCCGGTCAGAAATTGAAGCGATTGTTTGGGAGGATTTCCGTGTTTTTGTACGATAGGAAAGGTATCTACCTGGTTTATCCCCATGTTCAAACAATCTTTGTTTAGCAAATTTGACTTTGTCTGTAGCGTTCTGCGTCAGTAATGTGTTCAGTGAGCACCAGATGGCATTGAACTCCCCTAACTTAGACTGTTGTTAAAAGTTGTGTTAACAACTTTCTTGCATTATTGTGACTTTATTGTGTCCAACTTTATTCTTCAAATGCTTTGAGTTTATTCTCATATTATAGCAACTTTTCTTCTTCTACTGCTTTGACTTTTTTGCTGTATGACTCTATTCTCGTATCAGTGGGAGTTTTTCCTCATTTTATTTTGACTTTATACGATTTTATTCTTCTTGTCTGTCCAGGCTGGTGATGCCAGTGGTCCAGAGCTTCATGATGCTCCTGCCTTCAGCGCAGAAGATATGGAGGAGTCTGACAGAGATTTTCATAGCACCGCTGTTCCAGAGTCTGGGGAAATGTTTGTCCTCCATTCAGATTCAAACCACAGAGAACTGAAGCAGACACCTGCTTTAACTTTTCCCTGAGTTGATGGGAAACATTAAAAAGGGTCGAGGGAGACGTGAGCTCTTAGAAGGTTCAATACAAGATAAAGAAAGATGTGTGAAAATAAAAGACAATCATTGGGAAAAAGAGGTTTAGAGTATGACCAGAAAACCTCATCTTGTTTTAGCAGACTCCTTTGTAGGAGAGAGACAAACTTCCGTAGCATTTACGTGGGTTTTGTAACAAATTGTTCTGGTTGTTGTTTCCTCTGAAGTGGATTTGGGTGAAATATTGATGACTAGGTAGTAAAAGTATATTTCATGTTGTGATGAAGAATGTCTCAAAAAATTGCTGTCTTCATGTGACTTTGTTCCGAGTCTCAGACATTAAGCGTGTGCTTTAGGTTGCAGGTTGGTGCTAGATTTGAGTCTTATTTTGAAGTGAGGAAGAAAGTTGTTTTGGAGTTGTTTCTCTTATTGCATTGATGGAGTTGACTGTTAAATATTGTTTGTTGGACTAACAACTTTCTGCTTCAATATTAATAAAAAAATTAATTCATTTAAAAAAAAGTTTCCACCATCTTAGCATTGTGTGGCAGCCTTTGATGTTTGTAAAGTCGTCAGCCATTTGCATCAATTTTTAGAGTTGAAGGGCTATTTCTGAGTTTCTTTGTGACTGCATTTGGTCAAATGTTTGCTGTGACAGTGAGTAGATGGACAAGCTAACTGTTAGCTGCTACTGACGCTAAAGTTAGCTTTTTTACTAAGCCCCAGCTATGTCATCTCTATTTCAGATCTAAAATACTCAAGAAGTTCAACCTGAATGCTGTAATTCAACACTAAACATTTTTTTTTCTCAATACCAGGTTGATAGAAGCTTTATTACTGAAGAAGCACAAAAACAATATTTTTATTATGTTTTTGTCATCAAATTTGAACTGGGATGTTTTATACTTATTGGAAATAGTTTAAAAACTCACTTACTTATTCTTACATTCATAAGAGCCCAAGTTTTATCGATTGGAGTTAGAGTTACACTGCTGGTAGTTGATCTTGTTTTCTTTAGACTGAATATTAGCTAATCTTTACTGTCTAATGTTCAGGTCAATTTTACTGAAGCATTTAAGGAAAATGATCATCCAGACCAGGGGTGTCAAACTCAAATACACAGTGGGCCAAAACTTTAAATTGAACAAAGTCGCGGGCCAAGGTTGAACAAATGAATCTTTTAATATGGACCCAAACAAGTTCTAATATAACAATAAATATTGAATAAGCAAAGCTTATCTAACTTAAAAGTGCAGGTGTGCAAAATTGAGTTGCTAATAATAATAAAACATATTATTATATTAAATAAAGTATATTTAGTATATGAAATAAAATATTAAATATATTAAATAAAATTTAAATAAACATTTAATGCCTCCTTTCTGACGTAAATGTCTAATATTAATTTGAAATTGCCTCGGGGGCCAAATATAATTACACTGCGGGCCAAATTTGGCCCGCGGGCCAGAGTTTGACACCTATGATCCAGACTATAGTCATCTAATGACATTTATAAATGAACTACATAATTATGTGAGATTCTCCTGGTTTTACCTGCTTTCTGTAGATCACTGCTTTGGATTGCTTCAGAAAACTCAATATTCCATAAATGTATTGACTAAGGTTCAGACAGGGCAGATGTATTTTAAGTAATCAGGAACACATCCACAGTGTGTGTTTTTTATGGGTAATAATCATTCATGTTCGATATGACATGGTCTTTTTGAGCGTCATCGAATACTGTTTTAAATTGTAACCAAAATTCATTCTTCTCATTCCATTTCTGTACAAGAATCAGTTAAGACTAACTTCCTGACATGTTAGTAGATGTAATTTTTCTGCTCTATAAACATATGCAAATTGTATATATTGCAAACTATTCAACTATAAGCTAAATGTAGTGAGCTGAAGGAGAGAAAGCATTACATTGCAGAAGTTTAACTGTTAAAAGCTAAAATGTAGCATTTACACATTTGCAGGCATTCACTAACATATCTACTGTGATGAATTTAGATAACATTGACCTTAATGCTGGGCCTCTATTTTATTATTTAAAAATGCCAGAAGATGAAGGAGCTTTTCTGGGAAGGAGACATGCTGTGTTCCAGATTGACACACGTCTACAGAAGTGAACCTTTGTGAGATTGGGGCGTGACTGTTTGCTGTGAGGCAGAGACTCCGGTTCAGGCAAAACAAACTGCAGCTGCAAACTGAAAAGTATCCAGGAATGATTTCATATGTTTTAGTGTTTTCAACCGTTTGGGGAAATTTAAGTTTTAAAAATGCTCCTTGTTTTTGCTGTTGATGGTCTGAAAAGAACTGGTGACACAATAACAGACCTTTAAGCTAACGTCTTACCTTATGTTGTTGTCCTGATGCCAAAAACACACAATTTTGCAATTACTATTCTGTTGTCTTCTTCTTTGTGGTTTCCACCAGTAGTAATAGCTGGCTGTTGATCATGTGACTCGCATGATGCAAAAAAAGTGTTTCCATCGCAGTTTTGTGAAATACATATATTTCAGTATGTTTGAAAAATATGGAAGAGTGTTAGGAACACTGGAAAAGAAAGAAAAATAATTCTGACTTTAATCTAAAAAAAAATCTGAGAATCTGAAAGACACTTTCCACAACAAATGTCAGAATGATTTTTTTTTCTTCCAGTAGCCCTCATAGTCTTCCATAGAAAGACCATCACATCTGAGTGCAAAAACTTTTTATTGAAAAGCGAGAGGGTTTTTTTTTAATTGGCGGATTTCCATTTTCCAAATGTATTTGAGAATTTTCAATTTGCACAATTTTATGGTCGATGGAAATGCAGTTATTGATACTCCTCTGAATTTATGCAAAACTTTGCTTTGATGTTCTTTTTACAACACGTTAAGATGCAGTTTGAAACTGAAGGACACCATGTGTAAGTTATCTAAAATAAAGATTCATTTTCCCCCTGAGGAAATGGTTGTGTGAGGTTTGTCGTTATTTAGTTGCAGAAATTGAGATGGTTGAGTTATGCGGGTCGGTGCCAGAAAGTTCTCATAAATCGTCTTCGCTCACATTGTCTAAGACACTTTCATCAACAAATCTGAACTGTGTGTTGATGCCACATCACTCGAGGCTCCACTGTCAGACCTGCAGGTCTGCACAGCAATTGCAACTCAACTTGGGTTGCTATTGGAACCTGTCCTTCGCTGAAGGAATTTGTGATGAACAGCACTCCTGGTATAAAAAAAATGTTTACCATCATGTTCCTTGACCAGATCAGATCAAAGTTATCGCTGTGACAAATACAGTGGTATGAAATACGCCGTGTGCCGTCTGCAGGCCGACAAGCTCACAGCAAGTCAGGACTGCATATTAATTAATATAATTAAGCTTCATTGTGGTATCAACACATGCGCGATCTGATCTCCAAATTATGACCCACCTCTTCTGTGACAGCTCTCACACGACTGTCTCACACAGAAAAATTCAAGTCTCATCCCAATTCATTCATTCATTCATTCATTCTAGTGTTAGTTCACACACATACATTTTTGCCCTATCATTCAAAATGGTATGTCTGTATGATTTGTGTGTGTGTGATCTTTTAAAATTTTGTGTGTGTGTATGAGTCTGTAGCAGAGCGTGACAGACAAAACATAGTTTTTGTCCTAGTCATAGTTGTGAGCCACACCCACTGAAGAGGGAATAAAATGTAGGTGGGAATGTTTCTCTGAGTTTTGCCCAAAGGGCAAAAGCTCAAAAGAAACAGTGGTATCAACAGGAATAAATTAGAAATGAATAACTGGATTTTTTCTTTTTATGCTGCATTCAGTAGTAAAATCAGTCATGTTGCAACAGATGTGAAAAGAAATCCCAGTTGGTGCAATGACTGGTTATACTTTAAAAAGGACACATTAACACAGTGATGTAAGAAAGTAACATCATATGGGTGTGCATGATGTTACTGTAGCCATTTTTGGACACAGAAATCTTCAAATGTTTGAATTTGAGGCGTGCCACCATCTCTCTGCTGCTGTCACATGCATGTCACCATGAGTGGAATCCCTTTATTAATCAACAGACTTTTATATTATTTAGTTTTATGCCTTGCAGACATAACAGCTTCAACTATGTGGAGGAAAATTTGTGTTTATCAGAGATTTTGGGGCATTCTTCCAGAAGTACATTTGTGAGGTCACACACTGTTGCTAGATAAGAAGGTCTGGATTTCAGCCTCCACTCTAATTCATCCCAATGTGAGAGAAAGACTTTGTTTAGGCCAGTCGGGGTTTTCCACACTAAAATAAACTTGTCCATGTCTCCATGGATATTTTTGTTTACCAGTAAATGGTCACATTGGGTAAAACTGTAATCTTATTTAATTGCACGATCAATTGAAATAAACTCATAATTAGCCAAATTCATTCTGAAGGATATAAAAACATTCACCTCGTTTCACACACAGATGCAGCATGTCTGCAGTTTGGAGCCAGCTGCTGGGATCCTGAAACGTGTTGTTGAGAATGTAACTGGACTGGACTGGACCGGACCGGATCAGCAGCCTGTCAGTCTGTAAACAGCAGCAGAGCCGTTCAGGGGAAATATATGTAAACACATCCAATGGAAGACACAATGCTGCTAAGCTACATGGCGTCAATTTCCTGAAATTACCTTTTTTTTTTTACCAACGTGATTTTGGGGTCTTACACTCAAAGAAATGAATCATTGACTTAACATATTATTTTTATGTCAGCAGGATTAGAGTTATGTAAATTGAAAGTAAATCACATTACTAATATGACAGTATGACTTTATGTTTAACTAAAATAAAATGAATGAATAAATCCAAGCACTTCAGCGCAGCGGGATGCCTGCAGGTGACGGGGAAGCTTTACAGAGGGGAAAAGGAAAAAAACGCTGAAGGTTCCCTCGGCGCCCTGGCATTGCATTTCAGTTCCAGTTGAGGCTGAGGGCAGGAGAGAGGAATCCCGGTCCGCGCAGTTTGCCTCCACGCCTCCCACTCCACTTCCTATATTGTCACGTTCTGTTTGAGCTCCAGGATCTGTTGGCAGCAGAATGACAGGAGAACTGCGGGACGACGAGACGGAGGAGGTACAGTATGACTGCAGTCCACTCACGTCTAGTTACCATTATTATTATTATCCTCATTTGTTTGCACTTGAATTCTGTCTTTTCTCGTTTGGAGGAGGTTCATTTACGTCTGCGACACAAAATCCAACGTGCACTCTCCAGTGGCGCGTTCAGGGGCCACATTCACCTGAACGCGTCTCGCTTTCTCAGAGGGAATGTAAAAGCGCCACTGTGCCTGAATTAGAGCGCTGACGAGAATTTCACTGCTCGTCAACAGTCTGGCGGACCGCAGTTTCACGCAAATCCTCAAAATGGACATTTGGAGTTGAACTGCAGGAGAGGAAGACGACAAATCTTTTTTTCTTTTTTTTCAATTTAAAAATTCTTCCTCTAATCTGATTTACAGTTTTTTAAGACAAGTTCGAACTATTTCACTCGTTTACCATCGGAAATCAAGGAGGGGTTTAACTCGCAGCCTTTGAACAAATTAAAACGGAAACCGACCTTATGTCAAAATAGTTTAAACCATCAGCTGATGAGAGGAATGGATGTCAGAATATGACACGTTGGAGAAGAAGCAGCTCTTTATGCCTAAGCAGCTCAAATTTGCCCTTTTACGCACTTTCCGAAAAATGTTTCCATGCCGACTGTTACACTGTGTGGAGGCCCAAAAGTGCCACAATTTAAAAGTGAATACATACACAACAAATAAGTGTGTCTTCAGCAAGTTAAATTGCTATTACTATAACTATTATGTCAGCTACTCATAATAACTGCCAATAATATTTTACGGAAAATATTTATTCAAATTTAAGATTATTGCTTGTCAATAAAAACCAGTAAATAATCATAACTAATAAATAATCCATAAAATATTTGTTTAATTGTTAACAATGATTCATATTGGAAAGCAAGCCTTGTTTCAATCACTAAATGTATAGTTGTACATGTCATTTCTAAATACTACTAATAAAACAAATATGTATAATAATTTAATTATTACACAAATTTTTTTTACTGCCTCAGGTTAGACTGGCTATGACTGGCATGGTCACATGTGATTGGTTTGAATGTACTTGCAGTGCAGCTTAACCAATCAGATGTTATTGTCTCATTGACAAATGTGACACTGTAAGTCTCAAAATGTAAAATCCATCCATTTTTTTGGTGAAGAATATCTTTGAATTCAAACGTTTAAAAAACTTTTGAACATGTTTATTTTCTGCTGGAATTGTACTATGGCAAAAAAAAAAAAAATGATTTTATGGCACTTGTGGGCTTCCATACAGGTCAGGATATTGTGTTATTGCTATCTGGGTGGTGAGGACCCCTTGCGGCTGAACGCAGGGTGTGGTGCCTGACTGTGTGCTCTTTCGAAACCCATCCCTGTTTGCGGGGCAGGCTGGTAACTCAGCTCCAGTTCCTCTGCCTTCACAGTGCGCTGCGCTCCGTTCCCGCACCTCACCGACGCTCCTCTCCTCTCCTCTATTCTTCTTCTTCTTTTTTTCCCCTCCTGTCCGCCTTTCCTGCACTTCTGCCGTGATCCTCACAGGAGTATTTGCATTCGTTCATCCGGAAACAAGGGAACATTTATAAACCAAACAACAAGGACATGGAAAACGAGAGTCTGAACGAGAAGGCGATGGAGGACGTCCACACCAAGGAGATCGACCTGGTCAACCGGGATCCGAAGCGCATCAACGACGACGTGGTCAAGGTGAGTCAGAGCTGGGTGGCTTTATTTTATTTTTATTTTTATTTATTTTTATTTTTTTGCAACTTTTCTGATACGTCGCTGCAGATCAACTCTGGGATGCAGAGACGTCCAGGTGTCAGCTGGAGCCGATCCCTGTCATGTTTTAGTGAATTTGCAGAAACTGTACCGCGCGCCCCAGAGGCTGGCCGCTCCAGCGGCTTGCCCCTATTAGGAAGCAGCGCTGGTGTCGTAGTTAAAAACTCATTAAGGTGATCCGATGCTCACTTCTAGAGCCGGACAGTCCGGACTCCTGCATGCGCTCCACGAGGAGAAGAAAAATTACGGATTTCCTGTTGCTAGAACACACGTTTCCCACAGATTGCTGCTGCTGCGCCTTTACGCCTTTCCTGTTTGGGGGACGGAATTCTTTCCATAAGAGGAGTAGCCTGGAAGCAGCCGCACAAACACCGGGAGTTACTTTGATTTAAAGAGGAGCGGCGCGCTGGGAGCCACCTGACGCGCCTGTGAGTGCGCCCCCTTGCGCTGCTCCTTGCGCTGCTCCTTGCGCTGCTCCTTGCGCTGCTCCTTGCGCTGCTCCTTGCCTCTCCCCGCCCGTCACCCCTAGGCTGGTTGCAGCCTCGGGATGACTTGATAAAATAGGAAAACACTCAAATAGCTGGTTGGTTTATGTTCCTGTGTATGTGTGTGTGTGTGTGTTGGTGTGTGGAGGCGCCCCTGGTCTGTCCAGTGATGAGGTGGCACACAATTTATTGAGTTTTTTTAGTTGCTATGATGACGAAGCCAGGGCGGGGCGATATGAACTTAGAATTTTATCACAATATTTTGTGGTACCAATCTTGGTAAAGGTCAGGATTGGAAAAAAAAAAAAAAAACATTTCTTACAAATTTTGGAACCATGTGACAGTGACAGCATGACAGCCTTCATAGAGCCACAAACAAAGGAAGTTAAATCCCCAACCTGCTCCTGTGCACTGCTGGTCAGCTGGCTTAAAGTAGGCGTCAGGTTCCCCATGTTATTTTAGTTAGAAATATTTACACTGCAAAACGCCAAACCTTTATATTATCAGCTACCACCAAGTATCTGTAGTTATTAGTGAAAATATATTAGTATACTTTGAATAAGACAAAACTACCTTTTCAGGAAGATATAAGTCAATGATTGTTTAATATTGATGAAAAGTTCCACTGGCGGATTATTACATTCATAAGAAGACATTTTTCCCATAAGTGAAATAATCTACCAGTGGAATTAGTCATTTCTAAAATGAATTAAAGAATTATTGACTTAGTGAAACGTTACTTGTAAGTTAGTTTTGTCTTATTTCAAGCATAATAATAATCTGAAATTATAATACTTAGTAAGATTTGATGTCCAAGTTGGAAAACACATGAACTGTCAAACAAACATGTTGAAAATACCATTATTATCAATATCATAATTCATATGTGGTCATATGTAAGGTTGTATAATTGTTCTTTTTTTGTAAAACCAACATCATAATGTTAAACATGTTTAAATTGAGGTTTTTAATGAAAAAGTGAAATTGTGGTATCTTTTATCAAAGTTGTTATGTAAAGAGATTCTCATGTTAACAGACATAAATAAATATGAAACGGTTTCTGGATCAGCTCTGCCTGCATGCTGGCACCTGAGCCACACCAGCTCATATCTGCTGGCTTTTTCTTTTTTCCTTTTTTGGCAGAGTTCTATCATCTTTTACATAATCGTAACAGCTTCATAAGATTCTCTCCTCTTGTCAAAGCCATACAGAAAAAAAAACATCTTGACAGAGAAGATTGAACTGATCAGCTGTAAGATCAGTTCAATGGAAACCTTATTTTCAAAGGTTTCCATTGTGTGGCTTCATCAAATGTCAAATGCTGTTTTTTTATTTATTTTTTATACAAGATGTAAATTTCAGTTTGCTGGTGACATTTTCCCAAGTGACTCAAAGATGTGAAATGTGCTATTTTGAAAAAGTTCTGTTTGGCCTTTATGAGAACAGAAACAGTAGCTTTCTGTACAGCGCTGCTTATAATTTAAAAAAAGCTAGCAAAATTGCAGTTCTTTTCCTCCTTCTCTCCTCTTCTTTCTTCACTTCTTCCAGTGTTCTTCCCTCTTCCCCCCTCTCAGCTCCCCTCCATTGTGACAGTGAGTCAGACTCTCCCTCCAGTCTGGAAATAGAAAGCAGCTTTATGATTGCACACACACACGAGCACACACACTCACATCCGCACACATGGACACGCACACACTCCCCTTTTCATTTCAGGATTTAGCTTGTGAATACATCTCCTGTAAAAAAAAAAAAAGACAAAATTTGAGTCATAGCCACAGAAATTGTTGGGAGAGAACTTGAGTCTTTCCCGGGATACATTTGGAGCACCACAAGAAAACACAGAACCAGGGAATCCCTTCCATTATAGCACACACACACACGCACACACACATAAAGAGCAGCACAGATTCCTTCGCAGGATTCTGATTTCTGAAAATCACACATTGTTCTCTGGCGGGCACGGCAGCAGCTTGCCTCAATCACCTGGCCACATCAAGCAGCTTAGCCTCATATGCACTTTAAAATAGAGAGCCCCCCCGCAACCCCCTCTCGGCCCACCCCTCTCCTCTTTCTTTTCCTCTAGAGAAGCTGTGGGTCTTTTTATAGCAAGCAGGAGGGGCTTGGGATCTGTGGAGTGGAGTGCATCCACTGGAGAAAACTTTTTAAGAGGGAGCTGTGAGAAGCTGGAGCTACAGCAGTCTTCAGAGACTCAGAGCCCTCAAGGTCAAACTGAAATGAGTCAGAAGATTATTTACACTGCTCTGTTAAACTTCTCTGTTCGCTGCTTTTGAAGGCATCGGGTGTTTAGTAAGGACAAAAAGGTGAAAGTTTAAGAAAGTTTTATGGATCTCTTTCCGGCTCATGATGCATTGTGATTGCAGCCAGTTTGAAAAACTGTGCTTCTGATTTAAAGTCGAACAGAAACTTGACTCTTTCATAGCTGTTGTCTTCGAAAGCAGTGATAGAGGTCGAGACGTGGTTTTCAGTAAGAATTGTTAGAAGTTTGAAACAGTGTTTGAACATTTTCCACATTGAGCAACACTTAAGTTTTCACAGTGATAAACCAACACAAAGCCATCAATCAATCAATCAATCAGTGAGTCAGTCAATCAATCAGTTAATTAAAATGATGCTCAGTTTTCCAAATTTGAAAAGTGTGGCATGCATTGGAATTGCATTTGGCCCCCTTAATCCTGTTAACTTTAACCGTAACAGTAACTAAAGCCCAGATCAATGTTTTTGCTGATAAATTGTCTAAACATGTTGTTTAGGATTCTATTATGTTTCTGAGGTAATGCAGAATTTTTTATGTAAATTTGTTTCATTGTGCAATATTTTGCCTCAAATTGTCTCAGAGCCGACCTTTTTAGGCCGAGCGGTTCTTAGGCAGTTGAATTTGATTGCAGCAATACAGCTTGGTGCAACTTAGTCAGGAGTGAAAGTTGTCGTGGCAACCGGCGAGAGTGGATCAATAGCGTTTCCCAATTTAGAAATGTGTGATTTATCTGCAATGTGGACACAGAGTGGAATGGGATTCCTCTGCTCTCCCTCCGCTCCGCCCACTTTGTCAGGGGGCGGGACTATGCTTCCCACTCTTGGGTTTGTTGCACTTGTGAAAGGCACAATTCAGAGACTGAGAGTAAAATTCAGGGAGCAAAAACAATCTTTAATACATCTGCAGACGGAGAGCAAATGTGTGGATGTGCCAAAACTTTTTCCAGCTGAACAGAAACAAAACTGAAGTCATTATTTTTGTACCTAAAGAGGACCGACCTAGAGCTATAGATCTAGAGTCAATGCACAACTTCAGTTATTACAACTAAAAACTAACAATCAGCCTGAAACCTGGGAGGAATGATTACAAAGTCGGCCTTCTATCACCTGAAGAACATCTCCAGGATTAGAGGACTAATGTCTCAGCCAGATCTAGAGAAACTCATCCAGGCGTTTATCTTTAGTCGCATTGATTATTGTAACAGCGTCTTCACAGGCCTGTCCAACAAATCAATCCTCCAGCTGCAGCTGATCCAGAAGCTGCTGCTCCTGTTCTCACTAAAACCAGGAAGATAGAGACATAACAGCAGTTTTAAAGTCCCTCCACTGGCTCCTTGTAGCTCAAAGAATAGACTTTAAAATACTGTTGTTAGTTTATAAATCACTGAATGGTTTAGCACCACAATACATCAAAGATCTGCTGTTGTTGTATCAACCTTCCAGGCTCTCAGGTCTTCTGGTTCTGGTTCTGGTCTGCTCTGCATCCCCAGAACCAGAACCAAGAGAGGAGAAGCAGCTTTCAGCATCTATGCACCAAAAATCTGGAGCAAACTTCCAGAAAACTGTAAAACAGCAGAAACCCTGACTTCCTTTAAATCTCAACTAAAAACACACCTGATTAGAATTGTATTTGAAACGTAATCAATTAAAAAATATAATGTTGGAACAATATATTATTTATTATGTTGCATGACTGTGTTTTTGTGTTTATGATGTAAAGCAGGGGTGCTCAAGTCCAGTCCTGGAGAGCTACAGCCTTACTCCAGTAGATCAGGCTCAGCTATGAACAGGCCTGGTAACGAGTCATTCATTTGATTCAGGTGTGTTGGAGCAGGGATGCATCTGATAGTTGCAGGATGGTAGCTCTCCAGGACTGGACTTGAGCACCCCTGATGTAAAGTACTTTGAAATGCCTTCCTGCTGAAATGTGCAAAACAAATAAAATTTGATTGATTGATTGATTGATTGATTGATTCATTGATTCATTGATTCATTGATTAGGCAAAAATCAAAATCTACTCTAAATAGCTCAAGGTTACATAGTTATTTTATTCACCTCTCTCTGCTAACAGAGGTGGAGACCTAATCTTCTAAGACCAAACAAAGGGAACAAAAGAAAAAACAGATGGAACAGTTGAATCTTGTATGCTCATTCACTGTCATGTGAATAATGCAAAAACTACATACTCCATCTCCATCAACCAGTCTGGCAAAGTTCCGCAAACCTGGGAAACTTACTTCAGTAGACACATCTTGTTTCATTAGTTTGTACACCGTTTGCAGCTGCACAGAAAAATATCTTGACTGTGATACAAAAAACATTGCATTTATGTGATACATAAAGGAACATTATTTAATACAAATAAAACATTTTGGATTTAAAGAAAAACTGCTTCACACACTTTAAATAAAATCCAACCAATTGCCTGTAGAAGTAACTTAATTACAAAACACAATCCACCTCTGCAGATCCCACAGCGTGATGCTTCATTCTCACGTTTCATTCACGAGGCATTCAGGGTGATGTGCAGTGTTGGTTTTCTGCCAATGAAATGTTTTGAATGTAGTTAGAGTTTGGTATCATCTCTTCTTACACACATTTGCTGTCTCCCTTCATGGCTTCTAATGAATTCCTGTTGTGTTTCCTGGTGTTCATGATGCTGTTTGTTGATTAAAATAACTGGATTCATACAGAGATTAAATTAAAAATGGGTGGATACTAGACGTGTGCGATGTTGCATATCTTAGTATCTATCCGACACCAGATAAATATGGTTCCAGTATCGTCGCTATGATACAAATATGACACTTTTTATTTAAGCTTGACATACTATATTATGTTGCTATGTTTGTTGTTGTTTTTCCTTTGAATTCTTTTATTCAAATATAGAGAAAATTTGAAAAATCTGAAACTAAAGTATAAATCCAATTCTGATACCAACTTGAGATCAGTAATACAGATGTTATCTGTATTTTTGGATCAATCTGCCCACAATCATGGCTGGACATTGATACCAGACCAGTCAGTGTAAAACCTGGTTCTGGCAGCATTATGCTGTGGAGACAACGCCTAAAAAAAAACTTTGTTCAAAATTTTATTTAGGGGTATCACAGTGAAAAGGACAGAATACAAACGCAAGCCATACTTATTTTAAGTTAAATGAAATTAAAACCAGAAATCTTTTTTCTTTTATTCCGCAGTGTTATGAAATGTGCTGTTTCTTGGCTTATAACAATCTGAATAAAATACACTGAAGAAACATGAGAAAATCTGTAAAATGTATGGATGTATGAATATATACATCCATATGTTTTTAAAATGTTTTACAAATGTAAAAGCATGAACGCATTCATTCTAATCCAGCTAAGTTTTCAAAATGATGTGAAAAAATCAGCCCAAATAGTTCATCTGTACAGGCGTTGGTTCTAATCGGTGCCTCCAGTCAAACAAATATTCATTTGTCCCTGACGACTGAGGCCTTCTGCCTGGTGGAGGGTCCATCAGTGCAGCACCGTGTGACCGTCATTTTGTCCACTCAAGCCTGGCCGGCTGCTTCTACATAGAGCTCTGCTAAGAGCTTGGCTTTATTTACTCAATAATACAGTTACTCTGCCAGCAGGTCACATGCTGACCATCAGACTCTGTTGTTTCATATCAAACCTCCAACTGGACCACGGCGCTTCCACACCCACCAGCTCCTACCCAAGAATCTCTTTAATCCTTTGTCTCTGAAATTTTCTGCAATAAACTCACTGAAGAGGTCATGTGAAACATGTTTCCTCTCCACATCATTATTTGGTGAGGAAAGATGTTTCCTCACCAAATTATTCTATCAATTAGTTGATTAATAATTATTCTATCAATTAGTTGATTATTATTCTATCAATTAGTTGATTAATTGGTGAAAAAAATTGCACATTTTGCAGATTTTTCATTTAACCACTACACTTTTTTCATACAATATTAGAAATATATTTAAAAATACAAATAACTAAATTCAGTTGTTTTTTTTTAAAAGCAAAAATATTTTTTTTGCCTATAAAGCAATAGCATTTAGTGATCATTTGTAGGAAAATATGCATCTGCAGATAAACAGCACTTCTAACATCAACATGTGAAAAGTTCAGGCTTTTCTGCATCATTTATCAATACAGAGAAGGGCTGATCTCCTGATTATTGTTTTTATTAATAATTAGATAGCAAAAGGTGCTTGATGGGTTTTATTACTGATTTCAAACCAGGCAAAGATCAAATATTTTTACACACAAAGAAGGTTTTTCATCTTAGATGCATGATGTGTATAAGTTTTGTACATTTTTGTCCTAATTTATGCTGATTAATCAGATTAATCATTTCAGTATATATTCTAGTATATATCGGGGGTGGACAATCCTGGTCCTTGAGGGCCAGTATCCTGCAATTCTTGGATGTGTCCCTGGTCCAACACAGCTGAATCACCTCCTAAATGCAGTCAAGTTCTCCAGAGTCCTGCTAATGACCTCATTATTTGACTCAGGTGTGTTGAAGTAGAGACACATCTAAAAGTTGCAGGAGACCGGCTGACTGACTGCTATTCTCTCCATGACTGTTTGTAAACAGCAACAGCTGATGAAGCACCTCAACTTACCAGGCATGTTTGTGCCTCTCTGCAGAAAGCCTCTCATTTAGTCTCAAACACAGTTGAGGAAACTGGCGCAGAGTCGCTCCACAGTGGAAAAGTTCAATGGTGGACGGCTGGTTGTGTGGCCAGTTCCCTGTTGCTGCAGCTGAAGCAGCCGCTCAGGGTGAAGGGGTTCACCCTCAGCCAGACATCTTTCTGACATTGAAAGAAATGTTCGTGGACAACCTGCAAATTTTTTTTATTTCACAGCGTGTATTTGACAAGAGGCAGCACACACTCTGGAAGTGTGACCAGTCCACTGCAGGGTCAAAAAATGACTAAATACTCACACAAAAGGGCATTTAGAATCAGCTTCAAAGGTTTAGTTGGCTTTACTTTATCACACAGACAAATAAAGTCAGGTTTATCAGTTCGGTTTGGATAGCTTCTGCATTTGCTCAAGTTATCCTTGATTTTTTTTTAACTATTACAATGATTATAAGGTGTGCTAAACAAAAACCAAACACAGGAAATCTGTAAACTATTTTTACAATATGAAAGTCTTTAAAAGCCTGAACTGCTTCCATGTTCAGCCACTCACTGTCAGCACGGCAGTCACCCGGTGCTCACATTCAGGGAAAATCTACATGTTTCTGGATAGTGGAGTTAAGCATGTCCTAAATGTTTTTTCTAGTTTTGGGTAATCCATTCCAAATTGAGGCCAAATTAATGACAAGTTGGTGTCCGTTCAGTTGAAATTTAGAAAAAATAAAAATGAAAGCATTTTTGAGTTTAAAATTATAAATACCATTCCTATAATCCTTTTGGTTATAAACGTTTTTTTTTTTGTTTGTTTTTTTTTGGCTGATCATTTTGTGCCAAGGTAAAATAAAATAAAATTTAAAAAAATTGCAGTAAAGTATACTTTCAATAATGTCATCAACGTTCCACCACACAACATTTTTCAGGTACTGTAGGTATTTACAGAAGAATGTGTACATACAGATTCAAGGCTAATTATCTGTTCATGTGACATTAACACAGTTATTTGCTCCAAAAACGCCTAAAAATATCTTCCGATACTAGCAAGCTTAGAAGATTTAGCATTCTATGTTTGCTAGAATGCTAACACTTCCAGATGATTTTTACTTTTATGATTCCAGCTGAAGGCCAGCTGGCCACTTTGGTTCTTATCCAATGATTTAAAATCATCCGTCTGTACCAGGACATGCCTTTTCTTAACCTCTACAGTCAGGTTGTGTAAGCAGGCATCCCAACAGGTGGATCAGTTAGAAAAAATGAAACAGTTCACTTTTCTGTTTTACTGTCAACATGACACTGGGGGATTAATCTGCTGACTTATTGACTTACACCCATTAGCCCTCAGCGTGTCGGCCGCTCTGACAAAACCCAGTCTCTATGTAGCTGGAAAATAAACATGGAGTCAGAAGCCAGTGAAGAGGAAGAGAGGCAGAAATGGAGGGAGAACAACCGGCGTCTCTTTTTTTCTTCTCCTTAACAGCTCAGGTCAGGTGTGGACCTCCAGCAGGGAGCCTCCTACTTTAAGCAGAGAGCCGTCCCTCTGCCTCTGATTTATGGCAGGTGATAAAAGGATCTGTGTCACTCAGACACGGCTGGAATGTCTCCTTCTCTCTGCTGTTTGTCCAATCAATTACTGCTCAGGATTCTCTGGAAACATAACCTGAAGCTGATCTGGAGACAACAGAGCAGATGCCAGAGACTGAGTTGTTTTCATGAGTGTGTGTGTGTGCATGCGTGTGCGTGCGTGTGTGTGTGTGTGGTGTGGGGGAGGGTGGAGGAGTGCAGAAATGAGTATTTTGGGTTGGGCAGATGTTGGACTGCGTACCAGCCACAGCACAGAGAGATATAAATCTTGTCAGGAATCCCACCCTGCAATTCAGCAGAACTGACACTTTCACAAGAACCGAGGCACCTGATTTATGTTGGAATAATGAGTTCAGGGTATCAAGCCTGTCTGGTGGTTTTATTTACTCCATATCAGTACTCTTGTGAAACATATTACTCAATGGCAGAAGACAATCAACGAATGATAACGATTGCAGCAGCTCACTGTTCTGCTTCTTTCTTTTTTTGGAGATCAGGATAGAAAAGGCCAGTTTCCATACACAAATGTATTGAACATTTACATTCCTGTTTTTTTTTACAGTGCTGTTTTGTTTTTTTACAGTGCTTGTGTTAACATATTTTGAGGATATCTGAATAAAAAAGGATTCAAATTACAATCCTTCTTAGCTGACAAATGTGGTCAGTCTGCTTTTGAATTTCATTTTAAAGTTTTCATTTTATATGGTCACATATTTTTCATCCAGAGGTAGCAAACATTTACAACTTCTGGATATCTCGGTTAGATCAAATTATATTTCTAAATATTATGAATTTAAGGGGAAAAAAACCTTAACTTATTCCTGTTTGTATATCATCTCTTTGCAAAAATCTAATTGGAATTTTAATGAAATGTGTAATGACGAGTCAAGTTATCAATGAGTCATATCAAAACATTTATTGTAACTTTAATGTGGCATGACAGCGGGACTCTATCAGCAGATGCTCAGTCTTGAATGACTTGGATCCATTCGGGGTCAAATTTTGATAGCGACAACCTTAACGAAAGCTCATTTTAATCCACATACATTTTCAGTGTCCTTCACTGATGTCTTGGTAAATGTATAATTTCAGGGAATTAGCAAAACAACATATTTCTACAATTTAAACCTTTCCACATATCTCTAAATATGTGTAATTATTTTTGCTTCAAAGGGAGTAAGATGATGAGGAACAGAAGCATAAATTCTTTGACAAACTTGTCCTTTGTCAGCTGCTCCAATAAGATTGCATGGTTTCCATGGAAACCGTCCATCCAGATTACCATCATTATTACTTTATTATCAGTAAGATTTTGTACTCCATGTCTTGATAGGGATTTATTCTACTGGGAACACTCTCCCCTCAAAAACAGCTTTTCATTTTTGTTTCTGTTTGTAGTTTCTGGAATTAGTCTCTCAGAATTCAAACATTCCCACGATGTCATTCATTCCCCTTTCTTTCTTATTCCTGCCAGGACAATAACTTATAGCTTTCATTCTTTAAATGTCTGGTTTGAATGGGCAAAAACATGTCATTTTCTACATAACATGTAGAATATCTGTTCTACATGAACGAATGTAACTTTGTGACTGAAACAAAGGTACTTATTTAAGATTTATGCTAACTACTGAAAATTGTGCACCAACTCAGCTATTTTCTGTGATTTGGAAGTCACAACAAAACGAGGTCAAATTACAAAATATTGTGACGTACCATTACCTTCACTACCTTCATTTTGACCAATTATGCCTTGTTAAATTTAACTAATTGCAGTTTGGCTAACTGCTAATTGCAGTTTTGCTAGTGTCTGGTAAACATTCTAATATATTTTGTTCTGACCAGCAAAAAGATCTCACTTAGATTCTAGCTTTAGTAAAATGTAACTGAGTACATTTCAGAACCTTTGATAAATCAATCCAGTGTTTGCCAACGTCTTTCTGCTCTCCTTGTCTCCAGGTGGACTTTGAGGACATCATCGCAGAGCCTGCGGGAACCTACAGCTTTGATGGCGTGTGGAAAGCTAGCTTCACCACCTTCACCGTCACCAAGTACTGGTGCTACCGGCTGCTGACGGCACTGGTCGGCATTCCCCTGGCTCTGATTTGGGGAATCTTCTTTGCCATCCTTTCTTTTGTCCACATCTGGGTCGTGGTGCCATGCGTGAAGAGCTACCTTATCGACACCCACTGCATCAGCCGCGTCTATTCCATCTTCGTCCACACCTTCTGCGACCCGCTGTTCGAGGCCATGGGCAAATGCTTCAGCAACATCCGGCTCCGCACAACAAAGGAGGTGTAAATGCACGAGAAACACAAGAAAAGAGGAGGATTCATTGCAAATCACAGCAGGGAGGAAAAAGTGAGATAGAACGAAAAGTTAGGGAATGGGAAAAAAAAAGTAGACCTCTGAAAAATAAGAGGTTGAGGGATGTTTGGAGGGGAAGAGGCGAGGTCACCCATCACCTGGGCTAGCCTTTCTGTTTTCTCTGTTTTTTCTCTCCAAGGCGGCTTAGCCAACCAGGTGGGCACCCCAAAAATTCAAAGGGTTATTCTTCTGGGTTTTTCTTGAGGTTTTGGTTTTGTGTATGTATGTGTGTGATTTTTTTTTAGTGCTGTTTCTTTTGTCAAGCAAACAGTCGACAAAATGTCGTATCCTCTCATTAGAGTCATTCCGTGTGTAATCCGTGTTAAGACGAGAAGGTCGGGGTCTGCTGCTGTTGTTCGTGTTTTCTGGTTTTGGGGCCGGTAGTCCGGGGCAGGATGGTCAGATGCAAAGCGAAGGCTAAAGGGGACACTGGGGTCAAAGACAAAAGGCAAGCACTGCTGGATTCTGTCTGACTCAGCAAATGCTCACTTGCACAGTGGCACAACAACTTGCTGCCGTTCCATAACCTCCCAGCCCCCCAAAAAACATCCTCATTCACCAACTGTTCCTCCCTAGCCTCGCTTCCTTTTCTCCAGCAGTCTGACACACTGAACCCGCCCGTCTTGCTTGTACTCACCTGTGTTCCTCGCCGTCCGCCACGCCCACCACGCTGCCTCGACGTGCAGAAAGCCATCTCCTGTAAGCACCCTCACACCCCCGACCACCACCAAATCACCGCCTTGTTCCTACACCACATCCCCTCTCTGCACCGCAGAGTTCACCACAGTGCCTTCATGACCACAGTGTATGACAGGATATTCTGATTATGTGCCTTCAGGTTTTTTTTCACATTTTTAGAAAAATTTTTGCCTTTTATTGTTCACACTATTTACAATTTCAGAGTGTTTTGAACATAAAGAGCTTGAGGGTTTTTTTAAGTGTTATGTTACATTGTTTTAATATGCCACATGTGCCATTTATGTGGTTATGTAAAAAATATTCCAGTGCACTAATTTCTGGAAAGGTATTAACATCTCCTTCACTGCAAAAACACAAAAAACCTTATTGAATGTTTTTGGCCTAATTTCTAGATTAAATATCTTAGTATTCTTGAAATATACAAAGGCATATTAGGGCCATTGTACCAAAGAGGAAAGAAGTAAATTTTCACCAGAACATCAATTTCTGAGTGTAGAAAAAGTTTTTAAAGTTTGAGATTAATCTCAGAGGCTTTCTGGAAAAGAATGAATTTGAAAAGTCTTGTTGAATTTTTCAAACTGGACATTTTCAGAAGTCAGTTTTTTTTTTTTTTTTGAAGGAAATTATTCTTACCTTTCTCTCTTATATCTAAAGCACTGTCATAAAAAAGGACAAACTTTACATGTATATATTCAGCAATATATAATAGTTCCTTAATATTGATGAAAAATTACTTTATTCACTGGTATGAGCAACATGTCTTGTTATAAGTGAAATAATCTGCCAATTTTACATGAACATTACAGGTGATTTACTTTAAACCAGCTCTGATATCTTGCTGAAAAATTGCTTGTAAGTTAGTTTTGTCATGTTTCAAGTGGAATAAGACAATTGCAGTGGAAACTAGACCAAAACCACTTGTTAATATTTTGTGTTTCTGCCGTTACTTTCTTTTTTCAGCAGTGGAATTTGACCTTAGAATGTGCTGTATTGAGCTGGTGTGAAACCCCGCACTGCTTCCACAGGTTAATGCATTGGAATTAAGACGTGAGGCAGAAAATGTGCTCGTCTGGATGATTTGGATGCATCACACAGACTCCTACTTGGCTCTGTTTTCACCTTCCTCTCTGGGTGGACCGGACAGGGCAAAACCAGGCCCGTATCAGGGTTGGAGTTCTATCTCATCAAGACACAAAAAGCTCACTTTAAACATCTGCCTCCTTTCGCTCACCTGCTGTCTTTTCACAGGATTTGATAGTATCTCTGCACCCACTTCTTTCTTAAAAGAGAACTTTTAACTTCTGAAGGTGACATGTTATTTTTCTTTGTAAGAAATAGTTTTTCTTTCTTGCTTCCTTTTATTTACATTATCACACCATGCACAAATAAAATTTAATATAATCCATTGTGCTTGTTATTATTTGTTCTTTCATCACGCAGAAAGCTGGAGCAAACGCCTGCCCCTTTAAGAAAGTGAGGCCGTAACAGTGGCGTTTTTGTTCTCTTTTACTTGTGATATTGAGTCATAGCAAATCTAATTGTATAATGATTCATGCAGGAAAGTTGGTAACTGTTTTTCTCTTTTCTTTTCCTTCTGCTGGGCAGCACACAAACACATGAAGCTGCTTCGGGCAAATCTGGAGTTGCTGAAAAAATGACTTCCAGCTGCAGTGCCCTCCACCCTGTAGGGTCTGGGTCTGAAATCAAAATCCTCAGACAGGTTTCAGGATGCTATACAAAAGCTTTTGTTTTATTTATTTATTTTTTCCACAACTTTGGTATTATGTTTCCATGGACACAAGCTGAACAAATAAATGTGTTGAGTAATGGGTTAGTAATGGGTTATGCCTTCTTGAGATCTGAAGGCAACTAACTGTACTCAGCTTGATTTACACTAAGTGCATGATTATTCAGCCTGAGGGAAAAAGAAGCAGATGATCCACTTCCTGACACGATCATGTCAAGAATGAAATGGAGTCACCTCACCACATTTTCAAAGTTTTTCTCCCTGTGATATTCCAGGTTCCTCAGAGGTGACTTTCAGTGACGACAGTGTTAATTAAATTAAGAAGGCTTGCATTCCAGCTTTTATCCTGAAACATGTTGTGCTGTGTTTACTTGGAAAAAGTCTGTGCAAGCAGTTTCAAAGTGTCTTTAATTACAGAGAAACACATCCAAGCATAAGCGTTTTGGAGAAAGAGCAAGAAATCAAAAGTCCAGAGAGATCCGGCAAAGAAAAGCCTTAATTTTATCAGGGAACCAGAAACTGGTCTGAGCAAATAACAAACAGGATGGCAAGTAAGCAGTGAGTGAAAAAAGGAATCCACAAATTTCCATTCATTTAGTCAATCAACTTTACAAGCCTTACAAACAGAAAGCCGTTAATGTATAGTAATAATAATAAAAGAAACCCACTACAAATAAAGTGAAGTATAAAAACAACTACCTGAATAAGTCAGTCATTTCTAGAAGATGAGGAACTGGAAAACACAATCCTGTCATTAGGAAATAACTAGAAAAAGATTGAAACCCTCTCCACAGAGTTGGAGAGGTTTGCCTCGGTTCAAGTTACAGTTCTCCCTCCTGACTGGAGTAAAAAAAATGTTCTGAAAAATAAACAACACTAAACAGACAACAATAAAAACTTTGTTAGATATCAACATACATACATAGTATTTAATTTATTGTAGCTTATTTCCCTTTAGAATTACTAATGTAACCCTGAATTTGAATTAAATAAATGCATCACCTAACTAACTCTTAACTTTTGTGTCCCAATGTTCCTGGATCCCACAGGGCTTAAGGAAATGTATCCGATTTGGTCAAAACGTGTATTAGTTTTGGTTTAACAAGCTCTAGTGACCTCTGTGTTGGGCAGAGAGACTCACAACCTGGTTTAAATGAAAGCAGGTTGTGGTCATCTTAAATGAAACCCCTTTAAGATGATACAAAACACTGTTACAGACCTTTGACCGATGCCCATACATACACCAGTCTCAAAAAAACAGAATTTGTCCAAAGGGGTCGTTAACTTCATGAGCTGATAACTATGACTCAGCTCCCATTTTGGAAGTGCTATCATACCAAAATATTAACTCGAGACATGTATCTTTTCATAAACTATTGATAGACTTTGTCGGCCTGAAATGGACAAAAAATGGTCTGGCCCATGGACTAACCAGGTTTAATAAACACGAAGTAGCATGCCAGTTTGTTTTGCTCTGAAGAATCAAATTTCTATTTGAGCTCCAAAACCTTTTACAAATTGCATATTTTTAAAAAAATCTGACACACTGACTGTAAAATCCCATTGGACAAGTAGCACCCTCTTAACTTTTTACTGTAAAATTAAGGCAGTGCACTACTAAATTCAGTGAGAATCACGTATGTCATATAGCATTTTTATAACAGCTGAAGGTGTCATGATTGTGCTATAAAATGGTGATACAAGCCTCGAAAACACACATTACAGCAGTTCCAATTCCAAACACATTGCTCATCAAAAAGAAACATGAAGGCCCATCTCACGTTTGTCAAAAATTGACTTGATGATCCTTTGGAATGTGTTTGACTGTCACATCTGACCTAAAGCTAACACAGCATTTCAGAAGCAGAGCATCATGCTGACAGCTTAACATGGAGGTAATATGAGGTGACTTGGACGCCTTACCATAATTGATGGAATCATATGAATCCAGCAGAAGAATGTCCTGCAATCATGACCCTACAGCTAAAAACCAATCTGTCTGCTCCTACAGCGCAACACTGCCCTCTAGTGGCATTATTTGAGAAGCACGCCTTGAACAAACAAACCACGTGTGAACAAATACTCTAGTTTCACTTTAACAGCTTTTCAAAAGACCTCCAAAGTTCAAAAATTGTAAATGTTCTATTTTGCAGCTTGAGAGTGAATGTCTTTTTAATATATGCAAGCCCATAAAATCTTAATTTAAATTTAGAAAACAGAATCATGACATTATTTTCATCTGTGATTGAAAACAAACGATTGCAATGCTGAGACATAAAGAAAAAACTTTAATACAAATGTAATGCAATTACTGGGAGGAACGAAAATCCTAAAGTGGCAAAGAAAGGTAACCAAAACTAAACGTAAAAAAGCAAATAAAATGAAAATCCAAGGACAGCATGCAGGTTACACAGGGAAAGAGTTAGAAGATTAAAACTAAAGAAAATGACAAAAGAAGAGCACAGAAAAGAAACAAGTCAGAACAAGAAGAAAGAAATATTTACACAATTTTGAAAAACACAATGCACTGTTACAATGGCAGAAATTTTGTGATATAAAAATCCTGTCCTAGTAAATTACTCCAAAATGTCCTTGTGCTAACAAACTGAAAAACAAAACTGTTAATAAATAAATAAATAAATAAATAATATGTAATCTTGTTGCAGAAGATGTGAGAAAACTAAATACTGAAACTGGGTCAAAAACTGAAAGGAAAAGGCTTTTATGTTGGTTTTTACTTCATGTTGCAACAAGAAGGTATTTGTCTCTTTTTCTAATCTTAACAGTGTCTCACACACAACACATTCGTTACCATGAGACACCTACAGATGACGTGGTTTTTACACGTGCATTTTTACAAGCTAATGCACACTTTTGTGAAGCACCTTCATTAAAACACTGCTTTCATGAAGAAAGGAAAGTGAGACAGTCCTGATTTGATTGCATTCTTTGTCATTTTATCTAACACCTAGAAATATCTAAATCTAAATTTGTTTCTCAGTTTACAGAGGATGGATGTTGTTTTGCTGATTTCTTTGTGTCGGGTTTTCAAGGTGACATCACTCCCTCACACAGCTCATTGTTTCTCGGTCCAGGCAAGATTCACGGTCTTGTTTCCAGATTGTGCAGCTTTGGTCACTGAAATCAAACCACCTTCGTTTGTTCTTTCTGGGATTCTGAGTTATTTCATTTTTTCGTGCCCTACACTGAAAAATCTGGATCTCACATTTAGGTGTTTCTTTAGTTTACAGGCTAACTATATAGCTTCATTAGTATTTAGCAAGCAAGCTAATGCTAACTATTTAGCTTCAAACTAAATACTTAGCTCTGTGCTAGCCAAATTTAGCTTGCTAACTAGCTATTTAGTTTGTAAGCTAACTAGTTATTCAACCTGCTAACCAAGTATTTAGTTTAAAACTGACATTTACAAATGAATGAATAACATTGTGAAAATATGACGTTTATAAAAGAAAAAAAACTGAGTTAAAGACCTCAAACTAATTCCTGAAGTTTTATTGATTCACTTTCCTTCATTTCATCATCTTGCCAATTGGGTTGTAACTAGTGGAGTTATAACCCAAAAATAAAATATGACACTGCCTAAGTATCTAAAACTCATTTTATTCTCTGACTGAACCACAACGTGCCATTTACAAGAATCAGAACAAACATTTCTTTATGTTCTGATGCAGAAGCCTGATGTGGTGAAGGAGGAAGCTGGAAGCTAATGCCAAATGTAGAAAACATAAGTCAGACATGTTCTGTTTGTTCTCTCCAGCTGAGGTGAGGATGACTCAGGCAGAATCATCCATCAGAAGTGTTCGTCAGTGGAAGTAGTGAGCCGGGCTGATACGTCACATCATGACCTCCAGCACCTGTAAAAGTGAGAGGTCAGCAGCTGTTTCTTTTCCCAGCTCAAACTTCAATGCTCACAGGTGAGAGCAGTGTTTCTCAATTCCGGTCCTCAGGCCCCCTGCCACACAACTGGATTGAATCTGCAAGGAATTAACAGCCTTCTGCAGTACTTGATGACAGCAGAAGAGGTCATGTAATCATTTGAATCAGCTGTTATAAAATAGACACATTTAAAATATGCAGAGCAGGGAGGCCTGAGGCCTGGAATTGAGAAGCACTGGGTTAGAGCTAACTTCAAACAGACATTCACTTTTACTGAGTCTGTTTGGTCTGCGTATGGCACATGCTCTTCTGAAGTTTGTTGTTACATTAGAATACAAAGGACATGTCAGACTTTTTCACCTCAGTTGCATGCTTTTCAATCAAGAAGAATTACTATTATTTATTTATCTGAAACCTCAAAGTTGAATGTTTTAATGGAGATTTAACCAGTACAAGTGTTCACTGCCTTGAGTGGGAAGAAAAGAACATGACTTTTTAATTTTTCACAATGATCTGATATCTTGCACTATTTTTCTTTGTAATATCAGTTGCGAGTCTTGCACAACTCAAACTCAGGGTCACAGGTTTTCAGTTCACTTTAGGTCTGGATTAGACTAGATCATTCAAACACAGAAGCAACACATTGACAACCTGTGGCTGAAGAGCCACTAGTGACTCTTGTATCTTTCATAAAGAACCTTTGAACCTTCTTCATAACTTTGGCAAAAATGTAAATTAAAAACATATATATGTTATCAATATGGATTTAATAATTCTTGGTTTTGCGTTTGCTAAAACATGCTTGTGTTTTTTAGCCTTTTACATCCTTTTCCACAAATATTAATCCATAATTTATTAATCTTTTCTCTTTGAAGACGTCACAAATTTTTATTGTTTTTGAAACCTAAAAATAAACCCCATCCATGTTCTTGTTAACTCTGACCAGCTTCACTGTCTGTGCTTTCAAAACGCAATCTCAAAGCATGATACTCCCATCACTGTGTTTCACAGTGTTTTTGGTGTGTTAGGTTTTTAAACACACAATTCCACTTAAGTCAAGAAGTTCTGTTCCAGTCCCACTGACTGGAGCATTTGGTGTTTTTAATTCCCTTGTTTGAAACTTTAAAGAAGACTTTTTCTAGTTTCCTTTTAACAGCAGTTAAAATGAGCACAGATCCTTTTAACAGCAGTTAAAAGGAAACTATAAAGGTCAGATATGTGGAGTGGATGACCACTGGTTGTCCTGTAACACATTCTCTGCACCTCCTCCAGAGTGATCACCTTGCCTGCTTCTCTGGTTAATGTGTTGCCATATCCAATAAAATAAAGTTTGTGGATGTAACATGACGATATATTAAGTACTAAGAATACTTTTCCAAGCTACTAACTGCTGCAGGCTGTTCTACCAAGAAGCAGATGTAAGAGTGTAGATCTAATTTTAGAGTCCTTGAGGCTTTTACTTGTCCTTTAATCAGAACTGACTGTAGCAAAGGCCCAGTCAGGAGAAACAGAGGAAGATGGAGTTCTTCAGAAGCAGGATATGTACTTTCACTAACTTTGACAAATAGAAAAAAAAAGTATTCTCAATCACGCTGAAACGATTACATTTTATTAATTAATTTATTTAAATGTCACAGAAACAATAACAAAAACACACCATGCAAAGACATTTGAAATAACAAATGCAGCTTATTCATTGCTGATACCAACTTGTTTATTCATTTTCTTTAATGTGCCACACAAACATCCATTGTTTTTTTTTCTTTTTATGATCATATGCAAAGTAGGGTGATAGTTATGGAAATGGGTTCGCTAGCTTTATTTGAGGAACAGTGGTTTCTCACAGTTTGGTGACATGCCTGCACATTTGTTTATATATTCGGTGGAACAACGGACGTCTTCTTCAGTTATTTATAGGAAAATAAATATTACCTAATCAAATTGTAACTTTTCTTGTCCTTGTCTTTGCAAATGTCTTATTGTATAGAACAGGAGAAGATTTTACTTTTGGTTGTTTTGTTAAAGATGAATAAACAAAACAACCTGTAGATAGTAAACATATTCATAAAAAGATATTGAAAAAGTGGATTGAAAATGATGTGGGAACCATTTCTTCTGAGCAGTGAAAGAAGAAATAATCAGAAACAAAAGAGATCTCCAAGGGTTTATATCAGTGACGTGTGGTCAGAGTAGGCAGGTGACACAGAACCTCACATAGAAAAATAATATATAATGATAAAATAATTTATATTGCTACTTTCACCCTGTAGTTTGTATTATAAAGTACCTATTTTTTATTCAGCTTAACCAATTCTGATGATCTTTTCTTCAAAATCGCTGAATTTGGGCATTTTCCCATTCAAATATACAGAAGCGCAGCAGCGAGCTGGGATTGATCAGCTGGGATTGATCACCTGGGATTGATCAGCCTGTCTGTCTAAGCTTACACCATTTCTTCTTTATTATATTTGGACCACCGCTGATTATCTTCAGTGGTCCCTGACGTGAGCCAGGCTGCCTCTCCATTCAGAACAGATTGCCAGATAGTGATGCAGTACACAACCTATTGACAGTTTTCTCACCCTGTTTGCTGGCTTCACCATTTCCTGACACGAATCAGATTGTCATCTTTGATTTCCTTTTCCAATATTACATGTAGTAGCTAAAAAAAAATGTAAAGAAAAATGATAGCACTGATCACTCTCGATATATGAGAATCTATAAGCAGGTAACTAGGTGTCTGTGGTTTGAAGAGGCCAAACTGAGACCAGGAGATTATGAAAATGTTCAGCTCAGTAAACAAAGAATATGACCACCAATAAGAAGTATATGGGGAAAATAAATGAACTAAAAGTTGATGCAATATCTGTTGCAACCCTTACCTGGGTTGTCTCCCCTTTGCTTGGATTCTCTTGGATTTTCTATTTCTGCCAATCAGCAGATGAAGGAAAATTTGTGAACAATGACAGATTTTCTGCACTGTTTTAGTCTGCCTCTGCTGCTATTACTAAATACCAGCAGAGGAAATGGTCTGCGTTGACCATACGTCCAAATATTGAATTAACATTAACAGCCGTCTCATTTGGATCGGCTCTTCTCTCCTTGCAGTGGAAGACGGTTGTTTAAAGCGCAGGTAATTTCTGGTAAACTGTTAAACTAGCTCATTACATACATCTTGGACAAATGTTAGCAACTGGCCAAAATGTAAAACTTCAACAGAGTCCAAACCTCCAGCAGTACTTTCTCACCCTCAACTGATGAGAAAGTACTGCTGGAGGTGTGAAGCAAAGTGTAGGACCAGGGGGCTGCTTTCGTCAGGCGGCTACAACCCCAAACCTTAAAGCACCTTCCAGCGTTCTCTCTCTACTCAGCCTTTCATTCTTGCTAGTTGGTTCAAAATTGTTCTTAATTTTTCTGGACTGCAACACATGAAAAAAATGTCCAAAGAAATCTTCACTTTGTGATGTTTTCATAAGATGTTTTGACTTTATTGAGGAAGGGATTAATGGTGTAGTAAATGTTCTTTGATGTAAGCAACACTCCAGCCCTCTTATGTTACATGAAGAACCAGAATTTAGCTGATTGTACAAACTCAAACTAGAACAACTGGAACCAACATTGTGAACCAATATCAGTTTTATCAGAACAAGAATCCCCTACTAGTTTATAAATTATGGACTACTTATTCTTATTCTTATGAAACATAGGGAAGCAATATGTAGTTTTATACTTTAACCTTTATGTCTTTCTTTTGTTTTTGTTATGTTTGTATTTCTTTCTAATTTATGTAAAGCTCTTTGAACTGCATTGTTGCTGAAAATGTACAACATGAATCAAATGACCTTACCTGCCTTACCTTGTATTAAAATTCCACATGCTTTCTCTGTATTTGATCATAGGGTTGAAAACGGGGTAAACCTGATGTTCCTAAGTGTTTTCTAACCCAAAATAATTAGAGCTGATTTGATTTTCTTTACCACAGAATCAATTCAACAGGCTACAGTGCATCATCACTTTTCAGCTCCCCCTGTGTGACTTCATCATCCTCCATCCAACACAGCATGAGCCACACTTCCATTCCAGGCAAACAGTGGAAACCATCACAGAGCCTGACCTTTACATGTGTCACAGAAAAACAGTCTGGATAGCCCAGATTAAACAGTCTGCCCATTCCTTCTAGGAAGGATCCAGAATGTTCTTTGGTCTGACATCCACTGTCCTTCTGAGCCCAGGAAAAACCTGGAACTACATTAATGATATAGAAGATTCATTTTAACATAGTAAATATTTGAGCATTTTCAAATGTTAAACACAATGCAGTCTGAGGGATCAGAGATCAGTCAGATCTTTACCTAGCACTGACTGGTAAAACACCAACAGTATAAGTCAGGGGATGTATACAAAAACAATCTGAAAAGATTTTCAGATTGTTTTTGTATACATCCCCTGACTTATACTTTTCAATAACCTGAAATCTAATTTACTTGGAGTAAATCAAATTACTGTAAAGGTAGTCAGGAATACTGTTATGAATGGACTTTCTAGGTGGAGGTGTCTATACTACAGTCACTCATTGTGCACATGCACATGTTGCTTTTAATAGCACCTATATATTTGTACTTAATTGTCATTTAAATTAACATTTGAATTAATTTGAGTTACATATTAATTCAAAAGTTCCCTTTGGGTAATTTTGAATTGGAATTACCTTGTAGAAACCAGTTTTCACTTTGACATTAAAGGCTTTTTTGTAAAAGGATATGTCAAAAATGCTAGATTTTGTTGATCACAATTGATTTGTAAAAGTAATAAAGGCTTGTATCAACACAACTTAAAGTATCTCATATTTTGTCACAACTGCTATAAGTCAACACTCTGTTGATGGGCTAAAAGAGATGTAGAGTCAGTCTGCAGGACGAAACATTCGGGACCTTAAGGGAATTCACAGCATCATGCTGCCCTGACCTCAGAGCAGATAAATAACATCCATCCAGCTGAGTTCAGGAAACAGAGCAATGAGGAATCAGTCCATCCCTGCCTTTGCCTTATAATGTCTCACTTTTGTTTCCAAGATTGTCTCATTGACCTTCAGGATCTTACAAAAAAAAAAAAAAAAAAAAACTGCCCATGTCTTTTTTCCAGCAGTGGGCGCCATTCAGTGTCCAGAATAATGCCAGGATACAATTTTGAAAACATACTTACAAACATACATTTGGACGTTCCTCCTAATGTTCTAGGGAGAATTTTTGCAACTGACATTCATTCTTTTTCTTGTCATTATTATTATTTGTTCTTAAAATTTTGGACATTTTACTTTATTCTTTAGCCCTGGGATGGGCAACTCCAGGCCTCGAGGGCCGGTCTCCTGCAACTTTTAGATGTGTCTCTACTTCAACACACCTGAGTCAAATAATGAGGTCATTCGCAGGACTCTGGAGAACCTGACTGTGATTCGGAAGTGATTCGATGATTTAATTCAGCTGTGTTAGACCAGGGAGACACCCAAGAGTTGCAGGACCCTGAAGGACCAGGATTTCCCACCCCTGCTTTAGAGCAATGATAGTGAGAATGTTCCTTTACTTGTAGCTAATCACCAGTGTAAGCTAAATTGTTTCAGGACTGATGAATAGAGTTTGAAGCATGGGAGGAAAACAGATCCAGAAAGTGTTGTCTCCTCTGCTGCAGGTGTTGTGGTTGTCAGATGCAAATCATTCCTGGAGGACATGTCATGCTTTCAGATAAGCACTTAACAAAAGCAAGCATGTGCGAGGTTCACCACTGAACCTCATGGTATGTTTACCACGTTTTCCTCCTCCCTCCTCCTCCTCCTGCTGCTACAGCAGCCTGAGCCAAGTGCAGTTCAGCACCAGTGGAGCCACACAGACACACCCATCATCGGGTGTACACACGCACACAACCTGTCTTTGACACACCCCTTTGGCAAATGTGCTGGAAATGCCCTGAGGTATGGCAAAAACAGTTCCTCCAAACTGGCAACAACACTGCAGTGGGCGCGGGAGTGTGGTTGTGTAATTTCAAGTTCATTAGGAAGAAAAAAGAAAACTCTCAACAGAACGGCCACATCTCGCAGTAAATCAGCTTGATTCCGAATCTTGTTTGAGTCCAAACATGCTTATCACTTGTGAACCATCAGAAATGTAGTTTTTGCTGTTATCTGCTACATTTAGAGACAAAGAAGTGTGAAGTGTGGCCTTTGGAGTTTGGTTCATAAAATTCTCAACAAGTTAAGTGAACAAGTTGTGTCAGAACTTGCTTGGACCAAATTCCTCTGTACTTCTACAGCACGTATGTTGCTAGAAGATTGAAAAAAAGAGACAAAATGCATCAAATGAAAAAATTGTTCGGGAACAAGGAAAGAACCAACTAGGTTCAAGCCTTCCATAAAGCAGAATGTTTAAGTCCGTCCAGATTTTAAGGGTGTGTTAGTCCACTTTAATCAAACTCTGGTTTGTTTGGGGAGGTGTGAATGTGCAACCGCACTCTGATGCAAACTAAAAAAGCGAAGTCTAGTCTGCTTAAAAGCCTTGGTCTTCCTTCAGTTGAAGTGAATTCTGAATGCGAATCCAAGTGGACTGGACCAGTATTTCAACAGGTCAGTCATCCTAAATTAAACAAATAACAAAATAATGGGACTGTAGTAAATTCCCATTAATCTCCTGGAATTAACTTTCAAAGAGAATTAACTGCTACTTTGTTAAAAAAATATGATAGCTTCAGAAAGTGTTTAAAAGGAATATCAGTGGGGCTGTATGTGTATATTTGAGCTTTTCTGTGTTATTTTGTAGATATACATTTCCCTGCTGATTCAAAGCTGCACTGTGCAGCCTGTGGGGTTTTGAGGAGGACCCATACTGCAGCAGAACAATGGCATACACATTGTGGATTTTAAAAATAAAACAGTAAATTTACAGAATTCTAAGAGGCACAAATGAACAGAGGCAATAGGAGCAGTATAGTGGAATAATGCAGCAGCAAGCAAAATAAACCAATAAGCAAATAAATACTGTGGAGATGGGATTGTGGAATGGAAACCAGTTCAGTACAATTATCTGAATGCAGGAAGGATTAAAACAGAAGAAATATGAAAGAAATCTGAACTGATGCACAAATAAACTGAAAAACACATGAAACAATAATCAATGCAGATTAATATATTAAATAAAAGTAAATACAGAGAAACTAATGAATACAAAATAAAGTAGAAATGATTCTTTAAATGAACTACCACAGGTCCAAGAGTAATACATCCAAACTCTGCAATGAACCAGGAAACTCTGTGCTACTGCCAGTAATACTAAAATAATCTAGACAGAAACACCAGTACACAAATGTCAAAAACACAAAATTTGACAAAGAATTGTTTTTCCAGTTTCTAGTACAAATACACACTTGAAACAAGACAAAACTAACTTACAAGTAACACTTCCGGAAGATACAGGAGCTTGTTTTAGGTCAATAATTTCTTAATATTGATATTAAAAAAAAAACCTCACTAGTTCCACATGACTGTAATGTAAAATTACATTACTGGCAATGTAATTTTTCACATTACCAGTGAAAAAATCTGCCAGTGAAAATATCAAGAAATTATTGACTTAAAGCAATCTATTTTCTCTAGAAACTAGGCAAAAAACTACTTGGTAAGTGATTTCACAGTTTAAAGAGTGTGACATGCACACTTAAATGTCATTTTCAAAAGACATTCAATTTGTACCATCTTTGGCATTATGATTCCAGAAAGACAACTGGTCAAAGAAGTCATTAAAATCAGAAATGTGGCTTATTGGAACATTCATGGGGTTAATGAGTGTAAGTTAGAACAACTGTGGCTGAGAAATGGACATAATTGGAGATTTAAAATTCAGGAAGGTGTTCTCTGTGATGACACTTCAAATGAATGAGAGCCACAGAACAGTGGCGGCGGGTCATGTGACCTACCCTGTGGAACTCCTCGGTCATCTGTCTAATGAGATCCCTTGCTCTGAAGAGTGAACCCAAGCAGCCTCATCTTACTCAGTCTGCATCCTAGCTCTCTTATCAGGCCTGCCAGTCTTCTCACCAAATGCCCTCTCTTGTTCAGGAAGTGGCACAAAGGATTTTTTTTCTTCTTCACTGCCCACAGTGATTCACTGCTGAGACACGCTCATACATAGTTGGTTTACCCTTCAGAGCTAAGCCCATTATTTCTGGTGGAATGAGACGTTTAGACATGAGGACCAGAGGTCTGACTCAGAGGGGTGCAGGATGAGAGAAAGGTGGAAGAACAAAGACCCTGTTAGCTCTCAGTCTTTGCTTCCCTTTCATTTAAATCCAAATCATTTAAAAGGACATGTGATGTAGTAGAGCTTTTATAATCAACATTGGTCCATCGCAAACGTAAATTTTTGCTCTGAAGAAGAGGTGGCTACCAATGGAGCCAATATGGCGTTCCCTTCATGGTGGGCGGGTCCCTTGAAGTTGTTGAACACTGACTTACTCAGAGGGAAGTGAGACTGGCAGTGTCAGATTAATAGTATGTGTTGGTCACACACCAGGGCTGTTCTAAATGTTCTCTGTTTTGGCTCTCAATGAGTCCCAAAGCCTCAAAATGACTTTATTAACCATTAAAATGACAGATTTTTAACATTGTTTCCCCTCAGTTCTTGAATGTTATTTTTTAGAATAGGTAATCACATGATATTTGAGTGAAATTGAAACCAGATCCCATTTCATTCATGAGTTAATAAGAGGTTGATTTCCTTATCCCAGATGACCCAGTTTAGTTTTGACTATTTTATCCCCTTTTCAAAATGAAATCATCATTTGAGAAATGTTTTTTGTGGTTTTTTTTTGTTTGTTTGTTTGTTGCTCTTATTAAGGTTATCTTGCGCTAAAATGTGTTTGATGAATAGAAACGTTTAAGTGTGATGAGAAACAAACCATTAGTAAATGGACAAACGTTTTGGTTTTATTTTATTTTTTTGTTTGTTTGTTTGTTTTTGTCAGGATGGACAAAAGTACAGGCAGAAAGTAGACTAAAAAAATCCGCAGTGCAATGTCTCTTCGAATCGTTTTCACCGACGACTCGGCGTCAGAACCGCGCGCAGCACCTGGACGCGTCACGGAGCTGGAGCGGAGGGAGGCAGACCGAGGTGTGGGCGGGGCCAACGCCACGCCGCGCCGCTCCGCTGGACGCGGTCGGTCAGAGCTGACTCCGCGTTACAACCGCAGATCGCCTCACTGTGTTTCCCTTGTTGGAAAACGAACAAAGTCAATGAGTCAGACGTTTATCTTTAATTTTTTTCCTTTTCGTTTTTATTTGTAAATATATGTATAAAACTCCGCTTCAGCCAACTAGAATTACATCTTGCGATTTCTTGAAGAAACAAGTCGAGGAATCTCATTTTTCAAGAGGGACCAGGCAGCGGGATTATGATTTGAATCAAAAGGACGGACGGAATTGTTGTCTCCTAACAGGTGAGTTCGTCTTTTCATTGTTGATCTTTTCTTAAACTTTGCGGGTTTTTGTATGTTTGTTCTCATGCGTAAAAACGCAAAGGCATTACCATTTACCTCTGGATCTCCTCCTCCTCTTCTTTTAAACATGACAACGTGTTTTGAAATGTTTCTCTGGCTCACAGCACCACTTCTATCAATAACTGCCCATAAGTGTTTTTCTGTATGAGTCATTTTCCTTTCATCCTGCAAAACTCTTGTACTGTTTTCCTCTCCTGTTCTTTGGGGAAAAGCTCAGGCTATTTTCTTTTTCTTTCTGTGCAGGTATTCATAAATGTGACCCTTTTACTCATCATTCTCCAGTGGTGAACCTTTTCCCTTCCCTCCATCTAACAGTACAGTTATAAACCTTAAACGTGTTCTTAAAACAATGCATATTTTATTATTTTCTGCCATCATGCTGCTGTTAGGGCAACTGTGTTTTATCCACTAAATTAAAGGATCCAGAAACTGTAAAACAAC
This sequence comes from Poeciliopsis prolifica, assembly GCF_027474105.1. Lineage (NCBI taxonomy): Eukaryota > Metazoa > Chordata > Actinopteri > Cyprinodontiformes > Poeciliidae > Poeciliopsis > Poeciliopsis prolifica. The sequence continues at coordinate 864,051 of NW_026562464.1, read as the reverse complement.
TCTAAGCTACACTTTAAAAACTGGTGAGTTAAAAATAACCATATTTGAGTTAGTTTTCTTATTCAGATCAGGTTAGATGTGGACCAATCCAGTGCCTGGGTTAATTTAGCAAGGCGGGGATGAGTTGTGGGTTTGACCCCGCATATCTAAATTAGGTTTTCAATCCAAAACATGGATTAAAATGATTAATGCCTGATGTTAACACTGGAATAGAAAGAGCCATAATTTCCATCTCAACAAGTAGTATGTATGCTGAAGTGTATTATTTTTAGTTTTGGTTTTTAAAAAAATCAAACAAACTCATTTGAGTTAACAGTGAATTGAGATAATACAAGTCATTGTTAATATTAAATACATCTAACTGACATCCATATAGACTTTTGAATTAATTCTTCAGTTAAAGTGTGAATGTTGAACATAAAGCAGATAAAAGATAAAGAGTTAGTATTGGTGTACAAAGTTGTTCTTCTAATATAAACTAAAGTCTTTTGTGTCATTATATAGGAAAGTTGACTGTCTTATTAGTGTTGCTTCATCCTGTGGAAGAGTTGTGGTGAAGTCTCATTATAATGTCAGTCTATGAAGTGACAGACTTAATAAACAGATTAAGAGATTGACAGATTATCACTTAATCAACAAATTCAGTGTTTGATAAAAGCTTCTTTGCCTCAGTCCCAACAGCATCAGGGTTGAAGAAATAACCAATAAGTATTTTTGTGTTCAGGAAATGTGCTGGAAATCCCAATTAAAACTTGCTCTTCTATGAGCCTGAATATTGAAACTCTGGTCTAGTTTACATCAGGGGATGGTGTTAAGATCTCCTTCACAATGATGTAACATGCAAATGTACATTTTGCAAATTGTCCTGGCTGAATCGCCTACTCTTTTTCCCTCTGGTTCTTTATCCCTTGAAAGCATCTCCCAGTGGATTGCCGTTTAGTCAGTGGGGCTATTTATCATTTTGCCGGACGGTCCCTCTGGTCCCATCTCCCTCCTGCTTCTTCTGCTCTAATTGAGTTTATCTCTTCTCCCTTGGGGTATCACCATCTAAACTTAGTCTTGGCAGTTGGATGGCCGTGCAGAGCGCGCTCCGGTGAGGGTGATTCACTCCATTGGCTTGTGCTGTGGTCACTTGGGAACAGAACCCAAGCAACTCAGAGGTGCTCGGCTCTTTCTTTGCAGCTGCTTTACCCATGTTCAGTGCTGTCTCATGTCAAAATTGCTATCAAAATAAAGGCAAATGTTAGAGGTTTTTGTTATGAATAAGGCCTTCAGTCAGTGGAGCATTAATAAGATTCACTGATGATGGTGATGTGAGCAAACCCTAGCTTTGCTCACTGACGGTTTTTCACTGTTCCGCTTCTTTTCACTCTTGTCCCTAATCAGCAAGTCTCTCAGCTTTTACACAAATTGCATCCTCTAGACTGCTTAGACTTCAATGATGAATGACTTTGCTATGCATAAAAAGTTTTTCTTACTCCTTTCTTGTGTCTTATTTTTGGAACAGGATGAATCTTCTGCTGCTCCATGCCACTGTGTTGCTGTGGGCTTTGTGCCCCAGCATGCAGAACTACTGTGATAAATCATCTGAGACAAGCAAACTAAATCTCTCTGTGACCTATGAGCTCCCAACCTTCACTGCAGACTTCCCCATCCAAAACATGGTGACCCTGGAAGGCATCATCTACGTTGGAGCTGTGAACAGAATCTACGCCTTGGCCCCAAACCTCACAAAACTGTCAGAGTACCATACAGGGCCCCTGCTTGCCAGCCAGGCTTGTGGCCTGACACAGACAAGAACGGGCAGCACCAGTGGGGTTGACAACCACAATATCGCTCTGGTGGTGGAAAACATTTACGATAAGGGATTGTACAGCTGTGGTTCGGTAGATAATGGCGTGTGCCGCCGTCACGTCCTGGATGACGGCAATAGCCTAAAAGCTATTGACGAGGAAGTCTACTGCTTTGCAGACAAAGTGCAGCCAGGCCAGGGCCACCCCATTGATGCAGATGTTGTTGTCAGCCCATCAGGTTCTCAAGTGCTCAACGTGGAGAGCAATGTCATCACATTTTTTGTTGGGAATTCTGAGATTCCTAAGGCAGGAAACATATCAGGCAGTGTCTTGCGTCTGCACACCATCTCACAGCGGAAGATGAAGACGAGTCAAAATGGCTTCACTTTTTTTTCTAGCCTTTCATACATGGATCTGATCCCCTCTCTCCAAGGACACTACTACCTGCGATACGTTTACTCCTTCCACAGCGGACCCTTCACCTACTTCCTTACGGTGCAGCAAGTGAGCAAGGACACTCAAGCCTACCACACCCGCATAGTCCGCATGTGTTCCTCAGACCTCGTGATTCGGCGCTATGTGGAAATGCCCCTGGAGTGCATCAGCACGAACAAAAGACGCAGACGCACCACTGAAGAAGTGAAGGTGTTCAACATCCTTCAGGCCGCCCATGTCACCAAGGTGCGCAACGACGCAGAACTGCAGAATCAACTAAAAGTGGAAGACAATGAAGATGTGCTTTTTGCCGCCTTCGCTCAGGGCCAGCCAGGCTCTCCGGAGCCGACCCCAAATTCGGCTGTCTGCGCCATGTCTCTGAAACACATCAACAACTTGTTCAAGATGTACATGCAGAAGTGCAACACCATTGATCCGTACCACTTCACTGGCTCGGAAAGGAAGTCCTGCTACAATATGGTAAGAGCTGGGAGGGTTTGGTGTCTGGTGAGAGGGGGATGTTGTTGAAATCTCACTTTGCATGTGCAGGTTTTTCCAAGTAAAAGCTACGTAAAATAAAATATTTTACAATAAAATAAAATATTTAATTTTATGATAAAATAAAATATTTTACCATAAAATAAAATATTTTATTATATTGTTTTTCTAGTGTTTTTTTTTTTGTTTGTTTTGTTGTTAAATTCTAAAATACCTGAAGGTTTTAAACAAATCACCTTAGATCAAATAGTTTGTGTTATACATCCAAAATATTTAAGTTCCCAAATCTCCCACTAAGTTTCTGCAACATCTTTTTTTATTCCTTCATGACACTTTAAAGAAATTTCTCCTTGAGACAGTGAGTTTAAGTTTTTTATAATCTGTCCATCATCTATTGTGTTCAGTTTTTATTGTCTAGGGTTAAGAACCTCGACTTTTTGGCTGAAGCGGACAGAAACTGGGTGGCCTGAAAATTGCACGGGCTCTACATCCACTCTGTCTGAGTCAGAGTGCCTTTGAGCAAGGCACCAGAGCATAACCCACTCTTAACTGGAACCACAGTGGTCACTGGTATACTTTCCCATCAGCTTTTCAAGGAGATGCACAGAAGACCTTTGGGTGTTGAGTACCACTTCTGTGCTCAGTCTTTGTGAATATGCTGATTGTGTGTGCTGGAGGACTTTAGCAAAACATTTTCTCATAATATGTGGTCATGAGAGAAAGACAGGGAAGTGAACATGCTGAACTTTATGCTTAAGCTAAGTTTTCTGTTTCTATCAATATTTGGTGAACAGCATACAATTTGTTGCCATTTTTAAACTCATTCCTCCGGTTTTCGGACAAGGTGCTCGGGTGATAGTTCCAAGTATTCACATTCATCAAACAGAAGAAGTCAGTCATTTGTCCTGGTTCCAGCTGATTATATGCCTCAGATACAGAACAGTGTAACCGTAAACCATAAAAGAAGAAAATACTCTAGTATGCCTTACATACCAGCACAAGATACCTCATATGTTTGCTCACTAAATTGGTTGCTTTCATCCAGTTTCATTTGGTCCTTCACAAATATGTTGACTGTTTGACAACTGAATCAGAAATTCAGTACCTTTTCAGTTATGGTTCCAAGAGGTACGATCAGCCCGTCTGCAGCTTGAAAACAGTCGTCAGTCTGCTTTGCGTCTGTCTTCCAGGGCATCAATCAGCTGATAAATAATGACAGACTTAACTGACGGCCACCCTGCAAAAGGAAGCTGTCAATATGTGTGCTGGTTTTGCTTCATCTTAAGCTCAGCATCAATCAGAAGTGTTGCACGTCACTGGAGAGGCACAGGATTACCCAGGCCTCCTCCACGCTTTACTCAGTCAATAGGTTGTGTAGGGGCAAGCACATACAGGACTAATGGTGGATACATGTGTAAACGCTCCCCATGCACTGGTGGAAAACCTCCATCAAAACATTCATTCTGTATGTTTGTTCCCAGGGAGATGATTTTTTCTACTGTATACCTAGAAATTATTACCATCCACTAGAAGAGCTGCAGGGTTTGTAAAACTCTACCAGACACATTATTTCCTGCATCTAATGAAACTTTCCACAACAATTAGTGTTGGTCACCCTTTGCAATGACTTTACTATAAAAGAAAGATTTTATTGGCTGCTGCAGTTTCTTCTGTGTTTGTTTTTTGTCTGTCTTTGCGCTGTGTTCGCATATTCTCCAAATACGTTTCTGAAGCAGGATGCTAACCTCTGCTGTAAAGCTATTGTCTGGATCTGTATATTTTGATACTGTCTACTCTGGCACCAGTAAGTGGTGTTAACGTTGACCGCATCAAAATTCACAAAATTTTAAGTGTGGCTTAAGCAGTCCTTGGCCAAAGCAGGTGTAGTTTATATTTGCTCTGACATTGCTTAGTGTTTCCTCTCCAGTTTACTTTTAAAATGTAGTAGTAACAGAGTCGGGACAAAGTGAGAGAAACAAAACAAATCCTTGAATGCACACACTTCTTCTATCAGGTTAGAGACCTAAATTAATTTTGGAATTAAGCTTGAACACATAAAGACAATCCATCTTGTAAATCAGGAACAAGGTGAAATCCATGAAGAAAGCAGTGGCCAGGGTTTTATCCCAGCTCCTTTGTGATGGAAGGCAACACTGCTAGCAATTGTGTCAGCAGTAAAACATACAGTCACTTCTGAATACTGACACAAAGCTGCCTTTTATGCATTATGTGCATCTTCATTGGTGTGCTGCAACTGCAAATAAACCCAAATCTATTGTACTAAACTCATCTTCAAAGAATGAAGATGAGTTTAGTACTCATCTTCATTTAATTGATTTACAAGCTAGGATAATGTGCATATTAAAAGAAAAAAAAACACTTACTGCACTTTGTTTTGTGTGATGCATAACACCTCATGAACCGCCTTTAAAGTAAAACCGTTAAGATTGTGGTCTTGTTTAGTCTTACAGAGGCAAAAGTTAAGCTTTTCTCATTCAAACTAGGTTAGCATTATGCTCTGTGGCGGGTTTGTGGATGGATCACTGAGGTCCTGACACCTATCAGCAGCAAAGATCCGCAAGGGGGAACTGTGGAATGCGAGGGACTTCAGGGGTGGGATGGTGGGCAACAGTGCATATCTAACTTTCAGTGAGCCATGATGAATGGCTCTGGGATAACTGGGCATTAGCAGCTGGGCGGAAGATGATCCCTCATCCTTGCAGTCGCCGTGGCAGCCGGCCACGCTGGAGAGCTGCATCTCAGCTCCTTTGGCCTTCGCCTGTTGCCAGCACCTGTGGGATAAACGCAGCATTACAAACGCCTTGGAGGCTTTTCATCTGAATCGATGCTGCATGTAAAAATCAGAAAGAGACGAGTGGCTCTGATCAAACGCCAATAGTTGTTGCTCAATTTCTGGTCATAATTTTGGCAAGACTAAATGTTTATCTGACTTTTACCAAAGGTGGAAAAACAACATTGTCTTAATCGGTTCACCTTTAACAAATCGAAGACATTCTGTTTTTGTGCAAAAGACGGTTATTTCCTGTAAGCGGATCACTCTCTGAGCCACTGTGCACACACGACCGAGGCAGAAAACATCCTGGTGCAGTTCAAACAACTTAGAATTTTTTTTTCTGTTAGTTCCTTTTGAGGTGAAACACGTTTATACCGTATGACAAAGAGCACACAAAATGGAAGTCACAAACTGTATTTGTCCACTTTATTCTTCATTTTGACTAATTTCATTTTAGAAACAAAGGGAAGAGGGTTTGATCTCTCAGTGTGAGTTGTGTGCAATTTTATTATTGGACATTCTTTCCTCCTAACATTTGATTATGGGTTGACATTCAGTTTTTAGGAGCGTCTCAGTGCTGTATAATTATCAGAGATGAACTTTCTACATTTTTTTCCATGTTAAAACCACGAGCTTCAGTGCGTTTTATTGGGATTTTTGTGTTATATACCAACTAAAAGCATAACAATTCTGGAGTATGTAGGTTTTTTTACTTTCTATTTTTTTTACAAATGGAAATCTGAAAAGTGTGGTGTGCATTTGTATTCAGCTTTGATAACAAGAACTATGTTCTTGTGAGCTCCACCTCAGTCAGATTAGTTGAATAGCACCTGATTTATGTCAGGGACTTTGACTGAGCCATTTTAGCACATGTCAATAGTTGTTATTTCTCAGATTCTTCCACCGGAGCTGCTATGAGTCTGTTGGCTGCTGTCCTTTCGTATGGTTGCTATGGTACAAATTTTTTTCCTGCGTGATTCAACTCCTGCTGATTTATCCACAACCGTATCAATGGACTTTGAATACTTCTATTTCTTATTTCATAAAGTGTCATTTAATGGTTACTTTTTAAAAAAGATAGACTTAAGAGGAGCTTATATGCTCACCAGTGGGGTTGGGCAATAAAAAAATGATATATTGTTATAAACACTTGACCAATATCAATAAATAATACGTCTGATAGAATTTGGATAATTTCACTAAACTCCGATTCAGAAATGCCCAGCATTAGAGGGGGTGTATCTGCCCAACCTCTCATGTTTAGCTAAGCTAGGTTGGTGACATCAGCTAACTCTCTCACTCGCTAGCTAGCAACAACTTGTTGAGCAACTTGCGCCGTAGCAGTTTTATGTTGCCCTCAACACACTCGGTTGTACTTCACTGGCCTCGTTCACAAAAACGGTCAGTATTTACCACTGTGTATGCCTTCTCGGTGCCGCAATAACACACAGGAAGCTACTCGGTAGGAAACAGTGTTCAAACTCTTTTGTTTGCAACACTGAGCTGACAATGTTGAGAGTCAGACTAATCAGTTATAAAAAATGCAGTGTGACTGCTGCTATACAGCGCTGACAGTTGTTTGGTGGCTTCCTCTTGTGATGGAGAGGAAGCAGGGCTCGACCCCCAAAATGGCTAATCATGCTAGCTAGGATTCATTAGCTTTGTGGGAAAAGAATGAATTTATTATCTCAACCGTGCGAGATAAAAGGAGAAAATGCGCTAGAGAAAACTGGATAAAAGAAGAAAAGGTCGTGTTGCTACTCTTTCAGTATTTTGCCAGAGTAGTAAAATACTACTATTACTAATTTATGTTTTAAAACAAAAACACAAATTAATAATTAGTGATATGGACTGACACGAGCTGCTTAAATTGCGATACGTTTTTCAGCCATATCACCCATTCCTACTTATTTGTTCCTGTTTGATGACAGCTGGCACAGCTCTATGCTGCTTTCAATTTTTTTGTTGCAGTTTAAAACTCCAAATTTTCACATATGGGAAGTCAAGTGCTCCTAAAATGGCACTCATTTTTATAATTTCATTTTCCAAATACTCTTGTTTTGTTTTGAATCTTGATCGTATGGTATTGTTTTCAGTGAAATGACAGCTTTGTCCTAAACTAAAGACTATTGAACAATGGTCCACCGACTGATCTGCACCTGCAGTGAAGCTATCTAATTTTAGCATAATCTCATATACAGTTAGGGCCAGAAATATTTGGACAGTAACACAATATTTGTGAGTTGGGCTCTGCATGCCACCGCATTGGATTTGAAATGAAACCTCTACAACAGAATTCAAGTGCAGATTGTAACGTTTAATTTAAAGGGTTGAACAAAAATATGTGATAGAAAATGTAGGAATTGTACACATTTGTTTACAAACACTCCACATTTTAGGAGCTCAAAAGTAATTGGACATATAAACATAACCCAAACAAAAAGTTTTTTCTCAATATTTTGTTGCGAATCCTTTGGAGGCAATCACTGCCTTAAGTCTGGAACCCATGGACATCACCAAACGCTGGGTTTCCTCCTTCTTAATGCTTTGCCAGGCCTTTACAGCCGCAGCCTTCAGGTCTTGCTTGTTAGTGGGTCTTTCCGTCTGAAGTCTGGATTTGAGCAAGTGAAATGCATGCTCAATTGGGTTAAGATCTGGTGATTGACTTGGCCATTGCAGAATATTCCACCTTTTTGCTCTCATGAACTCCTGGGTAGCTTTGGCTGTATGCTTGGGGTCATTATCCATCTGTACTGTGAAGCGCCGTCCGATCAACTTTGCAGCATTTGGCTGAATCTGGGCTGACAGTATATCCCGGTACACTTCAGAATTCATCCGGCTACTCTTGTCTGCTGTTATGTCATCAATAAACACAAGTGACCCAGTGCCATTGAAAGCCATGCATGCCCATGCCATCACGTTGCCTCCACCATGTTTTACAGAGGATGTGGTGTGCCTTGGATCATGTGCCGTTCCCTTTCTTCTCCAAACTTTTTTCTTCCCATCATTCTGGTACAGGTTGATCTTTGTCTCATCTGTCCAGCCCTCAACTGGGCTGGCTTCTTGAGGTGATTTGGGGCAAATTTAATTCTGGCCCGTCTATTTTTGGAATTGATGAATGGTTTGCATCTACATGTGAACCCTTTGTATTTGCTTTCATGGAGTCTTCTCTTTACTGTTGACTTAGAGACAGATACACCTACTTCCCTGAGAGTGTTCTGGACCTCAGTTGATGTTTGTGAACGGGTTCTTCTTCACCAAAGAAAGTATGCGGCGATCATCCACCACCGTTGTCTTCCGTGGTCGCCCAGGCCTTTTTGAGTTCCCAAGCTCACCAGTCAATTCCTTTTTCCTCAGAATGTACCAGACTGTTGATTTTGCTACTCCAAGCATGTCTGCTATCTCTCTGATGGATTTTTTCCTTTTTTTCAGCCTCAGGATGTTCTGCTTCACCTCAATTGAGAGCTCCTTTGACCGCATGTTGTCTGGTCACAGTAACAGCTTCCAAATGCAAAACCACACACCTGGAAACAACCCCAGACCTTTTAACTACTTACTTGATTACAGGTTAACGAGGGAAAGGCCTTTTGAGTTACTTGCAGCCTTTGGAGTCCATTGTCCAATTACTTTTGGTCCCTTGAAAAGAGGAGGCTCTGCATTACAGAGCTATGATTCCTAAACCCTTTCTCCTATTTGGATGTGGAAACTCTCATATTGCAGCTGGGAGTGTTCACTTTCAGCCCATATTATATATAAATTGTATTTCTGAACATATTTTTGTCAACAGCTAAAATAACAAAACCTGTGTCACTGTCCAAATATTTCTGGCCCTAACTGTATTTATGACTTGCATTCAGTGGCATATGGCAAGTAGACTCTGATTGTGAGATATGAGAGATAAGCATGGTCATAAAGTCAGAAAGTTGTAAACTCTTCAAGGGCTCATACTTTAGTATGCAGACGGTTGGTGTTTTGTTGTTTCTTCCACCAAACTGTGTGTTTCTGATCGAAAATTCCCAATTGGAATGTGGATAGGGATAATTTCTCAGAGTAAGAGCATGCTTGAAGTTTTTAAGTGGTGGTTGTCAGTTCAGACGTTCCTCTTAACTCCAGTTTCGGCCGTAAGATATGATGAATGCTGTAATAATGAGTGGCTCTCTCTTCAGCTGTCTCTCTCTAATGGAGGAAATCTGCTTTTCTTCTAGTTTCTCTGGGGTCACCTCTGACTCCAGACTGCTTACAGAAAAGCCAAAAGTTGGGGAAAAGACAACTTATCATCTCAACAGCTGTTAATGTGTTGTGATATAAAGTTAAGATTACAAAATTTACACATTAAGCAATACACGATAAGCCCAATAGAAAATAAATCTTCATAGAGGTAAATAAGGTCACTTTCATTAGAATTTTCCCAAAACGCCACATACGTAGTCGCTCTCAAGTAGGCGGGGCTTGTTGCTCCAAGGCCTGATCAAAATGTTGTCCAGTCTATTTGTGAACAGAGAGCAAAAAACAACAAAAACAAAAAAAAATACACATCTATCAAACACTCAGTTTAAACTTAGTGATCCAGGTCGCCAGGGTCTGATGGCGTCACTTTCAAAACAGAAGTGTAAAGCCATTTTCTTGGGTAATGCGGTGTGTGGCGCTGGGGCAGCCCGCCTAACGCCCTTTCCAATAAGTCCACAGAGAGAGTAGGAGCACTGGAAATAAAGAACGGCCACATTCTGGGTCAAAATTATCATCGGATTACCATTGATCTGTCGAAAAACGTCCTAATGCTGATTGCTTTTAAATTGGATTCCCAGCCTGATTGATTATCGCGGGAGTATAATGTCATTCCAGCTGAGACACGCTTTTGACAGACAGTCGTTTTAATTAGGCTGCTTGTTTTGATGAACATGTTTAAAATGCTGACATGCAAAACCAAGCAGAGATGCATTGATTTTTATCTCTTCTCTGTGCTTTTAAAAGAAAACAGGCAACTGTTTATGTTCCTTCAAGAATTTATTCATGCCAGTTAGTTAATATGGCCCTAAATACAGTTAAAACCTGAAATGTACATGCAAGGAATAAAAACAAAACACTGTTTTTTTTTTTCTCTTTGCCTGAAGTTAGACCAGACTCAACTGCTCTTGTTTGGTCAGGTAGGTTCCAAATAGACAATGACCCTACGGACACAGCCAAAGTGGTCACAAAGTGGCTCCAGGACAGCGGAGTCAATGCTTTGGTGTGGCCACAACAAAGGTCTGATCTCAAGTCTGCAGAGATTCTCACCTGCACAGGTCTGGGAAGAACCTGTGCAGGAGGAAATTTGTCAGGAGGAATGGGTCAGGGTTCCAGCAGCCATACGGCTCAAGACATACAGTTCAAAGATCAATGTCACCAAATGTTAAGGATGTGTATGTAAACTTCAGATTAGAAAACATGATTAAATGAATTTCAGTTGTAGTAACTCTAACTGCATCAAAACTGGCATTTATAGTATAGGAACAAATCACCCTGCAGCTAAAGACACTCCAACATCCTTATCTGTGACTGGACATGTGTTGCGATGTGACATCATCAACCCATCCATCAGTACATTGTAAAATCTTCGCTTTGATTTCTCCCGATCTCCCATGCTAGTCTTGTAGTTTTCCACTGGCATAATGAGTGGTTGCAGCGACTGGGCCCCCAGCGGACTCACAATAGCTGATTCAGATGGCTCTGCTGCAGGATGTCATGCTTTCCGCACTCCGCATGCTGGAACCTGCTGATGGTATCACTAAGCAGGTATTTGTTGTTCATGAACGGGAACCAGATGTGCAGAGTAGCATCAGTATCATCCAGATTCTTTAACTACTGCTGCTACTTATTTAATGTGAGGGAAAAGAGACAAATTACAGTGTAAGAGTATTTTAATGTGTGCCTAATTTTTTCTTTTGTTCAATAAAGAGATCCATGTAAAGTTGTGCTTCTGGCACAACTTTACCAACTCTCGCTGTTGAGGTAAAGACTCCAGCAACGCATGACATACTGGGCTGGATCATCAGTCAGACTACTGGGTGCTCTGTTAGTAAAATAGTTTCCTAGGTTGTCAACTTTTACCATTTTAAAATGCTGTGAAACACACCTGACTAAACTCAGATATGTTTTGCAATGCCTAGATGATTGTTCTGCTTAAAAGTACGTCTTATAAAAGTATCCCTGGATAGAGCCAAACGTTGGTCTGAAATTTTAGCATTTATTTGTGCTTTAAGAAAGCAGCAGATTAGCTGTCAGTACAATCAAAGAGATAAGTTGTCAGAATAGTTTCTGATGACGTTCTGGACACACCATTTTAAAGTTTTGGTTAATTTCTTCTAACAAAATAAATCTATCTGCAATGCAGTCGTATTAAGAGAAAGTACACTGATCATATTTTGATCCAATTAGGAGCCAACGTCAAGTCAAGAAGTCAACCAAATCCAGCTGAGCAGAGCAGATACTGATGGATCCCAACTATTGAGCGTTTGTCTTTGAAATCCCTGATCAACAGTCTATTAAAAAAACACCAGGTGTTACAGTGTAACACTGGTAAAAATATTGTTAAAGGGTTATTAGAGGATCCATGTTGTGATGACTTCCTGAGGGTGGAGTTTCAGAAAAAAACTGGAGTTTTTAAAGAGACAGAGGCCCAATTTAATGGCTTTAAATGACAAAGTCAAATTTTGTTTAACTAGAAGTAAGTTTTTATAAAAAGTGAAGATGATAGTTACGTGACTGAGTTAAAAAATGGCGTTATGTGCCTGGAACATAACACCTGTGTGTGAGAGTCAAAATCCTAATCTTGAATGAAATGTTGGTGAACAAAATATTATTTTTCCACTGTGAAGATCCAATATATGGACTTTGTTTATGGCTCCTCTTGCATAAATTACTGCATCAATGCAGCGTGGCAGGAGGTGATTGGACTGTTCTTCTCTACTGTGTTTAGGAAGCCCAGACTGCTTTATTAATGGCCTTTGGGTCATCTGTATTGTTTGCTCTGATGTCTTTTATCTTCCTCTTAACAAAACTCTTACATTTAGGTCAGACCAATTAACTGGTCAATTAAGCACAGGAACACCATGGTCACTTGGCACCTTTGTCAGCACCGGCCAGTGCCAAGTCCTGCTGGAAAATGAAATCAGTGTCTCTGTGGCGCTCATCCACAGAAGTAAGCATCAAATGCTTGAAAATCTCCAACCAGAAAGCAGCAATGATTATGATCGCCAGCAGGTGACATGGCAACCCAAACCATTGCAAGCTGCGTTTAGATTATTAATGTGTGCAAATTTTTTCTGCTGTTTTAAAAAAACAAAACAAAACACAATTTTGTTATTGCAGTGTTTAAATTAAGTAAGAAATTAAATTAACATCATGTGATAAGCTTGATCATTAAAATCCACGGCAGTGACGGATGCAAACAGCTATAATTCGGAAGTCTCATCCAGGTGGTGCAACAAGCTCCGTCTATTTGGGAGTGGATACATGTGCAGAGTTTCGGGAAATTGTAGTCTGAGATTTAACACAACTTTTTCTATGATGCTGTGAGAGTTCTGGTGGAGCCAGCAGGACATTGTCCAAAAAACCATAACAAACCATCATCCTCCTACCGTTTCCTGTCGCCTTCTTTATAGTTTCTGCCAGTAGCAACATCCAATTGATCACGTGACTTTATAAGGAAAAAAAGTTTTTCCATCTATTTTGATACGGCCAAAATCTACCGCGTTCCAGCGCAAAAACTTTTTAGCAAAAAAATTTATTTCTTTATGGGTGGAGAAATTGACGTGTTCCCATTTAGCAAATTTATTTTTGTACTTTTGATCTGCGCAAATATACAGTGAAGAGAAACCCAGCTGCTGACTGTGGAAGCTTCACTCTGAGACTTTGAATTCCAAATAAGACGTTCTATTTGTCTAAAAAAACTTTAGAAATATCTGAAACATGCAGGGTTGTGTGCCTTCAGGGTCAGGTGGGAAACACTTACACCTTTTTATTACTATATTTTGTTCCATCTTACCTTCTGTTAATATGCTCGACTTTACACATGATCAATGAAATTTCCTTGTGCTTCTGTACAATCAGTGATGACATAGGTACTTTGAAAAAGTAACTGATCAGATTACTGATTTCTTCTTGAAAAAGTAACTTAGATAACTAATTTCTTGATGTGGAAAGTAACGAAGTTACATTAAAAGTAACTTTGTCAATTACTTTCAGCAGCTGCTAAGAACAACGCTCCTCCACCTGTGAAAATGACATCGATCTTTCCCAAAACTTAATTGCAAGTTATTTCATCATGGTAACATCAACAACGTATCTCCACTTATATAGTTGAACTGAAGGGGGGACTGTTTAATGGTTACAACAGTACAACAAAAAAAAACCTTTAGTAATTTGTACGCGTTTTTGTGTGTTCTGGTATTGTCTGGAAAACTATAAATAGGATTTTAACCCCTCCAACCCTGCTTATTCCCAAGTCCAAAAACTGCAGTCCGCGATTCATTAAATCTGCAAGCAACTTTAGAAAATAAACAAGCCAAAGCTGCTTATAATAATCAGACTTGGCTAGCAAAATTCAAAATAGTTTCTGTTCTTCCAGCAACAAAGTGCATCTCCCTCCTCCCTCCATTGTTTACGTTTTGGTCGCTGCTGATATTGTCGCATAGAAACGGTGGTTACTCCCCAAGACTGATAGAGGAAATAAAATAAAATTACAAAAGATAACAGTAATGCAAAGTGGTTTTGATAAGTAACTGTAGTCTGACTACTGGATTTGAAATAGTAATGTGTCAGATTACTCGTTACTGAAAAAGGTGTGTACAATGACAACAAATGCATTCTGATTCTACTAATAAAAATAGTTTTTATTTGTCCTTTGTAATAGACCCCCAGCTGTTTCCCTGTGGAACGTAACTGGATTATTTTTGTAAGGTTGCATTCACACTTGCCCTGTTTAGTTCACTTTGAGCAAACTCTTGTTTGTTTTCTTGAAAGTTCAGTTTGTTTGTGGAGGAGTGAACGCGTAACCAAACTCTGATGAGAACTTTGTTCCTCCTATAAACAGAGGTCTCTGTTCAGTTGAAGTGAATTCTGGTGCGGTTCAAATGCATACATGAAGAAGACCACAACTAGCACAGGGCATTCTGGGTAAATCCAACCAAATAAAAGAAAAAGATGAATATGTGTAGTTGTAGTGGGAGAAATGTGTTGTGGTCTTTTGTCAAAGACAAAAGAGAAATACTGTAAACTCTAAAATCTGATGCCACTCCATTTTTGTTTACATTTCCTGAAAAAGGAAGTTGCGCTCAGTGTCTTTTTTGTGTCTTTTACTTCAGTGATTCTCGGAGCAGGGCCACCACAGGCGAGGGGGGGAACAGGTTACTCAAAGGGTTGGTTTATTTTGACTCAGTGCAGTGTGAAAGAGAACCACAGCAGCTGAAATTGTAACAAATGTAATTTTGATCCCAAATCAAATCTCGTCTCCTGGGAAACCCTGAAGTTCCCTGATTTGAGAACTCCTTTGGAGAGCAAATTTGAAATACTTGTTCCCATGTTGCCTGGTGAGTTTGATACATTCAAACTCTCCATTCAAACTGAAAACCTAAATTCCAGTTGGTGAAATTTAGATAAATTGGTGAAGTGGGATATCCAGTCCTATTTATGCACATAGGACTGGAGATACAATAAAAATGTTAAATTAACAAATTAACTTTGCAAGAGTGAAAAGGGAAAAAAAGTGACCCCAAATCCAACATTTATGTATTTGTATTAGTCAGTAATACAAATACGCAGACAAATCATAAAACAGTCTGAAAGACTGAAAGTCTGGTGAAAATTGATGCCAAACTCTCTGAAAGCTGCACTTTAAATTTCACACCTTCAGACGATTCTGCAAAGTTCTGATGAAGCTTCCATTCCTCTGATGATCAGGCAGGTGGAGGGCAGCGTTCCCTGCATCCACCCAGCTGTTTGCCACATCACGGTCCACGGCCGTTCAGCCTCTGGATGTCGTACGGACCATGAATCCTGCTCCACGCCCACCTTACCCAATATCCAATTTCACAATTCTCTGACTGTGCCAGAGAACACACTCAGACAGAGTCCCACAGCTGCATTTCAACACTGATGGAGCATCTTTTGTGGCGCTGCCATTGTTGTGAGCCCGCTCATGACTGCAGGCATTTCCTGGCGATTTTCCGCATGATTTCACATTTGCTCAACGGCACTGTCGGGTTAATAATTGACTAAGGCATTTGTTTTTTTTGTTTTGTTGTGTAGCTGGAAGCGTGCGTAAATCCTTTTACATGGGCTTTTTGTGTGCACAACTTATCTCCCTGTGCTCCCTAGATAAAGAGTGGAGCAAACATGCAAACCATCAGTGCCTGCAAGCTGTCTCTAAGCAAGGCCACTGCTACAAGGTTTATGATACATAAACTTTTGTTCAATTTGGAACAAATACTCAAAGAGTTTTTAGTATTTTTTTTTATATAAAATTTTGTGCAGGGCTTGCTATTAATTTGAGGAAACTAGAAAACTCCTTTAATAGTATTACAGCCATGGGCCTTTTTTTGAAGGCAGCATTTCAATGTTCCAGAAATCTCAAAGTAGAAAAAGGCCCCAGGGCCAAAATATTAATTCTGATCACCTCCGCATAAAACCATCATCATTCAGAAATTTTGATTACAGATTTATTTCTTGATATTTGCTCATCATTTTTACTATGAGGCTCAGTGGTGGCTTTTGATACTAAGTATTTTGTCCAAATTATCCCAAAAAAAGTTTCTTCTTTGTCATCTTCAGCAGCAGCAACATCCGATTGTTGACCATATGACTGCTGCGATGCAAAAAACGTGCCTCCATTGGAATTTTGCAACATAGATCTATTTCCATATGGCCAAAAAAAACTCTAAATGTTTTTGGAAATTGTCGTGTTTCCATTAACCAAATTTGTCTTAGGAATTTCTGTTTGATAGTTTTACAGTTAACAAAAAAGCAGCTATTTGGCAGAGCGGCCGTCTTACAAACGGAAGGTCGTTGGTTCGATTCTCGCTTCTTCCTGCTTGGCAGGAACCCTAAGCTGCTTTCTGGTCTGTGTGTCAGTGTGTGAATGTGTCTGAACTGGATATATAAATAATACACTACATACAAATAATACATTGAAAAATAAATGTAGATAGACCACACAAGGCTAATGATGCTAAACAGGGTTGAATTGTGATGGAAGGAGCTACCACAAGTAACACACTTGGTCATAGAAAGGAACAGACTTTTTTTATCTGTATTATTTTACATTGAGTCAACATAGTAGGATGGACCTGATACAGGTCCATTCTTTTGATGTGGTCACTATCTAGTGATGGGGAAGAAAAACACATTTTCTACCCAATTAAACAAAGTGTTTAGGTGATCATGGTGCCATTTCTCTGTTTTGACATTGTTGCAAATGAGACAGTTCTCCCTGAATGCCAGGCAGCTGAGCTCTTTGCTCTGATTTGATTTCTTAAATGCTCTCCTTGCCAGCAGCGCCTGAAGCCATTCATGATACACTTGTTTCGTGTCAAATATGGAAGAGCTTTGCTCCGTGGTGCTTATGAGGACACCCCCCCCTCACACACACACATGCACACACACCCCTTCCAGCTATTTCCTAATCAGCCTCCTACACTTCTATTTCATCACATGCTGATATCCTGCTCTTGACTGAAACAAGGCTTATCTGTCAGCCCCCATGCTCCAAATGAAGTACCAAAAGCAATCTCCTCTCCTCTCCTCTCCTCTCCTCTCCTCTCCTCTCCTCTCCTCTCCTCTCCTCTCCTCTCCTCTCCTCTCCTCTCCTCTCCTCTCCTCTCCTCTCCTCTCCTCTCCTCTCCTCTCCTCTCCTCTCCTCTCCCTCTCCCCTCCCCTCCCCTCCCCTCCCCTCCCCTCCCTCCCTCCCCTCCCCTCCCCTCCCCTCCCCTCCCCTCCCCCCTCCTCTCCCTCTCCTCTCCTCTCCTCTCCTCTCCTCTCCTCTCTCTCCTCTCCTCCTCTCCTCTCCTCTCCTCTCCTCTCTCCTCTCCTCTCCTCTCCTCTCCTCCTCTCCTCTCCTCTCCTCTCCTCCCCTCTCCTCTCCTCTCCTCTCCTCTCCTCTTGACCTGATACACCTCGGGGTCGAGGTGGCCTCACCTCGACCCTGGATAGCTCCATGGTCCAGCGAGTTTGTCGTAAGTGGTCCCTCTTTAAAAAAAAGCTCATAGTCGCAAAGTTGGGTGAAGCAGCAAATGATCCCAGCAGAGCTGCAGTCGCTGTAAAAGGGGAAAACAGGAGTAAAAGTGTTCCTCCTCCCTGTTTCACTCAAGCGTTAAAAGAAGTTGGACACATGGAAGGAGGTTACTTCACCCTAGATGAGCGTTAGCTTTAAACTTTGTCACAATGGGAGCAACTAGAAAGGATGTGTCTGTCTTCCTGAGCCTTAGCTGCCTTTTCGTTAAGGGAAAACAGACAACAAAACTAATCTCTGAAAATTTCTGAAACAAATAATTTTTCTTAATTCCCAAAACAAGATCTGTAATTTATCATGGATGGATGTGTCAAGGTACAAATTGAAGTGAACTGGTGTTAAGGAATTTGTTGGAGATTAGAAAACATCCCGGCTTTTCCCAGAAAGCTCGACTTGTGGACGGTCGTGATTTAATGAAAGTCTCCAGACCAAATGTTGCTGCATACCTGCAGAGAAAAGGGAGAACTGATTAAATACCAAAACAAAGAATTCCTGTTGTTTGCTCGAAAATACCATTTCAGTAAACCAAGCTCATAATTTCCCACCTAAATTCCGACAGGTGTGAAGAATTAACTCCCAAAAGAGCCGGCAATGTCCTTCCACAGGAAGCTCTGAGCTCCGATCAGATTCCCCTGAACAAGTAATCCCTCCACAGTGACTGTGTGCTCAAGTACCGGAGGTAAACGGGGAAAAACAGAAGGGGCTGTGCACCCACCTCTGTCTGTCTGTATTCACACACACACATAGGGCTGTTATCACCTTATGTGATAACATGTGTTTGTGGTGCATACAATGCACCACAAACATAGATGCTATCAAGTCGCTAGCCGAGACGGCAAAAATAGCGTCTCTGAAGCTTTGATCTTATCTTCCGTATCGATGATTCTGTCTTGAACAAACAATATGGTTGAAGGTAAGTTTATTGTTACAAATAGCTGGAAAAGACACCGCAAGATATCTTAGTCATGGTAAAAAGTATCAGTAACACTTTACTTGACAGGATGTGCATAAGTCTGACATGACACTATCATAAACATAACAGCTGTCATGAGGATGAAGGAGTCTTCATGAATGTTTATGACTCTTGTCATGAAGTATCATTTGGTGAATAATGACACTTTTAATGCAAGGTTGACCATTTTAATAGAGTGGAGGAAAGTTATTTTTGGTAATCAGAAAAGATGCTATTTGACACCAAACACTGCACATCACCACATACTCACCATCCCCACTGTGAAGCACAGTCAAGGCAGCATCATGTGTTCAGACTTGGAAAGATAGAAGGTAAATAAAAGCAGCTAAATGTAGGAATTTTCTGGAGGATAAATAGTTTCTGTCAGAAGGGAACAATCTGAAGCAACAAGAAGGGTGTTCTGGAATGGCCCAGTCAAAGGCTAGTCCGAGTTCTCAATCCGATCCAGTTGAGAATTTATGGGTTGTGCCCTGAAAAGGCTCTGCTGTACCGAAGCTTGTGCCAGCTTCCAGGAGCTTTCCAAGTGGGGAAATAAGTAGAACAAAACTGCATTGTTGTTTTCATGGTCAGCTCTCAGAGGAGACAGCGTTCACTTGTCCTTTGTTTGCTCCATCATGCAGACTTTATATAGTTGCACAAATAGTTGCCACCTGAAAGTTGCTGCAGCATGTGTAAACTTTATTACAATTTGCTTTTAATAAAAAGCATGCTGGTTTGACTATGTTTTGATAAGGTTTAGGCTGTGCAGCGACTGGAACTGGTTTTTGAACTTTCTGAAAAGAAATCAGTGAAAGTCTGACTGACATTTTCTGATTGACATTGACATTCTCTTTGGATTGGATTGACATTCTCTTTCACTACATCATTTTGCCATATTTCAGATTCCAGCGCAGTATTCTGCAGCTTGGAGTTTCTGTCTGGTTCTTACAACAACAGGAAAAGTTAGTGGGAGTGTTTGTGCTTGATAAGTTCTACTACTTTCTATCACTTGGGAAGATAAATCTGTATAAATAAGTGAACACAAATCACATCCCTCCATCTACATTTGTTTTTTCCTCCTATTTCATATTATGCAGTACATTTTACCATGCTTTCACTGATAATACACAACTGCCAGTTATCCCTATCACAACTTTCTTCCATCACTCTGGTTTGCATACAGCAATATTTGTATTTATAGGCACTGGATTCCTTTGACAACACACTCACAGTATCACACAGTTGACAGTAACTAAAAGTTTTATCATCCTTCTGCAAAATCAACAACTAAAATTGAAGCTGATGTCTTCTCTGATTGGCTGATGGATGATGAGCTCTGGGCTGAATTCTGAATACATCTCATGTTTACGTCTGTCTCCTCCATGATTTTTTTATAATGTGAGATTTTAGTTACATTTGGGGGGGTTTTAAACACTGCAATTGCAAACTTGTGTTTTTTTGCATTGGTAGAATATCAACAGAGTTTTGTGCACATTTGTAATGGAAATGCAGCTAGGTGTTCTTGGATAACTTTTTTCCCCATAAGAGAATGCATAGTTTAGTATTTACTCATTTGATGGTTTTCTGTTATCAACTGATAACAGATCTGATCTGGAGCACATGTGTCAAATTCTAGGCCTGGGGGCCAAATCTGGCCCGTGATAGCCTTTATGTGGCCTTCCAGACTCATTATTATTATTTCATCAATCAAATCAAAGCAGTTTTTATCTGTTTATTGCCAAATTACATTAATCAGTCCCTCCATTTTCCTGCAAATTTTTGTAGAAATTCACTCAAAATCTGCAAATCCCTGCAACTTTTTTGCACTAATGCATAATTGTGAGTTCATTTCTGAGTTTTTGGCAAAAATGGTGAAAAATGTTGGCTCCTTGATATGTTTATTCCCACCTGCAGGTGTATGTGTTTCTTACTCAGCCTTATTTGGTTTATAATCCATATTGATACAGCGAGTAATAAACAGCCACATTTCCCCTCATACGTAAGTGTGAATGCTTACAAATTATTTTTAAAAATCCCAAAAGCAGTCACAAAATCCTGGAGGGACTGAAGAGATGTTGAATATTATTTTAAGAATTTATTGATATTTTAACAGTTTGTTTATGGGTTTTAGCAATAGATTCAGGCACAACCAGCCCTTTAAGAGCATTCATGATCTCGGTTTGATCCAAAATGAAATTGAGTTTGACGCCCCTGATCTAGAGCATTTAGGTGTAACTAATGCAGCTGTGGTCCATTTGTTAGACCTGTTCCATCTCCTCTTTGATTTTGCATTCTCTCTATGTTTGTGGGTGGATTTTCTCTGGGTGCTCCCGCTTCCTCCCACAGTCCAAACACACGTTCATTTGAATATCTCCCTCTCCCATTTAGTCATGGTGGGATTCAAATGGCACAGAAGAAAAAAAGAACAATTACTTTTTTTATGACATAGTAACCTTTCTTTGTATCAGCTCTACGCACAGTACCTGACAGCGATATGTTCTGACATAGGGATGCGGGTTCAGACGCCATGTTGACCCTCAGTTGATAAGCCACCCTACTTCAGGAGAACAAACGGTTGCTGTTTACAACCTGAGGTTATCTGGCTACTCCTTAACGGCAGCTGCTGAGCCGCTGCTCACCACCTGCTGTTTGGCTGTCCGCAACACGCACCACATAAAATATGTATATATTTATATATATAAATATATATATATTCCCAGATCAACACTTACAGATAGTAGCATCTTGTCTGCTTTTGCTGTGAAGCGTCTGCCGAGAGTCTGAATCAGTGGATGGATTTGATTATCCCTCACTGGTAGGAGGGAGAAATTTTAGCAAAAAAAAAAAAAAACAAAACAGATTGGATGGAATAACTAAAATATGGCGAGTGTGTTTTTAAAATAAAAGCAGGTCTTCTTAACATAAATAGCATAAAAGTTTGCTGTTTTTAGTCCAACAGTCTTCCATGCAGTTATTACTTTCCTCTTCAGTTCTCAGTGGAAAAGGCTTTCACTAATAGTGATAGAGTTGTGTGTGTTCAGTAAATGATGATTATGAATTGTTCCCAAAGCAGCTCTGGAGCTAAGTCATCCTTCTGTTTATGTTCATGTGTCTCTGTAATCAAGAGCACATGCAGGAAGAGCAGATGCAGTAAATACGACCGATTGCTCGACTCAGCTGTCCGACTACAACTCAGTGAAACCTCACAGAGACACTAATACTCCAAATAAATATCCTGTTTGAGTTATGCAAGGGCTGCAGTCTATGCAGGGGTTCCACACATCTTCTATTAACTTATGGTGTGTCCTTTTCAGTGACGTTGTTGTTGTGTATGCTGATGTTTTGTCTCTTTCTCTCTTTCTGTGGGTGTAGAAACAGACTTGTATGGTATTATCTTATATTCTCTCTATCCATCCTCTACCCATACCTCTTTCTTTCTCTTTCAAAAATGTTTCTGCTTTCCTGCCTTTCTTTTTTCCTATCTTTTATGTTTCTAATTATGATCCAAATTAAAGTACATATTCTCTCAAATTAAAACTGGTATCAATACAAAAACAAATTCCCTTCTCTCCCACCGTGGGTGGTTCTTATCTTCTGAACTCGGGTCCTCTACCAGAGGCCTGGGAGCTTGAGGGTCCTGCAGTATCTTGGCTGTGCCAAGGACTGCTGCACATTTCTGGACTGAGATGTCTGATGTTGTTCCTGGGATCTGTTGTAGCCATTGATCCAGTTTGGGGGACTGCCCCGAGGGCCCCGATGACCACAGGCACCACTGTGGTCTTCACCTTCCAGGCCCTCTCCAGTTCCTCCCTGAGGCCCTGGTATTTCTCCAGTTTCTCCTTTTTCCTGATGTTGCAGTCACTGTTGCTACATCTACCACAACGGCTTTCCTCTGTTGTTTATCCACTACAACAATGTCTGGTTGGTTCACCATTACCATTCTGTCTGTCTGGATCTGGAAGTCCCACAGGATCTTAGCTCTGGCGTTCTCCACCACCTTTGGGGGTGTTTCCCACTTTGATCTCGGGGTTTCCAGTCCATATTCTGCACAGATGTTTCTGTACACTATGCCTGCCACTTGGTTATGTTGTTCCATGTACGCTTTCCCTGCCAGTATCTTCCACCCTGCTGTTATGTGCTGGACTGTCTCAGGGGCCTCCTTGCACAACCTACACCTTGGGTCTTGTCTGGTGTGGTAGATCTGGGCCTCTATTGCTCTGGTGTTTAGGGCCTGTTCCTGGGCGGCCAGGATGAGGGCCTCTGTGCTGTCCTTGAGTCCAGCTTTTTCCAGCCATTGGTAGGATTTACTGATATCAGCCACTTGGGTTATTTGCTGGTGGTACATCCCATGTAGGGGCTTGTCCTCCCATGATGGTATCTCTGGCACCTCAACCTCCGTTCCCTGTTGTCTGAGACATTCACTGAGCACATTGTCTGTTGAGACTTTGTCCCTGATGTATTTATGGATCTTAGATGTTTCGTCCTGGACAGTGGTTCTCACACTCACTAGTCCTCTGCCTCCTTCCTTGCGGCTCGTGTACAGTCTCAGGGTGCTGGATTTGGGGTGGAACCCTCCATGCATTGGTTAGTAGTTTTCTAGTCTTAATATCTGTGGATTTTATCTCCTCCTTTGGCCAGCTAATTATTCCTGCAGGGTATCTGATTACTGGCAGGGCATAGCTGTTTATCGCACGGATTTTGTTCTTGCCATTGAGCTGGCTTCTCAGGACATGCCTTATTCGTTGGAGGTATTTAGCTGTGGCTCCCTTTCTTGTGACCTCATTGAGGTTGCCATTTGCTTGTGGTATACCTAGATACTTGTAACTGTCCTCTATGTCTGCTATTGTTCCTTCTGGGAGTGAGACCCCTTCTGTGCGGATGACCTTCGCCCTCTTTGTGACCAGCCGACCACACTTCTCTAGTCTGAATGACATCCCAATGTCAGTGCTGTAGATCCTGGTGGTGTGGATCACTGAGTCGATGTCTCGCTCACTCTTGCCGTACAGCTTGATGTCATCCATGTAGAGGAGGTGACTGATGTTGGCCCCATTTTTGAGTCGGTATCCGTAGCCAGTCTTGTTGACAATTTGGCTGAGGGGGTTCGGGCCTATGCAGAAGATTAGTGGGGACAGAGCATCTCCTTGGTATATGCCACATTTGATGGACACTTGTGCAAGTGGTTTGCATTTGGCTTCAAGGGTGGTTTTCCACATCCCCATAGGTCTGTGTTTTTCCAGCCTGCTGATTTCTAGCAAAGTTAACTCATAAAATAATATTTTTATGAACAAAAAATATATATATAGATAGCCTGTAACCCTCAAATTTATTTTAGCAGGTATAAGATAAATAGTGGCTAAGATATCTATCTATCTATATATGTAGATATATATATAAATCTATATTTATATTTGGATTTAATCGATCTATTATATATATATATATATATATATATATATATATATATATATATATATATATATATATATATATATATATATATATATATATATATATGACATCTTAGGTCCACACAAATGTACAAGCGTGGACCTAAGAGGAGAAGCGAGCAGCACAGACGCTGGCGTGGCAGTTGCTACGGCACAGGGAATGAGAGAAGAAGTTGCAGAATGTACAAGACAAGTACATCTATATCATCTATATCTATCTATATATATAGATAGATATAGATGATAAATATACATATCATCTAGATCTATCTATATATATTTTTATATATATATAGATAGATCTAGATGATATGTATATTTAAATATCTATATATATATATCTATATATATCGATATATATATCTACTTATATATATAGATATATGTCTATATCTTAGCCGCTATCTAGATATATATATATATATATATATATATATATATATATATATATATATATAACTTGTAACCTTCAAATTTTGTTCATGAAAGTATTGTTTTAGGAATTAACTTGGCTAAAAATCAGCAGGCTGGAAAAACACAGACCTATAGAAAGACCTTATGTCATCAAGGTTCATCTCTGAGATATAGTTTGAATCATTAAACCTTTAAATTGGGTTAAATCTTGATGCCGTTTCCTCTTTATCCATCTCAGAAATAAGTCAGTAGCATCTTCAATGATGCTCCCTGGCGGAGCTCCCTCGCTGTAGATGTCACAGATGTCAGTGAGACTTCATTATTCAAGCAAATAAAAATCAAGAAGAACAGAATGAGTCCAGCAGGAGTCATTCACCATATGTCTAGTGTGGAAAATGCAGGCCTCCAGGATTTACATGATGTAATGTATCTCATATGTCTGAGGTTTTTATGAAACACCTACCATGAGAGCAGCACGGATGCTAAACTGACTAGCGC
Organism: Poeciliopsis prolifica; assembly: GCF_027474105.1. Taxonomy (NCBI): domain Eukaryota; kingdom Metazoa; phylum Chordata; class Actinopteri; order Cyprinodontiformes; family Poeciliidae; genus Poeciliopsis; species Poeciliopsis prolifica. The sequence continues at coordinate 838,958 of NW_026562464.1, read as the reverse complement.
CATAAAGAGCTGCCTATTGTGACACTGCCACTGAAATTACCCCGAATGTGTTAGTTTGGAACTAGTTCTTGTGAACTCTTTTTTTAGATGTATTTTAACTGTGATTTGAGGAAATCTGTTAGGGAGTTGACCCTGCTAATTCCTTTTTGATCTGCAAGTTGAAACCTAAGTTAGCTTTACCAAAATATGTTTTTGCAGGAATGGTTCCGAAAAGCTCATTCCAAGAATGTGCCTTTGCCTTCAGAAAATGGTGAAATCAGTCGGACTTCCTGAGAGCAGCTTCGACTGTCCTCTGGCCTCCATGACAGTCTCAGTAGTCTATAATTCCTTCGTCTTGTTTTGAATCACGTAAATCCCCTATCTCTGTGAGGAGGAGGAAAAATATACTGTGATCCATCCCGGAGCAGAAGTTGTGAATCTCCTTCTTTGGCCAGCTAATTATTCCCAAACTGGAGGTGAAAAATCATCCCCTCTGTGCTCTCAGAGACGATATTTTAGACTTTTAAAGGAAGCAGAGGATGCGCAGTAATCACTCAACCTGCCAGGAAGCGGAGCTGAGGATTGTTTCTTCGCTGAGCTCATTCAACCGTAAGCATTCTGTTGAAGTCATACACTGCATAAAAAGACACATGTTCACTTTTTTTCCTGCGTTGGCTCTGTAATGATAATCAAAATTATTTATGAAAAGTGAGGATAATAATCATTATTCCCTTTCACTTTCCTTTTAAACTATGTGACTTGAGTCAAACATTTTTATCTGCATGCTTCTCATAGTAATTTGTCTCTTGACTGAGCCAGCGTAATTTTTGCTAGCGATTCAGAAAGCATTTTTGTGTATGTCTGCCGGGCTAATCGGTGGCACCGTAACACTTCGAGAGAACGGCACACAGAAAAAAAACAGCCATTTTATAAATTATTTGTGAGAGTGAGGCGTGTCAGAGACGAATCTTTGACATCATAGCTTTAAAAGCGACGAGACTAGCATGGCCACACATGAAATGTTCTGGAATGTATCCACTCTGGAACCCCGTTTGAAAAATTATCGTTTCTGGTTTTCCAAGAAACCAGATTTACATGGACGCGCAGCCTTAACGACAAAAACATTTTGAGACACACTTAAAATCGCCTCTGTGTGGACAGGGCCTGAATCAAGTTTATACACTCAGATACTTGTTCGCTCTGCAGCTAAACTGACTCTGACTTTGTCCTCCTTAAGCTACTTTGTCACAGGTTTCCTGTATGACTCGGGTCATTCGGGCCATTTGAGCCGAAGCTTCAACTTTCTGGATGATGACTTGCAATATTGCTTTAGTCTTTCTACATACTGTTCAGTCCTTATGAAACCATGAAGTGAAGAACACTGGTCCCTCATGCAGCAAAACAATAACACATGATCCCATATTGTGTTCATAATCTTGCTAGCTTTGTTCTGCAACAGTGGGCATTATGGCAAAAGAGTTCAATTTTAGAATACAACACATTTCTCTAAAAATTTATTTTCCTTGTCTTTGACATCACAACTCAGCTTTTTTGATATTGACTTCTTCGTTGGTGGCGGCCTTTCAGCCCAGATTGTTACAAGATCACTTTGTAAGTGGATTGTGACATCGCACAATTTTATCTGCATGCTTCTTCTTTTGCAATCTTGCAATCTTCTTTTGCATCTGTTCTGGATGTGATGCACACACCTCTACAGTTCATCTAAAAACTGAATGTGCATGTTTTTGTGTGCAGGCAGGCGAGGGAAAGGTAACAAACAAAAAAAACAAATTAAGAAAGACGGCAGGAGAAACGGGGAATGTTGAAGTCTTCGGGCCAAAATTTAGTCCCGAGTCAGCTCGACGGGCTTTGAAAGAGAGCTATTTTCATGAAACAATGAGATTATATTTTCAGCATCATGAACAAGAGTATATCCTTTTCCCCCAAGGGACATGAAAATTTCAGGTTTTGGTCAGTCTTGTACAGGAAGTGGCTTGTTAGAAAAATTTAGAAAAATGATCGCCATGTCATTCCCGACGCTCTCCAGCTCAGTAAAATCTCTGTCACCTTGTACTTCAAAAACATTTAAGAAATGACACAATTTTTCAGATGTAATTCACAAGAAGCATAAAGCCAAGACTGCATTCATTGGCAGAACACCTTACTGTTGATCTGTGTTGACCGGCCATTCTGATGTGTGGCTCCAGAGCATTTTGGCTGAAGAGATGCTCCAGCAGGCTGCTGACTTAGTTTAAGTCTGAAGACAGAGAGGATCCTGTAAGTAATGTGTCCAGACGATTCTGGACACATTACAGGGCTTAAGAAAATCCCAAAGGTACAAAATCTAATTTAGGGGTCTTTTTTTCTTTTTGTTTCATCAAAGGGTTTTCAAACTATGGAGCAGATGAGTGGCATCTTAAACGTTGTCTTGTGCTTTCTCTGATTTTTTCACATTACGACTACAAGCATGTTTTGTTTTATTTTCAGCTTTTATGTGTTTGACTAACACAAAGTTGTGCATTATTGTGAAGTAGAACAAAAGCAAAGTTTTGATATATTTATAACACCAGTTGTCTTTAGAGGTAGATTGGTTCACTGTGTTTCTTCACACTTAGACACAGGCATAAGTGGCTGAGCATTTACTGAGAATTTCACAACAAATCTTAATAAAATTTAACAAGAACTCTCAGGAGAATATGCTGTGGAATAAAAGACTCTTTGCAGCTAAATTGAATGTGAATGAACTTAAGCTTTTTTGTAGCAGTTGTTTGAGTATGATAAATATCTGAACCACTCTTAGATGTTAGATAACCTGGACTCAGCATTGGATTTAAACAGTGTTGTTGCAAAGCTTTGCCAAGTTTATGAAAATGTGTGTGTAAACATTTTGCATTTGTCTCACTTTTCACGCTCAGAACAAAGACCTCACAGTTGCTGCTGCAGCCTCCAACCCCTGGGGGCTGCAGCAGGAACTGTGACCTTGTGGTTTCAGGGTCACACAACTCTTGACTGTCACTGTCCCTACTTTATCTGGAATGCAATCACTCCTCAAACGTTCTGTGTTGGATAGCAGTGACAGAAATTGGCAGTGGTCAGGTGCCTGGCCATTCCTATTCTTTTTTATTTATTTTATCTTTTTGGAAAAAACAAAATTATGACAATATGACAGCTACTGAGAGGCCAGAGTATTCAAAACAGTCACTTTTTTATAGAAGTCAAAGCTAAAGCCACATGCTAGTTCCTAAAGTGCTCATGTGGAACTACTTTCATACTTGATACCTGACATAATAAACTCTGTCTGCCATTTACACTACAAAAAATATAGTTTGCTCATATTTATTAAAAAATGTCTTTCTGGTCTGAAAAGGCCTGATATTTATTACATATAATGCCTTACTTGTATTGATCTTTTGTACTTGTGATTCTCAGTCCCGCTCATAACCCCAAAGGTGACCTAGCCCCCTCCACCGCCCACCCTGTCTCTGTTGTCTCTGTTGACATCTTCAGGGCAGCTCCATGGCCCTGTCCTCACCTTACTGTCAGCTCTTCTTATTCTCCAACACTTGGTTCTCCACAGCGCCCACACATGCAAACTGACATTAACACATGACACCGTGTACGGCCTTTTCACAGCCAGCTGTGCTTCTGGGCACACACACGTACACACACCTACACGCCAACACATCACGTTAATTACTGCTACAGACTCAGGTTGCAGAGTGTCGTGTGTGTCAGAGACCAGACGGAGGCCTGCGCTGCGCGCTCCAGCGTCCCCGATGCCCACCCTGACCAGCACATGTTCATTTTCATTTTGTTTTGCATTTTGCCATCTCTCAGAAATGCATTTTCACACGACAACCAAAACGCTCCGCTGCCTGGTGCGTAATATTTCACAAACAACCCAGAGGTCAAAGGTCTGTTTTGCCAGAGAGGCAGCCAGCTGAGCACCCCTGCGAGACAGACTGCGTCCGAGCATGTGCGCAGGTCTGCCAACTCTGAGCTAATAAGCCTCAGCAACGCGGTGTGTATTTTCGTACTTTAGCGGTACTGCTGTTACACTATTTTTGCACCTCAGATGCAGTTTGTATATTCAAAAGCACTTTTGTGAGTAACCCGGTCCAAGGCTTCACACTCAGGCATTAGTATGTTTATTCACACAGGGCCCAGGGGCCACAGGGAGAGGAGGAAAATGACATTAAGCCACTGGGATCACCTTTCACCTCTCTTTAGACGCTCCCAAGCAGTGCCGCTAGCTTTGGGAGCTTCACAACATGGAAATCCAATCGCGGAGCCGTTGTTTTGGGGACAATGGCTGCTGGTTAAGTATGGGGCCAAGAAGTGTACAGTATCTTACATATATGCTGCAGGGTTACTGTTGCATGGCTTACAGACTGCTTCAAAAAATAGCCTGGGACATGTAGAAAATCAACAATGGTTTTCTTCTTGCCTCTCTGCCAGAAGGGCCACATTATGGAGAGTTCTCCAGTCAGAAGTCTCCCACCTGAGCTCAGTTGACTCTCCTTGCCTGGCCAGTGGATTTAGTTGGACGACCATCCCTTGATATGTTTGCTATTTGTGTTATACTCCATTTTCAGATGGTAAATGGACACATAGCTTCATGAGATGTTCAAAGAATGGAATACTGTTTTTTCCTTGTTGCTTCATCCAGACTGTAGAGTCTCAGCTTACTGGAAAACAATTGGATGTAATCTTATCCAGTCATTAACATTTGGTTGTGATGTATGTGGTCCACCAGTTGCACAACAAAACTTATTGGAACAACCTTCCCTCTTTGCGAAAAGAGAACGACATCTTTTACAGCATTGCCTTGCTTTACAACAGTCGAGCATTCATGCATTCCTGCCACATGCTTGTTCAACAGCTTGTTCAACATGGACCTGCTCATTGTTTAACTGGCATATCTCACCTATCAAGACCTCTATTCATTTGCTTCCAGCTGCTTTTACTGGGCCCAATTAACAAGGTAGAAATTTAGATCAAGCTTTATCTGTCTGGCCAACTTCCTCTGTTCACTTCCTCTAAAACCACAGTGCAAAAATAGCACAGAAATTCAACATCATGGTTCACAGCTCCTCCCTTCTATTCACTTATTGGCCAGGATGAGATGGATCCTGAGAAATTGAGCTCAATGGAGCAAATTCCAGCTGCAGCGCTGAAAGGAGATGGGAATCGTCGTGTAGAAAGGCAACGGCCAGACTACTTTATCCTTGACCTGTCTGGTTTCTTCTTTCATTTTTGCTATGCTGTTTGTTCACCAGTTTTTAATGGCAAACTCTTCCATATTTTTTTCCAACATACTACTTTTGAAATTCTTCTTTTTTTATTTGGTGTGTTGTTGAACCTGTTCTACTGGTACTGGTGACCAGAACCAGGATGCCTCCAAAAAAGGTTGCCTTGGAGCCAAGAACCAGTCCAGGATAACAGCAGCGCGGCTTCAAACAGAACTTGTCAAAACAGCCTTCCGCTGTCCAATCTCATCTTCTTGATCCATAGGAATACCTCAGCACAGGCAGAGGAATGCGGCTCACCGCTCAGGAGTTACATCAGACTGCTCCACTTCAGCAAACACAAAAGCGTCCTGTTTGTTTGCTCTGAAAATATTCAGCCCAGGGCCTGCTGTTTCATCCAGCATGACATCATTTTTGCAGTGATGACGTGTCGGTGTCAACTATGTTTTAAGAGGAATTGGGTTTAGCAACTACTGGCCACTTTCTCCAAAAAGTGTAAATGATTTAAACAAAACCTCCTGAAAGAAAATTGACTCTGTGAAGATGTTCTAAAATGCACAACTTCTACTTCATGTTTAAATGAGAAATCACTCATTTGACTTTTCTTGAGACATTTTGTGTTTTTTTTTCTTTTCTTTGTTTATACGTGTCCATTCTGTCATCCAGTTTTTAATGCATTTCAGTCACAGACTGTAACTTTTTATCCAATTTGAACCATCTTTCCTTTTTCCCCCAGTTAATTCAAGGCAGATAAGCTGGCCTTTCTTTTCCTGCCCAGATGTACAGCAGGAGTGCAGTCAAAAGTTCTGCCAAATTTCAATTTCCTTCAACTATCTTTTGGGTTCATATTTAGCATTTTTAAAATGTAACCATTGTGTGCCTGTCAGGTCGGACTGTGTCTCTGAGTTTTTATCTTAAGCCTTCTGGAATTCTTGATCTCCTGAACTAGAAGTCAACAGAACAAAAAGAATAAGTGAACTTTCCAGATTTATTATAACCTTATTGTTCACTTGATCTTCAAAGCCTGTCTGCCTAAACAAATGACTGAGCAAGGTTCACACAAACCACAAATAATGGTGCTATGACTTCATCGGACGCAAGAACATGTTGAACCAGAGAGTTGTTACGTCCAGATCGATTTTTCAGCTTCAGCTCAACCTTTTTAGCGAGTTGCCATTATCGTTCAACTTGTGCTCTATGGCTCTAGTGGAGAGGTCACGCGCCAGAGCTGAGTAAACAGCAGAAAACTACGGCTTGGTCAAGCCTTCAGGTTAAGGACCCAAAGAGCCTCGAGAGATGTGCCAACCCCTGGGTCATTAATAATTAATGAAATCTGAGGCCGGGGCACAGAATGCCATGACTAAACAGGCAAAGAGCAAAGGCAGTAAAACAAGATTGGCCAGGAAGGGTAGAGGGGGATGGACAGAGGATCAAACCCTGGACACAAGTTGTGCTTTCACTGTAAGATCCAGAAGCTCCAGACAAAACAATGGAGAGAAAGTGAGATTTGGGTCTTTATCCTTAATCTGTAAGAAACTAGAGGTTCAGAAAGTAGAAAAAAGCACATGAAGGCAGTTGGAGAGGAAAGCAGTCAGCGGAATAAAAAACAGCATGAAAGTCTGTCCAACAAAACATGTTCCTGCCCTAGAGGTGCTATCATAGCCAGACCTCCATTACGAGCTCAGCCTGATGAAAGACTAGCTAACAGGCGGGGTGGGGGGGGGGGGGGGGGGTTTAGCAGGTTTGGCTTCTAACCCTCCCCCCACTGGGTCAGATATGAAAACAGATAGTTCTACATGATATTATATAGCAAGTGGTTTTTAAGAGGCTCTGTTTGAACAGTGAAATGTGATCCCTGTCGTCTTCTCAGCAGTTTTCTAATTATCTCTGGTGATCAGCAGCCTTTTATGCCAATTCAGACTCTCCTTTTAATAGATAAATGCATCTTGTTGCTAGTGATTTATTTCTTTATTTTTGGGGGGTGTGGGGGGAAAACACAACAGAAAGCAATTCCTCAGTTGGATTATTAGTCTAATGCCATATAGCTTCTTTGCAGACTTCCTCAGACGACTGTGACCCCCACGAAGGAATCCATGAGGGAAAGGAGGGCATGTACCGGCTGCAGGTGACCCAGTTTGTCCAGAGGCTGGAGTACTGGCACAAAGACTTGAAGAACACCTTGGTCACGTCGATTACAGTGGTTCCAGTCAATGGTCGCACAGTGGCGTACCTCGGCACAGCAGATGGACGACATATACAGGTCAGGAGATCAACACCAGGCTTCTGATTTGACCTCAAAATGTCAGTAAAATCAAAATCCTGTGCAATAGGTCACTGTTTCTTTCTTCCCTGAGTACTGCTGCCACACAAACTTCCATCCATCCAGTATCTGTTCAGCCTTATCCCTAGTGGGGTCAGGATTTGCTGGTGCCTCCACACAAACTTTTTGGAAGAAATAGACTCTTCTTCAATGCCAGTTTGATATTAGTTGGATTAGCTGCCATTCTTCCTTCAAAATAGCTCTCTGAAACATTTATATGCACAGAGAGCCAAGCTCAAAGACTACACATTCATATCTGTGCCTCATAACATCAGCTCAAAATATGTATCCAGAGAATCATAACCTGGAAGAAACTGTGTAGTGTGGACAGATTTCACTTTGATGAGATATCGTGGTGTTTTAATATCTTGTGCCACAAGTGGAAGTTAAAATCTATCATGTAACCAAACACCTGCCAGAATGATATAACATTAAATTCCTTTTTATAAGTAAACAAAGCTTCAACACACTGAATATATTTCAGACACTGATTAATCTTTAATAGGTTGAGATCTTTATATAACTTGGAGGATGGCCTTGCACATAAACTGTGGTCTTATTTGTCTCGTTTCATAAGCCAGGCCAAATCTGACTTTCTGAAGCAGCAGTTGACTAATGCAAATACACTGTAAAACATTTGGAGGTGGTTTAAAATGAAAGTTCACCTGCTGCCTTGACAATGCAATTCAACTCAACAAGAAAACTGTTTTGGTTTTTAAAAAAATTAAAGTTTCTGAAATTGATTTAACAACTTCATAAACTTGTTAAATCAAGTTTATGATTTGACAAGTTTAGTGTTTTTAGTGTTTTTAGTCTTTAACTAAGTGGCCAACCACTTAGTTAAAGACTTAGTTAAGCAGTGGCAAGAAGAGCACACAACCAGGCTTGGCTCTTTGACTGTAGATTAAACAGAAAAAAGAAGCAGATAGAAGTCTTGTTTTTTAAGTTAGTTAATCTTGAATTGTGCTGCAATTTAAACCAAATTATTATTTCACAATATTCTAGAAAAAACTGCCCTCATCTAGTTCACCTGCTATTTTCATTCTTAATGTCAAGTTAAGATTACTTACAGTAACTTTTTTTTTACTTTGCTAATTTAAATTCTTGTTACAAACCACATGAACTAAAGTTCTGATCTGATAATGAATTTTGATAATGGCATCACAATAAATTCTGCTCAAAAACATTTGGTGTGAACAGGACATTATCCACAAGCTTTATCAGTTGCATTGAAATAAACATTTGCCTTAATAACGCTCTAGATCAGGGGTGCTCAAGTCCAGTCGTTGAGAGCTACCGTCCTGCAACTTTTAGTTGCAGCCTTACTCCAGTAGATCAGGCTCAGCTATGAACAGGCCTGGTAACGAGTCATTCATTTGATTCAGGTGTGTTGGAGCAGGGATGCATCTGATAGTTGCAGGATGGTAGCTCTCCAGGACTGGACTTGAGCACCCCTGCTCTAGAGTCTCATCAATGTAACACACTCAGGATACAAAAGCAAGCTGCTAAGTATTCTGGGACATAGTTCCCACTCCTGTCTTCTTCTTTTTTAGCTTTGTTTACGTGCTAAACTAAACACACTAGTTTATTCAACTCTTGGAGGTTTGACAAAATTAACACAACTTTCTCCTGTAAGTTTATCTTTCACAAACACATATTTAGGTTTAAAATCTAAAACTTGCTTTTTATTTGACTTAAAGAGTAGAAGATGGTGTACACAACTAGATGTGGCTCAAATGTTATACAGTGTAGTGCATATATCAAAACTGTTGTAGTTTGATCAGTTTTCAATGGCAAACTTGTGTTGTTTCATAGACTATAACACCTTGTTTCCTGCTTTTCCTTCCATTCCATCAATAAAGCAACACATCAGGGTCATGACTGCTGACTGAAACCTGTGATTTGTGTTGCATAGTTAAAATACTATCACAAACGGAATGAATCACAAAAAGCAAAAACTGAGTTGCGTCACGTGTTTTCAAAACTCAAGAAATAAAAAGCATGCACAAAAAAAGGAGCAGAGAGATGGAAAAATCAGCGTGACAGCTGCAAGGAAAGGCGGGGAGGGCAGCAACAGCGGGGAGCGAGGGAGCTTACAGGCTGAACAGCACGTAAATGGTGAACCAAGGGGTTCCCTAGCGCGTTCCCTCGCACGGCATTCTGTGAGTTCCTTGCAGCTGTTGCCGTGCTTTTCCACAGTCTGTCCTACAGCCAGCTATGCCACCTCACACCTAGCCCCCTCCTCAATCCCATTCCCCACCGGCTCCATCTCCACTAACATACACTAGCTGATTGGTTTTCAGCTTTAGCTAAAGCAGGAGTCTGAACTTCATGAAGTTCACCACTTGGCTGTGTGCAAGAAGAGCACACAGCCACACACCCAGGCTTAAGTCTTTGATTGTAGAATCAACAGAAAAAAGCAGCAGATAGAAGAATGAGAATAGGAAGAAATGAGGATGAGCCAGATTTAAAGATTACAGCCAAAAGCTAAAGCAGCAAATATGGCAAACAAAAAACAAACACTACTCAAAATATAGGCTCTCACTTAGATGGGATAAATCTATCAATTATCTATTCATATCTTCTCAATAGTGTCACTTTGGTCCTCAGCTTATAGCTGCAGTATGTACCTTTTCTGAAAAAAAGTATATTTTATTACATATTTGTTGAAACTGTCACTATGTGGTGACAGTTTGGTATGAGAAAGATAATCAGCAAAAAACATTTTAGCTTTCCCTTCTCTCAATGCTAACAAGAAACAACCAATCAGAGCGAAGACCAATCAGTAGGTGGGTCTTAGTGCTGTCAATAACTAATGCATGCGCCTGCTGACTCCCTGCTGAACCAAGCCGGAAACCTTTCTTCCTCAGTCACCCCTGGCTGCTTGCTGCCTCCGTCTAAATCTATGCAGATGAAAACCTAAGAGACGAGACATTCTCATCAAAATTAACTTTATTGTTCGCTGGGTCAAAAGGACCTGTTAACTTTTCATGCTTTTCAGCTTCTTTGTCAGCCCTGGTGGACAAAGCAAGAAGGAACATGGTGCAGAGGCAGTGAAAGAAAAGGAACGTTGTTCCCCCCCAAGTGGACTGACTCAGGAAGCGTTCCCTCGACTTCAGTCGACCCACTGTGGGAATTACACAGTGCCAGTGTTTATAGGCCAAACTTCCCCCCAGCCTCCTTAATACAATAAGCTGTAATTTACACCGCTAATACCTCCAGAGAGATGGCTGTTGTGTGGCCCCGTCCCCTGCAGAAAGCCACCTATTATTCTTGCTGTCACAAAAGCTAACGTTGATCATGAGGTTCAAGCAGTGAAAGAATGACGCTGGAAAACAAGATGTTTGTCAGTAGAGGAAGCAGAGGGCAAGCTGCGGTTCAGCCAACTGAGTAAAAAAGTACATTTAGAGTTTACTACACTGAGTGTGTCATGTTTTTCCTGGATGCCCTGACGCATTGTAGGCTTGAACCAAAGGGCGAAACAGTCAACATCTTTAGTGCATCCACGATGGCCAGTGCCATAAGACACACACCACAAGTCTCACCACTGGATTGTCTTAACCCTGTTGCCAGCTGCAAAGTGTGTGTTCGGGTGTGTGTGTGTGTGCATGCGTGTGTATGTGCATGTCTAAGTGTGGGTGTGTGTATAATTCAGAAAAAACTAAATTTACTGCAGTGACCACATACCCTGTTCAGTTTTGTTTGTTCCAAAGCCAAAAGCTGCAGCATAACCACAATGGATAAATATTGCACCAGGTGTGTTTCGCTGAAGGTGTGTGTGTGGGTGTTAGTGAAATTCAAGATTTCATTGTATGTAAGCCTGGAGTTGAGGGTTCATGTTTACCACCTATCAGCATACAGAACGATGATAAGAAGTTCATTTCCACTTTCTGAAAGTGAACATAGTGGAATTGGCAGGGCTTCCTCTCACCACTGGCCTCCTTTACCACAGACCAGGTTTGTGGAAAGTGCACCTGGTTGTTGTCCTGTCCACAGATTTTCCCATGATGGTTGTCACTTGACAAAATGTGAGAAACTTCAAGAGGTGTGAATAATTTTCGCAAGTCTCTGCACATGTTCAGATTATCCAACCAATTTGGGTTCATACTAGATATGTGGTGTCTCTATGGAGGATCCTAAGCTGAAGTGACTCTGACTTGCCAAGCGTCGTTGAGTTTTTAGAAGATTTAGCACTGACCGTAATGAAAAAGAAAAAAAATGTTGCTTTCATACAACTCTGCTTTACTCAATGTGATGTTATAAAATAGGACAGAGTAGAGAGGCCTCGGGGAGGATGACGCATTCTGGACGGTTTTTCTGCTCCAGTTCCCCGTCAAGGTGTGCTGGCACACCGCTGCAATAACTTATGGATGTCCTCTAGCTTCTCAGTCCTTCTGTCATCCAGACTGCACATGATATGTCCCACTTTTTATTATTCTTGGTGTTTATGAGGCTACCTTTGCATCAATGAAAAGGTGGTGAGTGAATAAAATCCTGCCATCTGACAGAGCGTCCTGACCTAACCTCCCTTTTGGCTGGAATGTACTGTGAAGAAGAAAAGGAAACATGTTTGTCAAACATCTGACACTGAGGTCGAAGTTATGAACTCTGAAGCACTTGAGTTCTATTTAATCTGTCATTTGTGAACTTTTGATGAGTTATGAAAAAAATAAATAAATAAACAAACACATTTTTACTGTAAACATCACAACCTAAACTAATTTTGGCTGATTAACAGCTCCATTGAATTATCTCGGACGGGTTCCTGAAAGTGTCTCAGAAGCTGCATTTCCATTACAAATGTGAGCAAAATCTTGTCAATATTCAGCTATTGTTGAAAAGAACGCAATTTCACAATTGCTGTGTTTCCATTAAACAAGAAACACAATTAAAACCACACATGAATAAGTTTGTTCATGCGATAAGTCATTAAAAAAACATGCTGTGATCCTGTGGTCGTCTTCTTCATGTTAGTGAAACCATGTGTTGTTGATCACAGGACCCGTGGGATGTGGAAAAAGTGTTTGCATTGCAGTTTTGAGAAATAAAGCAATTTTGATACGTCCCCATAAAAGTATCACCTCATTTTATCGCCAAAATGTTTTATCAAAAAAGGAGAGGTTTTTTTTGTTTTTTTTATTTGTAGAAACTGCAGTGTTTCCATGAAGCAAATTTATTTTTGAAATGTCAAATTGTTACTAGCTGAAACAATCTAGACTGTTCTAGATGTTTATAAAGTGTGTTTCCTTCCAGGTACTCTTCTCCAGGTTTACGTCGCCCCATGTGAACATCGGCTTGGACTCCAGACCCGTCTCTGCCAGTGTAGTTCTGCCAGACAAGCCGCACTCTGAGGGAGCCTTGCTGATGGCCACAGGGAACAAGGTAAACAGGAGGCCACACATTATCCACAACAGTACATGTTCTTTTTGTTCTTTGCTTCATAAATTAAAAAAGAGAAACACAAAGTCATTCTGAATGGAATCTATTCAGATTTAATTCACTATCTGCAACTACAGTTTCTTTAATTATGTGGTTTTACACAAACCCAGAGAACTGAAACAAGGTGTACTTTCTTTTAGATATTTTTTGTAGAGGTGAGATGATGATCAAAAGCTTTTGAATCAGCAACAGTTAGATTGACATAAAAGCTCAGGCTCATATAAAAATGAAGAGACCTAATTTAAATGTTTTTATCCTTTTTTAAGAAGTTTTTGTTCTAAATTCTATGTTTTTTTCCCTTCTAGATCACTAAGATCCCTTTGATTGGCCCAGGCTGTGGTCAGCTGACCACGTGTATATCTTGTTTGCTGTCATCCAAAGTGACACAGTGTGGCTGGTGTGATGGTCGCTGCACCAGAAGGCTTCAGTGTCCCTCCTCCTCTGGCTGGAGTCAGGACAACTGCACACCGGTCATCACTAAGGTACACAGAGTACAGCCAGTATAAGTATGGCAGCATTGATTATGATTGTTTAGTAATTGTTGACAAACCCCAACATGGATGTTGGGGTTTGTCAACATTTATGTGGACAAACCCCAAGACAGAGAGGCAAAAAAGTTCTCTAATATTTTAGAAAATTTTGGTTTAACACAACACGTCAAACAAGCAACACACACTCAAGGACACACACTGGACCTGGTTATCATCAGTAAGGGTGTGAATATTTCCAATGTCTCTGTAACTGATGTCGCCCTGTCGGATCACTTCGCTGTTATCTTTGAAGGTTCTTTATTCTTTGACCCACTTGGACAAACAGCTACTGTAAAAACGTTCTTTCACAGAAAACACAGCAGAAACATTTAATCAAATCTACTCTTCCTCCTCACCCTTAAGCTGTAATGATGTAGATAAGTTGGTCGATAATTTTCAGTCTAAAGTTTCATATATCATTGATTCTATTGCCCCAAATAAAGTAAATGTTGTGTCTGGTAGGAAGAAATCTCCATGGAGAAAAACACAAACAGTTTGATCTGCAAGAGAACTCTGTCGCAAAGCAGAACCAAAATGGTGTAAAACTCAACTTCACGTTCATAACGACATCTATGAAGAAAGACTACGTAACTGTCACTCAACACTAAAACATGCAAGGGAGGCTTTCTTTGCAGATGTTATAAACAAAAACATGAACAATGCTGGAGCTTTATTTGCAACAGTTGACAGGCTCACAAACCCTCCTATGACGTTACCACCTGAATTCAATCTAATGCTGCCTGGAACAAGTCTTCCAGCTTCTTTTCAGAGAAAATTCAAAAATCAGAGTTAATCTGCACATCAACTTCAAAGCCAGAACCATTGCAGTACCAAAACAAAACAAATACAGAAAAATGACCCATTTTCAACTATTTAATTATAAAACCCTAGAAGAAATTATAAGTCAATTAAGTTCAAGCTCCTGCTGTCTGGATGTCCTACCCACACATTTTTTAAGAAAGTCCTGCCTGTTATTGTTACTCATCTGATCCAAATAGTAACTCATTGCTTACATCAGGTGTTTTACCTCAAGCTTTAAGAACAGCAGTTATCAAGCCACTGATAATTAGAGAAAAATCTGGACAAATCACTTCTGCAGAATTACAGGCCGACCTCTGACCTCTGATTCATCAGCAAAGTTATTGAAAAAACTGTTTGTAAACACTTAAATAGTTTCCTCATGATGACCAACTGCTTTGACTCTTTCCAATCTGGTTTTTGTGCTCACCACAGCACGGATACTGCCCTCGTAAAAGTGTTCAATGATATCCATATAAATATGGACTGTGGGAGATTCTGTTGGACAGTGCTGGTTCTGTTGGACCTCAGTGCAGCTTTTGACATATTACTGAATTGACTGGAGAGTTGGGTCGGACTCTCTGGTTCGGTGCTCGACTGGTTTGAATCCTACATAAAGAACAGGGATTTCTTTGTTTCAATTGGAAACTTCTCAAAGAGGTCAAAGGTCACATGTGGGTACTGCAAGGTTCAATCCTAGGACCCCTCTTCTTTAATATTTATATTCTCCCACTAGCTCAGGTCATTACAGGAAATAATATTAGCTAACATAATTATGCCGATGATACTCAGCTCTACATTACAATGTCACCAGGTGACCTTTGACCCCATCCAATCACTGAATAAATGCTTGGAACAGATAAATGTGTGGATGTGCCAAAACTTTCTCCAGCTGAACAGAAACAAAACTGAAGTTATTATTTTTGTACCTAAAGAGGGCCGATCTAGAGCTATAGATCCAGAGTCAATGCACAACTTCAGTTATTACAACTAAAAACTAACAATCAGCCTGAAACCTGGGAGGAGTGATGGACTCGTACTTGAACCTTGCTTGCCATATAAAGACAGAAGGCCGACTTTGTAACTATTACCTGAAGAACATCTCCAGGATTAGAGGACTAATGTCTCAGCCAGATCTAGAGAAACTCATCCAGGCGTTTATCTTTAGTCGCATTGATTATTGTAACAGCGTCTTCACAGGCCTGTCCAACAAATCAATCCTCCAGCTGCAGCTGATCCAGAAGCTGCTGCTCCTGTTCTCACTAAAACCAGGAAGATAGAGACATTACAGCAGTTTTAAAGTCCCTCCACTGGCTTCTTGTAGCTCAAAGAATAGACTTTAAAATACTGTTGTTAGTTTATAAATCACTGAATGGTTTAGCACCACAATACATCAAAGATCTGCTGTTGTTGTATCAACCTTCCAGGCTCTCAGGGCCTGGTTCTGGTTCTGCTCTGCATCCCCAGAACCAGAACCAAAAGAGGAGAAGCAGCTTTCAGCATCTTTGCACTGGATGCATAGATGCTGGAGTTTTCTGGAGCAAACTTCCAGAAAACTGTAAAACAGTGGAAACCCTGACTTCCTTTAAATCTCAACTAAAAACACACCTGATTAGATTAGATTTGAAACGTAATCAATTAAAAATATAATGATGGAACAATGTATTATTTATAATGTTGCATGACTGTGTTTTTGTGTTTATGATGTAAAGCACTTTGAAATGCCTTCCTGCTGAAATGTGCTATACAAATAAAATTTGATTGATTTATTGATTGATTGATGAAGTCAACAGTTGGATAATATTAAACCAATTAACAGATGCTATCTATAGCTGGTTGACATTTATTTCTGTTGTCTTTCTGTGAACTTATGTGCATTTTTATTTCTAATGGGATGCATGCTACACTTCATCAATTTTTAAGATTATGCAGTGCAGGCATTAACAGTTTTTTGGATGATGAGTTAAAGATAAAAGAGAATTGTTGAAGAACATCAAAAGATAATAGTTATAAAGTGATGTATGGATGTGGGACTAAAGAGAAGCAGCACATTTTTCATTCCTATACTACAGTGATGTATTGATGCAGTGATGTTGACCCTTTTCAACTACATTGCCCAGTCACATTGAGGCGCCGTGACGGCTGTCAGATGTGGGGGATGGGATTAATGTTGTTGTTTTTACCAACATAGCGCTGTCTTCTACTTGTTCATGTCCTGTTAATTTGTCTGTGGAAGTACCTCAGCTAATAGGTGCTTACAGACAGCAGTATTTATAAAAGTTGGAAACAACTAGCTTAGAAAGCGACCCAAACCTTCCCCCTCCTGACATTTTTTTATTTGATCAAATTGCCAACTTCGCCTGAATTTATGCCACACAATTTATACAATTATATCATAAACTGTGTTCCAATTACACCAGAGCAGAGTTAAAATCATACAAAAGTCTAGATGCTTGTCAGTTTTTTTTCATACATGCTCGGATTCATGTTGGTGGGGCAACTTCTCCATTGAGATATGAATAGGGATGCACGATATAAATTAAACTGGGGCGATGTCAACATCCAATGTTTATTTCCATCTTGTTAGGCCGGAGCAGTTAAGCGCTGTGAAGGCCTATTGTTTTCCTATTGTTTCTTCTTCTTATTATTATTATTCTGCCTCCCTAAAGAGGGGCCTTTTTGGGGGCTTTATCATATTCAAAAACTCTGTGGTGGCTGGCGTCAGGCGGTTGCTGGTACCCCACAGTGGCCAATAGGCCGGAGCGGCGCTTGGCTGCGAGGACCGCTCGAGGCTGCTTGCAGCTTTAATTCCCTTTTGTTTCTGGTTATTTTTTTCCCCAACGGTGTCAAAAAGGTAAAGAAATATAAATAACATTGATCAATATTGGATATCAGAATTTTGATATTGGATGTAGGCAAAAGGTTTCATACCGCTGCATCATTAATTATGAATGATTAGACATGCAATGTAGTATTTCACTTGATTCACTTCCGATTGACGGCTGCTGTCCACCGCCATCTTATTTCCTCATCAAAAGGTTTATGATAAAATGACCAGTTTGGTTTGCATCCCTTGTCTGTCTGTCCAGCTGACTGCGCAGCGCCCTGTGATCATTTTTGACAGTGAAATCAACTAAATAAAGTGATTTTAGGTGACCAGCTTTCCGTTTAATTGCCTCCACTCTGAAGACTTCCAGTGATTAGAATTTGCGTTCTCTAAACTTCTGCAATCAGTTCTCTAAACATCTCTAAACGGTCAGGCCCGTTCAAGCTGAAAGTCGTGCGATTCCGGTATTTTCTGAAACCTAAAAACAGTTTTTTTTTTCATTTAGATCTATTAGAATGACTGACTGCCTTCAGTTTGCGGGTAGATCATAACTCTATGGGAAAGATGGAACCATTCTCCTCTACGTTGCCACAGGTGTTCCCATCATCTGGACCAATCAGGGGTACTACAACCATAACCATTTGCGGACGGAACTTCGGCTTCGACAAGACAGAGAACTTCAAACCCTCGATGGTGAACGTGGAAGTGGCAGGAGCTCAGTGCAAGCTAGTTAGACAGGACAATGTCCACAGGTGTGTGTGTGTGTGTGTTGGCTTAATGTTACTGACTGGCAATTACAATTTTTTTCTGTCATGGTGTGGTGTGTGTACCTTAATAAAGCCACTAAATTGGTTTTATGAGTGAGAGACACCTGGCTGCTGCTCTAACAGGAGCGATTGTGTGGAAAGAGGAATGTTAAAAAGCATCCACCCTTTAGCCCCTCCACCCCCTCAGCTTGCCACATTCAACACATGACTATCTTAACTGAAAAATTGCTGGGGAAAAAAAAATAGAAAATCACCCAATACAATCTTCAGTCTCTTCCAAATCCACACTCAAGAGCTCCTTATTGCTCCAAACAACTTCATTACAGGAAATTAAAAAAAAGATGGCCTTCACCATGCCACATAAAGATGAAGTCTTTGTGCATTCCTGCTGGGTACTGCATGATCATTGAATTAGGCTAAATGCTGGGTGCTGTGGTGGTGAATAATGCCTGGTCTGTGCGTTGTTTTTGGGGTCGGGAGCAGATGGACTGAGATGCAGTGTTCCCCGACGTACAGTGGGAACTTCACTCTGTCCAGACACTTGGTGAAGGTCACCAGTGGCCATGCAGTGGCCAAACTGGAGGGCTTCAAATTTGTGGTAAGCTGTGTTTTTTCTCTCTCTTTGAATAGATTTTGTTTTGTATTAAAGTTTTGTATTCAAGAGTGACTCCAAATGAGGGCCATTTTCTCATCTTTCAGTTAAGATTTTACTGCCTATAATTATCCACAATGTAGATTATATATTATTACAAAAGCTGTAGCCATTTCTGACTGTTTATTCCAATAAAAGGCAGAACCTCCAAAACACATTTTAGGCTATTTTATGTGGCAAACCAACACAAAATGGAAGGAAACAACTGAATTTTCTCTGCAATTAAAAATTTGAATAATGCAGCTTGCATTTTTTATTCGACTCTTTTAGTCTAACAGTTTTGAATAAAATCCAGAGTGACGAATTATGCTTCAGGTGTCCTCTTTTATGTAACTATAGCTAGCCTATGTTGGTGTGATTACAACAGAAACAGAGGTACCATAAACCCATCAGAGGAAAAGATGCGTTGATTTATGCAGTATAAAAACAGTCCATCACAGTGATCACTGCCTCATTCTTTGGCCTTGAAAACCTTTCGCTGGTGTACACTGATGACCACAACTGTGTGTCAGTCTTCAGTATTTTTATTTTTCATTTTTAAATACATTTCCCGTATGGAAGCAGAAGTTACACCTGAGCAGTGCGCAGTGTCGCGGTTCTATCTGGGGTTCTATTTCCAGACTCTGAACCTTTGCTGCATGCCCAATCATTTTCTGTCTGATCTGTTGCAAATGAAGGTTGCACCTAATTACTTCAGCCCGCAATAAACTTTTTATTTCCCCTCCATCCATCCAGGACCCTGTGATCAACGACATCTTTCCCACATTTGGTCCAAAGTCTGGTAACACCATGTTGACTATCAGAGGAGCCTTTTTGGACACTGGAAACAAACAAGTGGTGACTGTAGGGAAGGCAAGCTGCAAGATCCAAAGGTCAGTTTTCAGTCGTTTTCAGTAATGTTTCACTGAATGAAATCCTGGTTTCTCTTTCTTTTTGCTTCTTTTCTGTGTACACTCTAAGCTTTCCTTTTGTTCTTTTTATGCCTCTTTTTCTTGAAGGGGCGGTATTATGTAAAATCGACTGTCATTCTGTCATCAAAATTAGACGTGCTTTGATTTTTTTCAATCCATGTTTGAGAAATCATTTAACTTCGCTTGGCAACCATTCAGCTGTGTGAAATGCCAGAGTGAAGGCCAGAGTGAACTCAGAGCCACTTTTGAGAGCCAATTTCTCCTCTGAGCTGCAGTTTCCAAGCTTCCGCCTCACAGAGCAGCCTTCCCTATGTGACTCCCCCACTCAGCTCCTTCAAACTAGCCAGCAGCAATTAGCAAACCGTTGGTGGAACTTGGCATCAGCTGAGCTCATCATAGGAGCTACTTCTCTGTGAAACACTGGTAAAAATGTTGTTGAAGGGTAGGCCTGTCATGAAAACAAATGTTTTGGACAATAAATAAATACTCCTGGTAATTGTTGCGATGAGCAAGAATATTGTTGTTTCACAATAATTTTCAAGTAATATATAGATAATTGCATAATAATAAAAGTTCTTCCTCTAAAAGACCAAAAAAAACTTTTGATTTTTTTTTTATAGATCAGTTAACACTGGAACTGGAAGATAAATAATAAAATGGCAATAAAAAACACCTATAACCAAAACTATAATACAGTAGATTATGACATCACTGCAAACAAAATTGTCCTCCAATTAATCACCATAATCATTTGAATTTATAATTAATTGCTTAATGCAAGAGGCTTATTAAAGAGTTAATAGAGGAGCCATGTTGTGATGGCTTCCTGAACGTGGAGTTTCAGAAAGAGCAGGAGCTTCTTAAGGAGACAGAGGCCCAAATTGAAGGTGTTAAAACACAAAGTCAAATTTATTTCAAGTCATTTTTGATATGTATACAGCATCTTTATAGCAACTGATGGTAACATTGTCAGTTGATTGTTCACAGTTGGAAAACATAACACTGCCTCTTTAAGTGTTAAGAATCCTTTGCTAACAGCTAACAGAAAACCTCCGCACCGTTCCGCCCTCAGCGTGTCGTTCTCCATGCTGACCTGTAAGACGCCACCGCACACACACGCCGTCCCCTCGGAGCAGCCGGTGAAGTTGACGGTGGATACAGTGGAACGCCAGGCGCCCGTGCCTTTCACCTACAACGAGGACCCGGTCATCAGCAGCATCCAGCCGCTGCGCTCCTTCGTGAGGTGAGGTTCTCCTTTTGGCCCGCGGCGTCTCCGCACGTCACGCGAGACTTGCCATAAATGTGAACCTAAGCTGTCATCGCCTGTCAGAAGAAAAGTGATGGGTGGGATGAATTAGACTAATGCCGGAGTTTAACAGCAGTAGGAAGTGAGTGGGAGGTGACGAGCCGCTAACGCGAGCAACAGACGCCTCCCACTGGGAATCTCGCGTGTCTGATGCTAACGCTGCTCTCCGTCCCTCGCGTAGCGGAGGCTGCACCGTGTCGGCTCAGGGCTCCTACCTCCAGTCCGGCCTGCAGCCTCAGATGGTTCTCAGGACGGCTCAGGACGCCGCCGTCTTCCACGTGGTGAGTGCGACAGGAAGCTTCTCCAGTAGGCCTGATCTTCACACATTTAAATCCTGGCTTGGAACAAAGAGGAGAAACACTCCATGAAAAGAGTTTTTTTGTTTGGAGTAGCTGAAAGGAAACACATTTCCACCTGTTTCCTGTCTTACAGTCAACAAGATCAGTCAAACTCATGTTTGATAAATTCCTGCAAACAGTTTTATCTTATTACACAATATTAGAGCTGCTGCTGCTGCTGATTATTTTAGTATTTTATTGATTATTCCGATGATTAATCGAATAATCGGAAAACAAAACAACTAGCCACATTGTACAGATTTTTCTTTCAGCCACTTAAGTTTATTGTGTACAATATTGAAAATGCATAAAAATATCCAAAAAATTCATAGTTAAATTCCTCTTCTACTTCATAAAACAAAAATTTTGTTGTTTAAAATGCAATAAAATTGTTATTTTAATGAGTTAAAAACTAAACGCCTGACATCAATGGGTAAAGAGCTCAGGCCTCTTTGCTCCCAGTCAGTCAGTACAGTGTAGGACTGTTGATCTCTTTTTGATGAACTGAGTAATAATGAGCAGAAGATTCATAATACTAGATGTTTTTCAAGGCATTTGAACCAGGTGAAGCTGAAACCTTCTGGGTGGAACATATTTACAGACAGACGAGGCTTTTATATCTGATGCCTATCTCAGCCTGTTTTAGGGGTGCCTGAGCACACCTGAAACTGCACCTCAGCACCCCTGAACGGAATTACCACCCCTCCGTAAAAAAACATTAAATGTCACGTCTAGTATTGAATCAATACATAACTGTCCAATAGACACACCTACCACACATAGCAACATTAAATGTAACAATAATGACCAAAATAAAACAGGAAATATTAAGGTCAGCTAAATTCTCATGGCTAGAGCTAAAAGACCCCAGAATGCTATGTACCGACGCAGCCCAGAGAGCTTCTATCAACCCGCGTCTTTTTAAATTACCACTTGATTCTCCACCGTCCTTAGAAGCAAAAACTGGCAAAAATCCAGACATGAGGAGGAAGACGCTCATTCCAGGCTGAACAATGTCATGTTTTAGAATTTAGTGCACCGTGTTCTGTCTCGGTGCACTAAATTCACCGAGAATTTAGTGCACCGTTACTTGCGGGTCGTTACTTGCGTTGAGCAGCGCCCTCACTCCTGCTTGACTTGTTGACAAAAGCTAAGTGTTAGCAGCATAAAAATGAGCATCCTTAAAATGACGGGAGCGATGCTTGGAGTACTGCAGCTTTTCTCCTCCTGGAGCTGCTGGTTCAGAGCGAACGGCAGGGACGAGCTGCAGGTGTATTTTTACAGGTGAGCAGATAGACTGAACACTGCGGGATTATTTATACAGGTGAACTGATAGACTGAACACTGCGGGATTATTTATACAGGTCAACAGGTAGACTGAACACTGCGGGATTATTTATACAGCTGAACTGATAGACTGAACACTGCGGGATTATTTAAAAACGATATGAAATACCAAGCAAAATGGACACAGGACCATTCTTTAAACATGGTAAATAGCTACATTTTTGTTATTAAAAAATGACTCTCCTCTCCCTCATGAAACACATCCTGTCATAAAAATCAAAGCTTTTGTTTAAAGTACTTGATGTCAAGTACTTTAACTTGACATCAAGCAAAGCACAGGCAGCAGGGAAGTAGAAGTTCAAAATTCTACCACCTACAAATAATATTTTTAATAGTTTTTGCAGAAAATTACTAATAAATTCACAATTATGCGTTTGTGTAAAAACGTGGAGACCTGTTGATTTTCCGCATCCGTGGAATTGTGAATACTGGAGTGAGTGACTGATTCTGTGAAAGATAGCTGGTGATTCATGAAACCTTTAATTAACAAAAGATAACAAATGATTTTTAGTTTTCAGTGAAACATTTCTGAAGCCTTGTATAGTGAACTTAATATGTATTGTTCCATGCCAGGTGCTGGATGTGTGAGGATTTGAGTTTTCTATGTGTTTATTTTGGTTCCTGTGTCAGTTGGGTCTCTGTTTTGTCCTGTCTACCCCTTGATTTATCCCACCTGTCTCTTCTTCATTCTCGCGTCCTCATCTATCCAGTCGTCAAAAGTCAATCTCTGTCAACTCCTAACCTTCTGCTCACCTGTGCTGCTTGGATTGTTGTGCATTATTCTTATTATTAAGTCATCATTTCTTTCTACAAACCTGGGTCCACTGCATCTACCTCACCACTCTACAACCACGTCATGTCAGGATGTATGCCTATGCCGTTATATCTCACCATGACGTCTTTATAATGGAAGACATTCTGCCTGATCAAAGGTTTTAATCCAAAAGCCATGAATTCATGTTTCCATTTCAGCAAAAATCTGTGCTGTGGAATTTGTCCTGTCATGAGTGTCTTTATTTACAGTCGAGAGCATTTCTTTTTGTTTGGATTTACCTTTGGCTGATGACTTTCAGTTCATGAACTCAGCTTGGTTGGATCTTTTCCACATCTGAACTCAATTTGACTCAAAAAATGAAAATGGGAGCTAATAAACATTTCACAACCTCAGACACATGAATGTTATTCTCATTTAAAAAAGGATAAAAAATTGCATTCAAGAAACTGTTTCAGAAGAGAAAGAATTCCTGACAAAGGAAAACAGCTACAGTTTCAGACACACATGAGAGGACAGGAAATGGAAACTCCACAGTCTGATTCTGCAGGATCCAGCTGTCACCCCATGACTCAAACACAGTAGCAGAACCTCATGGCGCTGCTGGCTCCCCTCACCTTCACCGGGCCCGGCGCTGCTTCGTGTAGCATTATATCTGGGAAGCGTCATCTCTGCCTCAGCACAGCTGCTTTTTACACACTCAGTCTGGACCTGTTTGAAATTATGCAACCTGACGCACTCGGGACTTTCACCACGCTGCTTTTCAAACCTCCAAAGTTGGCTGTGCTCAATTACAAAGGCAATGCAAAGGTATTTAATGCATATAAAACCTCTTCTGGTTCATAAGCCCAAACTAAACAAGACCTTCACATCTGTTCAAACTCAAGTCATGAAGGGCTGCTGTCCTGCAGTTTTTAGATGTGCCACAGGTACAAAACACTGGAATGAAATGGCTTAATTACCTCCTTCCTGTGTGGATCAGCTCTCCAGAGCCTTAATGATGTAATTATTCTATTCAGGAGGTGCAGCAGAGGCACATCTACAAGTTGCAGTTCAGTGGCCCTCCAGGACTGGGTGTTGACACCTGTGCTCTTACAGTTCTGTCTTCCTCGTGTTTTTGTTTGTTTTCTGACAACAAAATAATGTAAACATTAATCAATCAATCAAGTTTATTTCTATATTACTTTTCCACAACAAGGCATTTTAATGCTTTACATCGTTAAAATATAAAAACAACAATACATCACACAAGTGTTTTCATTACAAATGTGCACAAATCTTTCTCTGTTCTTCTGATGTTGAAAAACACAATTTGATCGTTGCAGTGTTTCCATTAGATAAAAAATTCAATTGAAATCACACGTGAATACGCCTGTTCGTTATTAAAAATCATGGCAGCTACATTATGTAACTGCCATGTGATAAGCGCTCATCGTCTGTTTGCCTGTCAGCTAATGTGAAGCATTTTTGGCGTTTCTATGGCGTCACAGAGACTAGTCAACTTGACTATCAAAGTTTAAGTTGACTTTAAAATATGTGAAGTCATGCAATTTTCTGAACAGTTTTCTGGATGTTTTTCCAGATTTGTGGCGCATAGAAGTTGAAGGTAAAACTGGCAGACGTCCAACATGCCTTTGGCTGCTCTAGTGCTGTGCAAGCAAAGTTTTTGTATCACTACTGGAAATGACAAGGAGCAATAATAGTGATCATAACCGTAACCCCAACCACTGCTTACTGGCTACTGTTGATGATTTTTATGCCTGGAGGCAAAGGTTTATAGCTGCTGCTGTGGCAGTTGCTGATTTCACTATCTTATAGGGAAAACACAAAATGAAACTAAACAAAAATTTAAATAAACATGTATGTTTTGAGACTCACTCTAAGGACTGAGAACAAAGCAAAAGGACAAGTGCAAAGAGCTATTTTCTGTAGCTTTGTCTGCAGCATAATGACAGCATGGCTGACTGAAGCACCTTCTGTTAGAGCCACCCGTGTTTTCTGTTTCCCGCAGAACAGGAAAGTGTGCTGCTGTTTGCCAAAGGGAGACAGTTTAAGGAGACGCAGTGCCTTGTAATGATGCTATTTGTCATCCTGATGCACAGGCTGCTGCAAGTTCAGTCAGAAGATAATAATGTGCTCTGTAAACACAGACACACACGCACTCTTCAAATAAGAGTTCCATCTCAACTCTGTGATGGAATATCCTTTTTTTTATTATCCTTACACACACACACACACGCAGAGACTGAGCCCACCCTCATTGTCTTGCGTTTCAGTTTTCCTTTCTGTGGTTGTTGACCTGTGTTCAGGTCAGTGGTTGATGGGTCTCAGGGGGGCTTAGGCTTCATTACACACCAACAATGAGGGCAAGTTGAAGTTAAAAGCTCTAAAATCAGGTTTATAATCTCAAGAATTCCGATGATTCCTGCCCAGCTGTTGTTATCGGTGCGTCTTTAATCGATTAATGCCAAGCCGCTCCAGTGGAACTGACGGACAACAGCAGCCACTTGGCCCCAGACCTGGAAACTTCCTAGTGGGAACGAACCATCTGCTCATGCCGAGGCTAAACATTGAAGCGACTCGCTCTGGATAAGAGCTGAACAAAGCCTTCAGCTGATATCGCTCTAAAAATACACAAACCAAAAAGCTACAATTGGTTTCTTTAAGTTATAATTAGCAGAACTCTGTGACGTGGCCGAATGTGTCGTTTTTAACTGCATAGAGTTTAAGCGCAGTTGTTCAGATTCCAGCGCATGAACTCATGGTTTGGCCTGCTTCGATGTTTTGTTTAGAGAATACAACACAACCAGAGTCATTTTAAAGCTTTTAAAGCTCGTCTTCAAACCCATCTATTTTACTTGGCTTTCAACTCCAGCGAGATCTAGCTTTACATTGCATGTTTGTTTGTTTTAAACTGTAAGAGTCTTTATTTGTTTTTATCTATTTTATGTACAGTACTTTGTATCAGCTGTGGTTGTTTTAAAGTGCTTTATAAATAAAGTTGTCTGGTGCTGCAGCATGTTAAATTCATACCCTGATTATCAGGGTTCACTTCACCTTCTAGTTAGATTCAGTTCACTCTAAAAAAAAAAAAATCTAAACCCAAAGCTCTACAGCAGTTTTCTATTTCCCATTTAAAACTGGACTGAAATGTCAAAAGGGACATCAAGCTGTAGCCTAAAATGAGTCTGTCATTACTAATGATTGAGGAAGGGACGGTGTCCCACCGGGCCTCAGCTGTCGCTTGTTAAATTCCATCCAGTCAACAAGATGAGTTAGAGCTCAGCCTCGGAAGCAACAGTATGAGTGTCTTATTGTCTTAACCCCTGGAGGTGGATGTTTCACAAATGGACATCCCAGAGGTAGCAGAGTGGTTAATGTCTTCACAAAGCTGACCTGTGTTAGCTCACCCCAGCTTTCCCACAAGCACGAAAGGCCGATACAATCGTAAAGCCAAAATTAAAAAAAACCCTATGTAGTATATTTACATATACAGTACATACACAAAAGGACAGGGGTGAAGTGAACCTTACCCGTTGCCACGGCAGGGCCTCGCTAATACAGATATCTGGGTTTGAACAGGAGCCTCTGCCAGGCCAGGCACCTGTTGCCTCAACTCATGTATCGGTTTGTTTCGTGTCAGGCTCTTCTTCCTTTCTTTTCCCAGCAGACTAAATCCTCCCAGCTGACACCTGAATACTGCATGAATTTCCTTTCCTTTCCCATGTCCTCCACTCCTCCCCCCCGCCCCCGCCCCCCCAAAAAAAAGAGACCAGGAATCAAAAAAAGCTGAATGAGTAACTTTAAAAAAAAACAACAAAAAACCCTCAAAATTCCTCTAATGAACTTGAATTCATTAGATGACATGAACACAAGTTATTGACAGGGCCGGAACAGGCCTTTTGAGGGCCCCCAGCAGATTCTCTTGCGACCCTCAGCCCCCATACCAACACCAGATTCTCTTTCATTCCTAAGCTACTTTTTGAGTGTGACATACCTACGATCATTAACATAATTTATAATAAGCTTACATCATACCAGTGTTATGGATGTTGATTGTAACCTTACAGTAAAAAAGAAACAAAAAAATGGATTTAGAATGCTGCTCCTGCTGCCCTGACTGAAACCAGGACGAAACCAGGAAAATGGGAAATAGAAAACTTCTGTAATCCACTTCTACAGTCCTTCCATGGAGAGAAGAGACTTTAAGCTACTGTTCAGGATTCAATGAACAGCTTAAAGATCTGCTGCTGTTGTATCAACCTCTCAGGTTCTGGTTCTGCTCTGCATCCCTAGAACCAGAACCAAACACGGACAAGAAGCATTCAGATTCTATGCACCACAAATCTGGAACAAACTTCTAAAAAACTGCAAAACATCCAAAACACTGAAGCAACTCTTAACCCCCCTGTTTAGAGTTGCTTGAGAACCTTAAGAAATGCAACATTGACCAACATATTTGAAGTGTGATGATATACTTGACAAAAGGTTTACTGTATGGTGTTTTCTATGACTGTATTTTTATCTTTTTATGATTGATTGATTGATTGATTGATTAAGATGAAGAGTGGTAATTTGACTTTTGAGACTTTGAAATCTCCATGTTTTTCCTTCAAAGTTTCTGAGATTAATTTCAAAATTTCTGAGTTTTCCTTGGAGGATGTTTGCTACTTTTTTTCTATCCACAATGGCCCCAACTCGCCATCGTACATAGCTGATTGTTCACAGCAGCAGATAGTGAGGCGATCTGAGAAGGTCATGAACATCCTTACTGTCTGTCAAACATCTGATGTCAGACTCGTCGCAGCCTCCAAGTTTTCACTCTGCTGCCGTCAGAGTGAAAACAGCGTCATGGCGTCAAAAGCAGAACAACGGGACGGCTTTTCGTCTTGGGCTAATGAAAGGCTGAGCTGCTGTTCACATTATGTCCAGTTATCTTCGCGTTTTCTGTCCTGACAATCTGTAATAGATACGTCCATTCATATGCAATGACAAATGAAATATTGTCAAAATAAGAAAGTGTGACGTCCAGAACAATTTACAGTGAAGGAAACCAGGCTGACCCAAGGAACTGATCACACAGCAGGAAACAGAGTCAAACTTATAAATCACTCTAGATTTGACAAATGCTTTTGTTACAACTCTCCAGCTTTTTTTTTTCTGCTGACGATCCTTGGGGGTTGGCAGAAATTTGGGGATGGCTGCTTCTCTCATCACCCCCACAGTTAAGCTCCGGTCCAGTTAGCTGCTCCCACTCAGCCAGCCAGCGATTGTATTTACAGCTGCTCCCAGACTTGAATGCCTATTGGAGCAGACAGCGACAGAACAATGAAAATGACTGAGGTTTCCTCTAATTCACTGGGTATTTTTCCTTTCTGCTGCCCCCGGGGGAGGCAGCGCAGAGCGGGCCAGAGGTGGCCCGTCGTACCGTATGGCCCTTTTTATTTCTCCGCTGGTATGAGTCGGGTTCACTGGACAGTTTTAGTTCCTGCTTGTGCTGGCCCTTACACACATAAACACAGCCATTTTTTATGCCTGCATGGTTTCGGCCTGTTTGTACGTGTCCATCTGGACTGCCATAGCTCGACCAGGGTGTCAGAGGTTTCAGCCGCACAGGAAGTGCTGCTACTGTCAGTGGCCCTCAGCAGGGAGGAGTGCTCGAAGTTAGATTTTAGCCAGTTTGTAAAGTACTTTTGAGTCCATTTTGCAGAATCCAGCTTTTACAAATGTGACCTTGTTTATATTTCTCCTTTGTAAAGAAAAGTTTGATTTTCACAAAATAATAAAGGAAGGGCATTCGAAATGTAATTATTTTGACATGTTCAGAGGATAGACAGTGGTTGTGTTTCCATTGGGTCATATAATTTCGACACTTCTAAAATATGTTAAATTAATGGAAACACAAAAAAAATTCTTGTTTTCCAATAAAAGCCTTTTGGGACTGTGCTCATTCGGCTGCATCAAAAGTGTTTTTTCTTATAAAACTGCAATGGAAACACGTTTCTCACACCACAAGAGTCACATGATCAATAACCACTGGTGCAAAAGAAGTTGAAGAATGATATTTTTTAATGATTTATTTTTTTGCATTAGACTTGACAAATGAAAAAAACTTAATCAGGTGTGATTTTAGTTGTGTTTCTTTTATTTAATGGAAACACTAGAAAGGAGACTAATGGATGTGATGACAGAGGTCATGGAGTTATTTGGAGTGAAGATAGAGGATGTTGAGGACAGCATGGAATGAACACAGACGATTTGTCAAAAGAGAAGAAGAGAATTGTAATCAAATATAAACCATTATTGTGTAAAAACTGCCTTCCTACCTGATATGATCAGTCATTTGTTCTACACTTTGCTTCATACAGATTCTGGAGCCTCTACTATTGAGAAACAATGACTTTCTGTTGAAGTTTAAAATGATTCAAATTGATTTTAGCCAATCATTAACGTCTTGACATGTAATGCAGCAGTTTGATCGTGAAGTAGAAATTTACCAGAAGTTACCTTTTGCGAGATAACGCAATACTTTTGCGTTCCCTTGCAAAACAACGCAAAAGAAAAAAAAATCCCCATGTCCCCGAGGGGGCTCCGTAACTATTTCAAATAGCAGCCCTGGCGGAGTCCAACTCTCACTGGAAACGAGCTTGACTTACAGCCGGCAATGTGGACCAGACTCCGACACTGGAGTCTGGTGTCGGACCCCTTTGATATGGGCCGCTTTGATACAGTCCGTATCAAAGGGCCCAGTACCCCATACTCCCAAAGAACCCCCCACAGGGCTCCCTGAGGGACACGGTCGAACGCCTTCTCCAAGTCCATAAAACACATTTGGGCCGGTTGGGCGAACTCCCATGCACCCTCCAGGACCCTGCTGAGGGTGTAGAGCTGGTCCAATGTTCCGCGGCCAGGACGAAAACCACACTGCTCTTCCTGAATCCGAAGTTCAACTATCCGACAGACCCTCCTCTCCAGGACCCCCGAATAGACCTTGCCAGGGAGGCTTAAGAGTGTGACCTCTCTATAATTGGGGCACACCCTTCAGTCCCCCTTTTTAAACAGGGGGACGACCACCCCAGTCTGTCAATCCAGGGAAACTGCCCCCGATGTCCAAGCGATATTACAGAGTCGTGTCAGCCAACACAACGCTACAACATCCAAAGCCTTAGGAAACTCCGGGCGAATCTCATCCACCCTCAGGGCCCTGCCACCGAGGAGCTTTTTAACCACCTCAGTGACCTCGTCCCCAGAGATTGGAGAGCCTGACCCAAAGACCCCAGGTTCAACTTCCTCAATGGAAGGCATGTTGGTGGGATTGAGGAAGTCTTCGAAGTATTCTGCCCACAATGTCCCCAGTCGAGGTCAGCAGCACACCACCCCCACTGTAAACAGTGTTGGTGCTGCACTGCTTCCCCCTCCTGAGCCGTGCGGAAAGTCTTTTTCCATGGCCTCTCCTAACTCCTCCCACACCTGAGTTTTTGCCTCAGCAACCACCCGAGCTGCATGCTGCTTTACCCACCGGAACCCATCAGCTGCTTCCGGAGACTCAGAGGCCAAAAAGCCCCAATAGGATTCCTTCTTCAACCTGACCTGTTAAAGGTCAGGTTGAAGGGTTGCCGCCACGACAGGCACTGACAGCCTTGCGGCCACAGCTCCGGTGAGCCGCCATGACAATGGAGGCGCGGAACATGGTCCACTCAGACTCAATGTCCCCCATGTTCCCCGGAATGTGTTCGAAGCTCTGCCAGAGATGGGAGTCAAAGCTCCGTCTCACAGGGGATTCCACCAGACGTTCCCAGCAGATCCTCACAACACATATGGGCCTGCCAGGTCTGACGGGCATCCTCCCCCACCACTGGAGCCAATTCACCACCAGGTAGTGGTCAGTGGACAACTCCGCACCTCTCTTCACCCGAATGTCCAAGACATACGGCCTCAGATCTGATGAAACGATGACAAAGTTTATCATCGAACAGTGGCCTAGGGTGTCCTGGTGCCAAGTGCACATATGGACACTCTTATGCCTGAACATGGTGTTCATTATGAACAATTTGTGACGAGCACAGAAGTCCAACAACAGAACACCACTTGAGTTCAGATCGGGGGGAGTGTTCCTCCCAACCACGGCCCTCCAGGTCTCACTGTCATTGCCCAAGTGAGCATTGAAGTCCCCCAGCAGCTGGGAGTCCCCAGGAGGGGCACTCTCCAGGACCCTCTCTAACGACTCCAAGAATGGTGGATAATCTGAGCTGTTGTTCGGCCCAAAAGCACAAACAACAGTCGGGACCCATCCCCCGACCCGGAGGCGGTTTGAGGCTCCCCTCTCATCCACCAGGGTAAACCCCAACGTACAGGCACCGAGGTGGGGAGCAACAAGTATGCTGCCTCTCACCGTGGGCAACTCCAGAGTGGAAGTACATCCAGCCCCTCTCAAGGAGACTGGTTCCAGAACAAGAGCCATGCGTGGAGGTGAGACCGACTATTTCTAGCCAGAACTTCCCAGCCTCACACACCAGCTCTGGTTCCTTTTCCACCAGAGAGGTGATATTCCACGTCCCAAGAGCCAGCTTCTACAACCGAGGATCGGACCGCCAGTGCCCCCTCCCTCGGTTGCCATCCATCTCACATCGCACCTGACCCCTTTGGCCCCTCTCATAGGTGGTAGGCCTATGGGAGGAGGGACCCATATCTCCTCTTCGGGCTGGATCTGGCCGGGTTCCATGGGTAAAGCCCAACCACCAGGCGCTCGCCATCGTGCCCCACCTCCAGGCCTGGCTCCAGAGTGGGGCCCCGGTGACTCACATCCGGGCGAAGGAACACCAAGTCCAAAGTTATTTCTCGTCATTTGGGTCTTCGGGCTGCGGTTTTTCTGGTCCCTCACCTAAGACCTGTCAGCCTTGGGTGACCCTACCAGGGGCATGAAGCCCCAGACAGTATAGCTCATAGGATCATTGGGGCACTCAAACCCCTTCACCACGATAAGGTGGCAGCTCACCTTATCATGGTATGTGCAATCATTTCAATATATTTTAATGAACAGAGAACCAGTCCGGCCCTTGGCTTGTAGCAAATTAGGTTTTTTTGGCCCTCGGTGTATTTGACTTAGACATCCCTGGCCTACTTGAAACTCTTGCAGAGAAATCAAACTCAATGGGAGAAATCCCATATAGAGCATTGAAGGGAGATGCGAATCTATTGGAACTGTATATAAAGGCACTGGGTAAATTCACCTATAGTGGGAAAAAAATGCCACAACAATCATAAAAAAAAGTAAACCCAATTAGGGAGATTTTCATCGAAATAATTAAAATATATCATTTTTTGAAACGAGTAACTTTTGGTCACCAAACAACCGAGTACAGGTGTCACTGCTTGTGGTCAAAGGTCAAAGGAAGCAAATCGATCTCGACAGTGTTTCATTTTTTGAACCTCTCATACATGTGGATTATTGACTGCTGATTGCATGTAACTCTGGATCCCAGAAAGTAAACATGTTGCCTCCAGCAGAGCAAATATAAACACTGATCTTTCAGCATGCACACACACCAGCACGCTTTCTCTTGTCCTGATGGTAACAGTAACTAATGTTTACATTGTGTGACTGAACTACTGCAGTTGTCATAGAAGCCTGTTCACCTCCTAAACTGATAGGGAGATGTAGGATGGAGGTCGTGTAAGCACTGCTACTGCTACAGTTGAGCAACATATTGCTCAAGAAACCTGACATCAAAAAAACTTGCAGAAAAACAGACACTAATGACTTAAATGGCTTTTCTATAAAACTGCAATATGTTTATTTTCTCAGGACTGGCCAGTAGAGATAAGGACATCTTTTTAAAAATACAATAATATGGAAAAAAAATATATTAGGCGTGGACTTCTTTATACAAAATTACAGTGCCACTAAGAAAAACAACCATTAGTGGATGCACCTTTTAATCAGCCGGCCGATTTATCTGTACGGATTTCCTTAATTTTTGGAGGTTGTTGGTTGAATTTAGACATATGTTGAACACTTCTGCAGGGTCTCCCTCAGTGTATTATATGACTGGTGGCCCGCCATGCTTTACTAGCCCCCCGCCAGGCTAAGCGTTCCTTGTTAATGGTTTTAGGGAGAAAAAAATAGCTTTTTATTTCATTTTTAATTTTTTAAAATAGTCGGATTACAAGTCTCTTTGTTGCTCTGAGTATTTCCCTCGTGGAGTAGATTTTTTCCAAAAGGATAGGTTCGTAGTTTACACATTTAAAGCCGGCAGCGCTCGGACCAGTCACACTGCTGGAGCCTCTGCACGTTGCCTTGCGCTGCTGCTGCTTTACCTCACTTTATCTCAGCACAGATCGCGGGCGCCTCCTTTCACTCAAACTGGACAAAGGCTAACTTGTATGGATCTGTACATCAACTTCCTGTGAGGAATTATGATTCTTTCCAGAGTTTTTGATCAAGGTAGTTGTGAGAATGATTTATATTTGTGAACAAAGAATTATGTAGGGGGTTAACGTTTCAAAGCGCTGACCAGCGTGTGGCGCTATCTTCCCTGTAAAGTTCATGTATGTGTTCCCGGTTGGCTGGTATGTTAGTGATTAATGAACCAGAGCTAACCTCATCATCCAGGTTCAGCCCGGTGAGGAGATTTCGCGCTCACCTTGTTGTATATCACACTGGTTTTCTATTATTAGGCCCGAGCAGCTAAGCGCTGCGAAGGCCTATTGTTTTCCTACTGTTTCTTATTAGGCCCGAGCAGCTAAGCGCTGCGAAGGCCTATTGTTTTCCTATTGTTTATTAGGCCCGAGCAGCTAAGCGCTGCGAAGGCCTATTGTTTCTGTACTGTTTCTTATTATTACGATTCTCCCTCCAAATGAATTGGCTTTTTGGGGGCTTTATCATATTCAAAAACTCACCAAACTTGGCGGAGGCCTTAAGCCTGTTTCAAATTTACGTATTTTAAAGTCGTCGCAAAAATTCCACAAGAAATGGCTCAATAGCGCCACCTAGAAATTTTCAAAGGACCCTTTGCTATTCACTTACTTCATCGTAGAGACATGAAAATTGGTACACTTGTAGAGCTCCCCAAGATGCTCAGAATTTACAATTAATGTCATAGTGCAAGTATCACAGAAAGTCGGCCATTTTGGATTGAAGGTCCAATTTTGAGGCCATTTTTGCCGTTTACAGCCTTCGTATTTGATCGAACTCCTCCCAGGGATTTCGATTGATCGCCTTCAAATTCGGTCAGTCTGTTCATAAGGCATGTCCCATCTAAAGTTATCAAAACTGTGAGTTTTTGAGAATGCTGAAGGGGGTTTAGCAGGGGTCAAAGTTCACCTACTCGCCATAAAAACATAAACTGCTATATCTCCTACACAGAAACTCACAGAGGCACCAGAGTTACTGTGATTAATCATCATTGGCTGCCCTACAATACCCTATGGTCGAATGATGACATCACTTAGACCACGCCCCCTGAGAACAGGAAGTGTCATGTTTAACTGGGAACGGTCGCTATCTCACCCCTTTGACCTCATCAACATGAAAACTGTGCCCAGACACAGAAGACATGTTGGTGTATTGAGGATTCCAACCCCGACCAGCTTTGATGGAGCAGGTGGGCGTGGCGGAGTGGCGAAGTGACCTGTAACGCCATCGCCATACGTTTGGCTCTCAATTCCACATTTTTAGGCCCAGCTGCTCCACACTCACAAGGATGGATCCTCATCCACTCCCTGACAGTAATCCATCAGAATATTTGGTGGGCGTGGCCTAATTTCTCTATAGCGCCCCTAGAAACTTTTAAATGATCAGCCCCAAGCCATGCTTTAACCTACAATTACGAACCTTTGTACACATGTGTACCATGTCAGGACTTACAAAAAAGTCTCTTGGAGCCATGGTCTAAACCCCACAGGAAGTCGGCCATTTTAGATTGAAGTTCAGATTTGACCCCATTTTTGCCGTTTACAGCCTTCCTATTTGATCGAACTCCTCCTAGGGATTTCGATTGATCGGCTTCAAACTCGGTCAGTCTGTTCATAAAGCATGTCCCATCTAAAGTTATCAAAACTGTGAGTTTTTGAGTATGCTGAAGGGGGGTTAGCAGGGGTCAAAGTTCACCTACTCGCCATAAAAAAATAAACTGCTATATCTCCTACACAGAAATGCACAGAGGCACCAAAGTTACTGTGATTGATCATCATCGGCTGCCCTACAATACCCTCTGGTCGAATGATGACATCACTTAGGCCACGCCCCCTGAGAACAGGAAGTGTAATGTTTTACTGTGGACGGTCGCTATCTGATCCCTTTGACCTCATCAACATGAAACTGTGCCCAGACACAGAAAACATGTTGGTGTATTGAGGATTCCAACCCCGACCAGCTTTGATGGAGCAGGTGGGCGTGGCGGCGTGGCGAAGTGACCTGTAACGCCATCGCCATACGTTTGGCTCTCAATTCCACATTTTTGGGCGCAGCTGCTCCAATTTCACAAAGATGGACCCTCATCTACTCCCCGACAGGAATCCATCACAATATTGGTGGGTGTGGCCTAATTTCTCTATAGCGCCCCCTAGAACACTTTATATGATCAGCCCCAAGCCATGCTTTAACCTACAATTACGAAACTTTGTACACGTGTGTACCTTGTCAGGACTTACAAAAAAGTCTCTTGGAGCCATTGTCTAAACCCCACAGGAAGTCAGCCATTTTGGATTGAATTTCGGATTTTGACCCTTTTTTGCCGTTTACAGCCTTCCTATTTGATCGAACTCCTCCTAGGGATTTTGATTGATCGGCTTCAAACTCCGTTAGTCTGTTCATAAGGCATGTCCCATCTAAAGTTATCAAAACGGTGACTTTTTGAGAATGCTGAAGGGGGGTTAGCAGGGGTCAAAGTTCACCTACTCCCCATAAAAAATAAACTGCTATATCTCCTACACAGAAACTCACAGAGGAACCAAAGTTTGAGTGATTGATCATCGGGTCTCCTAGAATACCCTATGGTCGAATGATGACATCACTTAGGCCACGCCCCCTGAGAACAGGAAGTGTCATGTTTTACTGTGAACGGTCGCTATCTGACCCCTTTGACCTCATCAACATGAAACTGTGCCCAGACAGAAGACATGTTGGTGTGTTGAGGATTCCAACCCCGACCAGCTTCGATGGAGCAGCTGGGCGTGGCGGCGTGGCGAAGTGACCTGTAACGCCATCGCCATACGTTTGGCTCTCAATTCCACATTTTTGGGCACAGCTGCTCCAAACTCACAAGGATGGATCTTCATCCACTCCCCGACAGGAATCCATCACAATATTTGTAGGGTGTGGCCTAATTTATCTATAGCGCCCCCTAGAAAATTTTAAATGATCAGCCCCAAGCCATGCTTTAACCTACAATTACGAAACTTTGTACACGTGTGTACCTTCTCAGGACTTACAAAAAAGTCTCTTGGAGCCATGGTCTAAACCCTAGAGGAAGTGAGCCATTTTAGATTGAAGTTCAGATTTTGATCCCATTTTTGGCGTTTATAAACCATTTCAGTAATTCGCCACTTGGGGTCAGTATTGCTCCACAAATGAAACAGCAGATAAACAGAATGAAGAACAATATCAGTATTTCGCCAGTAGGTGTCAGTGTTCCTCCACCAATGACAAACAGATCCACGGGCCGATGGGCGTGAAAACTTTGTGAGAGCGTTGCCATGAAATTTCTAAAAGGATAGAAATGTCTCAGATAATTTTTGTTGAATTAAATCATGCAGTAAATGTAGCGTTTTCTTACTTCTTACAAACCATTCAGTAATTCGCCACTCTGAGTAAGTATTACTCCAACAATGAAATAGAGTTCTTAGAAACACAGCTGGAAATGATGAAAAATGACGAACTGTAATACTTCGTCATGTGCATATGATCGGCTGCAAATGACACGTGGATCATCCGACTGACGCCAAATTGGATACGTATGACCTTTGTTGACCTCTAAAGAGAACAACAGCATTGAAATATATTTTGACTCCACTGCGCGTCCTACATTAATCCGCCAGCTATATTTCCTCGCTAAACCAATGAATCTGCACCACATTTTTTGCATCGTCAAGGAGCGCATCTGAACGCATCAGTGCGTACCACCTGGTGGACGGGCGCGGAAACTGCGCAACAACTTCTGTGTTAGCACGTGGCCAGCGTTGATGGAATCTGAGCAACAGCTTCCGCGGTGCGGGCGGAGGAGCTGAAAACTGCGTGAGAGCTTCTGTGGTGGCTGGCGTGAGGCGGCGGTTGCTCGTACCCTGCGGTGGCAATAGGCCGGAGCGGCGCTTGGCTGCGAGGGCCGTTCGAGGCTGCTTGCAGCTTTAAATTATTATTCTCCCACCCAAATGAATTGGCTTTTTGGGGGCTTTATCATATTCAAAAACTCACCAAACTTGGCAGAGGCCTTAAGCCTGTTTAAAATTTACGTATTTTAAAGTCGTCGCAAAAATTGCAACAGAAATGTCTCTACGGCGCCACCTAGAAATTGGAAAAACACCCTTTTTTACCCTCTGCTATTCACTTACTTTATCGTAGAGACATGAAATTTGGTACACTTGTAGAGCTCCCCAAGACGCTCAAAATTTACAATTAATGTCATAGTGCAAGTATCACAGGAAGTCAACCATTTTTTGATTGAAGTTCCCATTTTGACCCCATTTTTGCCAATTTTTGCCGTTTACAGCCTTTGTATTTGATCTATCTCCTCCTAGGGATTTTGATTGATCGACTTCAAACTCGGTCAGTCTGTTCATAAGGCATGTCCCATCTAAAGTTATCTAAACGGTGAGTTTTGAGTATGTTGAAGGGGGGTCAGCAGGGGTCAAAGTTCACCTACTCGCCGTAAAAAAATAAACTGCTATATCTCCTACACAGAAACTCACAGAAGCACCAAAGTTTCTGTGATTGATCATCATCGGGTCTTCTACAAACCCTATGGTCGAATGATGACCTCACTTAGGCCACGCCCCTGAGAACAGGAAGTGTAATGTTTACTGTGAACTGTCGCTATCTGACCCCTTTGACCTCATCAACATGAAACTGTGCCCAGACACAGAAAACATGTTGGTGTATTGAGGATTCCAACCCCGACCAGCTACGATGGAGCAGGTGGGCGTGGTGGCGTGGCGAAGTGACCTCTAACGCCATCGCCATACGTTTGGCTCTCAATTCCACATTTTCGGTCCAGCTGCTCCAAATTCACAACGATGGATCCTCATCGACTCCCGACAGGAATCCATCACAATATTTGGTGGGCGTGGCCTAATTTCTCTATAGCGCCCCCTAGAAAACTTTAAATGATCAGCCCCAAGCCATGCTTTAACCTACAAATACGAAACTTTGTACACATGTGTACCATGTCAGGACGTACAAAAAAGTCTCTTGGAGCCATGGTCTAAACCCCACAGGAAGTCGGCCATTTTGGATTCAAGTTCGGTTTTTGACCCATTTTTGCCGTTTACAGCCTTCGTATTTGATCGAACTCCTCCTAGGGATTTCGATTGATCGGCTTCAAACTCGGTCAGTCTGTTCATAAGGCATGTCCCATCTAAAGTTATCTAAACGGTGAGTTTTTGAGTATGTTGAAGGGGGGCTGCAAGGGGTCAAAGTTCACCTACTAGCTGTAAAAAAATAAACTGCTATATCTCCTCACAGAAACTCACAGAGGCACCAAAGTTTCTGTGATTCATCATCATCGGGTCTTCTACAATACCCTATGGTCGAATGATGACATGACTTAGGCCACGCCCCCTGAGAACAGGAAGTGTAATGTTTTACTGTCAATGGTCACTATCTGACCCCTTTGACCTCATCAACATGAAACTGTGCCCAGACACAGAAGACATGTTGGTGTATTGAGGATTCTAATCCCGACCAGCTTCGATGGAGCAGGTGGGCGTGGCGGCGTGGCGAAGTGACCTGTAACGCCATCGCCATACGTTTGGCTCTAAATTCCACATTTTCGGGCCCAGCTGCTGCAAACTCACAAGGATGGATCCTAATAAACTCACCGACAGGAATCCATCATAATATTTGGTGGGCGTGACCTAATTTCTCTATAGCGCCCCCTAGAAAACAGCAGCCCATAGGTTATGTTGTTATTAATTATTTAAATATACATTATTATAACTTTTTATATATATATATATAAGTTTATTTTGTGGGTTAAAGTACAAACATTCATTCATTTTTGCTAGAAATAATACAAACAAAGTCATTCAGCAAAAACTTATGACAGCGAAGTAAGAACACACTGGGGTCAGTGTTGATGGAGTACCACTGGCACCTTGTGGCAATATACTGGTACTGCTGGTGCAATACCAGTATTGCGCCAGCAGGAGGCAGTGGTACTCCATCAATGAGAAAACAGATCGACGCTATGTAATAACAGTCAGCCGGAGACAGCTGGAGAGCTGCGAAGTTTTCCTGAACATTTTGCTTGTTTTTTGGAGCCACAGAACTGGACTACGCTCAACATTTTGCTTGGATTTTGGAGTTGCAAATCCGAACCACGCTTTTGAGCAAGAAGGCTCTGTTGGACCGGAGTTGGAGAAGTTTAATGGGCTCTTTGCACCTCAGCTTACACGTTCGGGAATAACGGCTGAAATGTTTTTCCAAGGTAACAATTAATAATGTACATCGATCCGAAACCCCAACAAGTAAGGCAAAGAAAGGTTTTAAGATGTTCGCCTCGTTATACATTCACAGATATGAGGGTGAGTTTTATTTTCTTTAAACTGCTAGCACAAGCCTGCTAGCTTTCTAGGAAAAATCTGCTATTTAATTATCTAAAGATTTCTCAGCCATTCTAACGGACACTGTTTGTGCCTTATTTTCAAGCATATTACGTGTGTTTATTGTTAACGACAATAAAGCAGCGGGGAGGGGGTGGGGGGGCAGATTACAGTTCAGAGTTTTTGCTTGAAGTATGAAGAACAAAAACGAGCACAGAGCTTACTCTGGTATCGGAGTTCTAGTTCAGCTGACTGTTCAGATTCAGAGTTATTACTTTTAGAAAAATATGGCCGTGCTGCTTAAGGTTTATGTGTTATTTTGTTTTATTACTTTTGCATGCTTGTTGTGAATGGCTCATTAAGACGGTGTTTAGAGCGGTGTGTACGGCGTTAGCTTCAAGTGGTAGCTTTAACTTGTAGCAACGAATATTTACAAGCTGTCTTAATTGAGGATGGCTTGGAAATCCATGAAAACTTAAACAAAGTACATAGTATTGTTTTATTTGTGTCTTAAGTACGACTTTGTCTTTTATAGCAGTCATAGTTTCTGAAAGTGGAAAAAAGAGCCGCATTCGGGTATACAGTTGTGACG
Organism: Poeciliopsis prolifica; assembly: GCF_027474105.1. Lineage (NCBI taxonomy): Eukaryota > Metazoa > Chordata > Actinopteri > Cyprinodontiformes > Poeciliidae > Poeciliopsis > Poeciliopsis prolifica. The sequence goes on along the minus strand of NW_026562464.1, from coordinate 798,376 downwards.
TCAGCGCGGCAGGTGCAAAGAGCCCATTGCTGTTTAAACAGTCGTAACTCGCGGTGCGGTGAGTAATTTATTCCTTCCTGCTGGTTCTGGAAGCCGTCATGTTTGGAACAGTTATTCTGAGGAGGATGCTAACCCAATGCCGAGGCCTGCAACGTTTTTAATGCTAAGGAAGCGCTTTACTAATTCAATAAACTGAATAGTGTGTGTGATACATCCAGTTTTATACATTCAGACTTGTTGTTATTATGTATAGAAGATGTTTAAAATGTCGTTTCAAAGAGCTCTGAGAAAATGCTAAGTATCTTTTTACCGATCCATTGGGGTTGTAATATTTAGTTGCAGCACTTCCTGTGATTAATACCTAATTAATGGATGGGATTCAGCCTGTGCTATTGTTCTAATGTGCTGAAAGTTAACTGTGCTCTGTTATTGTGCATTGCCCTTGGTTTATTACTGAACAGTGCGGTTTATTAAACTGATACATCTTAACCTTCACCATTTTCCTGACTCATTTCACGATAAACGTCAAAGTTGCACTGCATTTAGATCTCAGTTGTAGTTAACATCAAGCATGTGGGTGTGGCTTAGTGTAAAACTTTCACTATTTACCATGAAACATCAACATTAAATGACTTCCAAATGCAAGATCACAGCTGCATGACACTTCCTGTCTTTCTAGAGAACAGCCCTGAACACATTTCCATGGTCACTTGATGACCTCACTGTAGCCCCGCCCACTTTTAAGAGGCAGTCACATGTTTTTTCTGCTGTATATTTTACTGTTGTTCTATAATTTATATGGGTTTCATCATGTGAATACTGACTAAAAACGATAACATGATGAACTCTATGAATGCTGGCTGCTGACCGAACCGCATTGGGTGTACAAATGACGAACTGCAGTTCTTCGCCACGTGCATATGATCGGCTCTAAATGACACGTGGATCATCGGACTGGCGCCAAATTGGATACGTATGACCTTTGTTGACCTCTAAAGAGCAAAACAGCATTGAAATGTATTTTGACTCCACTGCGCCCCTACATTAATCCGCCAGCTATATTTCCTCGCTAAACCAATGAATCTATACCACATTTTTTTGCATCGTAAAGGATAGCCGCCGAACGCATAGATGCGTACCGCCTGGTGGACGGGCGCGGAAACTGCGCAAACAACTTCTGTCTTAGCACGTGCGCAGCGTTGATGGAAACTGAGCAACAGCTTCCGCGGTGCGGGCGCAGGCGCTGAAAACTGAGTGAGAGCTTCTGTGGTGGCTGGCATGAGGCGGCGGTTGCTCGTACCCCGCGGTGGCAATAGGCCGGAGCGGCGCTTGGCTGCGAGGGCCGTTCGAGGCTGCTTGCAGCTTTAATTATTATTCTGCCCCCTAAAGAGGGGCCTTTTTGGGGGCTTTATCATTTTCAAAAACTCACCAAACTTGGCGGACGCGTAAAGGGAGTTTCAAAATTTTGTATTTTAAGGTCATTGCAAAAATCCCATAAAAAATGGCTCAATAGCGCCACCTACAAATTTTCAAAGGACCCTTTGCTATTCACTTACTTTATCATAGAGACATGAAATTTGGTACACTTGTAGAGCTCCCAAGATGCTCAAAATTTACAATTAATGTCATAGTGCAAGTATCACAGGAAGTCAGCCATTTTGGATTGAAGGTCCAATTTTGGGGCCATTTTTGCCGTTTACAGCCTTCGTATTTGATCGAACTCCTCCTAGGGATTTCGATTGATCGGCTTCAAACTCGGTCAGTCTGTTCATAAGGCATGTCCCATCTAAAGTTATCAAAACGGTGAGTTTTTGAGTATGCTGAAGGGGGGTTAGCAGGGGTCAAAGTTCACCTACTCGCCAAAAAAATAAACTGCTATATCTCCTACACAGAAACTCACAGAGGCACCAAAGTTTCTGTGATTGATCATTATCGGGTCTCCTACAATACCCTATGGTCGAATGATGACATCACTTAGGCCACGCCCCATGAGAACAGGAAGTGTCATGTTTTACTGTGGATGGTCGCTATCTGACCCCTTTGACCTCATCAACATGAAACTGTGCCCAGACACAGAAGACATGTTGGTGTGTTGAGGATTCCAACCACGACCAGATTCGATGGAGCAGGTGGGCGTGGCGGCGTGGCGAAGTGACCTCTAACGCCATCGCCATACGTTTGGCTCTCAATTCCACATTTTCGGGCCCAGCTGCTCCAAACTCACAAGGATGGATCGCCATCAACTCCCCGACAGGAATCCATCACAATATTTGTGGGGCGTGGCCTAATTTCTCTATAGCGCCCCATAGAAAATTTTAAATGATCAGCCCCAAGCCATGCTTTAACCTACAATTACGAAACGTTGTACACATGTGTACCTTGTCAGGACTTACAAAAAAGTCTCTTGGAGCCATGGTCTAAACCCCACAGGAAGTCGGCCATTTTAGATTGAAGTTCAGATTTTGACCCCATTTTTGCCGTTTACAGCCTCCGTATTGATCGAACTCCTCCTAGGGATTTTGATTGATCGTCTTCAAACTCGGTCAGTCCGTTAATAAGGCATGTCCCATCTGAAGTTATCAAAACGGTGAGTTTTTGAGAATGCTGAAAGGGGGTTAGCAGGGGTCAAAGTTCACCTACACGCCATAAAAACATAAACTGCTATATTTCCTACACAGAAACTCACAGAGGCACCAAAGTTACTGTGATTGATCATCATCGGGTGTCCTACAATACCCTATGGTCGAATGATGACATCACTTAGGCCACGCCCCCTGAGAAAAGGAAGTGTCATGTTTTACTCTGAACGGTCGCTATCTGACCCCTTTGACCTCATCAACATGAAACTGTGCCCAGACACAGAAGACATGTTGGTGTGTTGAGGATTTCAACCCGACCAGCTTCGATGGAGCAGCTGGGCGTGGCGGCGTGGCGAAGTGACCTGTAACGCCATCGCCATACGTTTGGCTCTCAATTCCACATTTTTGGGCGCAGCTGCTCCAAACTCACAAGGATGCATCTTCATCCATCCCCGACAGGAATCCATCACAATATTTGTAGGGTGTGGCCTAATTTCTCTATAGCGCCCCCTAGAAAATTTTAAATGATCAGCCCCAAGCCATGCTTTAGCCTACAATTACGAAACTTTGTACACGTGTGTACCATGTCAGGACTTACAAAAAAGTCTCTTGGAGCCATGGTCTAAACCCCAGAGGAAGTCGGCCATTTTAGATTGAAGTTCAGATTTTGATCCTATTTTTGGTGTTTATAAACCATTTCAGTAATTCGCCACTTGGGGTCAGTATTGCTCCACAAATGAAACAGCAGATAAACAGGATGAAGAACAATATCAGTATTTCGCCAGTAGGTGTCAGTGTTCCTCCACCGATGATAAACAGATCCATGGGCGGATGGGCGCGAAAACTTTGTGAGAGCGTTGCCATGAAATTTCTAAAAGGATAGAAATGTCTCAGATAATTTTTGTTGAATTAAATCATGCAGTAAATGTAGCGTTTTCTCTACTTCTTACAAACCATTTCAGTAATTCGCCACTCTGAGTAAGAATTACTCCAACAATGAAATAGAGAGTGCTTTAGAAACACAGCTGAAAATGATGAAAATGACGAACTGTAGTACTTCGCCATGTGCATATGATCGGCTGTAAATGACACGTGGATCATCCGACTGACGCCAAATTGGATACGTATGACCTTTGTTGACCTCTAAAGAGAACAACAGCATTGAAATATATTTTGACTCCACTGCGCGTCCTACATTAATCCGCCAGCTATATTTCCTCGCTAAACCAATGAATCTGCACCACATTTTTTGCATCGTCAAGGAGCGCCTCCGAACGCATCAGTGCGTACCGCCTGGTGGACGGGCGCGGAAACTGCGCAACAACTTCTGTGTTAGCACGTGGCCAGCGTTGATGGAAACTGATCAACAGCTTCCGCGGTGCGGGCGGAGGAGCTGAAAACTGCGTGAGAGCTTCTGTGGTGGCTGACGTGAGGCGACGGTTGCTAGTACCCGCGGTGGCAATAGGCCGGAGCGGCGCTTGGCTGCGAGGGCCGTTCGAGGCTGCTTGCAGCTTTAATTTTATTATTATTATTCCAGTTACACGAAGCATCAAACCATAATAAATGCTTTGTCCTCTTATTCAGCCAGAGTTAATCTGTGTGATCTGTAAAACTCGTCCCACAAACTCGAGGAACCACAACAGTTTCTGTGGCCCTTATCAAAAACTCAGCAGATGAAAAATGGAAGAGCTACATTAGCACCATTAATATAAATCTCCCGATTGTTGCTCATCTCTGTAGCGCCAGCGGAGAGATGAGTGCAGTGCAGCGGAGTTAACTCATCATGCAGGGCCGGTCCAAGACTGCATGAGACCTTGAGCAGAATTTGACTGAAGGGCTCCTATTGATGCTAAAAGCATCACCAGCTGCTGATGCTGTTAGAGCAGAGCTCAAACTCAAAGATTAATCTCACAGCGTCAGATCATAGGTATGGTAACAAAACAATCTAACTCTGAATATTGTTCCTTCAAGTTGTACAATGTAAACTTGCCAGCTCCTTAAAATCTTACATTTAAATGTTAAACAATTTAAAATATTTTAATTAATGTATGCTGAATCCATTAAATCAAATTTAGCAGCATTGATCATCTCAATTAACAAATGTTACATTCATGTATCTGTGGTCTGTGTTAAAATATTAGCCTTTATGTTGCCCCTGAAGCCCTGGGGCCTCATGGAGCCACTTACTTAATTTGGATTAAACAGAAGTGGAAATAATTAATATTCATTTTAATTGTATTTTTTGATTTCTTGTTTTTAAGACTAATTGTGGGTTTAAATAGCATCTCACTGGCAATGTTTTCCCGTAACATATAATTACACAGTAATATTTTTTTAATTTTGTGTATACTTAACATCTTTTAATACAAAAACACGATGGACTGCCTCTGCGCCCCGACCAACAGGCTTAGCAAGATTTCTGGAGAAAACCCTCCTTCTGAATATAAAACCGTGACATTCCAGCTGGACGACATCATAATACAAAAATACTAAACAGGCACAGAAACCAGTTGCAACTAGTTTTCCAAAGTTTTATGAGAATAAAGCCATAGCATTAGCACGGTAACAATGCAATATTACAAGAAGAAAGTAGTTTTAAGAAGAGCAAAGTTTTGATAGAGTTATTAATGTCTCGTGATCAGCTTGTCAAGGCCATGGTTCTTTCTTTCAAATAGTTACTGAGTCCTGTTACTGACAATTTGATGTTGACGTGTTGATTAAAACAAGTTTATTCTCGACTTATTACGACTTTGTTCTAGAAATATTATGGATTTATTTTTTGTTAATTTCAAAGTTATTCTACAATGTTTTCCTCTCAATATTTTATTTTGTATTACTTTTTTCTGATAATATTATCACTTTGTTCTTATAATTGCAATTTTATTCTCACACAACTTTCTTCTTATACTACAGCACTCTGCTACAACGAATATGTGACGATTTAATTCTTTGATTGTGCTGTTTTAGAGACTTTCCATAAAATGTAAAACTCCCCATCAGTCATTGAATTGTCATGATACATTCATTGATTAGAATCTGCTCTTCTTTTTGTGTTTTTCCTACTAATCGAATGAAACTCGTGAAAATGAATGGGTCATTGCCAAAACATTCTGCTTCCCATCCTGCAACATGTTTGTTTCTTACATGGAGGTCTGAATGTGGACAAAAACTGTGAAGGCAGCGTGAGATAAAACGCTCAGGCAGCAGTTGTTGCCTTGTGTAATGTGTTTGGTGTAAAACAAGAGCTTGCCAAACTGAGAACACAGACATTGTTGATTTTGGGGGCTTTTGTCCTTTCTAGTATTTCTGTTTGTTTAACATTGCTTTATGCGTCCTCTTCAGAGCTGTGTGTATGGTGAAAACCGGACGTCCATCCAGTGCACCACGCCTTCCCTGGCTAAGCTACCTCTGCAACCGCCGGTGGTCACCAAGGTGGCATTTGTCCTGGACGGCTACTTGACAGACCAGAAGGACCTGATCTATGTGGAGGACCCCCTGTTCCAGGACCCCAAACTGACATCCAAGGACAACAAGAGCATCGTGGAGCTCAAAGTGAGGGTGCTTCATTGTTTTTTTTTCTTTCTGTTTTTAAGCGTCTCCTATATGGTGGTGTGTCACTCAGAATTGTTGTTGGCGTCTGAGGTCAGACCCGACAGATTTACTTTCATGAGTAGACCATTACAGCATTATATGCTCCCCTTGATATTAATGTAAACGATTTTTAGAATTTTCTTTGGGTTTATTTCAAATGTAATGGACACAGGCACAGAAAAGAAAGGAGAAAAAGTTTAAAATAAAAGAGAGAAATGAGTATAGAGAGAACACAAGTCAACAAGTTCTACCTCTAAATCTGCAAAAAGAGAGAAAACAAAACCAAGAAACCAGAACAACAAGCAACATACAAATATAGAATGAGAATTGGAACCCACCACCAGCCTAATGTTTGGTTTTTTTACGTTCACCAATTAGAGCACTTCTGAATGTTTATGTTTGCCTTGGAGTTTATTTCACGGGTTCACCTTATAAGTTTGTGGTTGTAAAGTCTTAAGATGGGAAAATGTTTTGCAAGACCTCCTAAGAACAACTTCTTCCGGAAACTGGAGAACAACTGAGATCGGTTACAGAACGGTAAACCTTGGCGAGGTTCTCGTTTTACATCCCTTTGAGAGAAACAGGTGCAAAACTAGAAATACTACTGAAAATGTTATGGATGTCGAGTACAAGAAAATCTCGGATTTATGAGCCGTGGCAAATTTCAAAAGCAGATGCACATGCTGCCCACTGTGACAAATGCCAACATTACCAAGAGTTCGCAGACTGGGTTGTTGACCTGTCCAGAGTCAGGAGCCAGGTTGACGTGCACACACACACACATGCATGCACACACACAGATCATTGCCCCGTACCTCACAGTCCTCACACACATTCACACGTCCAGCAGGCCAGGTCAAGCTGGGAAGGAAACAATACAGAAAGAAAAACAGGAAGTGGAGTCTGTTTCCCATCTCTTAGACCTGCCCTATCTCTCCTCCTTGGCTGTACCTCTGGTTGTGAGCTCTCCGTCCACTAGCATTGTTCTGACTGAGGTCAAACCTCTTGACATATTAATGCCACTTTTCAAACAGGCCACTGCTGCAGTCCCCTTTTTAGCAACACAATGAAATACATTTTTCTCCACTTTTTTTTTTTGTCTGCAGCCCAACAGTTTGTGGCAGCTGTGCTGAGCCTCTCGCATAGAACCCACACTGTTTTGGATTTTTTTTTTTTTTTTTTTTTTTTGGTCCTCTCCTTCTTTCCCAGACGTGACCTTGGACCCATACTAAACCCACCAGCCTCGCATGTATCCCCTCCTCACCCCATAGGGGGGCATATCTTCTCTCCCAGAGGGAGGGGCTGATTGGGGGGATGGTAAAAGTCAATGCACCCCAACAAGCCACATCAACCAGCATCTGATAACCCTGGCCTCTGGTGTAAAGGCCTCATTAGGCGCCATCTGATAACGCCAGCCTCAAAATTTTTAGCAAACAGCAGCACAAAACAGTATTTACCTGTGACGGATAGTTCTGCGCTCACATGCCAACACATGAAAAAAACCAAGTTGTTGGTCTTGGCTCAGAACCAGTCTGTTATCGCTGCCGATTTGCATGTGGGAGCCTCAGGAAACTCGCTTCGAATTGTAATCCTGACATCTTATTTTCAGGGACTGTTATCACTGTGACACTTTCTTCTGAGTTTGCCTTCTCTCCCCACACTGCACTACGTTTGTATCCCATGAACTTGCCCTAGTGTGCAACTCGGTGCAAGCTCAAGAAGTGCTTTGTGTTTATGAGCATCAGAAAATGTGTGTGTTTGTGTGTGCGTGTGAGCATATGTATGTGTGTACAGGAACAGGTGCGAGACTCCACTCTGTGTCAAATTGGAAAATCCCAACTGTCACGCAAGGAATGTGATCGTTCGTTTTATTGCCCCATGCAGCACTTAGATAACTGTGTTTCTGTTCATGCCTGTGACAGGGAGAGAGAAACAAAGGATGACAGACATTTAACACTCCGTCAAACTTCATTACTTAAATCCACACACTGCTGGTGTGTGTCTCCAGTCCCAAATAGGGTGTATTTGTTGCACAGATTGTGTATTATTCAAATTTGATTATTTTTGTTAATTCCCTTTTGAAATGGCAGCTGTTTGGCTAGACATGATGAAACTGCAGCTCACTTATCCTAAATTTACAAAATGAAAGACAAGGACAGATACTCCTCAATTTGGTGCTGGTTACTTTGTTTATTATGTTCCATCCATCCATCCATCCATCCATCCATCTGTCGCTTATCTGGGCTCAGGTCGCGGAAGTAGTAGCTTCAGAAAGGAGGCCCAGACTTCCCTCTCCCAAGCCATTTCTTCCAGCTCTTCCGGGAGAACCTCAAGGCGTTCCCAGGCCAGCCGAGAGACATAGTCCCTCCAGCGTGTCCTGGGTGCCTCCTCCTGGTGGGACATGCCCAAAACACCTCACCAGTGAGGCATCTAGATGGTCCACCTGACCAGATGCCCAAGCCACCTCACCTGGCTCCTCTCGATGTGGAGGAGCAGCGGCTCTACTGAGTCCCTCCCGGATGACCGAGATTCTCACCCTATCTCTTAGGGAGAGCCCAGCCACCCTACGGAGGAAACCCATTTTGACTGCTTGTATCCATGATCTCGTTCTTTCAGTCGTGACCCAAACTCATGACCATAGATGAGGGTAGGAACGTAAATTGACTGGAAAATTGAGAGCTCCGCTTTTTAACTCGGCTCTCTCTTCACCAAGACGGACCGGTACAGCGCCTGCTTCATGGCAGACACTGTGCCAATTCGCCTGTTGATCTCCTGCTTCCTTCTTCCCTCATTTGTGAAAAAGATCCCAAGATACTTGAACTCCTCCACTTGGGTATGACACCCCCCTCGGCCCAGAGAAGGCACTCTACCTTTTTCCGGCTCAAGACCCTGGCCTCGGATTTGGAGGCACTGATCCTCATCCCATTTGCTTCACACTCGGCTGCGAACCGCTCTAGCGAGAGCTGCAGATCACGACCCGATGGACCCAACAGGATCACATCATTTGCAAAAAGCAGAGAGGTACTCCTAAGACCACCAAAACGGATCCCTTCACCCCCTTTCCTGTGCCTAGAATTTCTGTCCATGGAAGGAATTAACAGAATCAGTGACAAAGGGCAGCCCTGGAGGAGTCCAACTCTCACCGGAAACGAGCCCGACTTATTGTCGGCAATGCAGACCAGACTCCTGACACCGGTCATACAGGGACCTGACAGCCCGTATCAAAGGGCCCGGTACCCCATACTCCCGGAGAACTGCCTCATGGCTCCCCTAGGGACACAGTCGAGCACCTTCTCCACGTCCACAAAACACATGTGGACCAGTTGGGTGAACTCCCATGCACCCGCTAGGACCCTGTTGAGGGTATAGAGCTGGTCCAGTGTTCCACCACCTGGAAGAAAACCACACTGCTCTTCCTGAATCCGAGGTTCGACTATTCGACGTCTCCTCCTCTCCAGGACCCCTGAAAATATCTTGCCAGGGAGGCTTAAGAGTGTGTAATTGGAGCACACCCTTCAGTCCCCCTTTTTGAACATGTTATAATTTCTAGAATTAATGTGAGGGAGATAATAATAAGAAAATTAAATAGAATAAAAATTGGATCATCACATGAGATGTGAGCAATTAATCATCATCTATTCAATTTATGATGCCTCAATACAGAAAAAAAATATCTTAAAAAAATAGGTTGGAATGAAAAAGGTGCTGTCATGGTTTTGTGTAGGTCAGTATGACCCAGATGAACGATAACACTTAGGAGGAAAAGTTAGGAATGAGGGAACCAGAAAGGAACAAAGCAGAACATTTTCATGAAAAAAAACATGGATGACTACCTTGGAGAGGAGAACAGGGAGGCAGGTTTACTAAAAAGCTAATGGTGTTTTTATGCCAACAGACGCCAGCAGACTCAGTTTAATGTACGAAATTGCAACATTTCGTACATTTTCAGCTGCTGCGGTTCTCTTTCAAACTGCACTGAGTGAAATGTCAGAAACCCTTTGAGAAACCTATTCCCCTCCTCACCAGTGGTGGCGTTGAACACTTTTTAGAAGGAAGCGTTTTTTGTCGTTTCCTTCAAACGGAGTGGCATCAAATATTAGCCGTTGTAAGATTTCAACCTTTGTCATTGGTATAAGGCTATGAGCTGCTGGACATGCATGTTTGTATTGGTAGTATTTACCCAGAATGCCCTGCTCTCCTGCTTTGAAAGCAGGAGAGCAGGGGATTCTGCTCCACTTGACGTTCACATACATCCAAGTTCACTTCAACCTAACTGAGACTTAGGTTTTCAGGCAGACCAGATTTTGCTTTCTTGGTTTGCATCAGAGTTAGATCACACAATCACACACCTCCCCCAAACACACCAGACTCTCTTGGCAAAGTAAAGTTTAATTAAAGCAGACTAAATTTGGATGGTGTGAATGCATCCTTAGACTTATGGAAAAACCCAAAGAACAAGATAGGACTTGGGAAAAACCTCAGATGTTGAATTTTCCTTTTGATGCCTCGGTGCAGAGCAGTTGTTTGAGCATCTCTGCTGCACTCCGCAGCATAGAGAGAAAGCGCCTCACGCATGTGCAACATCACTTCAATGATGTGATTATCATTGAAGTGATGATCACAATCACAATTTTCACAAGTGGAGGTGCAAGATGATGGTTCAAATTCGCAGAGCACTAATTAACCCTGTTTATCTCAGCTACCCATAAATCTGTCCTATCTTGGGGTAATAATGCACATGCGCAAATCGATGCTACGTCACATAATGCAGCTTTCTTATAAATGCGTCCTACCTGTGAAAGTTTCGTTTCATTTGTTTTATGTCGTTGAAGATTATGGTAATCTTTATTTAATTTATTTTATACCTGGCTTTTATTGAGCTGCTGTATTACTTCATGTTTTTACTTTACATGACAGGCAGCTTAATGGCTTTAGATTGCTGTCAGAGAAGTCGTTACTACTGTTAACAAGTCATTATTTGGCAGTTAATCAGGACAAAATATGTTGTTTTTTGGGCTGTTTTCTCCTAATATTTTAAAGTATTTTAGTTTAATTACAATCTTTTTACTAAACCGTGCTAAGTAGATGTTGGTAGTAATACTATGTGACATTGAAGCTGTGTAATAGCGGTGTAATATTAGTGTATATTAATCATATCCTATCATTTCAGGAACACAGTGACCTGTGGAGTTCGGTGGACAAATTGCAGTTGCACTGCATTTGATAACAGACATACAACGTATTAATGCGCGATAAAAGAGTTGCAGTGATATGCATTTGTCTGCATTTAATTCCAATATTCAGATATTGTTCCAATGCTAAGCTAAGCATAACTCCTAAGCTTCCACTTCAGTCCCATCACTCAAATAATGTTTTCCAATATATTTAAAATTAGCACAACCTTAGAGGAACTTGTGACATACAAATCAAAATTTTAATGAGAGCAGACAAATTTTTCAGTTTGTCTTGTGAAGAAAAAGCAAAAAAAAAAAGACAAAAAAATCTTATCCGCCTCTTTCTAAGTAAACTTTCCTTCCCTTCTTCATCTCTCCCGGTGCATTGTTCTTCCACAGTTGGATTCTCTCCATCTCATCTCCTTTCCTCCACCTGCTCTGCTCTCACAGGGCGACCGGATGGACAGGGAGGCGATGAAGTGCCAGGTCCTGACCGTTTCTAACCACAGCTGCGAGAGTCTGACGGTGGTCGGAAACATCCTGGAGTGCACCGTTCCCACCCAGCTGCATGCCGCCACTGCCAAGGAGCTGCAGGTGGAGGTGAGACACGCTCATTCCCCTTCAAACGTTTACTTCCTGGTTCTCCTTTCACCTGCAACAGTCTGTAAACAAAACACGCTTTAATTAGGACAGCACTTTGTTTGCAGAAGCACTCCAGGCACCACAAAAAACACGTCCATGCCCTGAACGCATGTTTGCTTAATGAAACAGACACACTCACATCCTCCTTGCACAGGCTTGTTCCAGGTACTCTGCTGGGAGCGACACAGCCCGAGTGCACAGTGTTTGTGTATGTGGTGAATTATACCTGATCAGTATCGTGATCAGAGATAGTTTATGCTAAAATTTTATGTTGTCTGACAGGATTAAAAAAAACAAAAATCCACCTTTTATTCATTAACTTTTACAATATTAATAATGACCTATGTAATTTTTTGCCAATAGTGATTTTTTTCTTCTTTTTGCAAAATCATCTGTTAGACAATTATATTTATTTATTTATTTATTTATTTATTTTTAATCACCTTTGGCAGAAATATAACTGAAGCTGTTATTTTAGGAAAGTGATGATAGTCAATTACATTTTATTTTTATTTGGTTTAATGAATTGTCAATCCAAACAAGCTGAGAACAGAGTCCACATTATGCCATCACAAATCAAACAAATGAATGTAACTGACAAAAACTACTGATTGTGGCCCCTGTAATTGCATACAAAGCAATGAAATGAAACAATTGGAGTTAAATTCTCAATGATTCACCGACTATGGCCTCACTACACCTTCCTGATCGCTATGGACCTGAACTGTGCACCTAGTTGAGTGTAAACGTCTCAGAATTTTGATCTTGGTCTGCAAGATGAATCCACGCTGTGCTGCCTCACTGGACACTGGAATCAGAAGCATCAAAGTTTTGAAATCAGAAAATTTTTCTTCAGTTGAAGTGATCAGATGTTTACCAGACTCTCTAAATGAGTTTTCTTGTCCCTCAATTCTTCTTCTTCTTCTGTACCTGACAAGCTGTACAGCCTCTTTCCCGTAACTCTTCATACTGTTAGCACATTGAGGTCAGTCTCCAGGTCAGAGATGAGACAAGAGATTTTTTTTTATTTAGTTACTCCTGTATGTAAAAGTAAGAATGTCTGAGCATCTACACCATGTGGCCAAGTATACACTTCAAAAACAAAGTCTTTCCAGATGTTTTTGATATTTTTTGTCTAGTTTCTAGTGAACATTTTTTTCATACACTTGAAATAAGACAACACTGGCTTACAAGAAACTAAGCCAGTGTTGCTTAGAGAAACTTTCCGCAAGACATAGGAGGTGATGTTTTAACTCAATAATTCTTGAATGTTGATACAAAATGTTCATTCCACTGGCAGATTTTTCTTTCATTTATAACAAGACATTTTTAGATTGGATATTTGACTTTAAACAAACGCCTGTATCCTGCAGAGAAGTGTCTTGTAAGCCAGTTTAGTCTTAATTTAAGTTTGGAAAATTTTCTATGCAGTGTGTGAATTATAATCTGTCAAAATGATGGATGACCTTCAGGTTTATCCATCACCTTTCAAACAAAGTTAAAGACAGAGAATATTCTGTTAACCCTGCCCTTGCATAAAGCTTTTTAAAGGTTTTATCGGCTCTTGTGGCCTTTATTTGCTAGTGAAATGACAGTAAAATGGGTATTGAGAGAAGAGGGAAGACATGCGGCAGAAGTCACCAGGCTGGGAAACCTGCCACAGTTGTATGGAGAACTAAGGCCTCTATTGAGGGTAGTGCTTACTCCCTGCGCCACCACAGCACCCCATAAAGCATACATATTGTATATGCGTGGATATGTTTTCAATTCCTACATTTTCTTTAAACAGCAATGCTTTAGCTCAGTGCTATCTAGACCATCGCACAAATCCAGTTAATCCCACCTCAGTGACAACTCCAAAAAGAACCCAGTCCAGTCTCACTATGATCCTGAACATGTGAGATCATGACTGATACTGGCTGTCATGCAGGTGGATATGAGAAGAAAACCTCAATATCAATAAAGCCAGTCATAATAAACTTATGACTGGCTTTATTGATCTGTTTCTACCATCAGGTGTACAGAGAGAATTCATCATGGCTTCTTATCTCAGTGTCTGCTTCTGATGGACAAACATGCTGACTGGTCTGACTGGCGGAAATGATCAAACACATGCTGATAAAAAAAAGTGTGTTTTCAGTCCATATTATTATGTGTTTTATTTATCTTCTGTTTCCATTTATCTTTTACACTGGAAGAGCAGAAGTAACAGACACCATGTGTAACAGACACCATGTGTAACAGACACCATGTGTAACACTCACGATGTGTTTACAGTTAATACAACAGACAATAGGACCAGTGCTAGGTTTGGCTACTGGAGTAGAAAAAGTGTAAGTGTATTAATGACCACAGACCAGAAAATAAGTTTAAACTGCCAGCTTATCATTTGTTGAGAAAAGAAAAAACACAATATTACAAACAGTTGACAAACAATGACACAAAATCAAATTCAAAATAGTTTCCCTGTTTCTTCCAGAATAATTTATTTAATCCCTGTTTGAATTTTTAAACCTAAAGTTTTTGATTAAAGGACCCTATTTATTTAAACCTATGTTACATATCTATTTAAGTTAAAGTTCATACTGTTAATCTATTTAATTTACTGTTTGTTTGTTTTCAATCTTTTGAAATCTATTTTAGTTATTTAGAGTTCTTTTTAAGAAGTTAAGGGTTTTTAATTTCTTGTTTTAACTATTTCTAGTTTCTATTATAGCACAACAGACAATTTTACATTCCACACGCTAACAATGTATATTGAATGCAGTTCAAAAGAGGAAAGAAATAAAACACAACAGAAACAATCCAGTAAAAGATAGAATAACTTGTGCTTTCCACCAAAGTCTTTCTCTCTGATGATCCTAAAGGATTAAACCTGTTTCTCTGAATCCACTGTTTTGTTTTAGCAGGAAAAAATGGGCAGATCATACCAGTTTGGATGATTGAAATGTCCAGCAGAGAGCATATCTCCTACTAGACGACAGTTACAGGGCTCCTGGGTTACGGCTCGCCATCTTGTTTCTCGTTAGCAGAATCCACTTAAGCAATGGACCCAGAATTTTCCGGTCCAACTTACAGCAGAACTTTAAAAAGGCCTGGTTTAATAACCAACAAAGCATAACAAAAGTTCTTTTAACTCTGCTCTGTGCTGAATAAAGCAATGTACTCGCCAATTTGGCGGTTGAACATTGTGTGGGGGGAACATGCTTCACCCACAACAGCTCGTCCGTTACTTCCACGGGTTTTGATCATAAAACAACATACTTTAGCTTTCTGTTTCAATGAAATGAAATGATCTTACAAATAATATCCTTCACAGAAAATAAAATACACTTTTGACCGTAGGAATCCGGTTGGCTGGAGCTAGTCACCTGGCGACACATCAATGTGACCCTTCAGAATAAGAGATTTTTTCTCACACCTCACCGTTTTAACTGCTGACAAAATAAATCTGTTTCATACAGTTTCAACCCAAACAAAATATCATAACATAAAATATAGCATTTGTGATAGCTGTAATTATTATCTTTTATTTAAATATTTTTTTAACCTATTTTTAAAACCCATTTGTTCTCTATTTATTTCCTATTTATGCATTTCATAGCTATTTATTATGAAAAGGCTTTTATTTAGTGAAGGCTATTTTAACCTGGGCTACACTTGCAACAAATTAAAAGTAGCAACAAAACCATTTGTCCTTACTGAGCTCTACATAACCAACTTTGCAAAATCTGGGGGAAATCACCACATTCTCCATGTGCACCACATAATTTATGAGACTTCATAACTCCCGCGTCCTAATGCAGTCCTTCATTAATAAGAAGCTTGGTGAGAATCCGCTTCACAAAGTGAGGAGTGAACGGCGTTACTAACCAGCTGTCCATCTTGTCACTTGAATGTAAGTCAAGCAGCTTCTGAAAGGCACTCGCAGATTGGATATGTCATCAGGCGTGACTCAAAGGCTCTCTGCACTCATAGATTTTCTTCTTGATGGCGAAACAGAGACAAAACATGGAAAAAATCTATTGGAAGTTTAGGAACAGGGCTTTGAAGCAAGGAAGCAAAAAAAAAGATTTAGAACTATTCATGAAGGTGCAAAGAGACATCAAAATTTTAAAGCGTTGAAATGACAAGTAAGTACTCAACTTGCGACAAAAGTAGGGCCTGTATGGGGGAAACACAAAGATTTGAGAGAGAACAGAGAATATTTGAAAGAGAATGCAAGTATTACAAGTTTTGAGAACAAAGAAACAAAATTCTACTTTCAAACTGAAAAGTGTGCTCTCAACTTACAGCAGTAAAATTCTCCCAGAGGCCTGGACTTTAACACGTTTTGATGAATTAATTTAATAGATTTTAATGCACACCATTCCGGAACCATTGTTTTTTTTGTGTGTTTTTGATACATTCATACATTGCGGAAGTCATCTAACGTACAGACGACTTCCACAATCAACACCAATGAACAATAAAGCTGCTTCTTTTGGAACACCGGGGCTTAAGTTTTACTTTTGAAAAAATGTACATGATTTGAATCTGGAAAAGACCATTGTTGTGTTCAAGTTATACTATAAGGTTTTAGCCTATCAGTGAATCTATTCTAGCCTAAACTAACATCTCAGTGCTGAACATATAGCAGCACCACACATCTAAAACCTAATGCTAATGTTAAAGCTAACTAAAGAAGTATTATCTCTAAAAGGTTCCATGAAACACTGGAAAGCTGAAAATCCATAACAACACTTTGCATCAGTCTGATTTTTAATAATCTAAATAACTGATTAAAAACAATAAATACTTTTGTAGTTGAGATACTGTCTACTTATTGAATAATTTAGCAGCTAAAAGGGGATTTGAATTTAAAATTTTGCTCATTTTGTCAAAGTTTTCAATTAAAATGCAATTTTGATTTAGTTTTTATTACTAACCCTCCATTGAACTTGTCTTAAAATTTCAATTGATTCCTACCACTAAACATAAATAAATGTTTTTATGGTTATGAAAGGACTTGTATATAAATTAAATCCTAGAGGTCACCAGTTTTTTAAATATGGAAACATAATTGCTGCACTTTGACTTGCACACTTTTGTTCCCGATATACACACACTGTTCGGGGCTGGAATGCATCAAAAGTGACATAAATGCTTTAAAGACATGACAGCAGCTTGAGGTATAACTATTTTCAGCATTATTATTAGTTTTTCTCTTTTATGTAAACTAATGTAACTCCCAGCAGTCAATGTTATAAAATGTTCACCATGTACAGGCCAAGCCGAAATTGCTGGTCTTCAGACTCCTTTGAAGATAACATCCACCATCCGTCTCAAGACCAAACGTTATCAGACCGATCACTGTTGACTTCTGAACCGGCCTTCAGACGAAACTTCTTATCTCAGGCCAGGGTCAGCCAATATTCCGCTGCTGCACAACCTAACATCAGGGCTTGGCCGGCGAGGCTTCATTTACACACATCACAGCCTCTACAGGAGGAACTTTAATAATATTACAGATTTAATCTTTGCACAGACTCACACATTGCAATTATTTCCAATGTATGACTTTTTTTTTATAAAAAGTAATCTAATTCTGTAACACCTGTAAACCAAAAATATATGCTTATTCTTTTAGTAGGCTATTGCAGTTAGAATTTTCTTTTTCTTTCTTTTTTTTTTAGGTGAGAGTCCAAACCAGTTTTAAACTTATGCTATTATTTGAATAACATACATTTTTGCATTTCCTATTATTTGAAGTAATAGTAAAAGATGGATTTAGAAAAAAAATTTATATAGAACTTTATTGTGTCTTAAAAAGTTTGGTGTTTTTCTTTGTTTTTTTAATGGCCTAAGAAGATAATTAGAAGTTTGTAATTGTGTATTTGCTCATAAGTATGCCTGCATCACGTCCTGTCTGAATGCAAATACTGTAACCTCTCTGTGTTTCACTGAGGCCTCAGATACTTTTATGTAAAATGTCTCTGGAAAAATAACTGGCAGGCTAATGTGATCTGAAATCAACATGTAGGAGTTGGTCATGTTTGTCTCAGTTCGAAGTGGAGGAACCACAGAGCCAACACAAACAAACACGCTTTACAGCACGGCTCGTGCAAACTAAATATTTTTCATCTAGGACTGTTTTGTTTTTTTCTTTGTTTTCGGGGTTTTTTTTAACATTGATGGAAAAATCTGAATTCTATCTGTTGTTTTGGCAAACTGAAATTTGCACACCTGACCACTAGTTGCACACAGTACAGGTAATTAAATAGATCAGAAACAGATTCCCAGGAGATTGTCTGATCATCATCTCATACCTGGACACCGTAACGCAGAGGTCTTCAACAAGGGAGTCGTGACTGCTACTGGTCACAACTTCCCTTCTTACTAATTTGAAATATTTTGGGTTTTGTTCAAAGTTATATCTTTAAATATAGACCGTAGAATGCACTGTGAATATAAATTGACAAGAGGAGGCATAAAGTAATCTATTTCAGTGGTAATTCATCTATATAGTGAGCAAAATCTTATTTTGTGAAAAGTTCTATATTTTATGCAAAAAAATCCTTTTTTATGGCAGTGGCATTAAAAGGCCAACACTTTGGAATTTAGGCTTTTGTCAAATAAATTGTGAAATTATGAATCTCTTTATTATTTGTATTGAATACACCGCAATATGGTGTTTGTGTTTTGTGTATTTCTACTTAAATACTTTATTGTAAAATATATATTGTTGGGGCTCCTCCCTGCTCCGACTCTTATGCAATGGTGCAGTTGAATTTCCTCTTGTTGAGAATGCTTCTGGGCTCAGAAAACTCCTTGTTCAGAGAGCTTTGTAGGCCTTTGATGGCTTCAATTGGAAAAATGTTCCCTGATTTCAAAACTTTGCCTGGATTGGCGCTTGTCATTCCAGTTTCCAGTGAGGCAGCAGAGTTCAGATGTAGTGAAAGTAATTATTTGGAAACGGTATTTAAGTTATCTGTATGATTTCATTTGATATTCTCACAAACTGCGGAGGGGTCTTGAGTCATGCTGTTTCACAGGGCTCATTGGTAATAATAAAAAACACTATTGTTGAAAATGAACTAATATAAGTGTGTGTGTGTCACTTTAAGAGCTCAGGAAGCCATTTGAGTAATGTTTACTGTGATTGGTTCATTGTAATTTTAAGCTGCCGTTGTTGTAAGAGCACATGTTGAGTGTTAGATGAGCAGAAAGTTGACAAAATAATTGTTGGAAACCATTCAGAGCTGTTTGTTCAAGAGATTGGGAGTGTGTAAATGAATAAAAACACTCTCAGCTCTATGAAAGAAAGATTGGACCTGAAACTTTTCTTTAGATTTTAATCTTTAGTTGAGATTTAAAGGAAGTCAGGGTGTCTGCTGTTTTACAGTTTTCCTTTGCCAGATGCTGGTGGTGGTGGCTGGACCATTTAAAGAACTAACACTACCCACAAAGGGAGCACAACAACTATTGTTTGCTTTGTCAGCTGGGCAAAGCTGGCCTACAAGTTGTGCTACCCTGATGTCATTCTTGCAAGCAAATTAGTTATTTTGATTTCACCCCCCCCCTCCCACCCCCCAAAAAAAGAAAAAAATTATAACAATCTCCATTGACAACATGACTTGAGCTCTCTGGGAACAAAGCCTGATTGTATTAATTACAGTATTTTAGCATACACTTCCTTCACTCCTGACACTCCAAATCCCTTCCCATTGTTCAGTGGCGCCAAGCGGACTCCATCAGGCATCTGGGCAAGGTGACACTGGCGCAGGAGCAGGACTACACAGGCCTCATCGTAGGCTGTGTGTGTGTCAGCCTACTGCTGCTCTTTCTGGGATCACTGCTGATGTGGAAGAGGAACAAGCATATCGATGGTAAGAGCAAGAGACACAGAATCCTACCATTACAAATAAATTTTATACCATCTTTCATTCATAACAGAAAACTGGACATGTCTTTTCCTTGAAATATGTAGCCAGCTTTTCATAAAACCGGCTATCAACGCCACATTGTTTAAAAAAATAATATTGTACAAATGGGATCAGTTTCAGAAGGTTTTCATCCACCAAGAACAACCTTGTAGGTTTGGGATTTGTTAAACATCCCAAACCTACAGGGGGCAGTGTAGTGCAAAATCAATCAATCAATCAAATTTTATTTGTATAGCACATTTCAGCAGGAAGGCATTTCAAAGTGCTTTATATCATAAACACAAAAACACAGTCATGCAACATAATAAAAAATACATTGTTCCATCATTACATTTTTAATTGATTATATTTCAAATATAATTCTAATCAGGTGTGTTTTTAGTTGAGATTTAAAGGAAGTCAGGGTTTCTGCTGTTTTACAGTTTTCTGGAAGTTTGCTCCAGATTTTTGGTGCATAGATGCTGAAAGCTGCTTCACCTCTTTTGGTTCTGGTTCTGGTTCTGGGGATGCAGAGCAGACCAAAACCAGAACCTAAGGTTGCTACAACAACAGCAGATCTTTGATGTATTGTGGTGCTAAATCGTTCAGTGATTTATAAACTGACAACAGTATTTTAACATCTATTCTTAGAACTACAGGGAGCCAGTGGATCTTTGTCACATATATATATATATATATATATATATATATATATATATATATATATATATATATATATATATATATATATATATATATATATATATATATATATAGCGGCAGCACACCTCAAACAAAACCGTTTTAGATATAGAGGAAACTTTCGCTGTCCTAACAAGATAGATCATCTCTGGGGGAAAGAATCGGTCTCCTCAGCTCCGTCAGAACCAATCAGAACCAGCATTAATCAGCTGATAGCCAAGCTATCAGGAAGTTTTGATATCGTAACTCAGGACTGTTTATTTTGATGCAACCTGCATTCGACTTTGAATGAATGTTTTATTACTTGGTATTATTTGATAGAAGCAGATTTATTTGACTAATAGTTTATGGAACTGAGAGCCTTACTGTGAAATATTATTTTACTGATTGCAGGTTTTTCAGTTGTCCTTTTGACTGAATAGTTGCTGTATTGGGCCTACAAGAATTTTGCATGTTTATGTCTATTTTAGGTGAAGTTATTGCCAGATAATAGTTTCTGCATTTTAATTATGAATTTGTATTTTGTCACTTGCACTAAGTTGTAGGTTTACTTAGTTTTCTAAATACAACAGAGTTAGACAGTTCCATTAAAGAAATATTTTTCTTTCTTTTTTTTCTGCTTGAATTTCTGTACTTATAGACAGAAATTCTATATAAATTCTATATATTAAATTATGTAATATAATTTATATAATATAATTATATTAGAATTATACTAAATTCTAAAATGATTCTATTTATATAGACAGAAATGTATGACAATTTTCTTTGACCTGAAGTTCCGAGTCATTTTTTCTAACCTGTGTGCATGTGTGTCTGCTGACTTTGTTTTGCCTGGTGGGTTTAGTGGAATGTCTTTTGTGGGATGTTCTGGTGGAAACACTTGCTTTTTCTCACTGATTTGTCTCTCTCTTTTTCTTCCCCTATGTTACCTCCTCTTTCTTCATCCTTGTTCTCTTCCATCTCCTTTCTCACCTTTCTTTCTGTCTCTGCAACATTTATTTCCAGATCTGTCTGAGGTGTGGTATGATGGCCGGGGTCACATCCAGCATCTGGACAGGCTGGCTAATGCAAGGAGCGTCAGCCCCACTAACGAAATGGTCTCCCACGAATCAGTCGACTATAGAACAACCCTGCTGGAGGGTAAGCCCCTCCCCTTTTCTTCTTCTTCACGTGACTTCACTTCACCTCCCTCCTCCTATGTGCCTGCTCCCTTACCTGTGGGCCTCAGGGGTTAGCCGCGCATGCCTTGTTGTGCACGTTTCACACTAACAACAGCTTGCATCATTGCATCAGTTTAAGGTAAAATTGATGCATTTCTAACTTCGATTAAAAAGAATGTTCACATAAGATGTTTTCTTCAATATTAAATGGGCAGTAATATGTAAAATCAACTTTTTTGAGGTTTACATCATGGCGTAAACTTATTCCTTCACAACTCCCCTGCTCAGCTCCTCACACTAGCCTTCTTAGTACCCTGCTGAGCTCATTTTAAAGGGTTAATAGAGGAGCCGTGTTGTGATGACTTCCTGAAGGTGGAGTTTGAGAAAGAACTGGCGTTTTTAAAGAGACAGTGACCCAATTTTAAGGTGTTGAATTACTTGTTTAATTCATATACAGCTCTGGAAAAAATTGAGACCACTTAAAAGTATCAGATCTCTGATTTTACTTGAAATATGATATCCAGTATGTTTGAGTAAAATTAATTTTCTGAGCAGGGCTTTATTCCATGAACTACTGAACTACTGTCAAAGAAATTCCAAGCAAAAATTGTATATATAAAAAAAAATATCCTTCTCTCCCACCGCGGGTGGTTCTTATCCTCTGAACTCGGGTCCTCTACCAGAGGCCTGGGAGCTTGAGGGTCCTGCAGTATCTTGGCTGTGCCAAGGACTGCTGCACATTTCTGGACTGAGATGTCTGATGTTGTTCCTGGGATCTGTTGTAGCCACTGCTCCAGTTTGGGGGTTACTGCCCCGAGGGCCCCGATGACCACTGGCACCACTGTGGTCTTCACCTTCCAGGCCCTCTCCAGTTCCTCCCTGAGGCCCTGGTATTTCTCCAGTTTCTCCTTTTTCCTGATGTTGCAGTCACTTGTTATTGCTACATCTACCACAACGGCTTTCCTCTGTTGTTTATCCACTACGACAATGTCTGGTTGGTTCGCCATTACCATTCTGTCTGTCTGGATCTGGAAGTCCCACAGGATCTTAGCTCTGGCGTTCTCCACCACCTTTGGGGTGTTTCCCACTTTGATCTCGAGGTTTCCAGTCCATATTCTGCACAGATGTTTCTGTACACTATGCCTGCCACTTGGTTATGTTGTTCCATGTACGCTTTCCCTGCCAGCATCTTGCACCCTGCTGTTATGTGCTGGACTGTCTTGCACAACCTATATATATATATATATATATATATATATATATATATATATATATATATATATATATATATATATATATATATATATATATATATATATATATATATATAGTTAGGGCCAGAAATATTTGGACAGTGACACAAGTTTTGTTATTTTAGCTGTTGACAAAAATATGTTCAGAAATACAATTTATATATAATATGGGCTGAAAGTGAACACTCCCAGCTGCAATATGAGAGTTTCCACATCCAAATAGGAGAAAGGGTTTAGGAATCATAGCTCTGTAATGCATAGCCTCCTCTTTTTCAAGGGACCAAAAGTAATTGGACAATGGACTCTAAAGGCTGCAAGTAACTCAAAAGGCCTTTCCCTCGTTAACCTGTAATCAAGTAAGTAGTTAAAAGGTCTGGGGTTGTTTCCAGGTGTGTGGTTTTGCATTTGGAAGCTGTTACTGTGACCAGACAACATGCGGTCAAAGGAGCTCTCAATTGAGGTGAAGCAGAACATCCTGAGACTGAAAAAAAAGAAAAAATCCATCACAGAGATAGCAGACATGCTTGGAGTAGCAAAATCAACAGTCGGGTACATTCTGAGGAAAAAGGAATTGACTGGTGAGCTTGGGAACTCAAAGGCCTGGCGTCCACGGAAGACAACGGTGGTGGATGATCGCCCGCATACTTTCTTTGGTGAAGAAGAACCCGTTTCACAACATCAACTGAGGTCCAGAACACTCTCAGGGAAGTAGGTGTATCTGTCTCTAAGTCAACAGTAAAGAGAAGACTCCATGAAAGCAAATACAAAGGGTTCACATGTAGATGCAAACCATTCATCAATTCCAAAAATAGACAGGCCAGAGTTAAATTTGCCCAAAATCACCTCAAGAAGCCAGCCCAGTTCTGGAAAAGTATTCTATGGACAGATGAGACAAAGATCAACCTGTACCAGAATGATGGGAAGAAAAAAGTTTGAGAAGAAAGGGAATGGCACATGATCCAAGGCACACCACATCCTCTGTAAAACATGGTGGAGGCAACGTGATGGCATGGGCATGCATGGCTTTCAATAGCACTGGGTGACTTGTGTTTATTGATGACATAACAGCAGACAAGAGTAGCCGGATGAATTCTGAAGTGTACCGGGATATACTGTCAGCCCAGATTCAGCCAAATGCTGCAAAGTTGATTGGACAGCGCTTCACAGTACAGATGGATAATGACCCCAAGCATACAGCCAAAGCTACCCAGGAGTTCATGAGAGCAAAAGGTGGAATATTCTGCAATGGCCAAATCAATCACCAGATCTTAACCCAATTGAGCATGCATTTCACTTGCTCAAATCCAGACTTCAGACGGAAAGACCCACTAACAAGCAAGACCTGAAGGCTGCGGCTGTAAAGGCCTGGCAAAGCATTAAGAAGGAGGAAACCCAGCGTTTGGTGATGTCCATGGGTTCCAGACTTAAGCAGTGATTGCCTCCAAAGGATTCGCAACAAAATATTGAGAAAAAACTTTTTTGTTTGGGTTATGTTTATATGTCCAATTACTTTTGAGCTCCTAAAATGTGGAGTGTTTGTAAGCAAATGTGTACAATTCCTACATTTTCTATCAGATATTTTTGTTCAACCCTTTAAATTAAACGTTACAATCTGCACTTGAATTCTGTTGTAGAGGTTTCATTTCAAATCCAATGCAGTGGCATGCAGAGCCCAACTCACAAATATTGTGTTACTGTCCAAATATTTCTGGCCCTAACTGTATGATCTACAACTCAGCATCAGTGATCCTTGAGATGCTTGGCTATAAGAGCAACCATGAGGCCCAATACCCAGCATGGAAAAGACAGAGGCTAAAATCAAGGTAACAAGGAGGGAAGTGAGCCAACTATCAGAGGGTGCAATGAAAAGACCAATACCCCGAAAGTACAGGCAGATGCCCATACCTGAAGCACTCGAAACTGCTAAACAGAGGCTCCAAGCCTTGGCCAGCCGCCTAAAGAGATACACAAGAGAGAATGAAGCCAGAAGGATTAACCGGCTCTTCTCCACTCAACCAGCTAAGGTGTACTCTCAATGGCAGGGTAATAACAACAGAGCAGACCCACCAAGGCTGGAGACGGAACAATACTGGAAAGGCATATGGGAAAGGGAGGCGTCCCACAACAGCAATGCACAGTGGCTGATCTCTCTACGAGAGGACCACAGCAACCTCCCTGAGCAAGCCCTGGTAACCATCACTGCGACAGATGTTCAAGAAAGAGTCTGAGCTATAAAAAACTGGACAGCACCAGGGCCAAACATGATCCATGCCTAGTGGCTAAAGAAACTCATTGCTCTCCATGAGGGACTGGCAGCCCAAATGAACCAGCTGCTACAAAGTGGGACTCACCCTGAATGGTTAACTGCAGGGCAGACAATCCTAATCCAGAAGGACCCATCAAAGGGTCCAGTCCCACCCAACTACCGACCAATAACCTGCCTCTACACAACCTGGAAGCTCATGTCAGGCATCATAGCAGCCAAGATGAGCAAACACATGGATAAACACATGAGCACGGCACAGAAGGGTATCAGTGTAAATACCAGAGGAGCCAAACACCAACTCCTCGTAGACCGCACAGTTGCCAGAGACTGCAAAACCCGACACACCAACCTGTGCATGGCTTGGATTGATTACAAGAAAGCCTATGACTCAATGCCCCATACTTGGATCATTGAATGCCTAGAGATGTATAACATCAACAGGACTCTGAGAGCCTTCATTGCAAACTCGATGAGGCTGTGGAAAACCACCCTTGAAGCCAAATGCAAACCACTTGCACAAGTGTCCATCAAATGTGGCATATACCAAGGAGATGCTCTGTCCCCGCTACTGTTCTGCATAGGCCTGAACCCCCTCAGCCATATTATCAACAAGACTGGCTACGGATACCGACTCAAGAATGGGGCCAATATCAGTAACTTTCTCTACATGATGACATCAAGCTGTACGGCAAGAGTGAGCGAGACATCGACTCACTGATCCACACCACCAGGATCTACAGCAAGGACATTGGATGTCATTCGGACTAGAGAAGTGTGGTCGGCTGGTCACAAAGAGGGCGAAGGTCATCCGCACAGAAGGGGTCTCACTCCCAGAAGGAACAATAGCAGACATAGAGGACAGTTACAAGTATCTAGGTATACCACAAGCAAATGGTAACCTCGATGAGGTCACAAGGAAAAGAGCCACAGCTAAATACCTCCAACGAATAAGGCAAGTCCTGAGAAGCCAGCTCAATGGCAAGAACAAAATCCGTGCGATAAACAGCTATGCCCTGCCAGTAATCAGATACCCTGCAGGAATAATTAGCTGGCCAAAGGAGGAGATAAAAGCCACAGATATTAAAACTAGAAAACTACTAACAATGCATGGAGGGTTCCACCCCAAATCCAGCACCCTGAGACTGTACACGAGCCGCAAGGAAGGAGGCAGAGGACTAGTGAGTGTGAGAACCACTGTCCAGGACGAAACACCTAAGATCCATAGATACATCAGGGACAAAGCCTCAACAGACAATGTGCTCAGTGAATGTCTCAGACAACAGGGAACGGAGGTTGAGGTGCCAGAGATACCATCATGGGAGGACAAGCCCCTACATGGGATGTACCACCAGCAAATAACCCAAGTGGCTGATATCAGTAAATTCTATCAATGGCTGGAAAAAGCTGGACTCAAGGACAGCACAGAGGCCCTCATCCTGGCTGCACAGGAACAGGCCCTAAACACCAGAGCAATAGAGGCCCAGATCTACCACACCAGACAAGACGGTGGATGAATGGATGAATATCTTGACAAAGTAGACCAAAGCAGGGCTGTTTGGCAGTAATACCAACCACCATGGTTGACTTCATTGTCAAGCATGGTGACGATAATATGTGAGTTTCACAGAATCCCATTGCTGTCCTTGATCAACCAACAAACTGCTGTTGTTTCAAAAACTAGAAAACACACCAGACCAATCACAAAGCGCAACACAACTCATCATTAGAATAGAGACAGAAAAGATTAACCTAAATAATAAATTCTGAGAAACTACAGATTAAGTATTTGGAAACTGCAAACTCAGTATAGATATAAAGTCTAACAAAACATGATGCACATCTTCTCATCTTGCATGCGTCAATAATCTTTGATGTGGTCTGTGGTGCCTCTTGTGGGTTCTGTTCTGGTCCTGAGGGGCACTGCGGGGCTCCTGGTATTTTGATCCCCTGGATCATAGCTGAAGCAATGTCTGTGCTGGCCTTGGCTCTGGAGAGGCTGCGTTCACTAATGAGTTAATGTTTGCCTTCAGGGAAAGTTAGCATTCAGGACATTTGACCTCGCTCTCTTGTTTCAACTCTGGATCTTGGTCTGGCTTTTCTGGAGAAATCCGCATTTATTACCCCTCTGTTAACAGTCTCTTGTTCCTTCGAGCTCCGTATCTGTGTCTGTGTAGCTGTCCCTCTCCGATCACGTAGCACACCTTGACATGCGGAGGTCAAGGTGTTGTGACATAGCAGCAGACCTCTGACCCCCCTTCTTCTCTCTTTTTGTTTCTGCCTCTCCAGATCAGGGTGTTGACAGGCCTGAGACATGTCGGGCAGCTCCTCCTATCTACAGAGCCGATGGGGAGCTGCTGTCTCCCAGACTGGGAACACTGGGAGGGGGGCTGGGCCTGGGCATGGAAGGCGACCTGGTGTCCCCCTTGTTGATGGCTCCAGTTCACATCGATCCGTCCTGTCTCCACCCGGACCTGCTGACTGAGGTGCAGCATGTGGTGATTGCAAGGGAGCAACTGCTGCTTCACGTCAACCAGATCATCGGCAGAGGTCAGTGGTCAGCTGTCAGAATGTCAGGTTTTGGTCACAGGCTTACATAAAAAATATTTCATCTAAATCAGGTTGTCAAATGATATCTAGAGTCAGTCGTTCCTATGCTACAAAGTAGGTCCTTTGATTTCTCAACAAGCCCTCATCACCTCTCCCCTCTTCCACCAATGCTTGGAAGTTTGATGTCTCTGCCAGCATGTAGTGTTTCAACATGGATATGTTGAAACACTACAGACATCTCTTCTTTGATCTTATATTTCCAAATAATATTGTTCTGGAAGTCTTGTGCTTTTATACTATATTTATATGCAAGAGGATTTCTGCTGGTGATTCTTACAGTCTCATGAAGAAGGTAAGCATTTCCATTTCACGTATTTCTTCTACCATGCCTGACCAGTCACATAACGTTGGAGGACTCCCACTAAGCCATTTTCTTGTTATTGCTTTCTTTCCGGCTATCAGTAATATTTTCAGAAGGTTCTTATCCTGAGTGTTGAGTTCATTTGGTAAATTACTTAAATATATACTTTTGAAACTGTGCTGAATTTCAAAACCAAGAATTATTTCTTTGGTTAATTTCAGCCAATAGGAACAGCCCCAGAAAATATGAAAGTGGTTAGCCATCACATTGTTACATTGTCTCCAACAATGCCCAGATTCAGCTCTGCCGGTCAGAGAAAAAGTTCTTTTAGGGGTTATGAAAAACCTAACAATATTCTTCCATGAAAATTTTCTCCAGTGACCTGAGCAAGTGGTGGTAGAGTTTGTTTGGCCTATGTTGAGCCACTCATCCTCCATCAGTGTTATTTTTGCCTCCTTTTCCCATGCATTTTTAACAAATAATGTAGACGTTTTTATTATTTTCTAAGCACATGTATAGTCTGGACAGCTTCTTATAAGATTTACCTTTGTAAGCATCGATAAAGATGTTGATGAGGTCCTGATCATGTTATAGTTCTTATTAAAGGGTTTGCAGTTGCAGTTGTGGTGCTCTGTAATAATTTTCCAAACATGGGAGTGACATTCCTCCTTTATCTCCTGGTAACTGTAATGTTTTATAACGTATCCTTGGTTTCTTGTTCTGCCATATAAACCTGGAGATGATCCGGTTCCACTCATTAAACTGCTTGTAAGGAATTTCTATTGGTAAAGATTAAAAAAGGAACAGCAATTGAGGGAAGATAATCATTTTTATTATTTCTATTCGGTTGTACAAATCAAGCATCAGGGGGGCCCATTTGTCCAGGTTATTTTTAACTTTATTAGTCATAGCACCATAATTTGCTTTGTATCTTTTGTTTACATTTTTAGTATTATTAATACCTAAATATTTTATGGTTCTTGTTTTCCAATTAAATTTGAACTGATTACATGTATCCTCTCGGGGTGAGTAGTTAAAGTTTTTCCAATATTTAATTTATAACCTGAGTGGAGTCCAAATTGGTGGAGGCAGGACATGAGGTTAGGCAGACTGCCATTCGGGTCAGATAAGGTCACCAGGACATCATCAGCATATAGACATGTTTTGTACTCTCTGCCCTTAAATATAATTCCTTTAATTTCTGGGTCTTCCCTAATTTTTTGAGCAAGTGGCTCTATAAAAAGTGCAAAGAGAATTGGGCTCAGAGGACATCCTTGCCTACATCCTCGTTCTAACGGGATTGTGCCTGAAAGGCCACCATTTATTTTGATCCGGGCTACTGGCGAGCTATATAGTGATTTTAGACAACTTATGATTGTATTATTAAAGCCAAACCATTGTAGAACTAAATATAAATATTCCCATCGTACAGAATCAAAGGCTTTTTCAGCATCGAAACTGAATGTTAAAGACTTTTGATTATTTCTGCGCATAATGTCGAACAGGTGTAACTCTCGCTTCACATTATCCTTTGTACATCTATTTTTAATAAATCCTGTCTGGTCTGTATCAATCAGTTCAGGGATAATATTTTCTAATCTATTGACAATTATTGAAGTGAATATTTTATAGTCAATGTTCAAGACCGAAATGGGCCTGTGTGAGCTACACTCACTTTTATCCTTTCCTGATTTTGGTATCACGGATATTATCGCTTGTTTCCAGGATGGTGGAATCTCACCTCCTTTAAGCTCATAAGAAAAAGTTTTTCCACTGCGATGAGGTAACCGAATCAAGATTTATGTAATTTTGAAAAAGTGCAGTGGAAACACGAGTCACATGATCAACAGAAGGATGTTAACTACTGGTGAAAACGACAAAAAAGATGGCAGGAAGTGGTAGGAAGATGTTGGATTGGTTTTGGGGGGGTTTTCTCGCAGCATTACAAGGTTCAGAGAAAATTGTTTGATTCCAATATGTTGAATCCATAGGTCCTCTGTAAAATTGCTGGCTATAATTTCCCCAAAACTCTGCATACTTACTCGCTCCCAAGTATGCGGGGCTTGTTGCCTCAACATCTGAAATAGAAGCCAACGTCTCCTCTGAGTGGCTGATAGATGATGAGCGCCATGACTGAATTATGAATATATTTCATGGAACTGATTACACACATGTCAATTTTTAATGATTTATCACGTGAGTTGAATGCACCTATTCACATGTGTGATTTTGATATTTTTATTATTATTAAATGAAAACATTGCAATTGCACATCAGTAGAATATCAACAATAATTTTATGACTGTTAGTGCTTCACTCAATAATAGAATTCACACTGAAGAATGCTGCTGTTAGCACAAACCATTAGCAATTAGCTGATTCCCATGACTTGATGATCCCTTTATCATCGGTACCTTCTGCAGTAAATCCAACCTGATTCCATAACTTGATAAATAATTACAACAGATAACAGCTGAGAGTTAATCCACCCTTCATGCTTGTGTGCTTTTACTGTATGAGATTTATGTTAAAGTGCTTGCTGTATAAAACTTGAAGCTTGACATGCAGACACCAGATAAGCCTGTTTTACCAGGTAGGCGGGTGAGCCGACATATCAAATGTAGCATCAAACTGAGAAAGACCCTTAACACCGTAATGTTCCAGAAAAGCGGCATGTTTGCCCCCCTCGTATGAATTTATCCCCTGAAGCCTGGATTTGGTGGCTTCAAAGTGGTGTAGGATGATTTGTTCTCAGCTAATGTTCCCAGGGTCCATTGTGGAGAGCCGTAACCCAACACTGCCAGCCATCTGCGGGGACGTGATAGCAGAGCGCCGCGCTCATTTCGGTCCTGCACCCTTCTCAGGCTGGACCGAGGCCCCTCATCTTAACTAGGAGATATAGTTCAATAAGACACACAATAACTCAGAGGGGCTTGACGCTGGTTATTAGGCTGTGTGGGATATTAATGAATAAAGCCTCAGATTGGATTACTTAGAAGGGGCTGATTTATTGCGGTAGCAACTCAAGAAAGTTTGCTGTTTAGAATGAAACACTTTTTTTTATGGATCAGAGGGATTATTGTTACACAATTTGGAGAGTGGAGAAGAGGAGGGCTACAATTCAGTTAAATTATTTCATCGAGATCAACATGTAAAACAACGTTGGATGTTTTGTACAAAGCTTTCCCAGCCACAAAATTTGCAAACCCAGACCATTATTAATAGACAGCAAAGTTACAACTAAAGATCCTTGTCACACACACAAGCTGTCTTCCCAATGACCATAAAAATGCCCGATTAAAAATTTAGAAACGAAATTAGCTTCATGGAAACATACCAATTTATAAAAAAATTGTTTTGATCAAATATTCTGCCATTAGAATGAGGTGGGGATTTTTTTGGGCGTATCAAAATTGATTTATTTGGCAAAACTGCAATGAAAACACTTTTATTTGTGTCACACGATCAACCCATTTATGATTGAAACACAGCTACTACTGACACAAATTCTGACTATAAATAGAAAAAACATGAAAATACATATTAGAGAAAACTAATTCTTAACCACAAAATAGGTTCTTAAAGGTAAGCAGCTAATTTTAGTTAGTGGATGTGTGAGCTCATCTTTTCTAGGTGTTCCATTGGTGTTTGTGTGACAACAATGCCTCCTTCACATTATATCGTACGTGAAGTTCCTCGTATATAAATGACAAGGAACTTCACAAGACGAGATGTTTTTAGACTTGTCTAGGCTAAAAACATCTCAGCACTCACAGGTTTGAACAAGAGTGTTTAAACTATTGATGCTGACTGATTCTGACTAATCTACATCATGTTGGAACATGCAGGACACTTTGGCTGTGTTTTCCATGGAACGTTGCTGGAGCCGGATGGGCAGAAACAGCATTGTGCTATCAAGTCGCTAAACCGTGAGTAAAAGCTTTGTTAGCATTTGTTTCTTTGTCAGGTTAGGGGAATGATGAAACAAGCCATGCAGAGCAGAGGTAAGGGTTTTAGGAATTCCTGGAAGGTCGGGCCGTGGGGAGGATTAGGTTTATCTGTAGCATTTTTTGCAGGTAAATCCTTCTTGTGATATGCATAAACCTTATCCTGTATGTAGATAATAAATGCATATCCTGAGAAATCTCTGATCTCCAAAACTGATACAAACTTTTGAAATGCAAAACCAGCCAATACTTTGATTATTGAGTCATACATGTTGGTGGGAGATTAATGATGTGGGCTTGTTTGTGCAGCTCTATGTTCCCGAGCCCACAGCAGCCATGTTGGTGACTGTGTATAACCACACTATTTCAGAATATTACATATATATCAATCCAATGCAGACAAATAACTTTGATTTGTTCAGTGCAGTTAGGAGTAGAACAGTCATTGTAAAATAAATGATAAAAAATTGACAACAACAGGTTGGCCATATCAAAATTGGTCAAACACAAAAAAAAATCAACCGCACGTGTTGACCTGTTTTGTTTTGTTTTTCAAATGGTTCAGGAAGTGTAGTTAGTAATTGTAAATGTAATGTAAAATAAATACCGTATTTTCACGACCATAAGGCACACCGTACTAAAAGGCGCAGTCTCAGTTATGTGTGTCATTACTGTATTTAACACCCATACGGCGCACCTGATTATAGGATGCGGGTTTTATATACAATCCATGCCCACACTTCCCCCTTTAACGTTCTCATGGTGTTCTCTACTATGTCCGCCTTACAACAACAACACACACAGGGCGCACTGCATGATAGGTTGTGCCATCAGGTTGTCAGATGTCCATTTTCTGTTTTTCTTTTGTTTTTTTTACATTAGCTTATCCAGTCATTTCAAATCCTAAAATGTGTGTCAATAGGAAACAATGTTATACTATTCAGTATTAACTGTATACAATTTAGTTTGAACAGAGACTGTGTGAAACTGCTTTGATTGACGCTGCCGTCTGCAGCAAACCACCAGAACAGCTGCATTTCTCTAGAGCTCTGCCAAGATGGACAAGGATTGTTTGGATTTTGTTGTCAGATCTGCAGCAACATCAGATGTTATGTTTCTGCTTTCTAAGTTCTATAGTTGTTTGAAAAAATAATCCCTCCATCGTTGATCCACCAACATTTAGAATGCAGTGACTTTTTTTTACAGTGTCTCAGACATAATTCTTTCACCTAGAGGAAAAGAGAAGTTTTAGCCAAAATAATGTGATATAAACTTGCTTTAAAAAAATCCAGGCTAACCCTTTTAGTCAGTTCTGGTCAAATGTAATTATTTATGTTTATTATATTTCTCAATAGATTTTACATGATTACCTGTAAAATCTATTATAAATGGAAATGGTTTTTGAGAGCTAAAGTTATAAACATTAATTTGGGATGTAAAACAGATTAGGGCATTTAGCCTGATAGAATTGGAAAAGAAGATCATTAGTTTTTTTGTACAGTGCTGGGTTTAGTCCTAATAATTAGTTGCTTCTGATGACTGATGCATCCTTGGTTACAACAGAAACTACTCTGTGCTCCGTGCTCTTGTCTAAACACGCACGGCTCATCTGTCTACACTGTACTACATCCTTACTGTATGATATCACTGCGCCCACACTGAGATTACGGCTCTTTTCCCATCATAGCCCACTGCCCCTTTCAGCTCGGCCTAATGGTGATGAATGAGCATCCAGTGGTGAGGACCACATTAGGGTCTCGGCTAATCTTGTAACCTGTCAGTTGGAGCAGGCAGATTGATGCTGAAACAATGTGGAGGAATCACCCATCTACTCAGAGGAAGCCTCATGCTACGGGGGGCTCAGACTGCCTTGATCTGGTCTGTGGGGATTTAAACCTTCTTTTCTTCATTTTGCCACCAGTCAATGCAATTTTTGGCTTTTATTTCTTTTAAATTCTCAAGAGACTGCTTTGATCATAAGCTAGTGCTTTGTGATAATTAAAGTGAATAGGTAAATAGGTAAGACCGATTTAGTAAATATGTTACTTGTGCAGCTTTGCCAGCTCATCTCTATCTGTCATTGAAGTCTGAAACTTAGGTGAAGCTAATCATAGAACAGAATTAGAATTCAACTTTATTGCCATTGCACTGTCACATGTACAATGCAACAAAATCGGTCGGGAGAAGTGGGCCGCCTCCGGTGTTCTGGAGATCTCTGGCATAAGTCTAAGATTGCCGATAAAAGTGTTAGGATTGTAGCTCCAAAGGTCCAAAACTTCTTGTCTGCTATAGCACAGCAATGTGGCGCAGTTCTTGGAAAAAAAAGTCCGGCGAGAAATAGATAAAAAACCACTAAATAGCATTTAGTGTCTCTCTGGAGAGACACTGAGCCTCGCGTTGTTCACGCGCCGCCATCTTGACATCTGCCTTAAAAGCCTCCACTTCTACCCAGAGTTCAGCAGAGTCGAACAGGTTGGTTCCCAGAAACAGGGACGCATGGAGAGAATTGCCAGTGCAACCCTGCATTGCCAATGGGTGATGGAGTCGTTTCTTATCTCTATTCTTGTCTTTATTACCCAACGGTGACCTTCCTACTGATGTTAAAACTAGAATTGCTTTATATTTTCAACTCCAGTCTGATCAGTTATAGTCATGGAAAAAGAAATAACACTTTTTCAATTCTACTGTAATATGTATCCAATGTTGACAACTATTCACTCACCAATCCAAATAATTGACGCTGGACAGCTGTGGTGATGTGGAAATATTTATTATATGTGGTTATGTTTATTCAGTTAAAAATGTTAACTAAGAAAAAATTCACCTCCAAATCATAGTGCAGCAGATAGAGCAGCTGCTCCTGTCGACTTTTATCAAACACCTTTTCTTTTTTCTTTTTTTTGTCTTTTATCCCTTAAAATGAGTCCATAAACTATCACCACTCCTCCGACATCATCATCGTGTTTGATTATTCTGAATTCACATTTGGGATATTGGGGTTTTACTGGATTTTCTTCTGGAATGGGGATGTTCATGAGTGGAATCGGTTCTTGTGGCGTGTTGCTCCTGCCGTGTGGCTGGACACACGAACCGATCGAACCTGTTGGACTTTTATCGGCTCCTTAAATGGTGCCGAGTGAACCAGACGCACAAGCTCTACTCCTCTCCTCTCGTCTCGACCACTGCACCTAACGCTCTGACTCCGGTCACCATGGTAACATTTATATATATATCCCTTCAAAATAAGATACAGATGCGCCACAAACGAACATTTTACTTTGGTGAAAATTTTAACTCACGATAACGACTAATGGGAGCCCTGAGCTTGTTTCTCCCATCTGGGAGTGATGAGAGACAAAGACACCCGAAGTGTTGCTGATGCTCAGGGAGCTTCTTGGTCTCTACGTGGAGAAGCAGTTTGAAGCTTCATTGCTTCATTAACATCCATCCGGTCACCATATCATGCAGAGTGAGCTTGGAATGTGGGAATACCTACCGGGATGAATCCATTCTCCTGTCTTTTCTCTGGGCCAAAGAAACTTTCCAAAGAATCTGATCTGATTCTGACTCATTTTGCTGCTTGTGGCTCAATGTTGGCGGCAAGACATAACCGAGAGAATCCAGTTAAAGGATTTTCAAAATAAAAGATCCTCCAGACTCACATAATACATATCATGGAAATATATTTCATTATTTCTTGCGTGCCCCAGAACCAATTGGTCCACGGATCTGTACTGGTCCGCGGCCCGAGGGTTGGGGACCACTTTTATAAGGAAGTGAATCTTTCGACGGGATGCATCTGCATCTTTTACGGTACAGTGTCAATATGGAGCCTCAAAGCAAACAAAAGGTTTTGTAGTTTGGGACCATTTTGATCTTACATCAGAAAATAAAGTATTTGTTATCACTTCATTGTTGTTTCATCCGGTTCTTTTAAGTTTCTACTTGATCTATCTTGAATCCAAATTCAGCTGAAATTGAATTTTAGTTTACTTTTATATTATATTCTGCAGTTTAAGTGTTGCATATGTTTGACAGAAATGTCTTATTTAAATAAATCCACCTCCTCTATCCTGAGGCATCATAGGGACAGGCATCAGAATGAATCCCAGATACACCGAAATAAACCTAGATCAACTCAGGTGTTCTACAAATTACTCAGTTGCTTTTCATGAATTATTTCATATAAATGTATTTACTTCTTTTTTTTTACAGCAGGAGAAGTTGTGTCAAAAAAGCATATCAGACTAAATTTCAAAATTTTGAAAAAACTTTTTAAAAAACCCAGTCCACAAGCATCCTCATTCCAAATACATTCACTTAAATTTTCACTTTATGGCACATGTTCACATTATTTATTAACAATATCTAATAATATAAAATATATACTGCTCAAAAAAATAAAGGGAACACTCAAACAACACAATATAACTCCAAGTAAAGCAAACTTCTGTGAAATCAAACTGTCCACTTAGAAAGCAACACTGATGGAATAGACAACAGGTGGAAATTATTTTCAAAATTTATTTCATTCATTTAGATCTAGGATGTATTTGAGTGTTCCCTTTATTTTTTTGAGCAGTATATTTTGAATTTAACTGAAGACATGACATAATACGGTATATAATATATAGTGAAATACAATGACTTAAATCTTATTGTACAGACTAGGTCATCACATCAGTCTGTCAACTACATTGCCTGTAGTTAACAGGCAATGTTTTAATGTCCAGCAGGTGTCAGTATTCAGTGACACAGTATCGAAACAGTGTCAGTACAGTTTTGATTTGGGTCGAAACCCTTCATGATGCCTCATTTACCCATCATTACGGCGCAGCATAACGTCTAAGTCTTCCTACATTAATTTTGTGGGGTTATACAATGAGACAAAAACAACATTGATTTTCAACTAGAGACAGGAAGAAAAGTTTTAAAAAAAATGTGACAAGCTACTACAATGTACAACGCTATTCTAGAATCCAGAATTTTAAATCCACAATACTTTCAGTCTCCTATTTTAATATTTTACGAGCATTTGTGTTTCTCGGAGCATTACAGGGTCTGATCTTGTGGCAAACCTATTGGAATGTTTACTTATGGGAAGAATGACAGCTATTCTACATATTTTCCATTTTCTAATAAATCTATTCAAAAGTTGTATTATTTTTTATCTACAGGAATTACAGACTTGGAAGAGGTTTCCCAGTTTCTGAAGGAGGGTATCATTATGAAGGACTTCAGCCACACCAATGTTCTCTCTCTGCTGGGCATCTGCCTTCCACCTGAGGGTTCACCGCTGGTGGTCCTGCCCTATATGAAGCATGGTGACTTGCGCAACTTCATCCGTGACGAAGTACATGTAAGAGGGTGCAGCAAAGGTCTTTTCCTCTTATGCCATCTGTTTAGGCGTCACAATGGTTTGATGATGGACAAATATCCATCGGCAAATGTGTTTGTCTCACAGAATCCAACAGTAAAGGACCTGATGGGCTTCGGACTGCAGGTTGCCAGGGGGATGGAGTACCTCGCCAGCAAGAAGTTTGTCCACCGTGACCTGGCTGCCAGAAACTGCATGTGAGCTCGTTTGGATTATTTTATCCAATAACTACACATGATTAAAAAAAAAATGTTGAAAGCACTGTAACAAAACACTTTGGATTTTTCTTGGTTGACAACTTAAAACGTTCCTCACACATTTTTGTGTATTGAAACTCTCCTGACTTCTGAAAAACTTTCATTTCTATTGTTTTGCCAACAGTGTTATTCATTGCAATGTAATGTAGACAGAAGAATGAAGAAATAGATGGTCATGTCATTCATCAATTTTTATTCCCACTTATTGTCACAATAATAGACGTTTAAAATTCACAAGAACTTGCAGAAGTTGTGAAATGTTTTACTTTTATCTGCAGAATAAATGTCCAGTAATGTCGAAATTCATTTATCCCTGTAACTTTAATCACTGTGTGGCAAAATATTTCCAGATTTTCAGTTACAAGAATGAACTCATTTTTGTTTTTAATTATTTTAAATTTTCATAAAGAAATTGTGTGGATTGTCAGACATGTCTTCCAAAACAAAGGATGGATTATTTTTATTCCTATTATTATTCGATTCTTCCTTTTGTAAAGCCAGTTACTAATACAGTTATAACCAGCTTTCAGGAAACAGTAAATGATGCTGCTTTAAAAAAAAATTTAAAAATCTGACAATCTGGTACATTTTATAAATGTACCTAAACATGGGTACATTATTCACTATAGTTGCATATTTTGACCTTAGATTGTTCAACGTTGAAATATGTGCTAATTTTGTCATTTGAAAGAGACGCTATTAGTTTAGCAGGATAAATGATATGCAAACTCTGCTTTGCAGGTGTCATGTGCAAGTAGCAGCCTGTCAGACCACAGATATTCCAGTTTTGTAGATTAAATAAAGTACAAGTCTAAGTCTAAAAATAACAGTTTTTGAACATAAAACACGTTTAATTCAACATTTTAGAAAATGACCTTTTTGTTGCTCAATATATCAAAGACATGTTCTGTTGGTTCTTGTATGTGTGGGAGAGAAAGGAAAATAAAGGCAAAGGAAACTAACCATCTCACCACAGAACGTAATGGTATGCTTTCTCTGCCAGGCTGGATGAGAGTTACACAGTAAAGGTGGCAGACTTCGGCCTCGCTAGAGACGTTTACGACAAAGAATACTACAGCGTCCACAATAAGAGCGGCGTCAAGCTGCCCGTCAAGTGGATGGCCCTAGAGAGTCTCCAAACACACAAGTTCACCACCAAGTCAGATGTGGTGAGAACGCTTTCATTAATTGCTTTAAAATGCAAAGGTGTCACAGGGCTTGGCTTTAAGGAAGAACTTACTTTTATGTTGAGAGGTTTTACAAATCATATTGTAAGTGGATGCTTAATGTTAAGGTTAATTTGTGTAGTATCTGAAAGAAACAGCTGAGGCATGCAAAGTTGCTCAAGGTTTCCCCCAGAAATCCTGCTAAGCCCTTTGGTTAGTGGCTGGGCCTGTCATTCATCCAGCACCCCATTGTGTTTTTGAGTTAAAAATGTTTAAAGTTGACTGTAAATTTGTAAATATCACTTTATGATTATGTGTTATTGGAAGATTAATACCTGAACACCACCTATAAAATCTTAGACTGGTGGGGGCACAAGTAAAGCCTAATGATCCGCCAGGCTTATAATGCACTGAGAGAAACCCCGCTGCATCTGAAAGTCTTGTTTTTTTAACCAGACAAGCAGAATACTGACCCAAACAACATGTTATTTCAAACACGAAGGTAGAGGGATATAATGTTTTGGGGATTTTTTTGCAATCATACAACCAGGACAACTTCCAAGCAACTGCGTCAGCCATCAACTCGTCTGTATGCTGGGTTGAGGCAATGTTATTATTAGCCTAACCGCATTATTAAAGTAAAGACCAGATATTT
This sequence comes from Poeciliopsis prolifica, assembly GCF_027474105.1. Taxonomy (NCBI): domain Eukaryota; kingdom Metazoa; phylum Chordata; class Actinopteri; order Cyprinodontiformes; family Poeciliidae; genus Poeciliopsis; species Poeciliopsis prolifica. The sequence goes on along the minus strand of NW_026562464.1, from coordinate 758,792 downwards.
TCTCTATCACAACTTTATCTTTTGATTAAGCCTTTCACAATAAAAAAATCAGTTAATTGCATGAAGAATTAAAATGTGATGAATAATTTTATCACATTTGATGAAATAAAAAATTTTATATATATTTATATATATATATATATATATATTTCCTGCTTATAGAGTCATGGTCCATTTTCATGTTTTCAGTTGTAAGTGGTTCTTATTTAAGTTTTATTTGCTATTTTGTTTTTGTGTTTTATTTTGGATAGTGAAAATATCTTCCAGTTAAATGCTAAATGTTCTCTACATAATTAAAGTTTACTGGGTTTTGACCAGGCAAACTCTCGAAGACTCATAAATATTTAAGATAACACACCTAACATTAATAACATAATGGTAGTCTTATGCCATTTTTTTTTTTTACTTAAAAATTGTCTCAAAGTAACAATATTGTCATCTTATTACAATAAATCAGTGCTTCTCAAATAGTGGGGCGCGCCCCCTTGGGGGGCGCGGTGCGATACCTGGGGGGGCGTGTGATCCTGGGGAACAGGCTTTTTTTTTGGCCCGAACTAGTATAAAGTGTAATTGCGCACAGTAGGCGGCAGTGGCGCTCTCATTGTTACTTCTGTCACGTTTGCGACAGTGCAACATTTTACGACTTACAAGACAACAGGTTTGCCATGGTTACCAGTGTTACGTCAACAAAAAGCTCCGACTGCGTTCTGTCTATGGCGTCCGTTATTCAACAACCGCCAAAATGAAAAAGTTTTTAACAGGATGAAAAGAAACGCGGAGAGAGTCAAAGATGAGACAACAGAAAGTGAACCGAAAGCTAAGAAGAGAAAATATGACGAAGCGTATTTAGCGCTTGGCTTCACTGTGACTACAGTTGGAGAAGAGGAAAGACCGGTGTGTTTGCTGTGTCTAAAAATGCTCGCAGCGGACAGCATGAAGCCAAATAAATTAGCGCGTCACTTAAATACTTTACATCCCAATCACGCCGATAAGCCTAGAGTTTTTTCAGCGAAAACGTGCTGAATATTGCCAACAGTCATCCCGCTTTGTGAAGGCTACTTCAGTAAACCATCGAGCGCTGCTAGCATCATATAAGGTGGCGTACCAAATTGCGCAGTGCAAAAAGCCCCACACCATAGCAGAGGAGCTGATACTGCCTGCAGCAGTAGACATGGTCTCTGTCATGCTGGACGACGCCAGTGCAGCAAAACTAAAAACTATCCCTCTGTCCAATGACACTGTCGCCAGACGTATAGATGACATTGCCAACGATCTTCAAGAACAGCTGGTAGATAAACTCAAAGACAACGTTTTGCTTTACAATTTGATGAAGCAACTGACAGCAACAAAGACTGTCTGTTTATGCTTATGTACGTTTTGACTTGGCAAACTCCCTGTGTGAGGATCTACTTTTTTGTAAATATGTCAGAGACAGAGCCACAGCTGAAGAGCTATCAAACTCCTGGACTCCTTTTTGACTGAGAATGGGCTAAAGTGGGAGAACTGCATTGGTGTTTGCAGTGATGGTGCACAAACCATGGCAGGGAAGAAAAGGACTTAGGGCACTCATCAAGACAGCCTCACCTCATGCTGAGTGGACACACTGTATTATACACAGAGAAGCACTTGCATCCAGGCAACTTTTCCCTGAATTAAGTGAGGTTATGACTGACATCATAGGTGTAGTCAATTTTATAAAGACCAGACCACTAAAAACAAGAGTCTTCTCTGCCATCTGTGAGGAGATGGGAGCTGAACATCAAGCTGTGCTCTATCACAGTGAAGCAAGGTGGTTGTCACGAGGAAAAGTCTTGTCCCGAGTTTTTGAGCTCAGAGAGCAAATAAGAGTGTTTTTGGAGCAGGAGCACAAGTATGAAGTGGCAGAAAAATTTGTGATGAGAACTTCCTGGGTAAACTGGCCTACCTGAGTGAACATATTTGGAAAGCTAATGAACTGAATCTACAGCTTCAAGGGAAAGATAAACACCCCCGCAGGTCACAGACAAGATTAGCTCTTTCACCCGAAAGCTTGCAATGTGGGGGCAACTTGATGAAGAAACACAGATTCATTTGAAAACCTGCATGAATTTGTGGACACTAATGACTATGATGCTATCTCAGTGATTCCACACATTAAGCAGCATATTTCTTCACTGATGGGATTCTTTAAAAAGTACTTCCCTGAAAACAGTTCCCAGTATGACTGGTGAGAGACCCTTTCAGTGCACCAACTCCAACTGGTTTCAGCTCTGCAGAAGAGGAGCAGTTCATTGACATGACGTCTGACTCACATTGAGACTGAGGTTCACATCACAGATACTCAGTGCATTCTGGCTGAGTGTAGAGAGGCAGTATCCACTCTTAGGGAGAAAGCTATAAGCATTCTGCTTCCTTTTGCAACATCTTACCTTTGTGAGATTGGCTTCTCTGCTGTTGCTGCACTGAAGACCAAGTACAGGTCCCAGCTAAACATTGAGCAGGAGCTGAGAGTTGCACTATCATGCTTTGAACCTCGCTTTGAAAACTGTGCACATCAAACGTGCTCATTGTAGCCATTAAACCTGACTTCTCCTCATTTTGATCAAAAAAACACAGAAAAAATCAGCACAAATTGTTTAATTCATTTTGTTTTGTAGGTTTCAAGTGTTTTATATATTGTGCTCCTGAGTTAATGTTGCTGAACTGAATATAAATTAGTTATTATTTTTTTAGTTTTTGTAGTTTATTAGTTATTATAATTATTAAATATTATTTATTGATTTGATTTAATTTGCAATGGTGCAATTAGTTGGTCAAACATGTTTACAGTTTAACAAGGATTATTTATTTTTTAATTTCAGGCATTGATGCACTTAAAATCTTTTCTGTTGCAGACTTAAAACACGATTTAATAAAGTTATACTTTGTAAGTTTGACCATATGTCTTTCTTTTTTCTTTAATTTAAGAAGGAAATTTGCAGAGATGGATAGTCACGGTGGGAGTAGGGGGCGCGAATAGTTTTCTTCTTGCTAGGGGGGGCGTAACGGAAAATATTGAGAAGCACTGCAATAAATAATGGAACAATTTATTGTCCACCAAAATCAATTGTGACTGGTCTGTTTGTGTTTGTTAAGAAGGTGTGCTAATGGAAGCTAGTATTTTCGCTTTTTTTTCCCAGTGGTCGTTTGGAGTCCTGCTGTGGGAACTGATGACCCGTGGCGCCCCGCCGTACTCTGACGTGAACTCCTTTGATATCACCGTGTTCCTCCTGCAGGGCAGGCGGCTGCTGCAGCCAGAGTTCTGCCCAGATGCTCTGTGAGTGCACACAGGTTCACAGGTTCTGTTCACATCGTTCACACGGCTCAGCTGGCATAAGTAATGTACAGTAAAGCTGTGCTTTCGGTACATCATGAAAGGAAGAATCAGCTACAGTGGATTAACTGTATAAACAACTGCAGTCATAAATCACACTCAGGTCATCCATCATTGTTCCAGATCATGTAGACATGTTCACTAAAAGTTTTCCAGGCAAAATCTACTGAGAGGATGACAAGGAAAATTGCTTTATGCAAATACGATCACCACAATGATTCATCCTTCTCATGACATCAAATGCAATGTTGGGTTGACAATAGAAAATAAGATTTATTTTTGAGAATCTTTTAACTCCTTTTTTATATGTTTTCATAAAAACAGTAAACATTTTCCAGCATTTGTAATTGGTCTTGTAGAAAGTTGTAGAAAAATATTTCAGGTTTTACACTTGTCTCAATCTAACTTTTTTAGATTCTGAACTAGACCATTGGTGGATAGAGTAGTTAAAATTTTTTCTCAAGTCAAACTGGCACTACTTCAGTATATTTTATTACATTTGAAGTAAAAACTAGGCAACTGAAAAAATATTTAAGCAAAACTAACAATAAATGTTTTGGGGGGGGGAATCTACCCCAAAACTGAGTTAAGTGTTTTGTCATCTAATTTAATTTGTGAAAAGTTATGTAATTAGACATTCAAAGTTGTGTGCAAGAAAGTACAAATACAAATCAGTACAGAATATCAGATTCATCCAAATAAATATTTCCACATGTAATTTTCACTACATAAAGGTTTTAAAACCAACACATATAGTAGGCAACATATTACATGTTTAACTAAAAAAGTATTTCCAGTAGCAAAATCTACTGTTTACTGCTTATTCACTTCCCATTTCCTGTAATAGATGCAATAAAATGTCTAGTTCATGTTGACTCATAAAAACCTGTGAAATGCTCCTTTAATTTACCACCAATAGGCTAGCCTTGCGGTCAACTAGCAGCTAACTGGTAAGCCAATTACGATTAATTAGTGGTTAAGCATGTTAAACATGATGCTTAAATGTAATTTTACTTCAGCAGACTAATCTACATATAGAACAGCACTTTATGAGATAGATTCAAATATCATGTCATGTTTAATATCTCAAGAGCAACTTACATCCTGGGAAAAGTAAAAACAAGGGAACCATTACAACCTGGCATTGTAAAACAAACAGCAACAATAATCTGATAGCTGATAACATTATGAGTTGCTCTGTCAGTATGCGTGTGTGTGCGCGTGTGAAACTGGGTAGAAGTTGGGAGTGTTCATGTGGGAGTAAAGCAGAGGACCAGAAGTGCACATCAGAGGAGGATGTATGTCTGCAGACATTCCTGCAATTTTTCCCTGCTGATGGTTCTCAGAGAGCCTCCGGTAGCAGCAGGAACCAGCTTGTAACTTGAGCAAATGTTCTAATGAGGTTTTGTTTTGTTACACTATCTACGAGCAGATCAAAGGAGAAAAGGAGAAAAATTTCTGGCAAGCTGAAGAGTTTTACTGTGGAATGAAGTTACTGAGCTCCGGTCTGTCTGCTCATGTAAATGCAGTAGTGGGTGGTGCTAATTAAAAACTTAGCTGTGCTAACCCTAAAGAACTAATCACAAGCATTAGTTCCACTAACTCCAATGGTACGTTCACACCAAACCCGTTTTCAGCATCAAGCGTCTGGTTTACATTCAAAGTCTACATGGAGCTGCATCAAGGGCCCATCACGGCTCATTTCACACGTCTAGTGCGGCATGATGTGAACCATTTGATGTGCCAAGAGTGTCCAACACATCCGAAACGCCTGACAAATGTGCCAGCAATGGAAAATAACAGCTAGAATAAAGTCTATGTCTGGTGTACATAGACTTTGAATGTAGACCAGACGCTCTTGACATGTGAAACGTTAGGTGTAGAACAAAATGTCAAGCATCTGCATTAAAAGTGAACACCTGTCAAACTTGAAGCATCAGGCACATTTTTGATGCACATTACATGTTTGGTTGTGAAGCATAAAGCACAATGGTCATGTTATTTAGGGGAAAGTAATGCTAAAGCGGGTTTCAGTCACGTGATTTTGATGCCATGGAAATGTGATGTAATTTCAGATGAAGGGCAGAAAGGGACATTTCAATGAGGGTAACCGTTGTGCAGACTTCATATTGTAGAGTGGTAGATACAATTTCCTGCAACTTTTAGCTTTTACTCTTCTAATTTTAGAAACTTGTGGAAACAGGAACAAAACAGTTTTTCTACCTGTTAGTTTTACATTTTGGAGTCCAACATCCAGATGGGTGGAGCCTGATCTCACAGTTCAGAGGATGAGACACGTATATTAAGATGGAAGTGGATTACCTGCTGCTGACTGAAGTACAAGTATTCAGGGCTTAACTGCATCTCACTCGTCAACGTACTGAAGTATTTTAACTATTTGGTTCAGGGCACCAAGTAGAAAGATAAAACTGATTCAATATCGGCTCCATAAAGTAGCGTCAACAAAGTTTTGTCAATGTGGAAGGGAGAGAGTTTCCTGAGAGTTACAAAGTTCCTAATGAGACAAAGAGTAACAATTAGGAACAAGGAGATCCAAATATCCAAACATCTAGTTGAGGTTTCAATGGCAGCAACTGCATATTTAAGAAGGATGGAGCAAAAGAACACTAACCATTTCCTAGTGACATATGATAATGCGCTAGTGAAATAGAAATAAATGCTTGAACTGCTATGTCCAAGCTAAAGAAGACAGCAGCTGAACGTCCTCTCTCATCTCCTCCTCCAGCTACACGGTGATGATTGAGTGCTGGCATCCTAAGCCAGAGCGCCGACCTTCCTTCTCCGAGCTGGTGTCCCGCATCGCCACCATCTTCTCCAGCTTCAGCGGGGAGCACTACGTCCTCCTCAACACGACGTACGTCAACATCGAGAAGATGAGCCCGTACCCCTCCCTTCTTGCCTCCACGTCATCTTCCTCAGACTCCTCTTCTGAGCCCTGCACCTCCTTGTCCCTGCCCTCCCAGTCCCCGCTCCTCTGCCGCAAGGACCATGAATGTTGCACCTGAAACAGGAAGGGAAGTAGTGGGGCCGATCGTCAACTGAGAGATGGACTCAGAAAGCAGGGAGCTACTGTCTATAACTTGCCAAACACTGGACGGTGCGTGTAGAGGACACCAGGGATTCTTTGGAGCTCTGAGTAATCAGGATACTTTTGGAAACCTCAACGTGGCGCAGAGCGAACCTGTTCAGCTCCTACCACAACCTCTCAGTGAGCATAGCCATAGACTTTCACAGGACAGAGGAACTCTGTCACAGAGGGGGAAGGGAGGGCAACAACTTTTTGAATCCACAAAATGGAAAACAACCTTTTTGTTTTCCACTTAACTGGAAAACAAAAAGGTTGCCTGTGTGAAACACCCAGTTGGCTCCTGGGTTAGTTAATCATATATCAGAGAAACAACTACAGTTGTTACACTTGAACAAATGTGGATGCCCTCTAAGAGAGAAGAAAGACAACAATGTAAGTTACCTCTTAAAACACTAGATGGTGGTGAGATTTTGACAGTCTGCAGGTGGTTAATGCTTCAAAGGTGTGTTCTTCAAAACATTCTTGATTGTTTTCTTCAAGTAAGGAGCGACTGTCCTCAGGATGTATTGTTTTTAATAAGGTGTGCCTTGCAAAATTACACAGACCCCCTGGGTTCTTTCACCATGTGTCACATTGCAACACCACTTCACTATCCCACTATGCTCTGGCTGAATGTTCAGGGTTACTGTTGGAAGGTGAACCTTGACCTGAATCGCCTGACTGTACTGTATTTCAGATTCCCATCAAATATGAGCAGTTTCCCTCTTTTTCCTGATGGAAAAACATCTGTATAGCATGACAACGCCATGACCACTTTTCACCAGAGGGTGGTGTGTTAGTTTCCCATGTCATCAAAAGCAAAATTTTGGTCTCATCTGACCATGTTTGCTATCTTCCCTCCAAGAGTAGCAGAATCATTTTATTTGTACTACTTTAAAGACACAGCAAATTTACAAATTCACTAAAATGACTTCCAAAGGCGATTGATTGCGCAAGTGGGTTAAAAATACATGTCAGATTTTATTTGGGCAACTTTTTTTTAATTTTTTACGTTTGTTATAACAGTCGCTATGTTCTGAGCAGAGAATATGAGACAGATAATCTGAAAAAAATCAAGCTCCTCTATCTTCTCCCTGTGGTCCTAGTGCCATTTGCAGAAATGTAGCACGCCCAGTCAGAAACAACCAATCAGAGCCAGGAGGAGGGTCCTTAGCATCGTAAGTCACACTCAATGTTGTTCAAGCTCAAGATTGCCGGTGTGCAGCTGCAGCTGTGTTAATGGTGGGGAAAGACTATAACATAACAGGAATTTACTCCTAATTTCTTGAGGCGTCAGCTTGCTCCACTGTGGGGGAGGAGCCAGCAAGATGGGCTTGTTCAAATTTTCCCCAATGTTCTCAGAACTCCCTTGTGTAGCCATGTATTACTTTCATTCTGCTTCATCAACACAAACTACCTTGTACTGGTCTTCAAAATAAAAATCCCTGTAAATTACACCGATCTTTGCAATTGTAATGAGACAAAATGTAGGAAAAGTCCAGAGGGTGTGAACACTTTTCAGAGGGGATTGCGGTAGTTTCACTGAACTGATCACAAATGGGCATAAGCTTGTAAACCACTCAGTGATCAATGTTATGTTAACGATTGTTTCATGTAGCAGTTTCTTTGGGTCTGGCTGCCAGTGCATTTGGACATGGACACATGTTTGATCTGATGAGAAAAAAAAATTCCGTACTATATTTTTGTATATGACTAAATTAGCCTCTTCAATTAAACACGTTCCAATGGAAAGAGCATTATAAACCAGTTGAACAACCTTTTTTAGTTTTGATAAATCACTGCCATTTTGTAGATAATAAAGCAGAGCACAGTTCAGAGGATGTTTGTTTGGCCTCTGGCTGTTTTTGCCAGATCACATTAAAAGAACAGAACGATGGAGGAGAAAAAGAACAAGACCTTCCTCCTGTTACAGAAAGACTGCCGTCTCCTCGATCACGTTCTCTACCATGTTGTTGACGTTTAACACTCATTGTTGTACAGTATGTGTGCATATCATTTTGTTTTGTCTCTAAAAATTATTGAAGGTACATGTTCCTACATGATGTATAATAAACCTTGTAAGGGTAATAAAGCTATGATTTAAATGTTTCTTTTTTATTGACTGACATTGATTTCTGTTTCAACTAAACAAATTCCAATCTTAACTTGTCTGTTTATGACATTTTATGTTCAGTTTAGTCTCTGAGATTTGACCTTTTCTCTTTAAACCCAAAGGCAACATCAGAACATTTCACTTCTGCCTTCTAACAGTCCGGTGTTGACCTTCCCTGACCCTGCTCATACTTCTTAGTCTTGATTGAGCCATGACTGTGCATTAACAGTGAAGGCCAAGAGTTAGACCTGTACAGAAGTTGGATTATTTAATAAATACAAACTCCTGACAGACAGAACTCCATATCCTCCTCCTAAGGTCATGGCAGATAATGGCCTATTGATATGGACTGTAATTAATTAGACATCCAACCTTCATTGGATTCCAGCAACTGTGGGATATTTGTTATTACAGTCTTCAAGGTCAGATTCATTTTCATCTGTAAAAAGTATCAGTGAGTCATTAGTAGAAGCTTAAAGAAGAATCATTTCGCTAACCTATCCATGCATCAACAATCTTATATTATTTTATATTATATTTTGTTGAGTCACAACTACAAAAAAGTAGTGTTCCTCATTGGATTTTATTTTAGAAATGAACAGTTGGTTTAACCAGTAGATTTACTTACGTTGATTTTTATTTTTTTATTCTTTACAATAGCACATTACATACACGTGTTTATTTTTCTGTCCCTCTAATTACATTACTTCCTCCCACAGTCCAGAAACATGATCTGTGAAGCTAATTAGTTAATAATTACCTTTAGTTGTCCTTAGGATTGAGTGTCTCTTTGTTGTTTGTCCTGTGATGAACTGGTGACCCATACAGACTCTACCCTGCCTCTGGCTGCAGTAATTGCTGGAGATGGATTGCTGGATAAATTGAAAATAATGCTGATGATAATAAAATATTTAGGAAGATGTACATGAGTATTAGCAGACAAGTGCACAAACCTGTATCAAGGAATGAGGCTGTGTTAAAATGTACAAAATGTCCCATTTTTGAACTTTTTGACTCAAAATGTACAAAAATGTCTGAACAGTTTTGAACTATAACCCTGAGATGGACTAGTGACCTGTCCATGGTGACCCCACCACTCGCCCATTGACCCTGGGCAAGATAGGCACTAGCCCAATAGGAATAACCCCAATAGGAATAAAATAAATGGACAGACGGACATATTATAAACTGTTGACCGCTGGAGAATAAGGTTAAAAGTATTTCATTGTTTAAATACAAGCAGAGAATTGGGACAAAGAAGAACCTGATACAAGGTGTCATGTGCAACGATATGTCTGGGTTTCTGGTTTGAAGGATTAAAAACATAACATGTTTTGGATCATCAAACAAATTTTAATATCAGACAAAGAAAACTGAACACAAAATGCTCTTTAGGGGAAAGAAAGGCAGATAATTAATAATAAAACATTCTCTCTAACTCATCCTGAACCATTGAAATTATATCCTCACTAACAATATGGCATTTATTTATTTATTTGATTGTTTATTTGTTTATTTATTCAGAAGTTTTTACTACTTTTATTACTGTTGTGAAGTGAGGGACATTTTGTTCTGTTCGTCCACATGACTGTCCACAAAAGTCTTGGAGATATTTTCTGGGGGAAAAGTGAGATGGGTATTTGTTTTCTTTTTGTTTTGACCTTGAATTTCTCTCATAGTTTTTCCCTATTTTTGTCTAGAATCAAGAACCCTGACCTTAACTGAGACAAGCTAGCCTGTATTGCTCTTGGCTAGCTTGAAAGAGTCTTGGACTGATGTTGGTTAGTCCGACTCTACAGATCAAGGCATGAAGTTTTGCTTTTTGAGATTTGTTTTGTTCACTTTGTGTTGCCAGTCAGATTCTGTTTAAGTATTTTTTGTTTCTGCTGCATGTTTTACAGTGTTGCTCCAATTCAACACACCCATATCAAGTAAATGCTTCATTAGTTGGAATTTGGAGAGGTAACTTGATCAGAATTTTAACTCAGCTTGCAAAAGAATATTAACCACAGTTCTGTCATAATGTCATATATAGATTCAGGTTGGTTTTGGGAGCTAATTTTCTCTTAATAAAATAACTTTATTCATATTTACTCAGGTTGTCTACATATGGGACTGAAATGTGTTACATGATCTAAAACATTGACTGAGAAAGTTATTCACCTCAGGCATAAGACAGTTTTTCTTTAAAAACTTTTGACTGAACTTACACTCACCAGTCACATTATCTAAGACTTTTTTTAAAAAAATATAAAAACATGTATTGTTTTTAAGAGGGAAGAAGATTAGAAGAGAGGAATGTTCAAGCGAACACAGAGCTCTCCACCAGTGTGCATTATCTTTGTCCCAAGGATTAAACTGTCTCTGCAAAAACCACATTAAGCCCCAACTAACATACACAGGAGGCACGTCTGACTTTGCTTTTCAACCTAATCGTCCAGCTCCCTGCAGCCAAACCAGGCTTGTTTTGTCTTTCATCCCTCCTTGCTTTCAGTCTTTCACTCTGCCCCCGTCAGGGCTGCCAGTCCATTCAGACTCAGACACAATGAGAGCTGGATCAGAGTATGTCAGCAGTGGAATCCCATCTTACAAATGTAGCAAGGCTGATGAAGTGTTTTCCATACCAATTGCCAATGAAAATAATCTTGGCTGTTGTAATCTGTGTATTAACAGATTAGTATTCATTTCTTCATACTAATATGCACTAAAGTCAACATGTTGAGGCTTTAATTCTGGCTCAATTCCACTGTTTTCATTTGACTGTGTGGTGAATTTAAGTGTTTGAGCCTGTCTCCTGTGATGCATGCTGGAATTCTATAAGAAGTAAGAAATGTGACCCATGAGAAGAAAACAGTAAAACTGGAAGCTGATTTTATTTATTTTTTTCTCCAGGAGTAATCAGGTGAGTTAGCAGCATCAGTATGCATGACAGAGGAATCACAGATCAGGAGAGCACTACTGTTTTTGCAGTTCTCAGCCCACCTGTACACACGGCCACTCAGAACCTGTTGGCTGACACCAACAGAAATAAACCTGAACACTTCCTCACCAGTTCTTTAAAAAGGTTCTGGGTTATTGGGTGAGCTGCAGACATGGCAGTGCCCTGTGACCAACTGAGTCAGGTCACGGTCATTAAATAGTTAATGAGTTCTGGCTTCGGTGACTTAAGGGAGGGAAATGGCGCCAGGTGGTGGTGTACACACACACACACACACACACACACACACACACACACACACACACACACACACACACACACAACAACTACTGACCCCCTCCATCAGGCGGTGACCTCAGATAAGGTGCTGTGGACATTTGTGTCTGTGTTGAAACAAGTTCAAATTGTTTAATGAGCTATCAGCGCCCCCTGTTGACGCTGCAGTTTTTTTTAACCAACTACAGCAAATAACACCGAGTTACGAAGAATATTTTTGGGAGTTGTCTCTTTTATAACTGAATTAAGATTATTTTGCACCATCGAATCCAAAAATTCTATCCATTTTTCTCAATCAAGTTTTTATTCTAATATGATTTAGAGAAATCTGATCTTCTGATGAAATTGATGACATTTTTGTAATCTTATCGGTTTATTTCCATTAATATTTCTCATTCAAAAAAGGTTTTAGGATATTTTTTTTTCTAACAGTATATTAATGAAATGCTACAAACATGGACTTCTGTACATTGTATAATAATCACTATAAGGGTAAGTACATGTGAATTGAACATTATGTCTTCAATGTGTAAAATTCTCCATCTCTTTTCTGTCCTGATGGAATCTCTCCTGCTCATCATTCATTGATCAGATTTTCAGGAAACTGATCCAGATGAGAGAACAAGTCTTGCATTTTGATGCTCATGTTGCTCCATAGTTCAGGAAGTTGACCTGATTGAGCAAAACCAATGTGATTTTTGGATTCATCAAAATGACCCTGAAACTGTGGAAAATCCCAGACAAGTTTTTGCCTGGTGTCCAGGTGAATCAGAGGACCACATGAAAGAAGGTGATGCTAACTTTGAAGTATTTGTCATGAGTCCAGCTGCAGCATCATCAACATACAATCTGTAGCGTTTTGCAGCCTGTAAAATGTAATGAACGTCTAAGGTCTTGATATGTAGCAGTGATATACCTGCTCCAGATGCAGCAGAGATGCAACATAAAGTTGCTACTGCATTTATCTGAGGCTAGAATGTGTGTATGAATCTGAAGCCTGAAGTTTTTACAAGATCTGATTTAGATATATATCTAAATATATTTAAGAGGGAATTTGCTAGCAGGTTAGCTCTCCTGTTCTGCAGAACATTCTTGAACCCTGACCTCCTCAAATTGGCCAACAGAGAAAGTTGGATTTTAAAGATGCATTGCAAAAATATTTACACAGCTTCAACATGTTTATTATTTCACATTTCACATTGTCTTACAAAGCTGTGTCTCTATGAGTGACTTGTTGCATGCATTCATTTCAGCTTTCAACACCAAGGCTATTAATCCACAAAAGATATTGTTAAGATGTGTGGAAATACAGTCTGGGCTTTAATCCGCTGCCAAGACGGCATTTTTTTCTCTCTCTTGCAGAACTGAAAGAACAGAGAAAACGACACAATCACTCAACATGCCATAGTAAGGATGATACAAAGTTGGGTCTCTCTTAATTTATAAAACTTTCATCATTCTGCACCCATAGTGCTCTGCTGCTTTTGTGTCTTTTCAGGCTGCTGGGCGGGTACTGTTTAAGAGAGAACACTGTAATGAGTATCCAGGGTGACTGGCAAAGTGAGTCACAAAGTAGAGAAATATATTCCCAGTGTTCTCTTTGGTTGCCAGAGGGGAAGAGTAGCTCCGGTATCCCATGAAAGGCTCCAATGCAGGTGTATGCCACTGGGCAGATTAAAGGGTTATTATTTAATCCCTCCATTTGATCTGGCATGGGTCATCATCTTGAAAATACAGCAGGACTGCATGACCCACTTTTGATAATAACGCAAAACTGACTCAGTGGCGAGAAGGAGGTAGTTTCAAACTAACCAGGGACAATCTTTGTGATCAAAACAATTTCTTCCTTGTCGTAATGGGGTTATGAAAAGGCAACAATGGCTTCCAAACGAAGGGACCTGACCCAAATGAACACACACCTGGAATGTTTGTTTCACATGAACGACGTTTTTTTCCATCTGACTGACTGACTGACAAGTTTCTGCCTTGTAGGTGAAGGAAGAGAAGAGATTTGAAACAGCTATGTGGACTGAGCTTAATTACTCTCTTTGAATAATTACTCTCTTTGAATACTGTCCTTTGGAAATGTCATGCTAATTAACCAGTTACCATTGGATCTCCTTAAATCAGATTATGGGGACAGTTTATAGTTTTAGCAGCATATTGGGGACGCTCAAACTAATTAAACAACAGTGGCCAACTTAAGCAAACAGTTTACTGCAACTTTCTAATAACTTCACTGTTTCAAAAACCACTATGGGATTTACAATTAATCTGAATTTTTCATCTAAATCCCATGAAAGGCTCTTCCTTGGAAATGTAACTGGATCTATATTAATAGTTATATATTTCCATAAAATGTTTTCTTTAATGTATTTGTCTGTTTGCACCTGACTGTTCTTGTGTTCCTCTGTGTCTGCTGTGGGGGGTTTGGTCCTCCAGCTCCGCCTTACTTTCTTTCTTATTACGCCTTTATAACATTTGATACATGCTAACATTATTATCTTGTACAGATCGGGTTGGAGAACTGGAGCACATGCTATGTGCTAATGCTAATATCTCCTGATTGACAGATTAATAAACAGACCGCCTCCAAACCCAGACTTGGTGCTTTCAATCAATCAATTAATCAAATTTTATTTTTATAGCACATTTCAGCAGCTAGGCATTTCAAAGTGTTTTACATCATAAAAACAAAAACACAAAGTCATGCATCATGGAATAAACATATTACATTTCATATATAGGCTAATTCTAAACAGGTGTGTTTTTAGTTGAAATTTAAAGGAAGTCAGGGTTTCTGCTGTTTTGTGGTTTGTTCGATCATCACACACACAACGCAGAAGCCCATCGGTCACAAATATATTCTAACCACTTAAACCTTCTCTCTTTTTTGTCATGACCACTGATTTATAAGAATTTTGATTAACAGACCAAGTAGTGCTAGATTGTGAAATGGAAAAAAAATTAAAGTTTTATGCAACCACGCAGATATTTCTTAGGACGTGTAAAAAATAAGTAAAACTCAAGGAATAAAAATACTTTTGCAAGAGGCTTTAAATGATATTATGATGGTAATTTTTAGTTCAATTGCAAAAAACTCAACTCATATAAACGTTATTTTTTGTATGTTTCAAAACGTTCCTCCTGGAAGTAAAGGACCAATCATAGCCTCCGTAAGCGTTTCAGCAAGAGCAAGATAAGATGAAACCGTGAAACTTGAAAAGATGTTTTAAAACGGTGTTAGTTTGCCATCTAGCGGTGAACAGTGAGGCACACACAACGAGGCAGGATCTCTACATTGCAGGTTCTTTTAATGTTACAAATTGATGACACAAAAGACAGTCACTTCGATTTTTTATATTATCAGAAAATAAATATAAATAGCTTACAGGTTTCATTTAATGTGAGAATACTTTAAGGGTTCAACTGGGGTGAGAAGACTTAAATGTTGATGCAGGAGAGGGATGGCAATCATACAAAGGTTTATTTTCTCACCTGCTCCTTTTCGAAAAATTTATGTATGAATGTTTATCTCTATTATTTTTCTATTCTGATTTAACTTTTTACTTTTCATTGTCTGTGTCTGAACTAAATGAATGAATTAATGAATGAATGAATAAATAAATAAATAAGGTTTGGATGTTTTCAGATCCCACTTCTGTTTGGAATTTACCAAAGCAGAGACATTAACTTATCATCATTGTTTTATGTATGCAAAAACCAATAAGTTTTTTTTTTTTTTTTTTTTTTACAAAACATTTATTCACAATCATAAAGTGCGCAAAATGCAATTAAAAAACAAGGTATCACATCAGGACAATGTTAAAAATTATTAAAGAAGAAGAACAATCAGAGCAGTCAAAACAATAAGCAATAGACCTACTTTTGTTTTGTTTTTTGAAACTACGTATAACATATACATATCTCGTGGTGTATATTCATAAGATAAAATTATTTAAATTTAATTTTGATGCTTTGATTTTTCAGAGCATGGAAAACTGAGGGCTGTTGAAATCTTTGTATTTGGTGTTAAACTTGTGAGGTGTGGATCTGATGAGTGCTGAGGCTCAGCTGGGAAGCCACCCATGCGCTGACGTCACGGGGCTCTGACAAGCTGGTGGTACCGGAAGAAAAGATGGCGGATCATGAGGAGCAGCTATCCGACGAGGAAAAGGTAATATTCTGATAAAAAGCAGGTTAATGTTCCCAGTGAAAACGCTTGGGTTACAGGTTTTACTTTCTTGGCAACTTTTTGTGCGAACTGTGACGTCGGTTGGCGTGATGGAATTTGGAGAAAAAACCCGGGCCCGCAACAGAGCTGCTGCTGCTTCTGCTTTATTATTTTTAGCTCAACTTCCGCTCGTTTGCGAATCTCTAACGGGGGGCTCCTTGTACGGTCCTGACTCAAAATAGAACCCGTCAACATATTAGAAATTCAACTAAGTGAACCCCCCACTCTGTTCTCGCTCGGTGGGCTTGCCTTTAGCCCCCGGGCTCTCTAGTTACTGGTGTTGTGGAAGTTTTCAGACCTCAAATATTGCTAGCTTCTTTCGATCATTTAGCCTAGCTGCGCCCTGCTAACACAGAGCCAGACTTCCTAACAGTAACACGCCCTATGCAGTTTGACGCCGTTTTATGAATAAATCCCAAGTGATGCACCGTCCGCTTGTTTAGTTTACAGCTAAATGTTTGTAGAATTATAGGAAGGCCGTTAGATGTGGTATGTAGACATAATTGGAAACTCCAGAAACCAGCTTCGTTTTAAAAAAAGTAAAACATAACCACTCGGAATGCAGTCATATATTCATATCTTTAAGAAGTGCATTCAGGAAGCAACAGACACTCAACATGAACGAGTGTCTGTTGAAAACTTTGTTGTTAAGGCAGTATTTCAACCATTTTTGATCCTGTTAAAAATGTTTCATTAAAATGTATGAAAATTGTCAATGATTTGATGCTAATCATAATCTGACGGATTAACGTTTCTTAAACTGATCCAGTCAGGATTCACTGAATATTTAGCTTTTTATTTTTCAGAAATGAATACTTTCTTGCTAACTCTTGTAGGTGCTTTTATGTTGCTCTTCATTGTTTTGTTTTGTTTTTCTTTTAAGAAAAGCAATGTTTTATTTCTTTATTTATAGAAAGGATAGTTCAGTTTTTTTAAAGTTACCCTTAGATATTATTGCAGCTGATGATGTCACGTATTATTGTGAATGTCATATTGAACATCCACACAACCCAAAACATTGTGTATGTTCCATTTCAACAGTTAGCAAGCAATATTGATTTTAATTTTTATAAATGGTCATTTTAAATGTACTCAGCTAATTTTATTTCAGCTCATATAAAAACTGCTAGATTTTATATATATACACACCCTGTGAGAAACAATTTTAAATGATAGTCAATGGCAAGAAGAAAAGTCTAAGGGATGCAGCTAGTTCCCTTTATTCCAAAAAAAATTTACATCAGAAATTAAACCTTGACTAAAATTTTGCATCAAAACATCCAAAGTAATAAAATCTGGTAAACACAAAGGTTAATAATTCTCCAAATTAACATTTGAAATGTGTTTATATATTTCAATGTCTTAAAAATATTTTCCTTAATGGGGTATAAAACATTTTTTCTGTGTAAGGTAGAATAATTTTGGTGGCTGTTCTTGCTCCATTTCATTCACATTTGTGGACATTTTTTTTATGCAGTTTCCTTCTGGTTTATGTCAGCTATGTCTAGATGAGCAGTTCAAGAATACAGGAACCAAAGTAAAGCTCAACATGCTAAAACTGCTAGATTATTTTGGGGTGTTTGGGTTTCTTAGCATTACTGTAGTATTTGCTGCAAATATCCCCAAAGATGGTCCAAGTACCAAGGAGAGGTGATTTTTTTTTTTTATCTTTGTTAATTTTTTAAATGTTTTTTTCTATTGATTTGCTTTAACTCTCTCCCAGAAGCCGTCACATTTAACTTTGCTTCATGCTGTTTGATTTCTCACAACTGTGCTTAAAAGTTGTTGTAAGAAGTTGAACCTTATGTATTCTCTGTGGGTTTTGTCAAACATTTTTGCTGTGGATGATGATGCAACATGTATCATCAGTCTCAAAGCCATCATTCAAGACATCTTGTGATGTGTTTAGATGCGTCTATAATTTTTGGTTATCAGCAATCTATCAAACTACAGAATAGTGACCTGTTTGCCTTAAGTGTCTACTAGATTAATTGGTTGCAGTGTTATCTTTCAATGTGTGTATTGGAGGTTAATTCCAGTTTATTTGATGACAACTTTTCTTTTGTTTTATTATGGCCAGTAATTTGAAGGTTTGGTATAGGATGTTGCAGAAATAGAATATCTGCTTATTATTCTTCCCTTTTAAACTCTGAAGGAACAACCCGAAAGCCTGTTCAGAACATGGGAACATCTCTGCTGCTAATTCTCACGAAAGATTCTGAAAAGCTTTGAGTCATTTGAGTAGCAACCTCATCGGCTTCCTCACTGCAGTAAAGAAACCGCACTGTTATAGGAAGTTACTCAATCTGCTTTGTTCCTGTTCCCTCCATTGACTCTTTAAGGCAGGTATCAGAAATGATGCAATTATTATAGTTTACTTGTTAAGTGATTATTCTGAGAGAGATTTAATCAGATTTATGACAAACTTTACAGATCTTGAAACTGAACGGAACATAGATTTAGCTATATTCAGACATTTTAGACTGAAAAGTTTGCAGGTTATTCAGACCTGCAAAGACATTTTATTTTCGCTTAGAATCAGACCTTCATAAGTGTTTAAATTTGAGAAGAATTGCCATAGGTTATATTCAGCTTTTATTTAGTTCTGTAGAGATTCATTCATGCCGGAAGACTTTAGATTTTTTTTTTCATACATAACCGAAGAAATCCCCAGTGAGCCTCCAGATCAAGCCCACTCTATGTAGCTCCTCAGAGATGAATGAGGAAGCTGAATGTATTGGTTTCAGTGACATGCTACAAATGATTAAACGAGGGAGTTAAATATACCTTTTATGGTTTTACAAATGAGTGATTGATAAAAACCATATTAGTAATAGGAAAACAATTGGTTTGTTCACACTTCTTGTAATTGCCATGGCGAGTAAAGCAGGAAAAAACAATTTGGGGGCTCTGAAAGTTTTTCACTCATCAGGCACTGATGTTTTTAAGCCTTTATTTTTGTTTATGATGATGAAAACACATTTAGGATTAGAATATTACAGTAGGCCAATAAAAACATTTGTAATACAAAGCTAGTTTTTAATCTGTTACATGTGCCTTATTGTAACATGCATACCAATTTATTGAATGACTGTAAATTACATTTTTTGATTTATTCATTGACCTGTTACAGTGACACATTTTGCTAGGAAATAATTTGTTCCAGAAATGACTACAATAAATAATCGTACTGTTGTGAGACTATTTTCAACGAATGTAGCAATAACAATGGCATATTAATATAAACAGCATTAGGTGTCTCCATTATTGGCATTTCTTTTGTAAATTTATCCCATCTTTGCATTGCTGCCGGCCTGTGCACTGGCTCGTTTAGCACAGTAGATGCATGCCTTCCAATTTATGTGCACTAAAGTTTTAATAAAAGGAACCATTGATCACCTTTATTGGTTCCTGAACAGACTTCCAGAACCAGGACAGAGATGTCCCTGAACGATGCTACTCAGTCTAAAGAGCAACATGGCTGACGTCTTTGAGAGTTTGAGCCTCAAAAAGATGTCTGATGTCTCTCTCTTTCTTTTTTTTAAACTTTATTTTTAATGAAATTTTTATACACGACAAAACTTTACACCAACAATAAAGGAAGGCAAATAACAATAATAATAATAATAATAAAAAAAAGATTAAAATAAAAAAAATTACAACATGGTCAATGAACAGCATTCAGAACAGAGGTCACCAAGGGAGGGGGACAGCAATATATTGCATAAAAAGAAACTGAACAGACAGTGTTACAGTGTGTGAAAAGTTTCATGAAGAGACAAACAGGTGGGAGTTTCTATCCAAAATTACTGAGTCCTGCTAAACCACACAGCACCAAGCCCCAAATACCACCCCGAAAAAAACAATTTACTTTGAGTTCTTGTTTATTAACCATTTCAACCAATATTTTTGGATTTTGTTTTCCTGGAGTCTTATGAAGAAGGTAAGCATTTCCATTTCACGTATTTCTTCTACCATGCCTGACCAGTCACATAACGTTGGAGGACTCCCACTAAGCCATTTTCTTGTTATTGCTTTCTTTCCGCTATCAGTAATATTTTCAGAAGGTTCTTATCCTGAGTGTTGAGTTCATTTGGTAAATTACTTAAATACATACTTTTGAAACTGTGCTGAATTTCAAAACCAAGAATTATTTCTTTGGTTAATTTCAGCCAATAGGAACAGCCCCAGAAAATATGAAAGTGGTTAGCCATCACATTGTTACATTGTCTCCAACAATGCCCAGATTCAGCTCTGCCGGTCAGAGAAAAAGTTCTTTTAGGGGTTATGAAAAACCTAACAATATTCTTCCATGAAAATTTTCTCCAGTGACCTGAGCAAGTGGTGGTAGAGTTTGTTTGGCCTATGTTGAGCCACTCATCCTCCATCAGTGTTATTTTTGCCTCCTTTTCCCATGCATTTTTAACAAATAATGTAGACGTTTTTTATTATTTTCTAAGCACATGTATAGTCTGGACAGCTTCTTATAAGATTTACCTTTGTAAGCATCGATAAAGATGTTGATGAGGTCCTGATCATGTTATAGTTCTTATTAAAGTGGTGCCTGAGCTGCAAGTATCTGAAAAAGTCTCATTGGCAAGGTTACATTTTTCCTGTAGTTGTTGGAAACTTTCCAGAACAGTTCTAGAAGAAATCACGCGGTATGACTTCAGGCCTTTTCTGGTAAGCTGATTGAATTTTGAGTCAAGTTGTGCTGGTACAAAATCCCTATCATTCTCAACCCATCTTAATAACCTAGTTTTCTTCTCTAAAAGTGGGTTAATAAACTCTAAAGCAGATGTTGAAAGGGACTTTTGTGGAAACACATAATTCATCTGCATGTTTAGTCATGAGGTATTTATCACCCAGCAGAGCTTGCAGGGGGACATCAATTTGACTTAATTGTAGTTCTTTCCATTTTCCCTCATATCCCTCTGTATCCTCCGGAATCCCGTACACACGAATATTGTTTCTGCATGAGCGAGCTTCTTAATCAGTCAGTTTGGCTTGAATTTTATCTTGGTTGTTTGTAGCACCTCTTTCGCCGCCGCAGTCCACTCCTCCATTTCTGTCACACGTTTTAACGACTCCTCCGTTCTCTTCTATGTCCGACACAGTTCCATTTGATCTTCTCTTGAAAACTTCTTAAATCTCTCTGCATTTCTGCAGAAAGTTCTTGTGAAAGTGGCTCAGCTCTTCCTTCACGTCTGCACAGATAGCTACGATCTCTGGATATGCTTGCCTGAAGCCCTTCCATAGCCATGTGGTGGTCTGAAAAGCCTTCGTCAAATAGTGTTTTAAAACTTCTCTTGTCTGTTTCTTGTGTTTGTTTTGAATTTCCGTTACTTTTTGATGCCTTTTCCCTTTTCATCATAAAATAATCGATTTTAGAGGGTTAACTGAGCTCTATTACGCGACCGAATTGGGAGCTCTGGTTCAAACCGGAAGTCCCAATCTGTTCTCTCTCTAAATGCACACAGCAGTATGAGGATCTTGCAGCTGGAGGCCATATCTGGTGGCTTCCGCCTGAAACTGAAGAATGCAGCAACAGAGGAGAGCTGTCTGCACCTGCCTGCAACCAAACTGCCCTGCTGTCGCATATTTTGCAACATTTTGAGTTTTGTCTTCCTGTGTTCACTGTTAAAACAAAATTTCTAGTTGCGTTTTTTGTTTTTAAAGAATACTCCCGGCTTTGAAAGATAGGGAAGAGATTACAAGATTATGGATTTGAAGCTATCAAGTAACATTTTTTTTACTCTTATATGGCTGGTGTTTGTTGCATTTAATTATTAAATTAGAACAAAGTCAACACAAGAATTTTCTAGTCCTTAGAAAGTCTGATGAGACTATGGTACCTCATTGAACACCTGAAAGTAGTGTCAGTCACGCTCGTGTACTGGGACCAGTACCTGTATTTAATTCTTAAATCAAATGCGTCATTGTAGTGTGCAACTGTTGAACATAATAATATCAAAGTGTTGCTGTGAAAATATTATCACACCAACGCATGATTTTTAAATCATTAACTTGATTTAAAAATAAAATACTGGTGGAAAAAGCCTTGAAAGTAAAATTTGGCACTTTTTTTCTTTGTCTCAGTTTTTTCATAAATCTTTTATAATAAAGAATTTTTTTTTTGGGAGTTATTGCTTGAGTGTGGTTTCACATCAGTTGAGGAGATTAAGCAAAGTTACTCCCTACAGGAACGGTTGGGACAGGGTGGGGTTTAGGGAGCTGTGGGGGCTGGGGGCTCTGCAGTTTCACAGAAACAGTCATTGGGTAATATGAGCAGGAATATACAGTGAACACATGGAGAACAGGGACCAGCTGGATCCCACGCTGAGGGGGTTCCTTATTTCCCACATTGTTTGTGTTTTTGTGTGTCAGAACTATTGTTGAAACAGCAGTCACACTCAATGATTTTCCCCAAAAAAAAAAACATCAAACGGCTTGATGTTTTTTAGGTTATCTGTGGTAGGGGAGAGAAAAATTGGAGGTCAAATGACCTCAAATTCATGACCAGAGATTCTAAAGCATGATAACCGAAGATCAGACAGCATGGACTCAACTTGAGGTGATGATCAGGGTTGAAAAGTTGACTGTTCCCATTTTTTGTTTCAGATAAGATAGTAATGCCCAGTTCACACTACACAACTTTTTGCCCCAATTTTGCCCTTATCTTAGAATGTTCTGAGTTCTAATATTGTTGCTTCCGACAATCGTAACCGATCATCCTGTCGTGTGGTGTGTTACTTCTGATTGGGTCCAGTTGGTGGAACATCGGGACCGCTTTGATCTAAAATGGGGGATATTAAACGTGTTTAATCATTTTGGCTCATTCATCGCAATGTCTGGTGTTTCCCCAAATGGGAGCGAGAAGGAAGTCTGTTGAATGTGACAAGAAATCAGAAAGCGATATGACGTAAGCATGGTAGGAATCTCAAAAACAGCTGGCATGGCGCAATCGAGAGTCCGCTGGACTTCTGACATGGAAGATTGTTTGGTCGAAATGTGGAAAGAACGCAAGTGTTTTATTTAACATTTCGTCTAAAGAGTATCACAACAGAAATTACAAAGAAAGAAGCTGGAGCGAAATTGCGACGGCAATCGATGTACCCGTAATCCATTATATATTTATATATAGGATTACGTACTTTGTCTTTCAAAGAGCTAGATGTTAAACATTATTTTGAACTGGCAGGCCCTCCGAAGAGTCAAAAGCTTAGCTTTTCGGTGCTGACTTGTGACTTACAATGCTATGGTGAATGAAATGTGCTTAATTAGATCTCATAAAACCATAAGTGAAACTTTATCCTTATACGGAGCAGCATGCTATTGGATCGTTGTTGTTTTTTTAAATGAAAGATAATTATAAAATTATTGCACAGAGTACATCTGGTTGAGAAGTGCATTCCAATCTTTGGTTGAAATGGCGCATTTGATTATATTCTGCAGTCATAATACAATTTTAAACAATACAATAAGTTTCAATTAAAAGAGCTGGAATACGTGAAGCTTTTGCGGTCAGTTGGGGGAAAAAGGATAACTGCCATCAGATTTTCTATAAACGAATATGCAGGAAATGCTTTCTTCTACTTTAAGCTACTCTGATGTTTCAGTCATTCCGTTTTCTGAAACAAATGACTGTTATATTCTATAACAACATAAACACAGCAAAAAATTATAAAATTATACGTAAACAGTTAATTAAACGACAAAACCAAAAACATTAAAAACAGTATTTTTTATTAAAAAAAAAGAAAAAAAACCCTCACCTCCATGTTGCGATGCAACAAATATCATCCTTGCTCGCGATGTCTCCAGTTCTTAATCCAAAGCTTTGATTTTTGGTTCCGTCTTTTTTGGGTTAACATAAGTCTGCAAACTAAAGTTACCACTTCAACGTCGTTGTCCATGTTTGTTTGTTTACTCTAAATTCAGCTGTGGTAGCGCAGAATTTTAATTTTAAAGATTTCGTAGCTGGAATTAGAATGTCTTCGAGTGAAACCTCACACTCTACGATCGAACCCGTTACACCTACTTTACATCGGCTAGTGTGTGATCTCTCTCTCACGTTTTCAGAATCAGCCGACTTTTCTAAAATCGTGTAGTGTGAGCTGGGCTTAATACAGATTCTAGCAGTTTAGCAATTGCAGTTTTCTGACCAATCACCAATCTTTAAAAACCTCTGATTCTAATTTTGGCTAATACCGATTTGAGAAATTATAATTTTTTGTCTGTCAAATTGCTAGGGCCCTGTACACACAGAAACAAGCATGGTATATTTTTGTAAACTGTAAAGAACAAAAGTGGGCCCACGTGACAGGATTCTACACTACAAAAAAATTGGTGTAGCAGGTTTGCTGGGCCAATCGGGGCGTTCTAGCACTGCCAGAGAACAGCGTTAGAACAGCAGTTTGGTCAGTTTTTGCATGTTTCTGCACAACTGGTACACTTAATTTATTTTTAAAATACCTAGAGTCTGTTGACAACTGGTGTTATAAAACAGAAACAGTATGACTTTAAGATTTAAAGTGACATGGCGTCAAGGACAACCAAAAACTCTGCCGAACGATGCCATGTTTATTTGAAACTGGCATTCTGGAACCTGATTTTTAAAATTTTTTTTTTCAAATCGCTTCAGGTCGTCCCAAGATGCCAAATCTGCGTGGACACATCCTAAACCACAACAAGCTTTTGCGGATCCAGCTGGAATTGTCTCTGTAGATTTGGCCTAGATGTAGCAACAAAAATGCTAAGACGGCAACAGCAGCTGAATTTTCAGACCATTGCAGTGGATAAGATTGGTTTCAGATGCAAGTGTTGACCGATTGCCTAAAGTTTAAGAAATTGGGGCTGATTTATCAGTGGCTCCCTATTGGCTTAGGGGGTGAGTTTAGAGGTGAAATAACATCCTGCCAGTCTGATAATGTCTGAAAAGCATTTCTCACTTGCTCTTTCTTTGCTATAAACACCAGACATGTCTCAAAAATATCAGAAAGGATTTTACTTCAGATGGCTCTTTACATCCCCTGGTTTTTTAACACTTCAATCGTACTGTAAATTCAAAGATTTCACTCAAAAACAACACACACACCAAAGAATGTTAGCAGAGAAGCCTGTTAGTTTAGTATAATGTGCTGGTGGGAGTCAAAGTTTTTGATGACCTGTAAATATTTGGATTTTAACAAAATGTGACATGTAAATCAACAAAACAAGCAACATTTTTAATTCAATAACACTTTTTGCTGCTAAATTATTGAATAAATCGACATATTTGCTCAACAACAAATATTTGTTTTTTATCTGCTATTCAGACTCAACATCACTTTGGTGCGAAGTGCTATTATATCTATTCAGCTTTCAGGTGTTTCAGGAACACCTGATCATTCATGGAACTTCTTTGAACAAAAACTTTAGAAATGTGAGTTGTTGATGCTGATGTTTTGGGATGTCTGTGCTACTGCTGCATGTTTGGCAGCAGTAGCAAACATGCGACTCCTTGTAGCACAACTTGAACACAATAGCCTTTTCAAGCATCTCATTAGTTTGTTTTTCAAAGCATAAAATAACCCCCAGTGGACCAAGAAAAGCAGCTTTCTCATCCACAGTTGTTTCCGGATGTTGCTTGTGCATCAGATTTATGGGCGTTGTAGAAACGTGAATACAAAGGTTCCATCCATAATCTTTGTATGTTTTTTTTTTTTTAAAGTGTTAATTTTACGTA
The DNA here is from genome assembly GCF_027474105.1 of Poeciliopsis prolifica. Lineage (NCBI taxonomy): Eukaryota > Metazoa > Chordata > Actinopteri > Cyprinodontiformes > Poeciliidae > Poeciliopsis > Poeciliopsis prolifica. The sequence continues at coordinate 733,064 of NW_026562464.1, read as the reverse complement.
TTAAAATCTAGATTAAAAGGTTTAATCTAGTTCAGATTGTGAAATTTTACGCAAACAAAATTAGGTCAATGTTATAGTACAAGGATAGCTCTAATGGAAGCAAAGTTTGAATTTGATCCTAACACACACACGCACACCAGATGTATGCCTTCCTAAGTGCCTTCATTTCTCTTAGCATTGTTCATTAGCGAGAATCAATCTGAAGTTCTGAGATGGTACCACAGCACTTGTATATACACACACTGCTAATAATGGCCCCTGGGACAAACACACTCTAAAGCACACACCCTCAACCACACACACATATATAAACAGCTTCTCTAGCAAACTAACCAGTGATACCAGAAGCGCCCCGACTGGTTCCACTGTTTCCTGCCAGTGATAGAAAGTGGCAGAGAGATACAGAGGTAGGCTAACCTACCACTGTACACTGTGTGCACTACCAGCCTCAGCAGATTTTCATTTCCATATATGGTTGTAAACCAAGCAGGAGAGGGAGGGGCTGCTGTCTCACTGTCAGTTGGACATGTGACCTGGAAACAGGAAGTGCTGTGCTGCACAGCAGAAGAGAAGTAAAGTAATGAGGACTGCTGGTGTAGCTGCAGGCTGAGTGACAGGACGGGGTTTTACTCCTCCCTCCAAACCTGTGACAGACACCTCACACCCTCTGTTGGCCACAGTGTGTATACAGAGGAAATTCACAGCTTTTCTTTTTTTTTCTTTTTTTGGCGAATGCAGAACTTGCAGTTCAGAAACAGAAGTTTGAGCAGAATAAAAAATTTTAACGCTGCTTTAACGGGGTCTGTTTCATTCCGAAGCATTTAGTTCAACTCTTAAAGGGTTATTATAGTCACAAACATTTGAACGATGCTAGTCAGTTTTTGAGAATTGTAAAACCCATATTAAAACTCTCAGAATCACCAGAAATAATTATTTTTTGTGAATTTTCTTTTTCTTTTATAAATTAATGTTAATCACCTGAAAATAACAGAGTACATGTCACTGTTATCTTTCCATGCATGTTAACTACTTTTTTTGAATTCAATTTAAAAATAATAATCAAATCTATGTTTCCTCCTGTCATACCTAGATTTTAATATTAATAGATTTTAGTACCTCCTATCCAGATAAAAAGTCAAAAATTATTCTGGGTGAAACTATATCCTAATATTTTAATCTGCATGTTTATTTTAAAAGAAGCTAATACATTTCAGCACAGATCAGTCTTTGGTTTCATCAGCCTATTCACATTTTCAACTTCCTGCAATTTTAAGCGCACAGTTTTCAGGTTCCTAACACTGTAAAACATTGATATTAGTCCCAAAGACTTTTCTGTTAGCTGTACCAAAGTATTTAATACATTTCACATTATGTCACTTTATATCTTCACACTTTAATGCACTTCATTGGGATTTGATGTGTTGGCTCACGATATTTGAAAGACATCTTGTACACCCTGATACTCCACTTTACTCTGATACCCCTAAATAAATTCCATTGCAACCAAATACCTTTAGAAGTCACTGGATTTGTAATTAGTTCCAAGACTATATCGGTTTTCTTTCACTTTTGCACTGGTTGGGATTTAAGTTCAATGAAACACTTTGAATTTAATGGTTGTAATATAACGACGTGAAAAGGGTCTGGGTGTATTTGCAGTTTTACAACGTGTGCTGTAAATGTATTTGATCAGAAACACTTTCCTGAATTTTTTTTTCGTCTTATGAAGGAATTCTAACAGATTTTGTATAATCCATTGCATACGCCTAAAAGAACAGATTATTAGAGTGAGTTCTGTCGGTGATTTCTGATCTGTACTCATGTTTTGCTGTTTTGCTTGCAGGTACGCATAGCAGCTAACTTTGTCATCCATGCCCCACCAGGAGAGTTCAACGAAGTATTCAATGGTGAGTTCTCCAATTCTTTCTCATTTAACAGTAAAAAATTAATTGATCTCCACAATTTAACTTTCAAAGTTATTTTGATTCTTAATGTTAAGTTTATACAACTTTTTAAATAGGCAGTATTATGTAAAAGTAACTTTTTTGAGATTAACATCAAATTACAATGATTTTTGATCATACCTTTAGTGTTGCTTTGATTCTTTCATACATGTTTGAAAAATCCTTTAATCTCTCATGCCAACCACTTAGCTTTGGCGAACATAGCACCACCTTTGAGCTAATCCTTAGAACTGCAGTCTCACAGAGAGTCCCTCACCTGCGACTTCCCCTTAGACTAGCCAGCAGGATTAGCAAACATCTGTTGGTACTGCAAGTCTGTTCAGCTCATTATAGGAGCTACTTCCCATTGCAGCCCTGGTAAAAATGTTGTTTATGGATTAATAGTGGAACGATGTTGTGATGACTTTCTGAAGGCAGAGTTACAGAATAAGCAGGAGTTTTTAAAGAGACAGCGGCCCAATTTCAAGGCATTAAATTACAAAGTCAAATTTCTTTTAAGCCATATTTGACATATTCAGCATTTTTATAACTGAAGGCAACATAGCTACTAGAAATGTGCCTAGAAAACACATACTGCCCCTTCAACAATTCATCATCACATAATTTAAATATTACCATGCTGCAGAAGAAAACGGCTTTCATGTTGTGATTTCTGAGTCTGATGTCCTGGTCAAATGTATACATTTACCTATAAAACATCCCCATACCTCATTTCTTTTTCCGTTCCTGAGGTTTCAGTCTGAGGCTGTTTAAAAGCTGTGGACTGCAGAAGTCTTTTGTTCCTATCTGACTCTTCTGTTGATAGACGGCGATGACATCGCCACAGACATGTTGCTGCTAGTCAGAATGGCAAGTACACACTCACAGTGTACTGTAAACACTTGCTAGATTAGAATTGTAGATTTCTTTGTATATTTGCAGTAAACACACAACCAAAACCCCCAGTTTCATATCATTTTGTGCGTCATACACTAGATCCATCAAGATCTCAGGCTCTGAGTGCTTTCATATAATGCAGTTGAGATTGCGGAACCAATGGAGTCTTAGGGCCAGGTTAAGGATTTTTTTTAATATTTATTTCTGAAATAAGCTATTAATATTATGAGAAAAAAGTTTTATGACTAAGTTGTAGTTATGCAATAACAAAATCATAAGAAAGCTGACTCACCTCACTATAACGAAATTTAGCAAATGGTATAAATAAAGTTGATTGGCATAATATCAGCAGAATAAAGTTGTAATAATACCAGAATTGTGTGTCAATTGTGTACAGACAAAGTAAAGGTATCAAAGTTTTTATAAATTGCTGTACAGAACCTGTTTTCAGTCGAGAATGCTACATTCATTTTTTTTAACAAGTCCAAGAGTTGTTGAATTTACATAAGAAACCGTGAAGCGGAGCCATGCCACACAGCATTATGTTGTCTCATTGTGTGCAGAGCAAGAACCTTTCCCTCTTTAATAACCTCAACCTTTTATTGCACATTTTGCTGTAACAGATGGCAGTGTGTCAATGTTTTCCCTCTTTTTGTCCCACTGCTCCCACCGATACAACAGAGAATGAGATGCTTTCGCCAATTGCAACTCAGTCTCCACAACACAAGCTTGTGCTTGTGACCTCTAGGGATTTTAAGTGTGTTTTGGCATCACAAATTCCTACCATGATCTGTTGGCACGTCTGAGGAACACTGGAGGACGTGGGGGAGAAGGGATCTGTCAGCAGCTTATCACAGTCTGACAGACACCCGCAAGAACAGACCCCTCCGTTCCCCAGCACTTTGCTCACTTTGATCTGTTAGTAATTTTGAACCCTTTTCCACTTAGCTAATTTAGCATGTCTGCTTCTGTTCCTCTGGCATAAATCCTGTAAAGACTGATGGGAGGTGAATTTGTGTTTGTGACATGGAGCTGCAGCCTGTGCCTTTACCTTTTTCCCTCTATTTTTCTCCTCAGATGTGCGATTGCTGCTCAACAATGACAATCTTCTCAGGGAGGGTGCAGCACAGTAAGTCTATTTTGTCAGGACATTTAGAGGCCTCTGAAGTTTCCATGCAGTAAATATTCAGTTGCTGGCTCATGGCCAATTAATGCTCAGCAGAGGAGGGCTTAAGAATTACATTGTCAGAAACTTAGTTCAGAATCTTTGTAGAGCAGTGCTCTGATTATTTTGAAAAGAAAATAAGTTAACAGATGATTAACAGTGATCCTTTTAGCCATGAGTGGCCATTTTCTTCCTAATCCATCACATTGTCTTGATCAGCAACTAAAATATGACTTTATATTCAGAGAATGGATTAATATAGGGTGTAAATTGTATTAATAACAAAATTGTTTATTTTCATCTTTTAGTGCTTTTGCACAGTACAACTTGGACCAGTTTACTCCGGTGAAAGTAGAGGGCTACGAAGAACAGGTGAGCTCCCGTTTCGCTCAACCATGAGAAAAGTAAAAGAACAGGAATTCAGTTTTAGTGTGGTGATTTATTTTCTGCCTTTCTAACATTGTCTAAATCAGTGTTTAAATCTGGTGATTGGCTGGTACCACCACCATTTTGATCATTTATTTTGGGACAGACAGTCTTTGAGGTTGGAAGGCCTTCCTCAGGGAGTCTGCGCATCATTCTTAAGTTAATTTGTGTAAAATTAAAGCCTTAAAATATCTTAAGTTAATTTAAAAACTATATGGCATTTATGTTATTCATGTGTGATCAATTTTGGCAGCTCTATTGAATCTTGTATATTCTGTTTTTTTTTGTGTGTTGTTTTTTTTTTTTTCTTCTTTTTTTTATTCAAAATGTTGATTCACACTCTGACATCTTTGTATTCTATTACTTGAGGTGATTGAGGCAACTAGTAGTCAAGTTCTAATATTCTAATATACCTTTGCTAACTAGCTGTTTTGCATGTATCATTGCATATATATCTTAAACCTAAAACTGCCAGATGATTTGAATCATTTTTAACTTAACTGTAGGTAAGAAAACCTGAAGCAAATACAGTTGATATTTAGACGAGTGACTTGTAATTTGTGCACTTTTCTTTTGTTACCCAGAATTCTATTTGAGAACCTGGCTATCATAAACTGTCAAACAAGATCACATTATTTTTTTTGAAAACCATTTCAGCCGCTTGTTGCTGTCACTTAGTTCCTGTGATGTGACAAATAAATGTTCTGTAATGATTGCAGCGTATTGTGTAACAATGTCATCATGTCCCTGTGTTCTTTATCGACGCCTGAAATTCCCCTGTCAGACACCCAGCAGGCTGAGCTAAGAGTTGAGCTGGAAGGCGCATGGAAAGTTCAGGCTGACGTCTATGTCTTCAGTTTTTTTTTTTTTTTTTTTTTTAATGGAATATATTTTTCTTTGCCTCAATAAAACGGATTAGTTTTGTTTTCTTGTTTCTCCCCCTCTTTCTTTGCCTCCACACCGTGGTTCAGGTCTTAATTACAGAGCATGGTGACCTTGGGAACGGCCGGGTCCTGGACCCAAAGAATAAGGTCTCCTTCAAGTTTGACCACCTGAGGAAGGAGGCCAGTGACCCACGCCCGCATGATGTTGATGGCACTATGGAAGGCTGGAGGAGCGCCGTGGACTCTGCCGTCAGGGCCTACGTCAAGGAGCACTACCCTAACGGAGTGTGCACCGTAAGTTCATCCCTCTTCTTGGAGCCAGCAGCAGATGTTTAGTTTTTAAAAGCTGGGCATTACACTGAGTAGAGTTTTATTGCAACATTCTTACTACATGTTCTTTAATGAACAACATTTTAACCTGTTTCTGTTTTTCCTTCAGATTTATGGAAAAACCATCGACGGGCATCAAACCATCATTGTGTGCATTGAGTGCCATCAGTTTCAACCCAAAAATTTCTGGTACGTCTCAAACTGTTTAAAAGTTCAAGGGGCAGTGTTATGTAAAATTGACATTTTTGAGCTTCACATCATGTTATGCTATTCCCTCACCAAAAACATACCTGGAGTGTTGTCATGATTGTTTTATGCATGTTTGAGAACTCCTTAAATCTCCTGTGGCAGCCATACCGCTGTGCAAAACACCTGGGTGAACCGAGCACCACAGTTTCCAAGCTTCCACTTGAGCAGCACTCCACCTGACTTCCCCACTCTGCTCCGTCAGACTAGCCAGTAGCAATTAGTAAATACTTGGTGGAACTCAGGTGAGCTCATGATAGGGGTTACTTCTCGATGCAACGTTGTTAAAGGGTTAATAGAGGAGTCATGTTGTGATGACTTCCTGCAGGTGAAGTTTCAAGCTTTACATAGTCAAATTTCTTATTAGTCATATTTAATATATATATGGCATTTTTATAACTGAACTTCACAGGGTACCTAATTGTGTTATAAAATGGCACAATGTGCCTGGAAAATGCACATTATTCCATGTTTAATTTCCCCCTTTGATTGTGATGCATTAGATCCACTGAGCATTACACTGATTATGCTTATTTTTAGCACATGCTGATTTTCAAGACAACCTCAGACTCTGCATAATGTGTGTAAAATGTGTGTAAAACTTTTAAGGCTAATACAATGATTATCAGAGGACTTTGAAAACTCAGCAGCAGTGCTGAGTTGTTTCTCATTGTGTTAATCTAATTGGATAAGAGATGGCTAAATCCTCTTTGCTGCTGGGTTTTACTGAGCTTAGGTGTTGTTTGGGGTAATGATCCCACAAGTCTTGTGACTGCTACCACTGACTGTTCCCTCAGGAGAAAGGGGAGAAATTTTAATGTAAACATATATTAAAGATTTTCAAGCTATAAAATCCGAACTGCAAGCGGTCCGCTCCGAAATAGCTAATAGACCTAAGTAGAATCAGAACTTTCCTGAGTTGGAATGACACTTCCACTGTCAGTGGAAGTGACAATCACTAGTGTCAGTATTTACACACAAATCAAACAAAAATGTATTAAATGTCCTTACATTAAACATACTCTTCATTTAGGCCCACATTTGTGTGTGATTTATTTATTTTTTTTCTGTCCATTCTCTTTATAATGTTTTAGAAAACAGTGTCTTTAGTAAGAGGCTTTTTTAAATTTGGTCTAATACAGGCCGCTACAGATATTTTTGCCGACAGCAATTACGGCAATAACTTTATGAAAAAGTTTTTCTTAATTAGTTACAATATTTAATTTCCCTTTGGGATCAATTAAGTATTTTTGAATTTAGTAATCTAATTTTAAAGAATTTCATTACATGTAAGCAAAAATCATCATAATTAATTGAAATAAAAGCCCTCACCATATCATCTGTTAGTAATTGCTCTAAATAATGTGTAATGAACATAGCAATAAAATTCCTGAAATAAATAGATTTTTCTATGATATGACGGCAATGAACCTTGCGAGCCACATAAAGACAGTTACAAAGTCGGCCTTCTATCACCTGAAGAACATCTCCAGGATTAGAGGACTAATGTCTCAGCCAGATCTAGAGAAACTCATCCATGCGTTTATCTTTAGTCGCATTGATTATTGTAACAGCATCTTCACAGGCCTGTCCAACAAATCAATCCTCCAGCTGCAGCTGATCCAGAAGCTGCTGCTCCTGTTCTCACTAAAACCAGGAAGATAGAGACATAACAGCAGTTTTAAAGTCCCTCCACTGGCTCCTTGTAGCTCAAAGAATAGACTTTAAAATACTGTTGTTAGTTTATAAATCACTGAACGGTTTAGCACCACAATACATCAAAGATCTGCTGTTGTTGTATCAACCTTCCAGACTCTCAGGTTCTGGTTCTGGTTCTGGTTCTGCTCTGCATCCCCAGAACCAGAACCAAGAGAGGAGAAGCAGCTTTCAGTTTCAATGCACCAAAAATCTGGAGCAAAATTCCAGAACAAAGTAAAACAGCAGAAACCCTGACTTCCTTTCCTAAAAACACACCCTGTTAGGATTGTATTTGAAACGTAATCAATTAAAAATATAATGATGGAACAATGTATTGTTTATTCTGTTGCATAATTGTGTTTTTGTGTTTATGATGTAAAGCACTTTGAAATGCCTTCCTGCTGAAATGTGCTATACAAATAAAATTTGATTGAATGATTTATTGAATTGTGACAGTAATTAATTGTTATTGTTTTTGTATTTACATGCAGGAATGGACGCTGGAGGTCAGAGTGGAAGTTCACCATCTCTCCCTCCACCACTCAAGTGGCTGGAATCATGAAAATCCAGGTATCTGACTTGCTCTTTCTTATTGGTGAATCTGACTTTGACAGCAAGTTGAGCGCTGAATCAGAAACAACAGGCATTGGGCCTTTCAGCTGCTTTTCTTTCTTTGGGAAACTAGTTTCAAACATGTTAAAAATTCTCATAATTGAATATTATTTCTTCTCTTTTTTTTTTTTTTCCAAGATATGTGATAAAAGTAGGAAAAACTGAAGCACTGGGCATAATATATGTACACTTTAGCCTCAGATGGAATACCTTGTACATATCTCCAGATCTGTGTTGAATATTTATGAAGACTATTAAGGTAAACTCATTCCATTATACATAATGATTTAGAACAGCGGTATGCTCTCCCATTCTCCTGTATGGGTCACATTGAAGATATTTGTATTTTGTCTAGGCTCCCTTTTCCATATCACATGCTGCTTATGAATCATCTTTTGACAATCACTAGGAGGGAGGGTTGCTCTGATGCAAGCCTATCAGCAAACTCACTCACCTGGAGAGAATTTAAATGGAAAAAAATAATCATCAGATTCTTCAGAAGGCCACATGGTGTCCAAAACAAGCTTGACTGCTCTCGTTTCATTCTGAAGAAGGTGTGGAAGCTGTACTGATAATTACAGTCATATGCTGGTCACATCCCAAATTTAGTAAATATTGGTGTCATGTCTTTGAAAGAGTTCTTTCAACCGAATGTCCCACAAGATTCTGCATTGTCTTTAAGAACTGTAACCAAAAAATAAAGGAAGAGCTAAAATGTTGTTTCTCTGCTTTGCTTTCAAAAGCAGAACTATTAAAGGATAAAATTAGACCTCTCATCCCGATGGAATATACATTGATCAATACTGATTTAGAAACTCATTTTCATCTAGTGAAAAAATAATTCAATAACTTATGAGTTGGTGACTCACTTAGTGCCATCTTTTCACTTTGTTTCTGTTTTTTTTTGTTTGTTTGTTTTTATTGTCTTTTAAAACATTTCTTCAGGTGACTTCCAGAAAGATGGATTGAAATTATTAGTACTGTTGTTAAAAATAAATTAAATTAAATTTAAGGAAGGGAAGTGCAACATATCATCACCAACTTAATATATTTTTAGCATATTTGCATCAATCTGATAAATAAAACTGGACTAATATCAACTTCTGATATTTATTTCCATCTGATCAATCAGATTTTATTTGTATAGCACAATACAGCAGCAGGGCATTTCAAAGTGCTTTACATCATGCCAAACACAAAAACAAAGTCATGCAACATAGAATCAGCAATCAAAACATGACATTAAGTCAAGTTAAGTCTAAAGTTCGACTCTAAACAGATGGTTTTTCAGTTGAGATTTAAAGGAAGTCAGGGTTTCTGCTGTTTTACTTTGTTCTGGAAGTTTGTTCCAAATTTTTGGTGCATTGAAACTGAAAGCTGCTTCTCCTCGTTTGGTTCTGGTTCTGGGGATGCAGAGCAGAACCAGAACATGACAGTCTGGAAGGTTGATACAACAACAACAGCAAGTTGATACAACAAACCTCCCAGGTTTCAGGCTGATTGTTAGTTTTTAGTTGTAATAACTGAAGTTGTGCATTGACTCTGGATCTATAGCTCTAGATCGGCCCTCTTTAGGTACAAAAATAATAACTTCAGTTTTGTTTCTGTTCAGCTGGAGAAAGTTTTGGCACATCCACACATTTATCTGTTCCAAGCATTTATTCAGTGATTGGATGGGGTCAAAGGTCACCTGGTGACATTGTAATGTAGAGCTGAGTATCATCGGCATAATTATGTTAGCTAATATTATTTCCTGTAATGACCTGAGCTAGTGGGAGAATATAAATATTAAAGAAGAGGGGTCCTAGGATTGAACCTTGCAGTACCCACATGTGACCTTTGACCTCTTTGAGAAGTTTCCAGTTGAAACAAAGAAATCCCTGTTCTTTATGTAAGATACAAAGCAGTCGAGCACCGAACCAGAGAGTCCCAGTCAATTCAGTAATATGTCAAAAGCTGCACTGAGGTCCAACAGAACCAGCACTGTCCAACAGAATCTCCCACAGTCCATATTTATATGGATATCATTGAACACTTTTACGAGGGCAGTATCCGTGCTGTGGTGAGCACAAAAACCAGACTGGAAGGAGTCAAAGCAGTTGGTCATCATGAGGAAACTATTTAAGTGTTTACAAACAGTTTTTTCAATAACTTTGCTGATGAATGATTGTCATTTGTTTATAGAGGGGAGGGAGGGAGGTTGGTTCTTTGATAGTGATGCAACAAAGGATTGTAAGGCAGGAGTAAGGCAGTGGTGATATGAGCAAAGTGGTCAAAACTGTAGTGAAGCATGTGTATACTGTTTATATGTATATTCAGTATATATATATGTGGCCATGACAGCATTATTAAGGTCAGATATTAGACCAAATCTTCATATTGGTTCATCCCCAGTTGGAGATTTGCATGTCTAATGCTGTATGTCGTTTTTTACCATATTGTTTCTGTACATTCCATCCATCGTCTGACGCTTATCCAGGGTCGGGTCATGGTGTAGCAGCTTAAGACGGGAGGCCCAGACTTCCCTCTCCCCAGCCACTTCTTCCAGCTCCTCTGGGGGTTTTAATGTTTTCTGATGTAACAAAGGATTTCTAGCTGCTGTTTGATCAGAGAAGAAGTCATCAACTGCCATAGAGGCTGAACTATGCCATCAGGTCAGACACAGAGTGACCTGATTATCTTTCATCTGTTCAGGTTCATTACTATGAGGATGGAAATGTTCAGCTGGTGAGCCACAAAGAGGTTCAGGAGTCCATGTCTGTTTCTGTAAGTATGTCTGCAAACCTGTCTTACACTAATTTTAATCTCCGAGTTGTCAGTGAATAAGTCCAGATTTTTACAGTGATGGTTTTCTAACATGAAAATGTTTCCATGGGGATTCTTTTTTCACTTGCACAGTAGAAATGAAAGCCAGTTTTCTTAAAATCCTAAGCTTGTTCTAAAACAGATGATGAATGTGTTTTTGTTCTTTTAGAATGAGGCTTCAACTGCGAAGGAGTTTGTTAAGATCATGGAAGCTGCAGAGAATGACTATCAGGTATGTTAGTGGTGGGAAACTGACCTTTCACCCCTTTGTGGTATTCATATTCAGAACATGTGACTGGAATGAGCTGTCCAGAATAAAAGGAAAAAAAAGCACTATTGATCAGTGAATGCAACATAAGAAAAACACTCCAGTGTGGAATTGTCACTGCAGCAGCACAATGCAACCACAAAGCTTTTAGAAAGGAAACTATTTGTTGAAACAACTGTACAAAGGATAAAATCTTTAAAATTTTAGAGATTACAGTCTGTGATGGTTACAGTGTGTTATCTGTTCACACTTGCACAAGTGTGCTAATGTTATTTAAGCATTATTGTGTTTTCATTTTTAAATTCTCAAATTCTTCTTTCTCACACAAAGTGTGATGTCTCCCCTAGCATTTATACCTCCTTATACTTCTGGATTCTTCTTGTTATTATAAAAGCAATTGATCATCACTAACTAACTTTCGGTTGTTTTGTGGAATATTGGCTTGATATTACTATGTCTTTCTTTTTGTGACGGTAACATTTTTAAATATTTTTTAGTAATTTTCACATCTTCGAGGAAAATTGAAGTCAGCCAAAATTGATGATGGCAGATCTGAACTTTACAAAATTAACTATCATAGTTTATCTCTTCCTATACGTTAAACCCAGTTGTTACGGCTCACACAACACTAGTGACAATGTTAGAACAAATAACGTCCTAAGAACGTCGTTCGGGGTAAAAAATCCTGTAGTTTGAACTATTGCATCATTCAGTCGGATTCTTCTCTATTTAAATCTAATTATTACTGAAGAGCAATAAACTATACAGACTTCATAATCTGCACTCTTTTGGTTGAATGCAGTATTCATTTCCACTTTGGCTTTATGTTGTTTAGTTTTTATTCAAGTACATTTATTGTGAATGGAGACTGAGAATCTATTTAGCTTTTGGTTTTGGTTGTTTTATTTATTTTGTGTATCAGTCTCAGTGTTAAGTGTTCTTTTGAAAGTAAAGTATATCTATCTTTGGGAGGAAATCGCATGTATTATTACGTAATTTCCATTAAATCAGTGTAAAAAGGTCTTCAAACAATATTATCGTTTATTGCAATAATTTTTTGAGACAATTAATCGCCCAGCAAAATCTGTTATCGTAACAGCCATAAATCTATCTCATCAGAAAGATGATGATACATTCATGTCAGGAATATGTTTTTAGGCTGAGGGAAAAAAAAGAAAAAATAATTGATTTAATTTTATGTTTATAAATCTGCATTGCCAATCTCCTGGAAAATACTGATTCATATTTGTTAATAATTCAGCCTTTGATCTAAGTTTGTCACATTAGTTCTCCTTCCTGTATTACCATTATATATTCACTTACTCTTCCTGTCCTATTTCAGACGGCCATTAATGAGAATTACCAGACCATGTCGGACACTACCTTCAAAGCCTTACGCCGCCAGCTTCCTGTGACACGCACCAAGATCGATTGGAACAAGATCCTGAGCTACAAGATTGGCAAGGAGATGCAAAATGCTTAAAAAGAAAAAAAAAAACAGCAGAGAAGAAAACAGACAGATCCCCTCGACCCCTCACCCCCCTCTCAAACAATGTTGCATGACTGGATAGTTGTATTGTCTTTGTACAAAAATTAGAGAAAACAGGAACAAAGAAGGGTTTGGTCTCACAGCCAGAAGTTATCCTATACCTTTCTTTACATGCACTGTATTATTGGATCCATGATGACAAAAGTTTAGCGTATTTGGGGAAAGATGAAAACCAAAATCTAGAGGAAGCATTGGAAGACAGGGGAAAAAAGGAGCAAAAACAAACTGAAGTTTTATTACCACACATGCAATTTCTGAGTGAGGCCACACCTTTTATTTTGACCTGATAAGATACAGATTGAATTTGCAGATGTGGTTAAAAATAAATCCTTTTTTGGGAGACATTTTATATTTTATTTTATTTTTTCTTTACGAAAGAGCCCAGATATTACGGCTGAAATAAACGAGTCCTTTCACTTCACTGTCAATGTTCCGTGCAGTCAAGTGCTTAAAGCAAAACAAAATAAACGGTTTTGTGTTCATCTTTGGCACAATCAGCCAACATTTACAGACACTCAATGTTTTTGTTCCTTCATTTTGGTACTTTGCCTCACTGTCTGTCCTATATGTGAGATCTCAACTTCGCAGTGCTCCTAGCCTTTTTGACTTGACATTGTTTGAACTCTCACTCAGTGCAGAGAGGTTGGGCCACTTCAACAAGCTTAATTAACAAGACATCAGTCGCTCAATAATGTGCTTAATGTCCAATTTACAATAAAACAAAAAAATCATCACTTTTTCTTCTCCAGTGCTTATTTTTTATTAAAAAAAAGCAGAACCTGACTGTATTATATAAACGAGGCACACTGTAATATATTCCTGTATGAAACAGTCTGTCAGTTTGGTGATTTATTTCCATGAGATTAACTGTAATTCAGTCACAATTATGTTGCATTAAATGACAAATTTTCTATTTACTGACTCACTCCTAATTTCTGAAAACATTTACCGTGTTTGTGACTTCACAGTACTCTGCAGCGCAGCATGATTGTTAAATGTCACCCAGTTACTGTCACGAAGACTCAATCTAACACATGCCAGAACTTGTAGAACTGCTTCATAAACTGTACAACACTACATCAGTTCATTAAAGTTTCTAATTCAATTCAGTTTATTTCTATAGCACCAATTCGCAACAAGTGCACTTTACAAAAGGCAAGTCATTTCAATTCAGTCACCCATGCATTCTAGTTAAACAGTGCAATGTGTTTATACAGATTAGATTAAAAAGTTTCTACCTAAACATAGCAACAATCGCTTCTGCTGTCATTGACTATACAGCAGGGGTATCGAACTCCAATCCTCAAGGGCCACTGTCTTGCAGTTTTTAGTTGTGCCTTAGATACAAAACACTGGAATGAAATGGCTTAATTACCTCTTCCTTGTGTAGATCAGTTCTCCAGAGCCTTGCTAATCACCTAATTATTCTATTCAGGAGGTGCAGCAAAGGCACATCAAAACGTTGCAGAGCAGTGGCCCTCCAGGACTGGAGTTTGACACCTGTGCTTTACAGCAAACCCTCATACCATATATGCATCCAGTGATGTGGAGAGGAAAAACTTACCTTTACAGGAAGAAACCTCTAGCAGAACCAGAACAATACAAGAGACCATATACCATTAATGATTGGGGTTTAAAAAGACAGAATACAATGTACAAGAAGAAACTGATGAATTGATGCTGGATTATTTTGATGTTCATGAAAGTAAGAATTTAAAAGAAGAGGGAGAATTAAAGCTGCAAGCAGCCTCGAACGGCCCTCGCAGCCAAGCGCCGCTCCGGCCTATTGCCACCGCGGGGTATTAGCAACCATCGCCTCACGCCAGCCACCACAGAAGCTCTCACGCAGTTTTCTGCGCCTCCGCCCGCACCGCGGAAGCTGTTGCTCAGTTTCCATCAACGCTGCCCACGTGCTAACACAGAAGTTGTTGCGCAGTTTCCGCGCCCGTCCACCAGGTGGTACGCATCGATGCGTTCGGCTGCGCTCCTTGACGATGCCAAAAAAATGTGGTGCAGATTCATTGGTTTAGCGAGGAAATATAGCTGGCGGATTAATGTAGGGGGCGCAGTGGAGTCAAACTACGTTTCAATGCTGTTTTGCTCTTTAGAGGTCAACAAAGGTCATACGTATCCAATTTGGCGTCAGTCGGAAGATCCACATGTAATTTACAGCCGATCATATGCACATGGCGAAGTACTACAGTTCGTAATTTTTCATCATTTTCAGCTGTGTTTCTAAAGCACTCTATTTCATTGTTGGAGTAATTCTTACTCAGAGTGGCGAATTACTGAAATGGTTTGTAAGAAGTAAGAAAACGCTACATTTACTGCATGATTTAATTCAACAAAAATTATCTGAGACATTTCTATCCTTTTAGAAATTTCATGGCAACGCTCTCACAAAGTTTTCGCGCCCATCCACCCATGGATCTGTTTATCATCGGTGGAGGAACACTGACACCTACTGGCGAAATACTGATATTGTTCTTCATCCTGTTTATCTGCCGTTTCATTTGTGGAGCAATACTGACCCCAAGTGGCGAATTACTGAAATGGTTTATAAACGGCAAAAATGGGATCAAAATCTGAACTTCAATCTAAAATGGCCGACTTCCTCTGGGGTTTAGACCATGGCTCCAAGAGACTTTTTTGTAAGTCCTGACATGGTACACATGTGTACAAAGTTTCGTAATTGTAGGCTAAAGCATGGCTTGGGGCTGATCATTTAAAATTTTCTAGGGGCGCTATAGAGAAATTAGGCCACACCCTACAAATATTGTGATGGATTCCTGTCGGGGAGTGGATGAAGATCCATCCTTGTGAGTTTGGAGCAGCTGCGCCCAAAAATGTGGAATTGAGAGCCAAACGTATGGCGATGGCGTTACAGGTCACTTCGCCACGCCGCCACGCCCAGCTGCTCCATCGAAGCTGGTCGGGGTTGGAATCCTCAACACACCAACATGTCTTCTGTGTCTGGGCACAGTTTCATATTGATGAGGTCAAAGGGGTCAGATAGCGACCATTCAAAGTAAAACATGACACTTCCTTTTCTCAGGGGGCGTGGCCTAAGTGATGCCATCATTCGACCATAGGGTATTGTAGGAGACCCGATGATGATCAATCACAGAAACTTTGGTGCCTCTGTGAGTTTCTGTGTAGGAGATATAGCAGTTTATTTTTTTACGGCGAGTAGGTGAACTTTGACCCCTCCTAACCCCCCTTCAGCATTCTCAAAAACTCACCGTTTTGATAACTTTAGATGGGACATGCCTTATGAACAGACTGACCGAGTTTGAAGCCGATCAATCGAAATCCCTAGGAGGAGTTCGATGAAATACGGAGGCTGTAAACGGCAAAAATGGGGTCAAAATCTGAACTTCAATCTAAAATGGCCGACTTCCTGTGGGGTTTAGACCATGGCTCCAAGAGACTTTTTTGTAAGTCCTGACATGATACACATGTGTCCAAAGTTTCGTATTTGTAGGTTAAAGCATGGCTTGGGGCTGATCATTTAAAGTTTTCTAGGGGGCGCTATAGAGAAATTAGGCCACGCCCACCAAATATTGTGATGGATTCCTGTCGGGGAGTGGATGAGGATCCATCCTTGTGAGTTTGCAGCAGCTGGGCCCGAAAATGTGGAATTGAGAGCCAAACGTATGGCGATGGCGTTAGAGGTCACTTCGCCACGCCGCCACGCCCACCTGCTCCATCGAATCTGGTCGGGGTTGGAATCCTCAATACACCAACATGTCTTCTGTGTCTGGGCACAGTTTCATGTTGATGAGGTCAAAGGGGTCAGATAGCGAAGGTCCACAGTAAAAACATTACACTTCCTGTTCTCATGGGGCGTGGCCTAAGTGATGTCATCATTCGACCATAGGGTATTGTAGGACACCCGATGATGAACAATCACAGAAACTTTGGTGCCTCTGTGAGTTTCTGTGTAGGAGATATAGCAGTTTATTTTTTTATGGCGAGTAGGTGAACTTTGACCCCTGCTAACCCCCCTTCAGCATACTCAAAAACTCACCGTTTTGATAACTTTAGATGGGACATGCCTTATGAACAGACTGACCGAGTTTGAAGCCGATCAATCAAAATCCCTAGGAGGAGTTCGATCAAATACCAAGGCTGTAAACGGCAAAAATGGCCTCAACATTGGACCTTCAATTCAAAATGGCCGACTTCCTGTGATACTTGCACTATGACATTAATTGTAAATTTTGAGCATCTTGGGAAGCTCTACAAGTGTACCAAATTTCATGTCTCTACAATGAAGTAAGTGAATAGGAAAGGGTCCTTTGAAAATTTCTAGGTGGCGCTATTGAGCCATTTCTTGTGGAATTTTTGCGATGACTTTAAAATACGTAAATTTTAAACAGGCTTGAGTCCTCCGCCAAGTTTGGTGAGTTTTTGAATATGATAAAGCCCCCAAAAAGCCAATTCATTTGGAGGGAGAATCATAATAATAATTAAAGCTGCAAGCAGCCTCGAACGGCCCTCGCAGCCAAGCGCCGCTCCGGCCTATTGCCACCGCGGGGTACTAGCAACCGTCGCCTCACGTCAGCCACCACAGAAGCTCTCACGCAGTTTTCAGCTCCTCCGCCCGCACCGCGGAAGCTGTTGCTCAGTTTCCATCAACGCTGGCCACGTGCTAACACAGAAGTTGTTGCGCAGTTTCCGCGCCCGTCCACCAGGCGGTACGCACTGATGCGTTCGGAGGCGCTCCTTGACGATGCAAAAAATGTGGTGCAGATTCATTGGTTTAGCGAGGAAATATAGCTGGCAGATTAATGTAGGACCCGCAGTGGAGTCTGAACTTCAATCTAAAATGGCCGACTTCCTCTGGGGTTTAGACCATGGCTCCAAGAGACTTTCTTGTAAGTCCTGACATGGTACACACGTGTACAAAGTTTCGTAATTGTAGGTTAAAGCATGGCTTGGGGCTGATCATTTAAAATTTTCTAGGGGGCGCTATAGAGAAATTAGGCCACACCCTACAAATATTGTGATGGATTCCTGTCGGGGAGTGGATGAAGATCCATCCTTGTGAGTTTGGAGCAGCTGCGGCCAAAAATGTGGAATTGGGAGCCAAACGTATGGCGATGGCGTTACAGGTCACGTCGCCACGGCGCCCACGCCCAGCTGCTCCATTGAAGCTGGTCGGGGTTGAAATCCTCAATACACCAACATGTGTTCGGTGTCTGGTCACAGTTTCATGTTGATGAGGTCAAAAGGTTCAGATAGCGACCGTTCACAGTAAAACATGACACTTCCTGTTCTCAGGGGGCGTGGCCTAAGTGATGTCATCATTCGACCATAAGGTATTGTAGGACACCCGATGATGATCAATCACTGAAACTTTGGTGCCTTTGTGAGTTTCTGTGTAGGAGATATAGCAGTTATTTTTTATGGGGAGTAGGTGAACTTTGACCCCTGCCAACCCCCCTTCAGCATACTGAAAAAGTCACCGTTTTGATAACTTTAGATGGGACATGCTTTATAAACAGACTGACTGAGTTTGAAGCCGATCAATCGAAATCCCTGAGAGGAGTTCGATCAAATACGAAGGCTGCAAACTGCAAAAATGGGGTCAAAATCCGAACTTCAATCCAAAATGGCCGACTTCCTGTGGGGTTTAGACCATGGCTCCAAGAGACTTTTTTGTAAGTCCTGACAAGGTACACACGTGTACAAAGTTTCGTAATTGTAGGTTAAAGCATGGCTTGGGGCTGATCATTTAAAGTTTTCTAGGGGGGCTATAGAGAAATTAGGCCACGCCCACCAAATATTGTGATGGATTCCTGTCGGTGAGTGGATGAGGATCCATCTTTGTTAAATTGGAGCAGCTGGGCCCAAAAATGTGGAATTGAGAGCCAAACGTATGGCGATGGCGTTACAGGTCACTTCGCCACGCCGCCACGCCCATCTGCTCCATCGAAGCTGGTCGGGGTTGGAATCCTCAATACACCAACATGTTTTCTGTGTCTTGGCACAGTTTCATGTTGATGAGGTCAAAGGGGTCAGATAGCGACCGTTCACAGTAAAACATTACACTTCCTGTTCTCAGGGGGCGTGGCCTAAGTGATGTCATCATTCGACCATAGGGTATTGTAGGGCAGCCGATGATGATCAATCACAGTAACTTTGGTGCCTCTGTGAGTTTCTGTGTAGGAGATATAGCAGTTTATTTTTTTACGGCGAGTAGTTGAACTTTGACCCCTGCTAACCCCCCTTCAGCATACTCAAAAACTCACCGTTTTGATAACTTTAGATGGGACATGCCTTATGAACAGACTGACCGAGTTTGAAGCCGGTCAATGGAAATCCCTAGGAGGAGTTCGATCAAATATGAAGGCTGTAAACGGCAAAAATGGGCTCAAAATTGGACATTCAATCCAAAATGGCCGACTTCCTGTGATACTTGCACTATGACATTAATTGTAAATTTTGAGTATCTTGGGGAGCTCTACAAGTGTACCAAATTTCATGTCTCTAGGATAAAGTAAGTGAATAGCAAAGGGTCATTTGAAAATTTCTAGGTGGCGCTATTGAGCCATTTCTTGTGGGATTTTTGCGACGACTTTAAAATACGTAAATTTGAACCAGGCTTAAGCCCTCCGCCAAGTTTGGTGAGTTTTTGAATATGATAAAGCCCCAAAAAGCCAATTCATTTGGAGGGATAATAATAATAATTAAAGCTGCAAGCAGCCTCGAACGGCCCTCGCAGCCAAGCGCCGCTCCGGCCTATTGCCACCGCGGGGTACTAGCAACCGTCGCCTCACGCCAGCCACCACAGAAGCTCTCACGCAGTTTTCAACGCCTCCGCCTACACCGCGGTAGCTGTTGCTGAGTTTCCATCAACGCTTCACACGTTCCAACACAGAAGTTGTTGCGCAGTTTCCGCGCCCGTCCACCAGGCGGTACGCATCGATGCGTTCGGCGGCGCTCCTTGACGATGCTAAAAAATGTGGTGCAGAGTCATTGGTTCAGCGAGGAAATATAGCTGGCGGATTAATGTAGGGGGCGCAGTGGAGTCAAAATACATTTCAATACTGTTTTGCTCTTTAGAGGTCAACAAAGTTCATACATATTCAATTTGGCGCCAGTCGAATGATCCGCGTGTCATTTACAGCCGATCGTATGCACATGGCGAAGTACTGCAGTTCGTCATTGTTCATCATCTTCAGCTGTGTTTCTAAAGAACTCTATTTCATTGTTGGAGTAATACTTACTCAGAGTGGGGAATTACTGAAATGGTTTGTAAGAAGTAAGAAAATGCTACATTTACTACATGATTTAATTCAACAGAAATTATCTGAGACATTTCTATCCTTTTAGAAATTTCACGGCAACGTTCACAAAGTTTTCATGCCCATCCGCCCATGGATCTGTCATTGGTGGAGGAACACTGACACCAACTGGCGAAATACTGATATTGTTCTTCATCCTGTTTATCTGCTGTTTCATTTGTGGAGCAATACTGACCCCAAGTGGCGAATTACTGAAATGGTTTATAAACGCCAAAAATGGGGTCAAAATTTGAACTTCAATCTAAAATGGCGGACTTCCTGTGGGGTTTAGACCATGGCTCCAAGAGACTTTTTTGTAAGTCCTGACATGGTACACATGTGTACAAAGTTTCGTAATTGTAGGTTAAAGCATGGCTTGGGGCTGATCATTTAAAAGTTTCTAGGGGGCGCTATAGAGAAATTAGGCCACGCCCACCAAATATTCTGATGGATTCCTGTCAGGGAGTGGATGAGGATCCATCCTTGTGAGTGTGGAGCAGCTGGGCCTAAAAATGTGGAATTGAGAGCCAAACGTATGGCGATGGCGTTACAGGTAACTTCGCCACGCCGCCACGCCCAGCTGCTCCATCGAAGCTGGTCGGGGTTGGAATCCTTAACACACCAACATGTCTTCTGTGTCTGGGCACAGTTTCATGTTGATGAGGTCAAAGGGGTCAGATAGCGACCATTGACAGTAAAACATTACACTTCCTGTTCTCAGGGGGCGTGGCCTAAGTGATGTCATCATTTGACCATAGGGTATTGTAGGACACCCGATGATGATCAATCCCAGAAACTTTGGTGCCTCTGTGAGTTTCTGTGTAGGAGATATAGCAGTTTATTTTTTTACGGTGAGTAGGTGAACTTTGACCCCTGCTAACCCCCCTTCAGCATTCTCAAAAACTCACCGTTTTGATAACTTTAGATGGGACATGCCTTATGAACAGACTGACCGAGTTTGAAGCCGATCAATCGAAATCTCTAGGAGGAGTTCGATCAAATAGGAAGGCTGTAAACGGCAAAAATGGGGTCAAAATCTGAACTTCAATCCAAAATGGCTGACTTCCTGTGGGGTTTAGACCATGGCTCCAAGAGACTTTCTTTTAAGTCCTGACATGATACAAATGTGTACAAAGTTTCGTAATTGTAGGTTAAAGCATGGCTTGGGGCTGATCATTTAAAGTTTTCTAGGGGGCGCTATAGAAAAATTAGGCCACGCCCACCAAATATTGTGATGGATTCCTGTAGGGGAGTAGATGAGGGACCATCCTTGTGAGTTTGGAGCAGCTGGGCCTGAAAATGTGGAATTGAGAGCCAAACGTATGGCGATGGCGTTACAGGTCACTTCGCCACGCCGCCACGCCCATCTGCTCCATCAAAGCTGGTCGGGGTTGGAATCGTCAACACACCAACATGTTCTCTGTGTCTTGGCACAGTTTCATGTTGATGAGGTCAAAGGGGTCAGATAGCGACCGTTCTCAGTAAAACATGACGCTTCCTGTTCTCAGGGGCGTGGTCTAAGTGATGTCATCATTCGACCACAGGGTATTGTAGGGCAGCCAATGATGATTAATCACAGTAACTCTGGTGCCTCTGTGAGTTTCTGTGTAGGAGATATAACAGTTTATGTTTTTATGGCGAGTAGGTGAACTTTGACCCCTGCTAAACCCCCTTCAGCATACTCAAAAACTCACAGTTTTGATAACTTTAGATGGGACATGCCTTATGAACAGACTGACCGAATTTGAAGCCGATCAATCGAAATCCCTAGGAGGAGTTCGATCAAATACGAAGGCTGTAAACGGCAAAAATGGCCTCAAAATTGGACCTTCAATCCAAAATGGCCGACTTCCTGTGATACTTGCACTATGACATTAATTGTAAATTTTGAGCGTCCTGGGGAGCTCTAGAAGAGTACCAAATTTCATGTCTCTAGGATAAAGTAAGTGAATAGCAAAGGGTCCTTTGAAAATTTCTAGGTGGCGCTATTGAGTCATTTCTTATGGGATTTTTGCAATGACCTTAAAATACAAAATTTTGAAACTCCCTTTACGCGTCCGCCAAGTTTGGTGAGTTTTTGAATATGAAAAGCCCTCAAAAAGCCAATTCATTTGGGTGGAAGAATAATAATAATAATAATAATAATAATAATAATAAGAAACAGTACAGAAACAATAGGCCTTCGCAGCGCTTAGCTGCTCGGGCCTAATAATAAGAAACAATAGGAAAACAATAGGCCTTCGCAGCGCTTAGCTGCTCGGGCCTAATTAAAGCTGCAAGCAGCCTCGAACGGCCCTCGCAGCCAAGCGCCGCTCCGGCCTATTGCCACCGCGGGGTACTAGCAACCGTCGCCTCACGTCAGCCACCACAGAAGCTCTCACGCAGTTTTCAGCTCCTCCGCCCGCACCGCGGAAGCTGTTGCTCAGTTTCCATCAACGCTGGCCATGTGCTAACACAGAAGTTGTTGCGCAGTTTCCGCGCCCGTCCACCAGGCGGTACGCACTGATGGGTTCGGAGGCGCTCCTTGACGATGCAAAAAATGTGGTGCAGATTCATTGGTTTAGCGAGGAAATATAGCTGGCGGATTAATGTAGGACGCGCAGTGGATTCAAAATATATTTCAATGCTGTTGTTCTCTTTAGAGGTCAAGGTCATACGTATCCAATTTGGCGTCAGTCGGATGATCCACGTGTCATTTACAGCCGATCATATGCACATGGCGAAGTACTACAGTTCGTCATTTTTCATCATTTTCAGCTGTGTTTCTAAAGCACTCTATTTCATTGTTGGAGTTATACTTACTCAGAGTGGCGAATTACTGAAATGGTTTGTAAGAAGTAAGAAAACGCTACATTTACTGCATGATTTAATTCAACAAAAAATTATCTGAGACATTTCTATCCTTTTAGAAATTTCATGGCAACGCTCTCACAAAGTTTTCACGCCCATCCGCCCGTGGATCTGTTTGTCATTGGTGGAGGAACACTGACACCTACTGGCGAAATACTGATATTGTTCTTCATCCTTTATCTGCTGTTTCATTTGTGGAGCAATACTGATCCCAAGTGGCGAATTACTGAAATGGTTTATAAACGCCAAAAATGGGATGAAAATCTGAACTTCAATCAAAAATGGCCGACTTCCTCTGGGGTTTAGACATGGCTCCAAGAGACTTTTTTGTAAGTCCTGACATGGTACACACGTGTACAAAGTTTCGTAATTGTAGGTTAAAGCATGGCTTGGGCTATCATTTAAAAGGGTAGGGGGCGCTATAGAAATTAAGCCACACCCTACAAATATTGTGATGGATTCCTGTCGGGGAGTGGATGAAGATCCATCCTTGTGAGTTTGGAGCAGCTGCGCCCAAAAATGTGGAATTCAGAGCCAAACGTATGGCGATGGCGTTACAGGTCACTTCGCCACGCCGCCACGCCCAGCTGCTCCATCGAAGCTGGTCGGGGTTGGAATCCTCAACACACCAACATGTCTTCTGTGTCTGGGCACAGTTTCATGTTGATGAGGTCAAAGGGGTCAGATAGCGACCATTCAGAGTAAAACATGACACTTCCTTTTCTCAGGGGGCGTGGCCTAAGTGATGTCATCATTCGACCATAGGGTATTGTAGGACACCCGATGATGATCAATCACAGAAACTTTGGTGCCTCTGTGAGTTTCTGTGTAGGAGATATAGCAGTTTATTTTTTACAGCGAGTAGGTGAACTTTGACCCCTGCTAAGCCCCCTTCAGCATACTCAAAAACTCACCATTGTGATAACTTTAGATGGGACGTGCCTTATTAACAGACTGACCGAGTTTGAAGCCGATCAATGGAAATCCCTAGGAGGAGTTCGATCAAATACGGAGGCTGTAAACGGCAAAAATGGGGTCAAAATCCGAACTTCAATACAAAATGGCCGACATCCTGTGGGGTTTAGACCGTGGCTCCAAGAGACTTTTTTGTAAGTCCTGACATGGTACACATGTGTACAAAGTTTCGTAATTGTAGGTTAAAGCATGGCTTGGGGCTGATCATTTAAAGTATTCTAGGGGGCGCTATAGAGAAATTTGGCCACGCCCACCAAATATTGTGATGGATTCCTGTCGAGGAGTGGATGAGGGTCCATCCTTGTGAGTTTGGAGTAGCTGGGCCCGAAAATGTGGATTTTAGAGCCAAACGTATGGCGATGGCGTTACAGGTCACTTCGCCACGCCGCCACGCCCACCTGCTCCATCAAAGCTGGTCGGGGTTGGAATCCTCAACACACCAACATGTTCTCTGTGTCTGGGCACAGTTTCATGTTGATGAGGTCAAAGGGGTCAGATAGCGACCATTCTCAGTAAAACATGACACTTCCTGTTCTCAGGGGGCGTGGCCTAAGTGATGTCATCATTCGACCATAGGGTATTGTAGGGCAGCCGATGATGATCAATCACAGTAACTTTGGTGCCTCTGTGAGTTTCTGTGTAGGAGATATAGCAGTTTATTTTTTACGGCGAGTAGGTGAACTTTGACCCCTGCTAACCCCCTTCAGCATAC
This sequence comes from Poeciliopsis prolifica, assembly GCF_027474105.1. Taxonomy (NCBI): domain Eukaryota; kingdom Metazoa; phylum Chordata; class Actinopteri; order Cyprinodontiformes; family Poeciliidae; genus Poeciliopsis; species Poeciliopsis prolifica. The sequence goes on along the minus strand of NW_026562464.1, from coordinate 708,412 downwards.
TCAAAAACTCACCGTTTTGATAACTTTAGATGGGACATGCCTTATGAACAGACTGACCGAGTTTGAAGCCGGTCAATGGAAATCCCTAGGAGGAGTTCGATCAAATACGGAGGCTGTAAACGTCAAAAATGGGCTCAAAATTGGACCTTCAATCCAAATGGCCGACTTCCTGTGATACTTGCACTATGACATTAATTGTAAATTTTGAGCATCTTGGGGAGCTCTACAAGTGTACCAAATTTCATGTCTCTACGATGAAGTAAGTGAATAGCAAAGGGTCCTTTGAAAATTTCTAGGTGGCGCTATTGAGCCATTTCTTGTGGAATTTTTGCGACGACTTTAAAATACGTAAATTTGAAACAGGCTTAAGGCCTCCGCCAAGTTTGGTGAGTTTTTGAATATGATAAAGCCCCCAAAAAGCCAATTCATTTGGAGGGAGAATAATAATAATAATTAAAGCTGCAAGCAGCCTCGAACGGCCCTCGCAGCCAAGCGCCGCTCCGGCCTATTGCCACCGCGGGGTACTAGCAACCGTCGCCTCACGTCAGCCACCACAGAAGCTCTCACGCAGTTTTCAGCTCCTCCGCCTGCACCGCGGAAGCTGTTGCTCAGTTTCCATCAACGCTGGCCACGTGCTAACACAGAAGTTGTTGCGCAGTTTCCGCGCCGTCCACCAGGCGGTACGCACTGATGCGTTTTGAGGCGCTCCTTGACGATGCAAAAAATGTGGTGCAGATTCATTGGTTTAGCGAGGAAATATAGCTGGCGGATTAATGTAGGACGCGCAGTGCAGCCAAAATATATTTCAATGCTGTTGTTCTCTTTAGAGGTCAACAAAGGTCATACGTATCCAATTTGGCGTCAGTCGGAAGATCCACGTGTCATTTACAGCCGATCATATGCACATGGCGAAGTACTACAGTTCGTCATTTTTCATCATTTCAGCTGTGTTTCTAAAGCACTCTATTTCATTGTTGGAGTAATACTTACTCAGAGTGGCGAATTACTGAAATGGTTTGTAAGAAGTAAGAAAACGCTACATTTACTGCATGATTTAATTCAACAAAAATTATCTGAGACATTTCTATCCTTTTAGAAATTTCATGGCAACGCTCTCACAAAGTTTTCGCGCCCATCCGCCCGTGGATCTGTCATTGGTGGAGAAACACTGACACCTACTGGCGAAATACTGATATTGTTCTTCATCCTGTTTATCTGCTGTTTCATTTGTGGAGCAATACTGACCCCAAGTGGCGAATTACTGAAATGGTTTATAAACACCAAAATTAGGATCAAAATCTGAACTTCAATCTAAAATGGCCGACTTCCTCTGGGGTTTAGACCATGGCTCCAAGAGACTTTTTTGTAAGTCCTGACATGGTACACACGTGTACAAAGTTTCGTAATTGTAGGCTAAAGCATGGCTTGGGGCTGATCATTTAAAATTTTCTAGGGGGCGCTATAGAGAAATTAGGCCACACCCTACAAATATTGTGATGGATTCCTGTCGGGGAGTGGATGAAGATCCATCCTTGTGAGTTTGGAGCAGCTGCGCCCAAAAATGTGGAATTGAGAGCCAAATGTATGGCGATGGCGTTACAGGTCACTTCGCCACGCCGCCACGCCCAGCTGCTCCATCGAAGCTGGTCGGGGTTGGATTCCTCAACACACCAACATGTCTTCTGTGTCTGGGCACAGTTTCATGTTGATGAGGTCAAAGGGGTCAGATAGCGACCGTTCAGAGTAAAACATGACACTTCCTTTTCTCAGGGGGCGTGGCCTAAGTGATGTCATCATTCGACCATAGGGTATTGTAGGACACCCGATGATGATCAATCACAGTAACTTTGGTGCCTCTGTGAGTTTCTGTGTAGGAAATATAGCAGTTTATGTTTTTATGGCGTGTAGGTGAACTTTGACCCCTGCTAACCCCCCTTCAGCATTCTCAAAAACTCACCGTTTTGATAACTTTAGATGGGACATGCCTTATGAACAGACTGACCGAGTTTCAAGCCGATCAATCGAAATCCCTAGGAGGAGTTCGATCAAATACGAAGGCTGTAAATGGCAAAAATGGGGTCAAAATTGAACTTCAATCTAAAATGGCCGACTTCCTGTGGGGTTTAGACCATGGCTCCAAGAGACTTTTTTGTAAGTCCTGACATGGTACACATGTGTACAACGTTTCGTAATTGTAGGTTAAAGCATGGGTTGGGGCTGATCATTTAAAGTTTTCTAGGGGGCGCTATAGAGAAATTAGGCCACGCCCACCAAATATTGTGATGGATTCCTGTCGGGGAGTGGATGAGGATCCATCCTTGTGAGTTTGGAGCAGTTGGGCCCGAAAATGTGGAATTGAGAGCCAAACGTATGGCGATGGCGTTAGAGGTCACTTCGCCACGCCGCCACGCCCACCTGCTCCATTGAAGCTGGTCAGGCTTGGAATCCTCAATACACCAACATGTTTTCTGTGTCTGGGCACAGTTTCATGTTGATGAGGTCAAAGGGGTCAGATAGCGACCGTCCACAGTAAAACATGACACTTCCTGTTCTCATGGGGCGTGGCCTAAGTGATGTCATCATTCGACCATAGGGTATTGTAGGAGACCCGATAATGATCAATCACAGAAACTTGGTGCCTCTGTGAGTTTCTGTGTAGGAGATATAGCAGTTATTTTTTTATGGCGAGTAGGTGAACTTTGACCCCTGCTAACCCCCCTTCAGCATACTCAAAAACTCACCGTTTTGATAACTTTAGATGGGACATGCCTTATGAACAGACTGACCGAGTTTGAAGCCGATCAATCGAAATCCCTAGGAGGAGTTCGATCAAATACGAAGGCTGTAAACGGCAAAAATGGCCCCAAAATTGGACCTTCAATCCAAAATGGCTGACTTCCTGTGATACTTGCACTATGACATTAATTGTAAATTTTGAGCATCTTGGGGAGCTCTACAAGTGTACCAAATTTCATGTCTCTAGGATAAAGTAAGTGAATAGCAAAGGGTCCTTTGAAAAATTGTAGGTGGCGCTATTGAGCCATTTTTTATGGGATTTTTGCAATGACCTTAAAATACAAAATTTTGAAACTCCCTTACGCGTCCGCCAAGTTTGGTGAGTTTTGAAAATGATAAAGCCCCCAAAAAGGCCCCTCTTTAGGGGGGCAGAATAATAATAATAATAATTAAAGCTGCAAGCAGCCTCGAACGGCCCTCGCAGCCAAGCGCCGCTCCGGCCTACTGCCACCGCTGGGTACGAGCAACCACCGCCTCACGCCAGCCACCACAGAAGCTCTCACGCAGTTTTCAGCGCCTCCCCCGCACCGCGGAAGCTGTTGCTCAGTTTCCATCAACGCTGCGCACGTGCTAAGACAGAAGTTGTTGCGCAGTTTCCGCGCCCGTCCACCAGGCGGTACGCATCTATGCGTTCGGCGGCTATCCTTCAAGATGCAAAAAAATGTGGTATAGATTCATTGGTTTAGCGAGGAAATATAGCTGGCGGATTAATGTAGAGGCGCAGTGGAGTCAAAATACATTTCAATGCTGTTTTGCTGTTTAGAGGTCAACAAAGGTCATACGTATCCAATTTGGCGCCAGTCCGATGATCCACGTGTCATTTAGAGCCGATCATATGCACATGGCGAAGAACTGCATTTCGTCATGTCTACACCCCTATGCGGTTCGGTCAGCAGCCAGCATTCATAGAGTTCATCATGTTATCGTTTTTAGTCAGTATTCACATGATGAAACCCATATAAATTATAGAATAACATAAAACATACAGCAGAAAAAACATGTGACTGCCTCTTAAAAGTGGGCGGGGCTACAGTGACCTCACTGATGACTATTTCCATGGTCATCAAGTGACCATGGAAATGTGTTCAGGGCTTTTCTCTAGAAAGACAGAGGAAGTGTGATGATGCAGCTGTGATCTTGCATTTGGAAGTCATTTAATGTTGATGTTTCATGGTAAATAGTGAAAGTTTTACACTAAGCCACACCCACATGCTTGATATTAACTACAACTGAGATCTAAATGCAGTGCAACTTTAACGTTATCGTGAAATGAGCCAGGAAAATGGTGAAGGTTAAGATGTATCATTTTAATAAACCGCACTGTTCAGTAATAAACCAAGGGCAATGCACAATAACAGAGCACAGTTAACTTTCAGCACATTAGAACAATAGCACAGGCTGAATCCCATCCATTAATTAGGTATTAATCACAGGAAGTGCTGCAAATAAATATTACAACCCCAATGGATCGGTAAAAAGATACTTAGCATTTTCTCAGAGCTCTTTCAAACGACATTTTAAACATCTTCTATACATAATAACAAACAAGTCTGAATGTATGAAACTGGATGTATCACACACACTATTCAGTTTATTGAATTAGTAAAGCGCTTCGTTAGCAAAAAACGTTGCAGGCCTCAGGCATTGGCTTAGCATCCTCCTCAGAATAACTGTTCCAAACATGACGGCTTCCAGAACCAGTAGGAAGGAATAAATTACTCACCGCACCGTGAGTTACGACTGTTTAAACGAACAGCAATGGGCTCTTTGCACCTGCCGCGCTGACGTCACAACTGTATACCCAAATGCGGCTCTTTTTTCCACTTTCAGAAACTATAACTGCTATAAAAGACAAAGTCCTACTTAAGACACAAATAAAACAATACTATGTACTTTGTTTAAGTTTTCATGGATTTCCAAGCCATCCTCAATTAAGACAGCTTGTAAATATTCGTTGCTACAAGTTAAAGCTACCACTTGAAGCTAACGCTGTACACACCGCTCTAAACACTATCTTAATGAGCCTTCACAACAAGCATGCAAAAGTAATAAAACGAAATAACACAGAAATCTTAAGCAACACGGCCATATTTTTCTAAAAGTAATAACCCTGAATCTGAACAGTCAGCTGAACTAGAACTCCGATACCAGAGTAAACTCTGTGCTCGTTTTTCTTCGTCATACTTCAAGCAAAAACTCTGAACTGTAATCTGCTTCCCCCTCCCCCCCCGCTGCTTTATTGTCGTTAACAATAAACACACGTAATATGCTTGAAAATAAGGCACAAACAGTGTCCGTTAGAATGGCTGAGAAATCTTTAGATAATTAAATAGCAGATTTTTACTAGAAAGCTAGCAGGCTTGTGCTAGCAGTTTAAAGAAAATAAATCACCTTCATATCTGTGAATGTATAAAGAGGCGAACATCTTCAAACCTTTCTTTGCCTTACTTGTTGGGGTTTCGGATCGATGTACATTATTAATTTACCTTGGAAAAACATTTCAGCCGTGTTTCCCGAACGTGTAAGCTGAGGTGCAAAGAGCCCATTAAACTTCTCCAACTCCGGTCCAACAGAGCCTTCTTGCTCCAAAGCGTGGTTCGGATTTGCAACTCCAAAATCCAAGCAAAATGTTGAGCGTAGTCCAGTTCTGTGGCTCCAAAAAGCAAGCAAAATGTTCAGGAAAACTTTGCAGCTCCAGCTGTCGCCGGCTGACTGTATTACGTAGCGTCAATCTGTTTTCTCATTGATGGAGTACCACTGCCTCCTGCTGTCGCAATACTGGTATTGCACTAGCAGTACCAGTATTTCTCCACAAGGTGCCAGTGGTACTCCATCAACACTGACCCCAGTGTGTTCTTACTTCGCTGTGTCATAAGTTTTGCTGAATGACTTTGTTTGTATTATTTCTAGCAAAAATGAATGAATGTTTGTACTTTAACCCACAAAATAAACTTATATATATAAAAAGTTATAATGTATTTAAATAATTAATAACAACATAACCTATGGGCTGCTGTTTTCTAGGGGCGCTATAGAGAATTAGGCCACGCCCTACAAATATTGTGATGGATTCCAGTCGGGGAGTGGATAAATATTCATCCTTGTGAGTTTGCAGCAGCTGAGCCCGAAAATGTGGTATTGAGAGCCAAACGTATGGCGATGGCGTTACAGGTAACTTCGCCACGCCGCCATGCCCACCTGCTCTATCGTAGCTGGTCGGGGTTGAAATCCTCAATACACCAACATGTCTTCGGTGTCTGGTCACAGTTTCATGTTGATGAGGTCAACAGGGTCAGATAGCGACCGTTCACAGTAAAACATGACACTTCCTGTTCTCAGGGGGCGTGGCCTAAGTGATGTCATCATTCGACCATAGGATGTTGTAGGACACCCGATGATGATCAATCACTGAAACTTTGGTGCCTTTGTGAGTTCTGTGTAGGAGATATAGCAGTTTATTTTTTATGGGGAGTAGGTGAACTTTGACCCTGCCAACCCCCCTTCAGCATACTCAAAAACTCACCGTTTTGATAACTTTAGATGAGACATGCCTTATGAACAGACTGACCGAGTTGAAGCCGATCAATCGAAATCCCTGGGAGGAGTTCGATCAAATACGAAGGCTGCAAACTGCAAAAATGGGTCAAAATCCGAACTTCAATCCAAAATGGCCGACTTCCTGTGGGGTTTAGACCATGGCTCCAAGAGACTTTTTGTAAGTCCTGACAAGGTACACACGTGTACAAAGTTTCGTAATTGTAGGTTAAAGCATGGCTTGGGGCTGATCATTTAAAGTTTTCTAGGGGGCGCTATAGAGAAATTAGGCCACGCCCACCAAATATTGTGATGGATTCCTGTCCGGGAGTAGATGACTGTCCATCCTTGTGAATTTGGAGCAGCTGGGTCTGAAAATGTGGAATTGAGAGCCAAACGTATGGCGATGGCGTTACAGGTCACTTCGCCACGCCGCCACACACCTGCTGCATTGAAGCTGGTCGGGGTTGGAATCCTCAATACACCAGCATATCTTCTGTGTCTGGGCACAGATTCATGTTGATGAGGTCAAAGGGGTCAGATAGCGACCTTTGACAGTAAAACATGACACTTCCTATTCTCATGGGGCGTGGCCTAAGTGATGTCATCATTCGACCATAGGGGATTGTAGGAGACCCCATAATGATCAATCACAGAAACTTTGGTGCCTCTGTGAGTTTCTGTGTAGGAGATATAGCAGTTTATTTTTTTATGGCGAGTAGGTGAACTTTGACCCCTGCTAACCCCCCTTCAGCATACTCAAAAACTCACCGTTTTGATAACTTTAGATGGGACATGCCTTATAAACAGACTGACCGAGTTTGAAGCCGATCAATCGAAATCCCTAGGAGGAGTTCGATCAAATACGGAGGCTGTAAACGGCAAAAATGGCCTCAAAATTGGACCTTCAATCCAAAATGGCTGACTTCCTGTGATACTTGCACTATGACATTAATTGTAAATTTTGAGCATCTTGGGGAGCTCTACAAGTCTACCAAATTTCATGTCTCTAGGATAAATTAAGTGAATAGCAAAGGGTCCTTTGAAAATTTGTAGGTGGCGCTATTGAGCCATTTTTTATGGGATTTTTGCAATGACCTTAAAATACAAAATTTTGAAACTCCCTTTACGCGTCCGCCAAGTTTGGTGAGTTTTTGAAAATGATAAAGCCCCCAAAAAGGCCCCTCTTTAGGGGGGCAGAATAATAATAATAAGAAACAGTAGGAAAACAATAGGCCTTCGCAGCGCTTAGCTGCTCGGGCCTAATAATAATTAAAGCTGCAAGCAGCCTCGAGCGGCCCTCGCAGCCAAGCGCCGCTCCGGCCTATTGCCACCGCAGGGTACTAGCAACCGCCGCCCGACGCCAGCCACCACAGATACTCTCAGCAGTTTTCAGCACCTCCGCCCGCACCGCGGAAACTGTTGCTCCGTTTCCATCAACGCTCCCCACGTTCCAACACAGAAGTCGTTGCGCGGTTTCCGCGCCCGTCCACCAGGCGGTATGCATCGATGCGTTCGGCGGCACTTCCTGACGACGCACAAAAAATGTGGTGCAGATTCGTTGATATAGCGAGGAGATATAGCTGGTGTATTAATGTAGTTGGCGCAGTGGAGTCAAAATACATTTCAATGTTGTTGGGGTGTTTAGAGGTCAACAAAGGTCATACATATCCAATTTGGCGCCAGTCGGATGATCAACGTATCATTTAGAGCCTATCATATGCACATGGTGAAGAACTGCAGTTCGCCATTTCTACACCCCAATGCGGTTTGGTCAGCAGCCAGCATTCACAGAGTTCATCATCTTATCGTTTTAAGTCAGTATTCACATGATGAAACCCATATATATGATAGAATAACAGTAAAACTCACAGGAGAAAAAACTGGTGATTGCCTTTGAAAAGTGGGCGGGGCTAGGGTGATTTCATCAAGTGACCATGGAAATGTGTTCAGGACTGTTCTATAGAGAAACACAGGAAGTGTGATGCAGCTGTGATCTTGCATTTGGAAGTTTTTTAATGTTTATGTTTCATGGCAAAATATTGAAAGTTTTACACTGAGCCACGCCCACATGCTTGATGTTAACTACAACTGAGATCTAAATGCAGTGCAACTTTAACATTTTCCTAAAATGAGTCAGGAAAATGGTAAAGGTTAAGATGTATCAGTTTAATAAACCCTTCTGATCAGTAATAAACCAAGGGCAATGCACATTCAGAGAGCACAGTTAACTTTCAGTACATTAGAACAAAAGCACAGGTTTAATCTCTCTCAATAATTAGGTATTAATCACAGCAAGTGGTCCTAGTAAATAATACAACCCCAATGTATCAGTCTTAAGAACTCAGAACGTTGTAAGATTGTCGCTCCCAACTATCGTAACCGATCATCCTGTAGTGTGTGGTGTGTTACGACTGATCGAGTTCAGTCGGTGGAACGTCGGGACCGCTTTGATCTAAAATCGGGGATATTGAATGTGTTTAATCATCTTTGCTCATTCATCCAATCTCTGTGGTGTTCCTCCGACATTTTTTTTTATCTTTTAATGAAAGATAATTATAAAATTATTGCACAGAGTACATCTGGTTGAGAAGCACATTCCAATCTTTGGTTGAAATGGCGCATTTGATTTTATTCTGCAGTCATAATACAATTTTAAACAATATAATAAGTTTCAATTAAAGGAGCTGGAATAGGCTACGTTAAGCTTTCGCGGTCAGTTGGGGAGAAAGGATAACTCCCATTTGATTTTCTAAAAACATTGAAAACAGTATTTTTTATGAAAAAAAAACTCACCTCCATGTTGCGATGCAACAAATATAATCCTTGCTTACGATATCTCCAGTTCTTAATCCAAGGCTTTGATTTTTGGTTACGTCTTTTTTGGTTAAAATAAGTCCGCAAACTAAAGTTACCAATTCAACGTCGTTGTCCATGTTTGTTTGTTTACTCCAAATTCAGCTGTGGTAGTGCAGAATTTTAATTTGAAGGTATTTCGTAGCTGGTATTAGAATGTGTTCGAGTGAAACCTCACACTCTTAGAACGAACCCGTTACACCTACGATTTTAAATAGGCTAGTGTGTGTTCTCTCACGTTTTCAGAATTGGCCGACTTTTCTAAAATCGTGTAGTGTGAACTGAGCTTCACTCACCGCATCTCCAGTTACCACTTTTAAGACGAACGGCAATAAAACTCCTCTCCAACAGACAGTTCCGGCTCATGAGCGTCATTCGGGTCTGCAGCTCCAAAACCGAAGCAAACGTTAGCGTGGTCCGGTTCTGTGGCTCCATAAACCAGGCATAATGTTCAGGAAAACTTAGCTGCTCCAACAGTTTAGCAAAAAAAAATGTACAGTCCACAGCGTAATGCGCCGAACCTCAACCATGTATGCCAGTACTTACAGTAAGTATTAGCACAGCTACAGTACGTGCAGTCTTCTCAACCAATCAAATTGCTTAAATTTGTTTTTGCCCTTGACTGGCCATTAAGGCAGAGACGAGGGAAATGATGCATTTACTTGCGGTAGGAAATAACAGTCATTAACAAAACGCTACATTTACTCCGTGTTTTAAGCCAACAAAAATTATCTTAGGGCTTACATATAACATTTCAGGTTAAATGTAATCGCTGTCCTTTTGGAAATCTTACGGCAGACGCGCTGGAAACGTTTTCACGGCCGTCCGAAAAAAACCGAACTTGATCTGTTTTCTCATTGATGGAGTACCAGTGACTCCTGCTGGCGCAATAATGGTATTGCGCCAGCAGTACCACTATTGCGCCACCAGGGGCCAGTCGTACTCCATCAACACTGACCAGAATGTGTTACTCAGCGGAGCTGAGTAACACAATAAAAGTTTTGCTGAATGACGATGTTTGTATTATTTATAGCCAAAATTAATGAATGTTTGTACTCTAACCCACAAAACAAAATTATTAAAAAAATAAAACTTTAAAAATAAAATTGAGAGCCAAACGTATGGCAATGGCGTTACAGGTCACTTCGCCACGCCGCCACGCCCACCTGCTCCATCGAAGCTGGTCGGGGTTGGAATCCTCAACACACCAACATGTCTTCGGTGTCTGGGCACAGTTTCATGTTGATGAGGTCAAAGGGGTCAGATAGCGACCATTGACAGTAAAACATGACACTTCCTGTTCTCAGGGGGCGTGGCCTAAGTGATGTCATCATTCGACCATAGGGTATTGTAGTAGACCCGATGATGATCAACAACAGTAATTTTGGTACCTGTGTGAGTTTCTGTGTAGGAGATATAACAGTTATTTTTTTACGGCGAGTAGGTGAACTTTGACCCCTGCTAAACCCCCTTCAGCATACTCAAAAACTCACCGTTTAGATAACTTTAGATGAGACATGCCTTATGAACAGACTGACCGAGTTTGAAGCCGATCAATCGAAATCCCTAGGAGGAGATAGATCAAATATGAAGGCTGTAAACGGCAAAAATGGGGTCAAAAACCGAACTTGAATCCAAAATGGCCGACTTCCTGTGGGGTTTAGACCATGGCTCCAAGAGACTTTTTGTACGTCCTGACAAGGTACACATGTGTACAAAGTTTCGTATTTGTAGGTTAAAGCATGGCTTGGGGCTGATCATTTAAAGTTTTCTAGGGGGCACTATAGAGAAATTAGGCTACGCCCACCAAATATTGTGATGGATTCCTGTTGGGGAGTGGATGAGGGTCCATCCTTATGAGTTTGCAGCAGCTGGGCCCGAAAATGTGGAATTGAGAGCCAAACGTATGGCGATGGCGTTACAGGTCACTTCGCCACGCCACCACGCCCACCTGCTCCATCGAAGCTGGTCGGGGTTGGAATCCTCAATACACCAACATGTTTTCTGTGTCTGGGCACAGTTTCATGTTGATGAGGTCAAAGGGGTCAGATAGCGACAGTTCACAGTAAAACATTACACTTCCTGTTCTCAGGGGGCGTGGCCTAAGTGATGTCATCATTCGACCATAGGGTATTGTAGGAGACCCGATGATGATCAATCACAGAAACTTTGATGCTTCTGTGAGTTTCTGTGTAGGAGATATAGCAGTTTATTTATTTATGGCGAGTAGGTGAACTTTGACCCTGCTAACCCCCCTTCAGCATACTCAAAAACTCACCGTTTAGATAACTTTAGATGGGACATGCCTTATGAACAGACTGACCAAGTTTGAAGTCGATCAATCAAAATCCGTAGGAGGAGATAGATCAAATACAAAGGCTGTAAAAGGCAAAAATCGGCAAAAATAGGTCAAAATGGGAACTTCAATCAGAAATGGCTGACTTCCTGTGATACTTGCACTATGACATTAATTATAAATTTTGAACGTCTTGGGGAGCTCTACAAGTGTACCAAATTTCATGTCTCTACGATGAAGTAAGTGAATAGCAGAGGGTAAAAAAGGGTGTTTTTACAATTTCTAGGTGGCGCCGTAGAGCCATTTCTGTTGCAATTTTTGCGACGACTTTAAAATACGTAAATTTTAAACAGGCTTAAGCCCTCCGCCAAGTTTGGTGAGTTTTTGAATATGATAAAGCCCCCAAAAAGCCAATTCATTTGGGTGGAAGAATAATAATAATAATAATATTAAAGCTGCAAGCAGCCTCGAACGGCCCTCGCAGCCAAGCGCGCTCCGGCCTATTGCCACCGCGGGGTACGAGCAACCGCCGCCTCACGTCAGCCACCACAGAAGCTCTCATGCAGTTTTCAGCGCCTCCGCCCGCACCGCGGAAGCTGTTGCTCAGTTTCCATCAACGCTGCGCACGTGCTAAGACAGAAGTTGTTGCGCAGTTTCCGCGCCCGTCCACCAGGCAGTACGCATTGATGCGTTCGGCGGCTATCCTTCACGATGCAAAAAAATGTGGTATAGATTCATTGGTTTAGCGAGGATATATAGCTGGCGGATTAATGTAGGTGCGCAATGGAGTCAAATACATTTCAATGCTGTTTTGCTCTTTAGAGGTCAACAAAGGTCATACGTATCCAATTTGGCGCCAGTCCGATGATCCACGTGTCATTTAGAGCCGATCATATGTACGTGGCGAAGAACTGCAGTTCGTCATTTCTACACCCCAATGCGGTTCGGTCAGCAGCCAGCATTCATAGAGTTCATCATGTTATCATTTTTAGTCAGTATTCACATGATGAAACCCATATAAATTATAGAATAACAGTAAAACATACAGCAGAAAAAACATGACTGCCTCTTAAAAGTGGGCGGGGCTACAGTGAGGTCATCAAGTGACCATGGAAATGTGTTCAGGGCTGTTCTCTAGAAAGACAGAGGAAGTGTGATGATGCAGCTGTGATCTTGCATTTGGAAGTCATTTAATGTTGATGTTTCATGGTAAATAGTGAAAGTTTTACACTAAGCCACACCCACATGCTTGATGTTAACTACAACTGAGATCTAAATGCAGTGCAACTTTAACGTTATCGTGAAATGAGTCAGGAAAATGGTGAAGGTTAAGATGTATCAGTTTAATAAACCGCACTGTTCAGTAATAAACCAATGGCAATGCACATTAAGAGAGCACAGTTAACTTTCAGCATTTTAGAACAATAGCACAGGCTGAATCCCACCCATTAATTAGGTATTAATCACAGGAAGTACTGCAACTAAATATTACAACCCCAATGGATCGGTAAAAGATACTTAGCATTTTCTCAGAACTCTTTCAAACAACATTTTAAACATCTTCTATACATAATAACAAACAACTCTTAATGTATGAAACTGGATGTATCAAACACACTATTCAGTTTATTGAATTATTAAACGCTTCGTTAGCATTAAAAACGTTGCAGGCCTCAGGCATTGGGTTAGCATCGTCCTCAGAATAACTGTTCCAAACATGACGGCTTCCAGAACCAGCAGGAAGGAATAAATTACTCACCGCACCGCGAGTTACGACTGTTTAAACGAACAGCAATGGGCTCTTTGCACCTGCCGCGCTGACGTCACAACTGTATACCCGAATGCGGCTCTTTTTTCCACTTTCAGAAACTATGACTGCTATAAAAGACAAAGTCGTACTTAAGACACAAATAAAACAATACTATGTACTTTGTTTAAGTTTTCATGGATTTCCAAGCCATCCTCAATTAAGACAGCTTGTACATATTCGTTGCTACAAGTTAAAGCTACCACTTGAAGCTAACGCCGTACACACCGCTCTAAGCACCGTCTTAATGAGCCATTCACAACAAGCATGCAAAAGTAATAAAACGAAAATAACACAGAAACCTTAAGCAACACGGCCATATTTTTCTAAAAGTAATAACTCTGAATCTGAACACTCAGCTGAACTAGAACTCCGATACCAGAGTAAGCTCTGTGCTCGTTTTTCTTCGTCATACTTCAAGCAAAAAGTCTGAACTGTAATCTGCCCCCCCCCCCTCCCCGCTGCTTTATTGTCGTTAACAATAAACACACGTAATATGCTTGAAAATAAGGCACAAACAGTGTCCGTTAGAATGGCTGAGAAATCTTTAGATAATTAAATAGCAGATTTTTCCTAGAAAGCTAGCAGGCTTGTGCTAGCAGTTTAAAGAAAATAAAACTCACCTTCATATCTGTGAATGTATAACGAGGCGAACATCTTAAAACCTTTCTTTGCCTTACTTGTTGGGGTTTCGGATCGATGTACATTATTAATTGTTATCTTGGAAAAACATTTCAGCCGTTTTTCCCGAACGTGTAAGCTGAGGTGCAAAGAGCCCATTAAACTTCTCCAACTCCTGTCCAACAGAGACTTCTTGCTCAAAAGCGTGGTTCGGATTTGCAACTCCAAAATCCAAGCAAAATGTTGAGCATAGTCCAGTTCTGTGGCCAAAAAGCAGGCAAAATGTTCAGGAAAACGTCGCAGCTCCAGCTGTCGCCGGCTGACTGTTATTACGTAGCGTCTCTGTTTTCTCATTGATGGAGTACCACTGCCTCCTGCTGGTGCAATACTGGTATTGCACTAGCAGTACCAGTACTTCGCCACAAGGTGCCAGCGGTACTCCATCAACACTGACCCCAGTGTGTTCTTACTTCGCTGTGTGTTAAGTTTTGCTGAATGACTTTGTTTGTATTATATCTAGCAAAAATGAATGAATGTTTGTACTTTAACCCACAAAATAAACTTATATATATAAAAAGTTATAATAATGTATATTTAAATAATTAATAACAACATAACCTATGGGCTGCTGTTTTCTAGGGGCGCTATAGAGAAATTAGGCCACGCCCTACAAATATTGTGATGGATTCCAGTCGGGGAGCAGATAAATATTCATCCGTGTGAGTTTGCAGCAGCTGAGCCCGAAAATGTGGTATTGAGAGCCAAACGTATGGCGATGGCGTTACAGGTAACTTCGCCACGCCGCCATGCCCACCTGCTCTATCATAGCTGGTCGGGGTTGGAATCCTCAATACACCAACATGTCTTCTGTGTCTGGGCACAGTTTCATGTTGATGAGGTCAAAGGGGTCAGATAGCGAACATTCACAGTAAAACATTACACTTCCTGTTCTCAGGGGGCGTGGCCTAAGTGATGTCATCATTCGACCATAGGGTATTGTAGGAGACCCGATGATGATCAATCACTCAAACTTTGGTGCCTCTGTGAGTTTCTGTGTAGGAGATATAGCAGTTTATTTTTTTGCGGCGAGTAGGTGAACTTTGACCCCTGCTAACCCCCCTTCAGCATACTCAAAAACTCACCGTTTAGATAACTTTAGATGAGACATGCCTTATGAACAGACTGACCGAGTTTGAAGCCGATCAATCAAAATCCCTAGGAGGAGATAGATCAAATATGAAGGCTGTAAACGGCAAAAATGGGAGTAAAAAACCGAACTTGAATCCAAAATGGCCGACTTCCTGTGGGGTTTAGACCATGGCTCCAAGAGACTTTTTTGTATGTCCTGACAAGGTACACATGTGTACAAAGTTTCGTATTTGTAGGTTAAAGCATGGCTTGGGCTGATCATTTAAAGTTTTCTAGGGGGCGCTATAGAGAAATTAGGCTACGACCAACAAATATTGTGATGGATTCCTGTTGGGGAGTGGATGAAGATCCATCCTTGTGAGTTTGCAGCAGCTGGGCCTGAAAATGTGGAATTTAGAGCCAAACGTATGGCGATGGCGTTACAGGTCACTTCGCCACGCCACCACGCCCACCTGCTCCATCGTAGCTGGTCGGGGTTGGAATCCTCAATACACCAACATGTTTTCTGTGTCTGGGCACAGTTTCAGGTTGATGAGGTCAAAGGGGTCAGATAGCGACCGTTGACAGTAAAACATGACACTTCCTGTTCTCAGGGGGCGTGGCCTAAGTGATGTCATCATTCGACCATAGGGTATTGTAGTAGACCCGATGATGATCAACAACAGTAATTTTGGTGCCTGTGTGAGTTTCTGTGTAGGAGATATAACAGTTTATTTTTTTACGGCGAGTAGGTGAACTTTGACCCCTGCTAACCCCCCTTCAGCATACTCAAAAACTCACCGTTTAGATAACTTTAGATGGGACATGCCTTATGAACAGACTGACCGAGTTTGAAGCCGATCAATCAAAATCCCTAGGAGGAGATAGATCAAATATGAAGGCTGTAAACGGCAAAAATGGGCTCAAAATCCGAACTTCTATCCAAAATGGCCGACTTACTGTGATACTTGCACTATGACATTAATTGTAAATTTTGAGCGTCTTGGGGAGCTCTACAAGTATACCAAATTTCATGTCTCTAGGATAAAGTAAGTGAATAGCAAAGGGTCCTTTGAAAATTTCAAGGTGGCGCTCTTGAGCCGTTTCTTGTGCGATTTTTGCAATGACCTTAAAATACAAAATTTTGAAACTCCCTTTATGCGTCCGCCAAGTTTGGTGAGTTTTTGAATAGGATAAAGCCCTCAAAAAGCCAATTCATTTGGGTGGAAGAATAATAAGAATAAGAAACAGTAGGAAAACAATAGGCCTTCGCAGCGCTTAGCTGCTCGGGCCTAAATAAACAATAGGAAAACAATAGGCCTTCGCAGCGCTTAGCTGCTCGGGCCTAATAATAAGAAACAGTAGGAAAACAATAGGCCTTCGCAGCGCTTAGCTGCTCGGGCCTAATAATAATAATAAACAATAGGAAAACAATAGGCCTTCGCAGCGCTTAGCTGCTCGGGCCTAATGAGTAGTCTGTGGCAATATCAGAAAAATTGAGAAAACCTAAAGTCAGAAGAGGCTTGTGCCTTGGAAATATGATATTCTTACAGTCTAATTGTCTAGTAACTTTAACTTCTGTCTGGTAAATTAAGTCTTGTAAGGACTGAGTTTGATCTGGAGCCTTTTGGAGTTTCCCTGAACGTTGCATAATATGACACTGGTGAACTGGCTGGGTAATCCAAGTCTGTCCAGTGAATATTTTCACTGGACAGGTTATTAGTTTGGAAATAACCTCTGTAATCCTTCCAGATTGAAGAGAAGTAAATGTTTCCTCTCTAAGATTATTGTATGTTTAATAGACATATTCACACCTGCCTAATACAGTTAGGGCCAGAAATATTTGGACAGTGACACAGGTTTTGTTATTTTAGCTGTTGACAAAAATATGTTCAGAAATACAATTTATATATAATATGGGCTGAAAGTGAACACTCCCAGCTGCAATATGAGAGTTTCCACATCCAAATAGGAGAAAGGGTTTAGGAATCATAGCTCTGTAATGCAGAGCCTCCTCTTTTTCAAGGGACCAAAAGTAATTGGACAATGGACTCCAAAGGCTGCAAGTAACTCAAAAGGCCTTTCCCTCGTTAACCTGTAATCAAGTAAGTAGTTAAAAGGTCTGGGGTTGTTTCCAGGTGTGTGGTTTTGCATTTGGAAGCTGTTACTGTGACCAGACAACATGCGGTCAAAGGAGCTCTCAATTGAGGTGAAGCAGAACATCCTGAGGCTGAAAAAAAGGAAAAAATCCATCACAGAGATAGCAGACATGCTTGGAGTAGCAAAATCAACAGTCTGGTACATTCTGAGGAAAAAGGAATTGACTGGTGAGCTTGGGAACTCAAAAAGGCCTGGGCGACCACGGAAGACAACGGTGGTGGATGATCGCCGCATACTTTCTTTGGTGAAGAAGAACCCGTTCACAACATCAACTGAGGTCCAGAACACTCTCAGGGAAGTAGGTGTATCTGTCTCTAAGTCAACAGTAAAGAGAAGACTCCATGAAAGCAAATACAAAGGGTTCACATGTAGATGCAAACCATTCATCAATTCCAAAAATAGACAGGCCAGAGTTAAATTTGCCCAAAATCACCTCAAGAAGCCAGCCCAGTTCTGGAAAAGTATTCTATGGACAGATGAGACAAAGATCAACCTGTACCAGAATGATGGGAAGAAAAAAGTTTGGAGAAGAAAGGGAACGGCACATGATCCAAGGCACACCACATCCTCTGTAAAACATGGTGGAGGCAACGTGATGGCATGGGCATGCATGGCTTTCAATGGCACTGGGTCACTTGTGTTTATTGATGACATAACAGCAGACAAGAGTAGCCGGATGAATTCTGAAGTGTACCGGGATATACTGTCAGCCCAGATTCAGCCAAATGCTGCAAAGTTGATCGGACGGCGCTTCACAGTACAGATGGATAATGACCCCAAACATACAGCCAAAGCTACCCAGGAGTTCATGAGAGCAAAAAGGTGGAATATTCTGCAATGGCCAAATCAATCACCAGATCTTAACCCAATTGAGCATGCATTTGCTCTTAAACTTGATGTAGACAGTAGCTGTTTTTTCCAAATATATTTTTCATGAACATTACTATGAAAAATCTATCTATTATGTACCGGTAATCCTTATTATATATAGCCTAAATTATCTGTTCGCAAGAAAGGGGTGGTAATTTTGGCAAAACAATCTTAGCATATTTGGCAAAAAATGGCATAGGTCATTATTTTATGAAGGTCACAAAATCCATCCATCCATCTATTTTCTGTTCACCTTTGTCCTGGTGCCTCTCCAGCTGCGTTCTGGGTCAGGGGTGGGGTCACCTCTGACCTGTCGCAGGGCAAGGTGACAAAATATATTTTTTAAATATTTAGATTTGGAATTTTTAAAGGAGAAAAAAATGCAGGAATAATGTCAGAATGTTATGGCATAAAATTCAAAAAGCGAGTCCAACGTGACTTTTTAAAGAAAAAATAAAAATAAATAAATAATTCCAATAATGGTAAGATAGCGACATCTGGAGGGGGTAGGCGCTATTGAACCAATGCGAGAGCCCTGCGGCTGTCTGGTAACTGTTAGCCGACGTTAGCAGTGTAGCTCACTTTGCAGACACGTATACACACAGTTTAGACACATGTTGGAGTTACGCTGGGAGAAATGCTAAATCCGAATAAGGAGTTCACCGGCTTTCCCACTCTCACGAATTAAGGTTAGCTCTCACACACTGCTTTTCTAATGTCTGTCCGATCAGGGTCATCCCCTTGCCTTCGTTTTTCCTCGCTTTAATGTTAAGTTTTTACGCTTTCCAAACAGGAGGGAATTGAAATTAGCTGTTAGCTAGCCGGGTAAGGTGAGAGGCTACCTGGCTAGAAATATGACTTCTAGCCAGGTAAAAGTCGTATTTCCTCACGCGCGCAAAAATGTGGTTTGCTTACTGGGGAAGTTTCCAGTATAAACTCTCTTTCTTGCCCAGTGCTGTTAGCAAGCTCCAGGCAGCAGAGCTGTGCATTGTGTTAAATAGTCCCCGTCATGTTTCAGGGCAGCGCTCTTGTGTTCACTGTCAAAAGTTGACTGATTATTTCGCCCACCTGTCTGTTTCCTCTTTTGAAAAGGAATGAACTCACGTTCAGGT
The DNA here is from genome assembly GCF_027474105.1 of Poeciliopsis prolifica. Lineage (NCBI taxonomy): Eukaryota > Metazoa > Chordata > Actinopteri > Cyprinodontiformes > Poeciliidae > Poeciliopsis > Poeciliopsis prolifica. Next base: position 689,232 of record NW_026562464.1, on the reverse strand, counting down.
AGTTTAAATGAAGCGCACGTCAGAATAAAGGTTCCATCTTATCCAGCTCTTGACCCCTGTCGACTGGTCGGGTTTGATCTGGAAGTGCTGGTTCCAGCGTTGGCATGACTGGTCGCATTGCTGTCACAGCGGCTGTGACCGGCTCTGCTGGGGCCGGCTCTGCTGTGACCGGCTCTGCTGTGGCCGGCTCTGCTGGGGCCGGCTCTGCTGGGGCCGGCTCTGCTGGGGCCGGCTCTGCTGTGACCGGCTCTGCTGTGGCCGGCTCTGCTGTGACCGGCTCTGCTGGGGCCGGCTCTGCTGTGACCGGCTCTGCTGTGGCCGGCTCTGCTGGGACCGGCTCTGCTGTGGCCGGCTCTGCTGGGGCCGGCTCTGCTGGGGCCGGCTCTGCTGTGACCGGCTCTGCTGTGACCGGCTCTGCTGGGGCCGTGCCGAGCGCCGAAGAATGACAGCTGGCTGGAGCAGGAGAGCCCGCAAACACAAATTGACTTCCCGCGGTATTGAATTCTCTTTGTGTGAGTAAACGAATTGTTGACTTGAAATCATGAACAATTTCGGTTTTTGTAAGAGGTCAAATGTGACGCGCGCCGTCTGCACTGACCTTGTCACTTCCTGAAGGAACAGGCGCTTCTGCTGTTTTTGAAACAGATTTGGGAAAAAGCCCAAACATTGTTTTAAAAGGGTATAAATCAATTGTGACGGTTCATTAGGGGAAACTACTTCGTCTTTATTTTCAGTGTTCCACAGGAACAATATATATAATTAAAAACAACAACAATAAAAGATAGGGTTTCATTATTATTTTCTTTCTTCAAACCTAATGCCTCGTTTACATAGTTTTACTGTTTTATGAGAAGTACCTGTTTCATTACTTAAGAAACTTGTTGGTTGAACTAAAATAATTTATTTAAATCTTAATTTTAAATGAGAAGGTTTTCATCAGAAAATTTTAAAAGGCTAGAAAAAATAATAGTGACTTCTTAAGGACATTCAACTGAAAGTATGGAAGGTTTATGCTAGAGAAGTGCAATTCCCTTAATTTTGGGCTGACTGACAGACCCACTGGGTTACACTGTTGCCAACTTACAACAAAAAATTGGTAAACCCAAAATTGTAATCAGCGGGTGAGACACCATTTGTCAGAATGCTACCAACGGTGTATTAATAACATTCAAATATGTTATTTGATGATCCAAATAAGTTTGTTGTATGATCGTTCCATCCTCAAAAAAGAACTGTTCAGATAAAGCAACTAAATTAACTCTGTATGACTCTAATCTAGAGTTTATCAAAACATAAGAGGACATTATAGGGATATATGATTTTTCAAGATCATAAATAATTATGCGAAGCTAAAGAAACAAATAATCTCTTAATTATCTCATGGGTCTATAATGGAGTTTTAAATTGATTTTTGTCTTTTCATTAAGTTTTGTGCTTTTACCTTTTCACATTGGATTAATAGTTGATGTGATTTTGTTTAGCTCTATAATGATGCCACTGAAACTTAGAGAAAACAATAATTTAGCTCTCTAATCAATAGCAAAGATTTCTACTTCATCAGTTTAACACAGTGAAGGTGAATTAAAATCACAATTAAATCTGCTGAAACATGGCTGTATTATTACCTTTGTGTTTTGTGAATGGCAGACTGAGAGACACCTTGAATTGAGCCAATCAGAAGAACTCAACTGATAGCCTTCCCTCACTTCCCCTTCCTCTGCGACGTTGTTTCTGTTCGTTTCTTCCCTTTTGGTGGTTTATCAGAAGTGTGAACTGTGTGGGATTCCCCTTGACAATGTTTAGGACTTTATCTAATTCCACAAATGTTTCATTTTATTTAAACTGGGATGTTTTTGTCTCCTTGGGAGTTTTCTGTTCCAGGTGATTGGAATGAAGTGTTTTCGTTACCCTTCTTGTCACAAAGCTGTTATTGGCTGGCAGCCTTGTGTGAGTGTGTGGGTGTGTGTGCGTGTGTGTTGTTCTCATACACACTTGCAAACTTTGCAGCAGCAGCAAAACTGTTCTCCTATGTCCTCAGCAGGTGGATAGGGTTGGATAGGGAAATTTTCCCTATCCAATCCAAATGTTCAATCCCATAAGGAATAGTATTCCTGCTATGGAGCAGTAGGTCTGCTTCCATGCCATATCGATGTACTTTGAAGTGACCAGAACTGTTTTTTTTTTTTTTTTTTTTTTTTTTTTTCAGTTTGAATTGTTTTAAAGAAAAAAAGAAAGCAATGTTGGAAAGTGATTGTGTTTAAAATATGAGTAATTAAGAATTAATTTTTTATTTATTTTTATAATAAAAAATCTCACAGTCAGAAAGTTTAGGTGATAAATTATAAAGATAATTTTTTGTTGCATAATAAAATTATTGCTTTTATTGGTTTTTTTTTTATATATATTTTCCTGTGGAACACTGAAAATTAAGACAAAGTAGTTTCCCCTAATGAACCGTCACAATTGGTTACCAAGTAGAAATCAGTAATTTTCACTCAAGGCAGCTCTTTATTCTTTCTTGCAAGAAACGCAACAGCAAGCAAATGTGTCCAGTGTGCGATGAGTTTGGTCTGCTGTAACCAACAGAGAGTCACGACGTACTAATCACAAAGTTCCTCAGCAGGAGCCCGGAAACCTGGTTTCCAGCATCGTAACACTTCACTGGGCAGACCCAACCTTGAACATAGAGGAGTCTCATCTTTACCTTCTGTGGTTCCCCCTTTAGTTCAAGCAGGGTGAAAATACAATGAGGCTCAAATTAATGTGACGACCTAATGTAAACGCCTTTTTTGGGTTACAATCAAAGAATCATAAGCTATTGTCTAAAATTCCACTACAAGCACTTTGTTGTGACTTGTATAAATGCATTTTTCTTAATTAGTAACTAGAAAATTTCCTGTATTAGCTGATTTTTATTTAATTTACTCAGCAACCATCAAGGATTTTCCGAGTGAGCTCAGTGACGCAACACACCCAGCCACAGCCCTTGTTCACCGCAAATCCAGAGCAGACTGGTCACAAGTCTTTATTTAGAAGCTGAGCAGCAGCAGCAGCAGCAGCAGTGTACTGGTAATGTGATCTCAGCAAGAAATGCCTGCTCCACTGTGCCTGCCCATTGGTCCAGGCACAAGTCTCTTAGCTTCTCCATTCATATCTGCTGAGGACGGCCACATGTCTGAGCTCTGATCATTTCTTCCAGTTTTTTTGACATTTCTTTTTAATCACCCATTCAGGGTTCTTCAAAGCTAACAATGACGCTGTCACAGGAATATGTGACCCACGGAGTCTGAAAGCTTGTGAAGCTAGCAAACACTTGAGGTTGCTAAGGGTTACCTGAAGAACCCTCTGAAGGTGAACTAAAGTTCATTCAAAATTCATCTCACCTAATCTGGCCAGTTTTATTTCTAACAAGGAGAACTTATGACTGCTGATTTTGTTAAATGGATCAGTTTTGGACATACACCTCAACGCAACAGTGTTGAGTTAAAAGGGTGTGTGTTTTTCTTTAGGTAGTCAGGAAAAAAATAGCTATTAGGTTTTTCATAGAAATAATAATGGTGAATTACATTTATAAGTTGTGGAGAAATTTAATGTACAAAAAATGTAATTCTCATAATCTCTAAAAACATGTTTTAAAGGATAAACTCTTTGTTTTTCCCACTGACTGGAAACGTAAAGAAGCAAAGGCATTTTTTGTGTCTCAGATATTAGAATTTTTAGAATTAGTCAAATTAATTGCACTTTAATTTTCAATTACCGTGGGTTATTAAAGTAGTAAATTATTAATTACTTTAATTTCTTTCCACCATTCTTCAGACTGGAGAGAGACTGGATGTAAAACATCCATCCTGGTGGATAAAACCCAACTTCTCACTGGAGCTGTTTTCTCATTCATTGTTTCAAACATTTAATGATTCTATTGATTTAACTGATTCTTCATTTAACGTTTATATTTAGTGACAGCTATTTGTTTATGATGTAAAGCCTTTCTGAATTTGTAAGTCAGCAGTTGGAATGTGGCCGTCGTGTGAGGCTGACACCTGCGTTCAGAGGCAGGTGGCTAATTCTCCTCGTCTCTTCTCCCTGCTTTGCATACAAACACGGTTTAATGGATGGTATTTCCAGTGGCCTGCATTTAAATGCAGTTAGTATTTGACTGCCTGCACATATTTGAATCAATGCAAACTGTCATGAAATGAACAAGAATCTGTGGGATAACAGACGCTCTCCGGATGTGTTCTTTTCTTCATTTATTACAACTAGGATTTTTTAATACCAGTAATAGTTTACTGATATGTTTTCTTTTTAATTGCTCTACACTTTTTCTGTACTCCTGCAACAGTGTTGGATTGCTTTACTTAGTTTGACCTTTACATTATTTACTTACCATAGTGTTATTGTTTTTTTTCTTTCTTTTTCAAATCTTGTGTTAAGATAAAACTAAGTCATCCATCAGGTTGCGTTGTGTAAAATTCAAATTCCTCTGACCATCAATTGCACCATTGCATTTCAATGATGGCAACGGACCAAAGCACAAAGACATCAATAATATTGATATTTGTCACTTTGATAGTGCCCATAAGTCCCAAGCAAATGCCACTGTACTACAATATTATTGATTGTATTAACAGCCTAAAAGAATAATCTCATCTGCACCACATTTTTTTGTGCGTCGTCAAGGAGTGCCGCTGAATGCATCAATGGGTACCGCCCGGTGGATTGGCGCGGAAACTGCGCAACAGCTTCCGCGGTGCCGTGCTGGCGGCGGTGCTGAAAACCGCATTAGAACTTCTGTGGTGGCTAGCTGGCAGTTGCTGGTACCCCGCGGTGGAAAATAGGCCGGAGCGGCGCTTGGCTGTGAGGGCCGCTCGAGGCTGCTTGCAGCTTTAATCTCAGGTTATTTTTGAACTTATAGGGACAATAGTACTTAAGCATTAAACACATGTAGCGCATTAGGAGTTCAGTAGATACTTATATGTGAACTGTCAACTACAGCCTCCTTTTGCTCTGCCATTAAGGTTGCTAACCAACAACCAGGTCACATCTACATTGCATACGTTGACAATAGTCATCTCATTGTTGTATCCAACTTAGTGACTTTTAAAAAACAATTGGTGTCAGCAGGTTAGGTTTTTTTAGATTAGCGATTGGCCAGAAAACTGTAATCGGTGCACCCCTAATTGGAACATCCCACCTACTGACATTTTTAACCCAGTGGTTAAAATTTTGATTTAATGTCAGTCTATCCTAGACTTGGACAATAACTAGACAATAACCTGGTGCAAAGTAACAGCACCAGACGAAAAAAAAACAAAACAGACATCTATAACATGATATTTTCTTTATTCTTTAATCTGTTGATTAATATTGTATTCCAAGTGAGTAAAGTATTTTCCTTCTCCCTAGTTTACAAGCCTGCACACATTTGTAGGGTTTTTGGTGGTTGCTTTAAATTTGAATTCTTCCATTAATCTTGATTTCATATCTGTTTATGGGAAAATAAATCCCTGATCTCAAAAATAATTCAAGTTTCCTTTGGGTCCACGTACCAAACTTCTCTGGAAATGGAAATTTGTCTGATGGAAGGTGCAGCTGTAAACACCCATTCAGTAGAAGAAAGGGCATGTCTATAGTTGTGTGATTGTTACAACAGACAAACAAGTCCTGTATGTACTTGATGAACTACACATCAATTACTTTGAAAATACAGCTCACTACATACCAGGAACTGTTGTCTTCCTACTTCGTGCTTTTTCTCAGCAAGCATCTCTTTGGAAATGATAATTGGTCCTTAACGGGACCAAGAATAGAGCGAATATTGCTAACTTTACAGTATTGAGATCTCTGATTTCTTTCCTGATCAGCTGTTGTCCTGATCAGCTACTCTGTTCTGCAGGTTCCTGGTCAGGCCTCCAATAATAAGATCGTTCGTCACCTTCTCATATTTCCTTTTGCAGAAGGATGGCCAGACTCCTCTGCTGCTTATTTTTAGTTGCCTAGCAACCAGTGAAGGATGCTTTTTCAGGGTGGCATGTTATGATGGAAGTGGGGGCAGGGTGAGGTGTACATTGTTCAGGGATGAAATGCTCCTAAATCCTGGCTACGGAGGAAAAGTAGTGAAAAGATGGAACACATTTAAGGTCAGCATCGTGGCTTTTCTTTTTTAGCTTCATTCACCTGGCGGCACTTACAGTTTTTAAGAATTTACATCCTGATTGTGTTAGAAATGAAAAAAGGCCCAGTCACCGATAAGCCAAATCCTGCCTGTATTTTAAACATCCTTGCTTTAGAAAGAGGATTTGCTTTTAGGCCTGTCACAAAGCAGTAAATCATTAAATCAATTAATCGCATGATAAATTAGAGCAAAGTCAATAATTTTCTTTTGAATGATTTATTTATTTATTTTTTTGTTTTTGTCTTTTCTCTCTCTTTCTACCAAAGACTTGATGACAAAAGTCCAGAAATATGGACAGAAACATGGCTAGTGTGGTAACATTAGCTTTTAGCGATACTGCAGCTAGCAGGTTTCATCCTCCAGTATTGCTTTTTTCCTAACAGTCTGCCTCATTGGGACATTATCTCTGAGCAATGCTGTGTTTGCAGTTTATTGATTTTGACACAAGTTAGTATCTTTGATTCATTTAATTTCCTGTTATTTCAAATAACCTATATGAAAATAAGTATATTCTTCAAATAGCTGGTTAGACTTCTTATTATTTGGGGTTTCCGTTATTGAGGACTGTAACAAGTGAAATATATTTCCTTTATGTTTGCTGTACTGTGAAAAAATTCTAGTTTCTAAAAGATCAGTAAACTACATTCTAATGAACATTTTATACTGAAACTGGAAGACCTTTTAAATATTAAAAATGAAAAATGACAAATAAAATGATTTTTGAAGTATTTGTAGACAAAATTGTCCATTTAGTTGAGACCAAAGCACCTGACTGACGACTTTTGTCACCCAATTTTTGGTAGAAAGAGAGAAAAAAAAGACTATCAATCATGCCAATGAAAATCATTGACTTTGTTTTAATTTATTATACAATTTACTGATTATTGTGACAGCCCTACTTGTTGTTATACATATAATGCAATTATTTCTAGTATATTAATAGTTAATTTTTTTGAAAATCAATATTTTGGCCATGAGGAGTGAATACAAGCAAAGTTAGCCTCTTTTTTAAGTACCGTATATTTTTGAAACATTTTCAAAGGAGAACAGTTTTAAAAGCCAACATTTTTCTGACTTTATATATTTCCAACAGCTGTCTTTGTATTTCATGCACTACACTCATTTCAATAGTCTCTGTTCAGCCAACACATTTCAAGAATCTCCTTGGATGGAGTTTAGATCTTCAGAATGATGGAAAGAAAGTGAGTTTTAACTTTCAAAAAACCCCAGATATGCCTTGATACAGGTGGTAAACCCATTTTTTGTCTCAAGCTCAAGTGACAGAAATAACCGAAGAAGCTATGAATTCAAAAGTAAAATTGTGCAGACTACTTTACAACAAATGTGCATTTTGGTGCATGGAGTCAAATTATGGAATAGTTTGGATGAAGATTTGAAAAAGTACACTACTTTAAACCAATTCAAAATACTTCATAAGAAAACACTTTGTCAGGTTCTGTGTTTTTTCTGTGTTTTTATTCCGAGTTTCTGTGTCCTGAGTCTCCTCGTTGTCCTGTCTTCCCCTTGATTGTTCCCAGGTGTCTCTCGTTCCCTTGATTACCCTCTGTGTATTTAGTCCCTCCTGTGTCCTCTGTTCCTCGTCGGGGTCCTTGTCGTTGTTTATCGTACTTTGCCTTTGTCTGCCGTTGTGTGTTTTTTAGCCGCCTGTATGACCAGCTGCTACCGGCGTTGAGCCCTGGCTTCCGCTCAGCCGTGCTGCCTGGCCGCGGACTACGTCTTTGACTGTTTGTTGTTGTTATTGGACTATTTTTCATCATTAAATATTCACCATTCACCTACCTGGGTCGCCAGCGTCTGCCTCACCACCTCCACTACTCACCTCTTCATGACACACTTGAGTTAACACTGGGGAGAATGATATGTTTGTAAGCTATATTCTTAATTTTATATATGCGGCCATGAAAAGAAAAAGATTTATTTTGTAATTATTAATAAAAGGCCAGGTTTTTATAAGTTTTTCTTCTTCCTGCTCCTTTTCACTCATGCAGATGAAGTTTTACAATGTTTTTGTACACTGACAATAAAATGTGTTTGGTTGAGTGAATAAATTTATTAATTATTTGATTACTATCACAGACAATCTAACAATCTATTTATCAAATCAAATCTGTTTCTTCACAGTATCTTAGACCTGTCACTTTCTCAAAGTGGAAAATTCTCAAAGTCAAATATAAATAGAAAAAAATCCTGATATTCATATTGTAAATTATTCTTTTTAGTTTGGTACACGCATTAAGTTTAGCTGGTATCATTTCCACTTCTATGTGATGTGTAATGTGATGTGCTTCATCTTTCTGCCTCAGGAACAAATTGTTCATTTGCTGCTATAAATCCCACCCACATCTATGTATCATTGGAGCAAGATTATCACTGTTTTCAACTTCATGTTCTAAATGTTACAGTGGACTGCTTGACACACACTATACATAAAAATAAAATGAAAAAATTGGACTACATTGTACTGAAAACGAAAATGGAGCGTCAGGTGTGTCTTTACAGTGCAGCAAGCATACATGAGGGTTCCTCTGGTTTGTTCCTGAAGGACAAAGACATGAAGAGTGAATGAAGAGGGTGTAAGTGACAAAAGAGCTGAAACCTCCATCCACACGTGCTTCTGTCTTCAGCAGCTGAGCTAATCCAAATGCTTTATCTCATTCACAGTTAGGGCCTGGAAAACACCCTCCCAATGAATGTCTATTTATTTAGCAGGCTGTTGTTCAGTCTCACCACTGCACTGGATCAGCTTGTCCCACTGTCACACAGGTGCATCATTATGCAAGAGCTAATTCAAATACAGTTCTTATTCAGCCATCAATGAAAAACCAAAAAGAAAAAAACCCCAGCAGTTATATTCAGTGGTTTCACCACAAGTAATTAAGTTTCAGTTTGTCTGTAAAGATGTGGGAAAACCTGAACTAGCTGAGATGCATTGATGTAGATAGAGTTTGAGGGTTGAACTGCATCTAACCACAGATGTCAGATTTAAAAATGTATACAAACACTTTTTGGCCTATTTTTGGATAAATTAATAGCTGAACTGTCCCAACAGTAATTGTAGTAAAATTACTAATTATTCCTCAAAGGAAAAAAAATATAGACCTGACTGAAGCCTGTTGCAATAAGTAACTAAAATTTAAATGGCATAATAAATTAAAATTAACTTAATTATTTGCAGTCTGAGGATTTGTATTTTTTTCCATGAAAATATTGCTTACAGAGAGATTGCAATAAAAATTTTTATGGTCTCGATTGTGTTTTTGTTTATTTCCAATAAATAGAGTTCTTAGTAAATTAAAGCTTATGTTGTAATCAACATATTACCTCAAAATGATCGCAAAACAACATAATTATCACAATTATTGCTGGGCCTTACTTGGCCCCTATTAGGCTAAGCGTGGTTTATTTTAACTAAGGTTTTTTATGCAACAGTGACAGTGAGGACGGGTTAAGCTAGTGTAACACTACGATGTGAGGTAAATCTGTGTTACCATAAAATAGGAGGTCGTAGGTGGAGAAAGAGCAGAACACTGAGAGGGAATAGCGTAGCAGTCCAGACTTTTATTCAAGCTTACGATAAGAGAACAGAATCTGTCTCGGGCCCCATAAAAAAACACAGAAGAAGAAAACAGCTCCTCTTAAAGTCACAGCACAATTCCTTAGCCCTGGTATATATAAATAACTGATCTTGAATGAAACCATATTAATAATTAATAATTGAAAAGGAAAAATAAATCATCTTCCCCTCGGTGTATAGTTGACCCACTGAACTGGGTGCGAGAGTGTGCGTACCAGTTGTGCCGTCCCTACCTCATCGTAATTTGGAAATAACACCATGAGGCCATAATGCAATTATTTTAAAATTATGATGCCTACACATCCACCTCCAAATTTTTGCAGCTTTTAGCATTTTTTTTTAACACAGAAACTTTATGGGCCGCAGATGGACTGCAGTAGCGCCCCTACTTTGGGGCTTCGGTGGAAACCCTGGTGGGCCAACAGCCCTTCCTGCCTCTTTTTGTTGCCTCCACCAAAAGGTTTCTGGTAAGGCTTCTTCCTGAATCCTGTATTTTTAGCTTCACTAGTTAAGTCTTATCAAGCAACAAGTAGTGTATTTTTGTGTGTTGTGTGCGTAATAAGTCAAGCTAAAAATATCCGGTGCCCAACCAATATGGCCAACAGACCTTCCCACAGTCATCTTTGTTGCTCTTGCTTCCATTGATGAAGGGAAGGCTAAATCACTCCTCTTTCGCTCACACCTTTCCTCTGAGATCCTCATTTCTTCGTAGGTCCTCCCTTTTTTATTTTCTCCTCTCTTCCCTCCCTCGCTGTCCAGTAGCAGTCGTCTTTTTACAGCTCTCTCTCCCACCCCCATCCTGATGTCCCTCTGTTTGTGTATGGCTATTGTCTTACAGCAGCTGCAGCAGCAGCTCCTCTCCAGATTCGTAGTTTGTCAACCCCCCTTTCCTATTCCTTCCCTCTCTCTCTCCGTCTTCATTAGTGGATTCTACAGTGGGATGAGAAGTGAGGGAGTGGAGAAGATAAAAATGAGGATACAGAAAGCAGAGAGATGCAGTAGCTAGCCACAACCTCCCTGTACTCTTAGTCTGGATGGGAACGCTTTTCTATCACTGCAAAGGGCTTCTGTTGATTTTTTTTTAAGTGATTTTTTTTTTCTGCTTTGAGGAAGAGTTGTTCTGAAAAGCTCTCGTAATTGACGGTTGGACTTGCTGAACGTCCGTGATCTGAGTGGAGGGATTTTTAACAGATAGCGGTGCCGGGGCATCTGGCTGTCTGGGAGGCAGCAACGGCCGGCTGGCTGCATTGTGTTGCTTTGATGACCCCCGCTGTGTAGCTGCCTGCTCATCAACCCCATCTCTCTCTCTCTTCTTTTAACCCCCCTCACCCTCCACCCAATCCTGACCCCTTCTCTCTCCTCTTTCCTCCTTCTCCACCTCCTCCTGTCTTTCCATCACAGCTCCTGGCCCAGCCATGTTCGGCACAGAGTCATCATGTAAGTATTACCATCATCCTTCTATCTCTTTGTGTTTTTGTACTCAACAGTATGAACATGGTTTTTTAAAGGCAATTGAGGGAAGAAGAAAATTGCGAGATTTTCTCCATCTTTCCTTCCTTCTCTGTTTTTTTTTTTGTGGATGTTTTTGCCTCCATGGTTGCTGGTGGTAGGCTGCATGGGGAGAAATGTGGAATCTACCATTTTAGCACAGAGCATCATAGCCTAGCAGGTCTTACTGAGCTTAATGCTTTTCTATCACTGTCTTCTATCACTCTCAAGAATGCTTGATTCGTCTGTGTGCGCGTACGGAATCATCTCCTCTCGTTAAATGTATTTAGAAATCCGGAACGATGACGTGTGGGATGAATGCCAGTGCCTCACTTTTCTGTGATCACATCGGAAGATGGATGCTTGTGCTAACATCATATCATTCCCAGAAGCAGAGGGATCTGCTTCTGTCGCTTTCCAGTTCAGTCAGATTGCCGTGCAGTTCCGTTATCGTCACATATCCAGCTTCAGATGCTTCTTGATGTTATGTAGCACCTTACTGCTGCGAACTTATGCTTTGTATTTATTTGAGGAGGGGGCTAGGAAGCCGCTTTCCTTGACCTCCATCAGTGAAGTTTATGTTGAGCTCATGTCTTCAGAAAAAGCTCTTTCCTCCACTCCAGCTCAGGTTGAATTCTTGTTTTCTGATTAATGCCGCAGTGGCTCACCCAGCACCTATTCAATGTTGCGAGGAAGTCAGGGGTTGATGTAACTGCTTGTCGGAGCCAAAAGTAACTTGTATGTGGAAGACAGAACACAGGTAGCAAGTAACTCGGCAACAGCCATCAGCAAAAATCTGTCAGTGAATCACTCAAAACTCTGGACTGTAATCTTTGTGATGGATGATACAGTTAAGCCTTTAAAAAGTGCAGATTTTTATTGACCAAAGACTTGATCTGGGTTTTTGTTCTTTTTCTTGATGCAACCAAAAGTGCAGCACTGATCAAGTGTTTGTCTGCAGACACACTGCTTTGTTTTCAGCTTTTAGGTTTAGTGCATAGTTGTTAAAAAAAATATAAGTAGCAACTAGTTACATTTACTTCTTAAACAATTTTTTCTACTGGAGTAAAATCATGAAGGATCAGTACTCTTAAGTAAAACTTCTGACTACTCCACTCACGTGGAGTTATGTCATTGAATGAACAACCAGCTTGCGTTAACCAAAGGTGCAGTGGGCACAGACACATGTCTGGTGAAACATCTGGTTTGTGAATAAGTTTTATTGTTCTGATGTTTTTTATCTGCTTAGCCTGCTGTGGCATTTGGAGGTCAAGTGAACATGTAGGAAACTGTAGATATTGTCATCGGATGTACTGTTCTAACATATATACGTCACCTACCTCAAAAGTTCCATGTGGAAAATTCAGACGTGGAAATGTTTGCTCTGCATGATTTTGCTGTTTTTTAGCGATTTGATTTATTTGTACTTATCATTATTTTTATTATTCTGACTACCAGAACCACAAATTCAATAATTTCATGTTTTGTCTATGATTACATAATTTTTATAGATTAAATCAGATTAACTAATACAACTCAAGTACGACCACACTTCTCTAGCCATCATACCAAATATCTTACTTGAATGATTTTTCATATTGCAACTTTTGACTTCCACTTGAGTAAAATTTGTTGAAGTAGTGTTACTCTTACTTAAAACATAAAAATATTTGACTACTCTACCCTCTTAATTTGCTGTGTATGTTAGAAAAAGATGTTTCTACGTTAACATTGATCAGTAGGTGTAGTTTACATAAAAAATTCCCTTCTCACCCACCGCGGGTGGTTCTTATCCTCTGAACTCGGGTCCTCTACCAGAGGCCTGGGAGCTTGAGGGTCCTGCAGTATCTTGGCTGTGCCAAGGACTGCTGCACATTTCTGGACTGAGATGTCTGATGTTGTTCCTGGTCTGTTGTAGCCACTGCTCCAGTTTGGGTTACTGCCCCGAGGGCCCCAATGACCACAGGCACCACTGTGGTCTTCACCTTCCAGGCCCTCTCCAGTTCCTCCCTGAGGCCCTGGTATTTCTCCAGTTTCTCCTTTTTCCTGATTTTGCAGTCACTTGGTATTGCTACATCTACCACAACGGCTTTCCTCTGTTGTCTCTGTTTCCTCTGTTGTTTATCCACTTCGACAATGTCTGGTTGGTTTGCCATTACCATTAACTTGACAGGGCACACCTGTGAAGTGAAAACCATTTCAGGTGATGACTTTATGAAGCTCATCAAGAGAATGCAGAGTGTGTGCAAAGCAGTAATCACAGCAAAAACTACAATAAATGTATTTTCAGTTGTTTCACACTTTTTTGTTTGGTACATATTTCATAGTTTGATGTCTTCACTGTGAATCTACAATCACAATAGTCATGAAAATAAAGGAAACTCGTTGAATGAAAAGGTGTCCAAACTTTTATATATATATATATATATTATATATATATATATATATATATATATATATATATATATATATACTGGGAAGAAGGACCTAGTGCCCTGTACCCAGGTTATAACATGGGACCCCTCACCCCCAGAGACAAGGGTCAGACTGCCACCCTGACCAGTCCTTCCTATCTCCCCAAAGATATCTCCACTCTGAGCTTGGAAGTCATAGCAGAGGCTGCAAGCTGCTTTCACATTGTTTTATAGAAATATAATTAGGCCTGTCGCGATAAACGATAAATCAATTAATCGCACGATAAATTAAAACTATGGACCTCATTTTAATTATCGGCTATATCGTTTCTTCGGGCCTTTTTCTCTTACTGTTGATGACATTGAATGAAAAAAGGCTCCACTCCGGTGCTCTCCACTGACCCTCCCTTCCTTATTTCCTTAGTGTAATGCCCAGCGCGCTGCACGATCTTATGTCGCGGATTGTCGGCCCATTATCAAAACCTGAGAGACACATTAGCCGAAAGAATCCTAGCTATACGGTTTGATCGAACCGTGTTGTCCAAAAATGGACACAAATAATAAGTCCAGTTCACTAATTTTGAAACCAGGCATTAATCTATTCCTTACTACAATCTTCCTGCAATGCATGTAGCTAGTGTCAGTCTGACCAAATGAAAATCATTAGAACCTATTTATGTCACGTTAACGAAGAACAGCTGAAAAGTTACCGGGTTTTCTGGTAGATTTCGCTCCAACTCCTCCCCTAGTTATTTATATTTTCTTTGCATGAAATGTTGAATAAACATTCATGTTGTTTCCGATGTCTGCTGGACTTCGAGTTCGGGATTCCCTCAGTGTTTCCCTTCAGAAAGCACGGAGGAGAATCCGCGCTTTCTGATTGGCTACCGGTCACATTCAACAGGCTGCATTAAGCAGCCTGTTGAATGTGACCGGTGACTCTGTCTGGGCAAATCTTTGATTTAGATCGGAGCGGCCACAACGATCTACCGTAACACACAAGTGACAATCTTAGAACGAATAATGTTCTAAGATTGTCATTCGGTGTAAAAAATCCTGTAGTTTGAACTATGGCATTCGGATTCTTCTCTTTTTAAATCTAATTATTACTGAAGGGCAATATATACAGACTTCATAATCTGCACTCTTTTGGTTGAATGCAGTATTCATTTCCACTTTGGCTTTATGTTGTTTAGTTTTTATTCAAGTACATTTGTTGTTAATGGAGACTGAAAATGTATTTTATTTTTGGTTGTTTTATTTATTTTGTGTATCAGTCCCAGTGTTAAGTGTTCTTTTGAAAGTAAAGTGTATCTATCTTTGGCAGGAAATCACATGTATTATTATGTAATTTCCATTAAATCAATGAAAAAAGGTCTTCAAACAATATTATCGTTTATCGCAATAATTTTTGAGACAATTTATCGCCCAGGAAAATCTGTTATTGTGACAGGCCTAAATATAATTAATCCCAGTTGTGCTGGCTTCGCTAAGCACTGTGACTTTTAACAGTAACTCAGCTATACAGGTAGCTAAACACTTTCCCATCCGTCCACCAAGAAGCACTCCATTTGGTTCTTTAGCAGGGTTTAATGAGAATCGTGTAAAACTGTAACACACAAAGATACAGAAAATGAATGCCAGCTAGGCTAACGCGTCGGGCTAACACGAATAAAAAAACATCTATCGTCACATAAAACATGTCAACGGGTTGCAAATTATGATTTATATGACAAGCAAATTAGAACAGTACTTACAGACGATGCCGTTTCTGAATTTAGATTAAAGAAAACACAACAAAGAGGGCCCCTTTCGGACTACATGGACCGACAGCTTTCTTCCTTTCTCGTAAACAAGTCGTAGTAATAAAAGTAACCACAAGATGGCGTCAGTAAGCCAGTAATAGACAAAATTATAACATTTGCCACTAGATAGCCTCAGTAGATTAACTTAACATTGAATGACATTAAATTAAACAGGTTTCACTACACCAGTCTATAATTAATAGACTCCATGAACAACAAATGTACTTGAATATAAACTAATTCAAGTACATCCCAGTCTATAATTAATAGACTGGGATTATAGACTGGGATTATATATATATATATATATATATATATATATATATATATATATATATATATATATATATATATATATATATAAGTTTGGACACACCTTTTCATTCAACAAGTTTCCTTTATTTTCATGACTATTGGCATTGTAGATTCACAGTGAAGACATCAAACTATGAAATATGTACCAAACAAAAAAGTGTGAAACAACTGAAAATACACCTTTTATTGTAGTTTTTTGCTGTGATTACTGCTTTGCACACACTCTGCATTCTCTTGATGAGCTTCATAAAGTCGTCACCTGAAATGGTTTTCACTTCACAGGTGTGCCCTGTCAAGTTAATAACTGGGCTTTTTTGCCTTATAAATAGTCATGAAAATAAAGGAAACCCATTGAATGAGAAGGTTGTGTCCAAACTTTTGGTCTGTACTGTGTAAATATAAATATATATTATGTTTTTTTTTGTTGTTGTTTGTTTTACACCTTGTCATTAGTGTAAATGACTTCATTAAAAGTAACTTATTTTCGAACAAGAATACACCAAGACTTGGGCTGGTATCTTTATGTTTCATAGCATCATGTCATAAATAAATTCATATAAAATTTTTAATGTGACATAATAAATCTCAAAATGTAAATACAACAGTTACATTTTGAGCAACATAACTGTTGCTAAAATAATATTAATCATAGCTATAATAATGCCTGACATTTCACTCTTATTGTTCGACATTGCAGTCAGCTGTGTTATGTGTTCAATTAGAGTGAAACTATTTAGAAGCCCGAGATGATAAATAACTACCCACTGACTTAATTAGCATAATGTATGTGCTTATTGTGCAAAATATGATCACTTATTGCTGTTTTCCATCTGAAGGAGAGAAACTGAAAGCTAATATTTGCTGCTTGCTTTTAGCACGTTAACCTTTTCCGGTAACCAAATAGCGTATTTTTTTGCTACACTATTAGTAGTACTCTTACTACTATTTTTACTTTTTTAAAAATGCACTATGAATACATGAAAAAAAAAAAAAAAAAAAATATATATATATATATATATATATATATATATATATATATATATATATATATATATATATATATATATATATATATAATAGATAATATATATATATATATATATATATATATATATATATATATATATATATATATAGATATATATTATATATTATATATATATATATATTATATATATAATATATATATATATATATATATATATATATATATATATATATATATATATATGACTGGATAGCTCAATACATAAGGCATCAGTATATCACCCGAGAGGGCAGGGTTCGAATCCAGTCTGGGTCCTTAGGCAAACCCTTCAAGCTACTGCCTACCTCATACCATGAGAGATACTAAGTTGCGTAACATGCCGGCTCAGACGTCGCCCGGCCAAACAAGGTCTGCGTCAGGTGTTGGGGAACCAGAGCACCTTGATGACAAATGGGCTACTGGAACAAGACGGAAATGGGCGAGAGATGAAAATGTGGATCTGTTGGAATGCTACTTCTCAAGTAACCCTAGTGAGAGAGGTTACATGCAAAGACTGGAAAGGAATGGTTACTTCGACATCCCAGTCAACACTAAGCGCTAAACAACTAGTAGCTCAGTGTTCCAACATCCGCAAACGGCAACTGCTATCACAACTTGAGATTGACGAGATACAACACAATGCTACGGCAAAAGGGAGGAACCCGGATGTCAGGACTGTGGGGACTTAACTACAAGTCCCCACCCAGTGAGGGGATACACGGCCCCAACAAGCGAAACAGAGCTGAACGAGACAGCTGCTGACCTGAGAGAGAGAATCAGCGCCAATTACAACGGCTGAGTGAAGTACCATCAGAAAGTCTCATTGAGAATGTGAATGCAGCATTGAGAACGATCCCTACCAACACCATAACAGAAACCAATGAGCTGATCTACAACTCAGCATCAGTGATCCTTGAGATACTTGGCTATAAGAGCAACCATGAGACCCAATACCCACCATGGAAAAGACGGTTAGAGGCTAAAATCAAGGTAACAAGGAGGGAATTGAGCCAACTGTCAGAGCTCCACAAGGGTACAATGAAAAGACCAGTACCCAGAAAGTACAGGCAGATGCCCATACCTGAAGCACTTGAAACTGCCAAACAGAGGCTCCAAGCCTTGGCCAGCCGCCTAAAGAGATACACAAGGGAGAATGAATCCAGAAGGATTAACCGACTCTTCTCCACTCAACCAGCTAAGGTGTACTCTCAATGGCAGGGTAATAACAACCAACAACTGAACAATACTGGAAAGGCATATGGGGAAGGGAGGCGTCCCACAACAGCAATGCACAGTGGCTGATCTCTCTACGAGAGGACCACAGCAACCTCCCTGAGCAAGCCCCGGTAACCATCACTGTGACAGAT
Organism: Poeciliopsis prolifica; assembly: GCF_027474105.1. Taxonomy (NCBI): domain Eukaryota; kingdom Metazoa; phylum Chordata; class Actinopteri; order Cyprinodontiformes; family Poeciliidae; genus Poeciliopsis; species Poeciliopsis prolifica. The sequence continues at coordinate 671,046 of NW_026562464.1, read as the reverse complement.
GTCCAAGAAAGAGTCTCAGGCATGAAAAACTGGACAGCACCAGGGCCTGACATGATCCATGGCTACTGGCTAAAGAAACTCATTGCTCTCCATGAGGGACTGGCAGCCCAAATGAACCAGCTGCTACAAAGTGGGACTCACCCTGAATGGTTAACTGCAGGGCAGACAATCCTAATCCAGAAGGACCCATCAAAGGATCCAGTCCCACCCAACTACTGACCAATAACCTGCCTCTCCACAACCTGGAAGCTCATGTCAGGCATCATAGCGGCCAAGATAAGCAAACACATGGATAAACACATGAGCACGGCACAGAAGGGTATCGGTGTAAATACCAGAGGAGCCAAACACCAACTCCTCGTAGACCGCACAGTTGCCAGAGACTGCAAAACCCGACACACCAACCTGTGCATGGCTTGGATCGATTACAAGAAGCCTATGACTCAATGCCGCATACTTGGATCATTGAATGCCTAGAGATGTATAACATCAACAGGATTCTGAGAGCATTCATTGCAAACTCGATGAAGCTGTGGAAAACCACCCTGGCAGGGAAAGCATACTAGCAGGGAAAGCAAACCACTTGCACAAGTGTCCATCAAACGTGGCATATACCAAGGAGATGCTCTGTCCCCGCTACTGTTCTGCATAGGCCTGAACCCCCTCAGCCTAATTATCAACAAGACTGGCTACGGATACCGACTCAAAAATGGGGCCAACATCAGTCACCTCCTCTACATGGATGACATCAAGCTGTATGCCAAGAGTGAGCGAGACATCGACTCACTGATCCACACCACCAGGATCTACAGCACTGACATTGGGATGTCATTCGGACTAGAGAAGTGTGGTCGGCTGATCACAAGAGGGGGAAGGTGATCCGCACAGAAGGAGTCTCACTCCCACAAAGAACAATAGCAGACATAGAGGACAGTTACAAGTACCTAGTTATACCACAAGCAAATGGCAACCTCAATGAGGCCACAAGGAAAGGAGCCACAGCTAAATACCTCCAACGAATAAGGCAAGTCCTGAGAAGCCAGCTCAATGGCAAGAACAAAATCCGTGCGATAAACAGCTATGCACTGCCAGTAATCAGATACCCTGCTGGAATAATCAGCTGGCCAAAGGAGGAGATAAAAGCCACAGATATTAAGACTAGAAAGCTACTAACCATGCATGGAGGGTTCCATCCCAAATCCAGCACCCTGAGACTGTACACGAGCCGCAAGGAAGGAGGCAGAGGACTAGTGAGTGTGAGACCATTGTCCAGGACGAAACAACTAAGATCCATAAATACATCAGGGACAAAGTCTCAACAGACAATGTGCTCAGTGAATGTCTCAGACAACAGGGAACGGAGGTTGAGGTGCCAGAGATACCATCATGGGAGGACAAGCCCCTACATGGGATGTACCACCAGCAAATAACCCAAGTGGCTGATATCAGTAAATCCTACCAATTGCTGGAAAAAGCTGGACTCAAGGACAGCACAGAGACCCTCATCCTGGCCGCCCAGGAACAGGCCCTAAACACCAGAGCAATAGAGGCCCAGATCTACCACACCAGACAAGACCCAAGGTGTAGGTTGTGCAAGGAGGCCCCTGAGACAGTCCAGCACATCACAGCAGGGTGCAAGATACTGGCAGGGAAAGCGTATATGGAACAACATAACCAAGTGGCAGACATAGTGTACAGAAACATCTGTGCAAAATATGGACTGGAAACCCTGAGATCAAAGTGGGAAACACCCCCAAAGGTGGTGGAGAACGCCAGAGCTAAGATCCTGTGGGACTTCCAGATCCAGACAGACAGAATGGTAATGGCGAACCAACCAGACATTGTCGTAGTGGATAAACAACAGAGGAAAACCGTTGTGGTACATGTAGCAATACCAAGTGACTGCAACATCAGGAAAAAGGAGAAATTGGAGAAATACCAGGGCCTCAGGGAGGAACTGGAGAGGAACTGGATGTGACCCATCTAGGTCATCGGGGCCCTCGGGGCAGTCACCCCCAAACTGGATCAATGGCTACAACAGATCCCAGGAACAACATCAGACATCTCAGTCCAGAAATGTGCAGCAGTCCTTGGCACAGCCAAGATACTGCAGGACCCTCAAGCTCCCAGGCCCCTGGTAGAGGACCCGAGTTCAGAGGATAAGAACCACCCTCAGTGGGTGAGAAGGAATTTTTTATATAACAAACTGAATTAAGTGCCAAAGGCTTGGGGATTTCAAGTGGAAGGCAGCCTAGAAAATGGGATTCAACCCTGTATTTATAGATGACACTCTTATTTTGAAATAAGGAAGTAATTCTTGAGTGGCCTTGTTCTATTGGAAGCCTCCCCCTCTGTAAGATTCAATATGTGGGAATATTCTAATGTTTTAAATCTATGAGGAGTAAACTTTTTGCACTTTTCAAAACGGTTTATTTTTAATGAGCACCAGCAAAGAAGCAAACAATCGCAGTGATCCCTCAGGAGTTCCTTCCATTCAAAGCCCATTAACATTTAGTACCTTGGCACCCTTTACACATGAGAACCCAGATCCTGTTGTCACACAAAAATCTATTAGCTCTCCAGCATCATTCTTAACAATTGCCCGTACAGGACTGTATTATGTGAAATTGATTGTTTTTTTTAAGATAAGACAATTGGAAATGTATCTTTGAGGAGGGACAAGGTCTGCACTACTACAAAGATGAAACAATACTTAAGTATTTTTAGCTTTAGGTCATGTTGTAATATTATCCACTCATCAAAAGCATCCCTGGAGTATTGTCTTGATTCTGTCTTATCATCAAATCTCCATGGCAAATTCCTGGTTCAGGAGAGGAATAATATATTTGTATTTTGGCAGAGTTTATGGTCCAACCACGGCTTGTGAAACTTCTCAGAGACATCTGACATTAAACAGTTAAAAAAATAAAAAAAATTAATGAGACACATGGTGAAGTTAAAACCGAAAATGGAACATTTTGATTTAAAGCTATTCAACCCTCTTAAAATTCTGTTTAAACAAAACAGAATTTTGTTTAAAGCAATCTTTTTTTTTGTAGATATGTTTATTAATGTTTGTTTAATAACAACAACATAACACAGAACAAAAGCTCAGCAGTGCAGTCCATAGGAGACAAAAAGAAAGGATAAGATGGTGGGCGTACATATTTCCATCATTATATAGTTCACATCTAAGCATTTATAAATGCTCGAGACAGGATGGTAGACACGTGTCCTTCAGCATAGTCCAAGAAGGGCTTCCATCTGCGTCCAAAAGTGTCAGTCTTAGAGTGGACGAGGCATGTTGGAGAGTCGAGAGGGATATTCTCCAAAACAAGGCTCTTCCATCCAAAAATAGTAGGAGATTTATTAGAAATCCATTGCAACACAGTATTCAGAAAATTAGGACATTATACAACTTACTCTTGTTTTGATTTTGGATATGTTTATTTGGTAGACCAAGGAGAAGAGACACAGGATTGATATCAATATTAGTTTTGATAATTTTCCTAGTCTCAGCCAGAATTGATTCCCAGTAGAACTGGATTTTAGGGCACAACCAGAGGGCACAGGGAGGAGGACCCTGGTTTAAACTTAGTCACCTGGTTTGGGGTCAGGTGAGCTCTATGTAGTGATTTAAGTTGCAACGCCCAGGAGTGATTACAAATAGTCATTTTTCTGGCAGAGTTCCAAATACTGCTCCACATTTCATCAGTAATGTCAATAATCAGCTCTCCTCCCCAGAGTTGGGCCAGAGTTGATAAGTGACACTTATAGCATTTTAATGTTTCGTAGCACATGCTGAGTGACACTTCACAAGTTCTGAAAAACTGTTTTTCAATGTCTGAAACCGCAGTGTCTCTGAGTAGAGTTGGTTCTTTTTTTAACAAAGTCTCTTAGCTGGAAGAAATAGAAGAGGTTATTTTTCCCTCCTCCAAACTTCCAAAATTTCCACAACTTGATTAAAAGACATGAGGATCCCATCCTTAAAAAGACAGCCCAAAGAGGAAATACCATTCGCCACCCAATCCCCAAAACCTGCATCCAACATACCCGGAAGAAAGTCAGGGTTCTGGACAAATGGTGTAAATGGGGATGTTTTCTCAGTTCTGCCCTCGATGTGTTGATCCGCTCTCCAAGCCTTGACTGTGTTCACGGTGTTTGGATTGTGACAACATTTATTTATGGTTTTCATATTTTTAGGAAAAAGTAAGGCTTTTAAGAGGGCAATCACATAACGAGGCTTCTACATCCAGCCACATTGTGGATGAATTTCCAGATATCCACTCTATAATATAAGAGAACTCACTTGATGAGATCTGAGCCTCCCATGTCTCTTGCTAGCTGTAGTGTTGACATTTTTATGAATGCTCTTCTTTTGGCTCAGATAAAGGAACCAAACCAACATTTTTATGTCCTACGTTGTAAAACCTTTGATGTTAGGGTGTATGTACTTATTTTACTGTGTTCATTCTCAGCAGTTCTCCAAAACAACAAAGATGAAATAATACGCAAGTATTTTTAGCTTGGGAAAAAAAACATTTTTAAATTTATTGGAGGCTGTAACTCAATGAGGGCTTTGTTAACCTGGAAGAAAGCATGAGACTATTCTTTTTCTTTATTTTTGCTTTATTCAAGACAAAATCAGGTAGATGACCTTCAATCAATAACAATGAAATGTATTTACGTTTATGTAAGTTAACATACCACATGCCAAGTTCATTTAATTATTTGTGAGGATGTATCTGCTAGAAAATTGAAGTTGTTTAAATTCATTCATAAGTAAACAAAGAATAGGTGTATTCTCTCCTAATCTTTGTTTGTTTTGTGCTAAAACAGTTAGCCCATCAGTGAAACGATTCAAGCCTAAAACAATGCTAAACATGTAGCAGCAGCTCAGACGTGCCCAACGTCCTCAGTCCACATTTTTAAAGAAGTTCCTGAAACACGTAAGAGCTTAGAGGGTATAATACTACTTTGCATCAGTCTGATGGTTGATTAATCTTAATATCAAATTAAAAACAAATATCTTTGATGTTTAAAAATTTTTATTGATTCTGAACATTTTTTAGTAAACACCAGCATTTTTCACTTTTGCCACAACTTTGTTTCCATTGTCCATCATTAGCACATTTATATCCAATAATCCTACAAAGTGCCACATTTTATTTTACCAGTGGTATTTCTCAAGGTGACAAGATTTATTCTTCTTCTCTGTTTGTCTGAGGTTGAGTCACACAGGTGTTTCAGGTCTATATAAAAAAGCTTCCTTTCCTTCAGTATTTAGCTGTCCCCTTGACACTGAGCTTCTTGGTATTTGCTTATTTGTTTTTATTTCCTTCTAGCCTTGTCTGTTAATTTTTCTTTTTGGATGTCACCCTAACTGAGGGCACATAGTGTTTTTTGTTGCAGTGTTAAGCTGTTAATAGGACCTCCTGAGTCAGTCCTGCTCAGATGCTTACTGAAGACGGCCATTTGATCGAAGCTTTCTGACGGCAACCAGCTGTCTCAGTTGCTGTGGTAACCCCTGTAAGAACTGCAAAACGCCAGGGCGATCGGGTTTCTGTGGTAACTGCTGACTTTGCTATTTTTGTCCCTGAAGCGATTGTGGAGCTGAAGGTTAACTAAGCCCAAAACTTGGATGTTGAGAGGTTTTTGATTTTTATGCATTTTCAGCATCTTTCTTTGATCATAATCTGATACAATGGCTTGTGTACTTTTTATCAGCATGAGGGTTTTAGTCTGTTGCCAATGCTGTTTTTCCCCCATTTATTTGCTAGCAGTTATTAATACTTTAATATTGATTAATTTGAACATACACTTCTTTTTTGGGGAGGCGTTGCAAGATATAATTTGAATTAATAAAGATAAATGTAGATTTACACAAGTTTCAAAGTCTACAGTATCCGCTTCTAAATACCAGTCAACTGAACAGACACTTGTACATCTTTTCTGTTTTTTTGTTGATAAGTTTTGACTCCTAAATCACTAGCACATGTAGGAACCCAGAGACCAACTTTCACGCCTGCGACTAACTGTATATGGTAGTAGTGGTAGTATCATGATGTGGGGTCTATTATTGCTGGATGAAGCATTGAAATCCATAGTGAAATGGATAAAAGTTTGACACTATTAAGTTTCCTACTGGATAGTGATCCCAAAAACACATCAACACTGGTTATGGAATAGATTCTGCAGCATCTGTATGAAAACCTTTGTTCATGAGAAATTAAGTGTTTCCTATATTTTATTATTTAAATTTTTTTTCTACTCAGCAACACAATTAGTTCCTATTTGTTACATTCCATAAATATGTCTTAAGTGTTTAATACAGCTGATACAATATAATGTTAATATTTAACTGTTTTTGTAATTCAGCATATGAAGAATTTAGTCTTTAATGTCATGTCTTCCCACAGGAGAAAACTCAGATTTTTGAGCCAATGGCTACATATCAATTCATTATTCCATCGATAAGAGCAGTCAGCTTTAGATGAACTAAAGCTGTCTTTCTACTGAAGACAGTAGAAAAAAGGTATGTGTATTTTTTCTATTTTGTGTATGCAGGGGTAGGTTTAGGATAAGGCAAAGATCTTGATTCAAGTGTGACTGAGAAAAAAAATTTATTTAATGAAATTTTGGTTGCAAGATGAATCTTCTATAGACGTGAAATCTGAAACACATTATTCTGTCCCCCTTTCGAGCCGTTTGTAGGTTGTCATGGTTACCCCCACAGGAGGGTCGACTAAGATGCACTCCACCCCTGTCCGCTTCATTAAAATCCACGTTATTGATTGGCCAGACGGGTAGCTGCACGCCACCCCCCGACTGTATAGTTTTTGTGGGGTTACTGGGGGATAGAGTGGGACAGAACCAGCTTCCACTTGAATGGGTGTCCTCTCACACACACGCACATGCAGCGGAGCAGCTGAGGAAAGCCAAGGTGCACCAGGATGGAGGCTCCCGCTCGCAAACATGTCCTCTGAAACCTGGCTAGCTGCTGTCTAGACATTTCTCCATAGTGGAATGGAGGGTAAGTGATGTGGCTGAATTTGGTCTGCAGCTGGCACGCTGAGTATAGTGATGAATTCTCAGGCGCTTGTGTTTGTGAAGTTTACCCTTCAAATGGCCTTTTCATGCTGTACAGCAGGTGCTTCTGTACATTGAGCATTGATATTCATGAAGGCCTGCTGATTCACTGTTTCTGTGGCTGATTTTAGTGCCCATGTGTGTGAGGGACACACCAGCTGTTGCAGATATCTCTGTTTACATTGCGGCTTGTTGAGCAGGCCGAGAATAAACCTTGTATTTATCACCTTTTGCCGTGTCACTTCCTGTTTCTGGTCACTTCCGGTTTGATTTTTTGCACATCTATGCTGTCTTTTGTTCTCAACACATTTCAGGAAATCCTGTTGACTATTTACAACAAAACGTTTGATGGTTCTGTGATCACATCCTAATATCTTAGCGATAACAACAGTCGTGCACCATCTTAAAGACTTGTGGTCATTCTTTATTTTTCAAAGTCAGTTAAATCTCTTTTTTTTGTCCCAGTTAACTTAAAGAAAAATTATCTAGTTAATAATTTTTCACACCTTGAAATAGGGCATATACCTCCTTAGGCGACATCCTCCCTCATTACATAGAAACACACCAGCTGCTACTCTTAAATCCATTAAGCATTCAAGTTTATCCAGCTTGGAGTTAAAAATTATACCTAAAAATGATGTGCTCAAAAAACGTCTTTGTGTAGTAATTAATAACAGTGTATGTCTATGTGGTTGGGTAATAACACTCTGTATCATTATCAGTCTGCCTTTTGCAGTAATCCGTATGGAACAGGTGCTCTGACGTTCTTGGAGACCTTCAGTTTTCGTCTGAAGGGAACTCCCCAGAGTGTTCTCTTCAGGTGTGTGTTTCTGGAATAAATGGAACTGCTTGAAGTTTGCAGTTCAAGATGCTAGGTCTCCATCGGGATGTCCAGGGTCAGATTTCATACCTTAAAATAAACAGTTATTTTTTTTCTCTTGCTTTTTTAATATTTCAGTTTTCAAAAACAGTCTAAACAGAAGATACCACATTAAACATTAAGCAAATCCTGGTGGTTGTGATATATTAAGCAGATAAAATATTTTCATCTGATGTAAATTGTCATTGATTCATACAGAGTTTCTTAGGGCTAGTATGGTCACACGTTATGGTCACATAGTTGGTTAAATGTGTGTCTTTTATCATTTTCTTCAGACCAGCAGTTTGCCATTTATAGTGTCTTGTGGAAGGTCACTTCTCCCAATGTCTCTGTTGACATTTAGTCCTGAATCTGTCTGATGCTCTCTATCTTTAAATTCATCATGTTATCCTCCTTTGTAACCAACATGAACTCATTGGAGTGGTAGCTTCATCCACCCTAAAGACAGAGGCTGAAGCAGAACTTTAGAACATAATTCTAACTCAAATGTTTCTCAAAGTAGTCCAGTCAAAACAAGTCGTACCCAAATCTCCTCTAATATCTAGCTGAATGTCCCTTAGCATGTTGCTCTTCAACCACATGCTTTTTGTAGCATTCAGCATGCTTCTGGTGTGTAGTACTGCCCATTTTTGTGGGTAAGCATTCGAATGTTTGGCTCATTCACTATATACATATCGTGACGCCAACAGGCAGGTGCAGGAGGTGCAGAGACAGCACAATTGGTGCACAACCCCTCACGCATAGTTCAATGCATCAGCTATAAACCTAGTTTATTCTGTTTTTCCTGTTACTGGTGTATAAAAAAACGTAAATAAAATAAACACACAACATTTATCCTGATGTGGGGAAATAAAGCCTGGTGGCCCACCAGGCTGATATTACACTGGAGGAAACCCTGTAATTTTTGGGCTATTACAAGATCTCGTCATACAAGATCATGCGGTGTTAAAGCATCATATTAAGTCTCGTTAAAATAAATGCTCTCTTCTTCTACTTGGAACTTTAAATGGAACATAGTGAAAGGCAAGAAAATGTGTAAGTACTCCAACTTGTTTAGTTGCAAAGAGTAAGAGAGTAAGATGTGTTAGGCTACACTACACTCACGACTCATTCTATCCAAAAATGTTGTACAGCAGACCAAGCACAGTAAGAAAACTGTCCTAAGGTCTGAAGAGATAAAAACAAATCAGAACATAAAAGGATTTTTTGTTCAATTTGTGGCAAAATCTGCATAAATGCAGAATAAAGACCTTTTTGAAGTATAAATGTAATCTTGAAAGAAATAAAATCTTGTCTCATTCTTGTGAAATCAGCATTGTGTCTCACCTGAGTTCAGGTATCCATACAGCTCTATTAGTTTTAGATTCATATTTTAAGAGTATTTATAGATTTTAAAGAAAGCATTTTGATTGGATTTATGAACCTTTGGAGCATGGAGTCTGTACAGGCAGGCTGCTGAGTTTTACTCCATTCTTCCTTGCAAAATTGTTCAAGCTATATCAGGTGTTCTCTATCAGATGGATTATTTGTTTCCATCTGCAAAAGATCTACAACCTCGAAAAACCATTTTTGTTCAAAAAGCCATGTTTTCCTTTTCATGAATAACTTGCAACAGCAATAAAATTGGTGTAACATGTCCTAACATGTTTTTAGATAGTTACCAAATTATGGTAACTATCTAAAGTAACTATCTATCTGGTAACTATCTGCTTTTGTAAACAGTGGCAACAGAAATGAAGACATAAAAGACGAGGTTTAACATGAGCAATATTATTATATTATTTTATATAGAAACACTAACGTTCAATTCAAAACAAGACATGTTGAAAAATAAATTTTGTTCTCCAACTTTACTGATAAATCGGAGCTTTTGAAGTCTTTAAATCTTTGGGATTTTGACTTTAAAAGTGTTGCATTGAAAGAGATGAAGAGCTTTCATGTTGTCAAAGCTGTTAATAAATGAAATATGTGTACACATAGCTTGCTCTGCGTCCTGTTCTTCTGGTAATGTAGATCAACTGCTGTGTCTAATTATGGTTCATAGGGTGACTTAATTAAAAATCATTCGTCAGGCAGGCAGCAGTGTCCTCTTCTAGAGGACGCTGCTGTCCGCTGCTGTCTCATCACAGTGGCAGCTGTGATGAGGGTTTCACTGCAAGTTTCTCAGAAAGGCCGTCTCTGTAGGAGTGAGAGGCTCCACTTCACTACTCTGAATAGCTATCCAGCTGCACTTAATTTATGCATGTTTGTCTGTGTTTGTATAAGGCCGGACTATTTGAGTGGTGTCTGCTCACGTCCTCAAGACTTAATAAGGAGCCAACATAACCTTAAATCACCACTCAAATGTACCAAGCTAAAGACTAGGCTGAATAAAGTATTGAGAATTATCATACTGCATTATAGTTAATATGATTTTTTTTTTATCTCAACAACTCTAATGAATAGTTCTACATTTACTAGTATTATAGTCCCATAAATGGAAAAACAATTTATTTCAGTAATTTTACAGTATATTTAAGCATTTCATTTTGTACCTTGTTTAAGGTCCATCAGGTAAAACTGACATCCTGACTGTATTTAGAGACAATATCTTCATCACAGTGTCAGTGTGTGTAATATTCATATCTCAATTATTTGGAGTGCAATAATTGTTGGCTAATCCAGTCAGTCCCTCCAGGATTTTGCCATTTTAATTTTAAAAACTTTTTTGCGAAGTCACTATTTTGGTAATATTTGCCAGGAATCTTGCAATATTTTTTCCTCATTAATTTTCTTTCAATACGTTGGGATACAATACGATACAATTACAGGCTTTAACTTGACTTCAGGTAAAGCTGAGGCCCAGCTCTTTCAAAGTTACACATTTCTGTAATTGAGAACTAAGGCTTTTCATGCCTTCTCTATGTGTGAGCCTTAGTGATACTGCCTGGCTTTTGTTCCTTTGTAATTTGTCACTGTGTTAAATATTTGAGAAATAATCTAGGAAGAAGTTATACTTTTTTTTTTCTCTGTGGATAAAGAGACATTCAGCAGTTTGGAAAGTCAAATGAAAGCTTTTATAAGGCTAATCAAACTGTGTATATGGAACTAAGAAATGCCAAACATCATGCAGTTAGGTATTTGGACAGGTCATCTGCAGCTTGTTTTCTCTTCCCCCTGATCAGGTTTGTGTGACTTGTTACGGTGAAAGGTGTCTCCATTTTTCACTCTTGTTGTTTTCATCCTTAGTGATATTCCAAACAATACAATGCGTGAAAGTAAAAGACGCCTTTATGGCCTGGTTGGAGTTTGACAAAGTAATTTCTGTGTCTCAATACAGTTTTTATTTTAACCACATAAATGTTCAGTTTTTGTTATAAATTGCTTTTTTTCTACTCAAAGTAACCTTGCCATTGTGTTTCCCAGTTCAGCTGCCATTTCTGTCTCATTTTGTTCCTCACTCTATGTTCTTTTGTAATTTCACATCTAAGCAGCAGGGCTCTCTGGGAAACATCATACACAACATGAAAATGATATTCTGCATGAAACATTTCCTGTGTCGGAATTACAAATAAACTTGAATCTTGAGCCTTTTTGATGTTTCTCTGTAGACACAACCTACTTTTTCTTTCAAAGGTTTTACAGCATTTGATCTTCCAAACATGTTTTCTAAAGCAGGTCTCTGTAGGCTGGAAGAGAGACTGTTTTATTAGGAAGAGCTAACTCTTGTACCGTCTTGTTTTTTGTGTTCTCTCTTTAGTAAGCATGTTTCTCAACACCTTGACTCCCAAGTTCTACGTGGCTCTGACAGGCACATCGTCCCTCATATCTGGACTCATATTGGTAAGCTGTGTTTGTCTTTAGATTTTACTTATCTGGACTAAAATAGGCATTGATGATGACTTTCATATGAGATATTTGAACTTATTAACAATTCAGACATGTAGGAATGCACCTACATATGACATTATGGTTGATACTGATATTGTATGTTATTATACACATAAATCAACACTTTGGAAAAATCGCGGCAGTCCTGCACTGCATCACTATGACAAGCTCCCATTCCTTTACAAATGTGCGCAAAACTTGTGCCAGTGGCAGTGTCCAGTTGTTGATTATGTGACTTATGCGTGATGCGAAAAAAGTGTTTCCATGTCAGTTTTGCAAAATAAATACATTTTAATACACCAATAAAGTTCAAAATCATTTTATCAAAATATGAGTTTTGATAAAACGATTTGGAGTGTTTCCGTTAAGCAAATTTATTTTCAAATTCGCAAATTATGCAGTTATATGGTAAATAGAAAAGCAGGTAGTGTGACCAAACAAATTACTAGACAATGACCACATGAGGAACTTCTGCTAACTCCCCTCTAGAAACAAACAGCAACAAGATAGAAATCTGCTGTTAATATCTGCCAATACTGATGTAAATGCCAATATGTCGCACATCCCTACAGCAGAGTACTTTTATCCAAGTCAGGCTTTTTTTTGCTGATTTGATATATTAGAGTTTCTGACCAGTCATTTATCAGGATGAATAAAAGCTGAAAATTGCCAAGTTTCAGTCACCAAACCATTTCTTGGTGCATCTGTGCTAAAATGTCTGAAACTCTTACCACTTTTAGATTTTGCATTACATTTCTTAGTGCATCAACTGAGAATAAAAGTTCTATGTTCAGTTTGACGACTGTGTGATTTTTAACTCGCGTTCTCATTCATTTTGTTGAAGGGAAATAATTTTTTGTACACTTTGTAAAATTTGTTAGGATCACTTAACAAATCACTTAAAAACACTTAACGGTTTAAAAGCCATAATAAGCTTCACTGACTGGAAGTTTTTTCTCCCGGTTATTCTTCAGTGGACCATATGATCACTCGATTACAATTTGACATCTTTACTGCTGTATATTATGTACTCCCAGATTTCTAGATTTTTCCCTCTTCCAGTCTTTTTACAGAGACGGCAAACTGTGCAGCGGTGTTTGATCTGTAGTTTAAAATAGTTCTTCTGTTAATAAACTCCTGCTCTCTTCCCTGCAGGCTTTCAGCCAGTTTGTGTAGGAGGCTTGGAAATGCTCTGAAATGTCTAAATGAAACGGTTTGGGTTTTTGTTAAGTCAGTGGCACAATAATTTGAGTTTGTGTTGCTACTCTTGGTCATTTCAGTGGGTAAGTGGTTGTCAATTAAAAATCTGTAAAAATTGAAATATACACTCATTTCATTTGAAAGTTTTTACATTCCCAATATTTACCAGGTCCTAAAACAATATAAAATCCAATCATAGTTGTACAGAAACCAAGAAATGTCATGGTGTCATTTATTAATAAATGAAGTCAAATGGATGTGTAAAAACCTGAAGGGAGAGCTGGGTGCGGCACCTGATTAACTAATCTTCAGCAGGTGTGAGAACCTTTATGAAACCTTTATCTGGAACTTACAGGAGAACGTTGACGTGTTGGAGGAAAAACTTGAGCAACAGTTTCTGTTGTTGGCCATCGATTTTTCATTCCGATGTAAAAAGAATTATTCACAAATGGAAAATATTCAAGAGCATCACTAGCTGCATTTCTGTTCACCCTTAAATTGTGCAAATTGAAATTGTGAAAATTAATTAGCTGAATGGAAACACGCTAATTTTGAAAAAAGACAGTTTATTTTTTTATTTTTGATTAAAAGTTTTTCTGCTGGGTTGAAATTATTCTTTTTTTTTTGCCAGATTGAAATAGATGTATTTCAACACTGCAACGGAAACAATTTTTTTTGCATCATATCAATCACGTCATCAACAGCCAGATGTCACTAATGGCGGAAACCATAAAGAAGACGACAGGAAGTGATAGGAGGATAATGTTTTTTTTTGTTTTGTTTTTTCCCGGACAATCAGCAGCTGGCTCCACCAGCTCTCACAGCATCACATTTCTTACTTAACGAAAATATCAAAATTGCAAAAATGTATTTTTCCGGCATTCACAGAATATCGACCAAGATTTGCGCTCATTTTTATTAGAAATGAAGCTACTGTCAACCTCTCAGGAAGATTCTGGCCTTCTCATTATTAGCTCAAGCACTTCATACACTGAGCATTTCTCTCTTTTTTTTGAGGGGGAATGATAATTAAGGTCCTCTAACACCATGACAGTATGGAAGCCAAATGTGAGTTCTCTGAAAACTAAAAAAACAAAAAGTAACACTTTGAGGGGTTGTGAATAAAACTGTCATGACACCATCATAAACATGACATAACACCTGTCATGAACATGAGTAAGTCTTTATGAATATTCATGACTGTTGTTGTAAAGTGTCATTCGGTAAATCATGACACTTAACACAAAGTTGACATTCAAAATGTATTTATGATAACTTGTCATTGACCAAGAAATTATGATCTGACATAAACTTTAAACATTATGTAGCTTTATGTTATTAAAGCTAAAGTTTAATCAGTAATACTTTTATAACAATTTTATTTTTAACAACCTACATTTTGAAAAATTTTCCTACCTCAACAATATAAACTAAAATTTCTTGCTTAATGTTCCGACACCTTGTTGCCGTAGAGGAACCATGCTACAGTTGTAGCATGGAGGTGAAACAATGTCCAACTTGATACTTTTGCGTTTACATTCTTTTCACCTCACATATTTGCATGTATTTTTTAAAATTTAGGGATCTAAAAGCTCACCACTGCTTTGAAAAATGGTTTCTTAATCAGACTGCACTTTAGATGTAATGATGTAGAAGTGTGTATCTTTCAGTGTCTTCAGATTCAATTTTAATTTCGAAACCAATTTTTCTAATCAAACTATCGAGAGATTCTGTTTAAATAAAAGCTCTCGAGATATATATATATATATTTTTATGAAAAAACCAGGCAGCTTTTTTGTTAAAAAAAAAAAAAAGACATTTCCATTGATCTTATGAAAATGACTGTTTAATTCTGAGTTACTTAAGTCATTCTATCATCTGTGCTTCCTTTTTCAGATCTTTGAGTGGTGGTATTTCAGGAAATATGGGACCTCCTTCATAGAGCAAGTGTCTGTGAGCCACCTGCGCCCCCTGCTGGGTGGAGTGGATAGCAGTTCTCCCAGCAACTCTAACACAAGCAATGGAGACGCTGACTCCAATCGGCAAAGTGTGTCTGGTAAGAAGTGGCTGTGCTTCTTTCCAGAGTCCATGATGACTAAAGGTGGTGGTCACATAATCCCATCATGCTTTACTTCTTCAATCTTTTCCTCTTGGCACATTGGTGCTTCAAATTCAGAGCATTTCAAAATACAGGAGCCGTTTTTGGCTAAGTATTTTTGAGGGATTCCGAATCTCAACTCTTTGGTAAAGTTACCAGTTATAACTTTAGCTTTATCAGAGCATTTATGAGTAATCTTAAGTCACAGTTTAGTTTTGACAATTATTTTGGGCTATGCTTTCGTAGAGACTGAAAGATCAGAACAGAAATTGCATTTAATAATCTAACTTGGACTAACTTGTTTTGAGTTCCTCAGCTGTAAATCAGAATACACACCAAAGACACCAAAGAAACTCCAACTACTCAATACTATGTTTTTTAAATTTATTTGATTTAAACTAAAGCAATAAAAACACACTGGACTTGAACAAATACATTTAATGATATTTTCTTAATGTAGGGGTTTACAAATAAGTTTTCTTATGTTTGCTCTTTCAAAAAAAGATACATTTTTTTCAGATTCATTTGAAACAAATTTTGGCTTCCATGGCATCTGGTGGTGGAAATTCACTCTCAAGCAGGGCGGTCACCCAAAACACTCCCCTGGATCTGTAACGAAATGCTTATTTACATTAGAATGACCTGGTCAAAGTCCAATTAAAGGTTCTTTAGTGGGACTTGGAAATTTCTACTCTCAGACACTCCCCAACCGGTCTGGAGAAACTTTTTAAAGAATGAGTAACTCTAAGAAGAGAGGGAGGTCTTCCTGGTGACTGAAATGACATGTAAAGCCAAGTTTCCTTCTGATTTGTGCATTAGTATATAAGATGTGTTTGTATGTGGTTGTATAAACACGCCTATTTAGAATTGCATTTGAATCGTAATATGTAACAATGTATTATTTATTATGTTGCATGATTGTGTTTTTGTGTTTATGATGTAAAGCACTTTGAAATGCCTTGCTGCTGAAATGTGCTATACAAATAAAATTTGATTTGATTTTGATTTATAAATGGGTAAATGTGTCTCTACTATAAAATTGACAGGTTGTTTTAACTAGAAAACATTGTTCCAGTGTCCAGGTTGGGGCCAAAGCTGGTAGAGGTGTAACAGTACCCTAACTGGCAGCTGGTTTGTTAACTTTTGCAAAGCACTGTACATCTGGGAAAGAAGAACTCTGTTCTATTATAAGATCTTTTACACTAAACTGAACAACCAATCAGAGTGATGTTAATGTAAGAATTGTGGGTGTCCAGTTACTGTGATTCTCCTTTGTAGAATAATCCATAGGAACAATTGAGCTCTTTCTCAGTGTCGAACATTTAATTTCTTTTCTGCTACTCAATCAGATGTCACCCAACTCAGCTGTTCCCGAACGCTCCCTTCTCCCCCATCCAGGGAGTCTTTCAAAATAAAACATTTCCAAAATATTTTACATTTTCATAACTCCAATTTTCAGTCTTACATTAATATGACAGGGACATGGTGACTGTGCTGCCTAATAGTGTAATGTTTGTCCTTTTGGTGTGAAGAAATGAAGACACCATGTCCACCTGTTTTTAAGCGAACAATGGATTAGAAGATAGATGTGAAGAGCAGACTGAACTACTCTGATTTGACTCGCCTGGTCTGTGTTGTTCTTTCTTTGGCTCTGCAGAATGTAAAGTGTGGAGAAATCCTCTAAATTTATTTCGTGGAGCTGAATATAATCGGTGAGTATGAGAAAAGACTTGTCTGTGTTCTTCTGCTGCTGCTCTCCCATTTTCTAATTCTCTCATCTGTTTTTCTCTCATATCTGATCAGTTTTCATCAATTTTTGTCCCTGTTAGCTATTGTTGTTCCTCCTGATTCCTCTTAACTCAGCTGCTGCTTTCTTTTTGCTATAGCGTGATCTTAATCCTGATTTGGAAGCTTCAGTCAATAACACCTGGTTTCTCCTGTTGTGCCATGTTTCCCCTTTCCAGTTATACATGGGTAACGGGTCGAGAGCCGCTGACTTACTACGACATGAATCTGTCAGCACAGGACCATCAGACCTTCTTCACATGCGACTCAGACCACCTGCGACCAGCCGATGCCAGTAAGAAAATCCATGAAAA
This sequence comes from Poeciliopsis prolifica, assembly GCF_027474105.1. NCBI lineage: Eukaryota > Metazoa > Chordata > Actinopteri > Cyprinodontiformes > Poeciliidae > Poeciliopsis > Poeciliopsis prolifica. The sequence goes on along the minus strand of NW_026562464.1, from coordinate 653,810 downwards.
TTACATATGATATGTATATGATCTTATGCCTAATAAATAAGGGGCTGTGTGTGTATGTGTGTGTTCCTGCAGTCATGCAGAAGGCGTGGAGAGAAAGAAATCCACAGGCTCGCATCTCTGCAGCACATGAAGCACTGGAGTTGGAAGAGTGAGTTCTGCACTGACAACAATACACAGTGTACAGTTGTGTGTAGGAAAATTCTTATAACTATTATTATAAAAATGCACTGGGAACACTGAACTTTGTATTTTACACACATCTCGTTTTCAACATAAAATCAGACTGACAAGTATTTTATAGGTGGGGATGTACGATATATCTACATCGGTATCGGTCGATGATGTACTGGGCTGATGCTAACATTTCCATCTTGTTGATGAGGGGAGAACGATGAACAACAGCAAAAGCTGAAATATTTTTAAACTCTCTTGTGTTGCGTGTGCACATCTAGGTGTAAGTTTCACATGCTGGAAGTATTCCGAGTGTGTGCCGGAATAGAGACTTTTTAAACACTTTTTACATTTAAAAAGCTGAAAAACTGAGCGTCTTCAGACATGTTTGTTTTGAGACAATAAAACATTTTCATATAAGCCCATCCATAGTTAGAGTACATAAAGTGTTTGACATTCAGGCAAACAGTTACATGACAATAACTTTGTCTAAAATGTTATTCTGTGGTAAATATAACTGTTTCTTCACAAATTTTGTACGAACTTTTAAAATGTCACAAAAAAGAAAATTGTGAATTACTAGACATGTTTCCCTCTAGTGGTTAGCTAAACTATAACATTCCAGTTTAACTTAAAGTATTCCAGTTTAGAAATATTCCATATCAAAGAATACCAAAAGTACTCTTCAAACACTTTTCATTCCTCCAGGTCAATCAATCAATCAAATTTTATTTGTATAGCACATTTCAGCAGCAAGGCATTTCAAAGTGCTTTCCATCATAAACACAAAAACACAAAGTCATGCGACATACACTCAACAATCAAAACATGACATTAAGTCAAGTTCCATCATTAAATTTATAATTGATGACGTCTAAAGTTCGACTCTAAGCAGGTGGTTTTTCAGTCGAGATTTAAAGGAAGTTAGTGTTTCAGCTGTTTTACTTTTTCTGGAAGTTTGTTCCAGATTTGTGGTGAATAGAAGCTGAATGCTGCTCCTTGTTTGGTTCTGGGTTAACTGAAGCTGTGCATTGACTCTATATCTATAGATCTAGATCGTTCCTCTAGGTACAAAAGGAATAACGTCAGTTTTGTTTCTGTTCAGCTGGAGAAGGTTTTGGCACATCCACACATTTATCTGTTCTAAGCATTTATTCAGTGATTGTACGGGATCAAAGGTCACCTGGTGATGTAGTGGTTATAAAACTATTTTAAAACAACTAAAAGGGAAAACAAGATCTACTGATCTGCGATCGATTATTTTGGTCTTTCAAGTTCAGCGCTACAGACAGATAACGGTACAGATACGGTAAAAGGTAGCCTAAATTTAGTGAAGTTAAAAGAAATGTGATTTTTGTTAATGTTTTCTTTGTTACTTTTTCGGCTATGTTTGTTAATAATTCTTGAAAAGTTCAACCTTTTAAATGGTAAGTTTTGAGAGTTTATTAATCGTTCAAGTCTCGATTGTTTTTGTCTGATGGAATGTAGGGGAACGTAACGGTTCTGCTCCATTACATAACACTGTTACTGGAGTAACATTGTCTCCGTGTTTTCATTATTCCCCTTTATAGGGGCGTCATATTTTGGAGGCACCGCTGGGATTGAGTGAGGCAAAGTTTGACTTCTGCTAGGACCAGACGTCTCCAGCTCTCATTCAGTTCCCCTTTAACTTACTTACCCAGGCCAACAACATCTACTGGACAACTGTGTGGCAGTCAGAGTTTCCGCAACCGAGGGCAAAAGTAATTTGAGGTTAACCTAAGGTGTCAGGAGTGCTGCAACCAAGGTTTAGCAGAAAATTACATCGAAGATGGGGTCAACCGAGGTAGAGGCATTACAGCTGGAGATAATAGGACTTTTGTGTACGCTGCCAGCAGAAAGCCAAACAGAACTGTGTGATTTTCTCAACCATTGCTGGGTCAAAATTTGAACATGTGAAAGGAAAGAATAGAACATCGCTCATTTTAATGATTAGTGACATCTACAGAGTTTCTCTGCTTTAAATACAAGATAACTGAGCTCCAAGTTCAGGCTACAGTTATCCAAGTAAAGGAATTCAAAGTAGCACGACACGAACAGCAGAATGAATATGATGAGGTACTGGGCAGTACATCAACAGAAACCAGACCCTCTCAGTCTCATGTACCATCCCAAATAAAACATGCTCACGAGAAGGATGTGCATAAAGTTCCGACTACCATGTCCAGCCTTGGAATTCCAGCTTCAGTCCTACGTCAGACCCCGGCTGTATGGCACAAAGAATTCAAAATATCTGGACAAATTGGAGACCCAGGACAAAAGAATCGCCTCACGTTTTCCAGTCTCACACGACAAATTGAGCCTGGCCTCCTCAAAGGCTTTCCAGAAACTGAAATCGTTGATGCTGTCGTAAGGGCCATTGTCTCCCCACTCCTAGAAGAATACTGTGCTACCATTATCAGGAAAAAAGTCCAACAGAATTATATAAACAGCTGTCATCAGAAGCACAGAGCGTTGAGGAGACTCAGAGTTTTCTCATCCGCACTCTAGACCTACGACAGAAGATTCTGTTTGCATCTCAAGAGTCAGAGTCAGGCTTACGTTATGATCCAGTGCTAGTGCAGAACATGTTTCTCCATACTGTTATGACCAGTTTGTTGAACGATAACATAAAACATGATCTTCAGCCATCTGTAGAACAAGCTGGTGTTTCTGATTAACTTTTATTCGAAAAATTTAATATTGCATCTGCCTATGAAAGTGAGAGGCAGGACAAGAAAAAAATGCATGCACCACAGCAATCTGTGACTGTTCACTCTGCTCAGTCTGACCACAGAAGGACAAAATAAGCCAGTCGAGTCACAGTAAGAGCCAAACAGATATTCTCTCAGAACTGCAGGAGATGAAAGCAAACATGACTCTGCTTAAAGATCTGAAAGCTGAAGTGTCTTCTATTAAAGAGTCTATGCAGCAGTCCTCTTATCTGCAGAGGCAGCACCTAAACCCGGTATCAGGACCAGATTGCAAACCAGCTCAATCAGCACCAGTTTACCACAACTCATCACAGACACACCAGCCTGCAGTGCATCCTGGTTACCATCAAGCTAGTCCAGTGCAATACAGCTACTTCCAACCCCATTCAACACATCATAATTATTTACCACCACCCCAAGGTCAACATGATCATCTCCCACCCAATCAGAGATATGGAAATCAACGCCCCCCTCTCCACCAATTCACTACAGTCTAGGAGGAGGTGCTACGCCTGCCAGCAGGAAAATTTGGAGGATTGCATTCACTGCTTCAGGTGTGGCAGCAGTGAACACTTCTCAGCTGGCTGCAGAATGAGGAGATCAGGCCAATTCAGAGGGAGTGCTTTAAACGAGCAAGGGTTACCCCAGCGGAGCAGGGAGTGACCGCGTCATCAGCAGTGCCCAACTCTGTGCACACTGTGGTGCAAGTGGATTAAAGGTGAGACTGAGACAATGTTCATCTTGTAAGAGTGTGTTATACTGCTCCGAGGGATGTCAACATGAACACTTGCCTGAACATAAAAATCAATGCTCAACAACTTCCTGTAGTACTGTCTGAGCCACACCACGAAAGGAAAAGCAAGTTAAATTTGCCCCCCTAGTAGGAAAAAAATATCTGGTTGACTGCTATATCCAAGGTCAGCAAATTAGAGCATTGTGGGACTCTGGCTCACAAGTGACTGTAGTCAGTGAACAATGGAAAGCGGAACACCTGCCACATGTGACTTTAAAAGACATTTCTGAGATAATTGAAAACAGTGATACTTTGAATCTCATTGCAGCCAATGGCCAAAACATGCCGTACTTACGATGGATAGAAGTCACATTCAAACTAGCTGCAGATGGAGTCCCAACAACAGAAGTTGTTGTCCCATCACTAGTAATTAAAGGCAATAGTCTTGCTCGCCCTATTATTGGTTCAAATGTCATTGGCCTGATAGTGGATACTGAGCTGCAGCAAAGCAAAGACACCAATAAAGAGCAGTTAATCAAAGCTGTCCAAGCAGCTTTTGCTGACTTTGAAATGGATGATGCTGAAGTGTTTGTGGCTAGAGTTGCTGCTGAACAGCAATATTTGGAGTATGATGTCAAGAATACCAGAGGACAAGTACATGTCCCAAAACATACATCAGTAAAAGTAGAGTGCTGTGTTATAATAACCCCTCTACAGGAGACCACTTTGATTTTCGAACCTAGTGTCAACCCACAGTGGTCGGAAGGCCTAGAGTTCACTGACACCCTCATAAAACTAGAGAAAGGTACAAAATCATTCATGATTATGGATGTGCAAAACCCAACAGACCATGACATAACACTCTCTGGAAGGACTGTTATTGGGACAGCACAGCCAGTCCAAGCAGTTTACCCGACAACAATCTTTGAACAGTCCTGCTCCATTTCCCCATTAACAGTAGCTAATGTGGAGATGAGGAAACAAAAAACCTCTGATTGTGACTAGGATCCCCAGTTAATTTGGATCATCTCAGTCCCCCTGTAAGAGATCTGGTTAAACAGATGTTAAGAAAGGAGACAGGTTCCTTTTCCTGTTCCGATGATGATATTGGATGCATCGAGAACCTGCGACTGTCCATCTCACTGAAAGACACAGCACCTGTGGCTAAAACTTACCTCTCAGTTCCAAAACCATTATATCAAGAAATGAAGAGCTATCTACATGATCTGATCACACAAGGTTGGGTGCGCAAATCAAATTCCCCCTATTCTTCTACAGTGGTGTGTGTTCGAAAAAAAGATGGGAGCTTACGCTTTTGTATCAATTACCGTGAGTTGAACCATAAGACTGTACCAGACCTCCTGCCCATTCCCCAGGTACAGGACATTATGGATGGCCTGGGAGGCAACTCATGGTTTTCACTGTTAGATTAACGTAAAGCTTACCATCAGGGGTTTATGGCAGAACACAGTCAGCCCCTCACTGCTTTTGTGACCCCTTGGAGTTTATATGAATGGATTTGAATACCATTTGGTTTAATGAACGCACCAGCTGCTTTTCAGCGGTTCATGGAAGAATGTCTCGAAGGACTCAGGGATGATATTTGCATTCCATACCTTGATGACATTCTTGTTTTCAGTAAGCCATTCAAAAGCCATGTTGAACATGTCAGAACTGTGCTTAGACGATTGAGAATGCATGGCATCAAGTTGAAGCCAGCCAAATGTGAAATGTTTCGGCATGAGTTTCGCTATCTTGGGTGCGTCGTTTCATCAGAGGGCAGTAAAATCGACCCTGCTGATACCATTGCTGTCAGGGCCCTGAAAGACAAACGGCCAGCTACTGTGGGAGAACGATGGGCCTCCTGAGTTATTTCCGTCAGTATATTCGAGACTTTTCTCAAATAGCTGCCCCTCTTTATGATCTCATGAGAGCTCCTGCAGATTCAAATCAAAGTGACAAACATGTTACAAGGCAGAGAAAGAATAAAAGTAAAACTGGGACCCCCTCCAACCTTCCCATTGTTTGGACAGAAAAACATCAGCACTTGCTTGAGGAACTGATAGACCACCTGGTGGAGCCACCAATCCTCGACTTTCCTGATTTTAGTAAACCCTTTGTTTTACACTCAGATGCTTCCAATCTGGGTCTGGGGGCAGTTTTGTATCAGGAATAGGAAGGAAAAATGCATGTAATAGCATATGCCTCGCGAACACTCACCAAATCTGAAAAAAACTACCATTTCCAGTCTGGAAAATTGGAATTTCTCGCCTTAAAATGGGCCATCTGTGAGAAATTCAGAGACTATTTGATTGGCTCGTCATACACTGTATATACAGACAATAATCCGCTCACTTATGTCTTGTCTACAGCAAAGCTGAATACAACCGGGTGTCGGTGGGTGGCTGAATTAGCGGATTTTCACCTTACCATTCGATACCGACCAGGGAAAGAAAACATTGATGCAGACTGTCTGTCAAGGCTGCCAGTGGAAATTAACATCATGATGGAACACTGTACCGAGGAAATGTCATCCAGTTCAGCTCAAGCAGTAGTACAGTCAGTTGAGGACCCAAGTTCCCAGGCAGTGTGGTCCATGGCACTCTCTGCTCAATGCAAAGAAATCGGCACTTCACACCAAACACTTCTTTCATTGCAAAAGATTTGCCGAGCTCAGGGAAGATAAAAATATTATCAATCGTCTGAGCACAGTTCTGATTGAATATTGTCAGTTAAATAAAAAGCCTAACAGAAAACAGCTAAGATCACTCAGCACAGAGAGTAAAAGCTACACGAATGGGAAAAACTGACCTTGGATGATGACAGCATCCTGTGTCGCAAGACAGCCAAACGAATACAACTTGTCTTGCCTGAAAAGTACAAAGCAACCCTTATGAAAGAACTACATGATGGCATGGGACATCAAGGAGTTGATTGAACCACTTCATTGATGAGAGAACGTTTCTTCTGGCCATACATGCAACATGACATTCAGCACTTTGTGACTTAGAGCTGCACATGTATAAAACAGAAGAAACCAAGCCAAGAGACTAGAGCACCTCTTACTAATATAGTCACTGGCTTTTCCCCTTCTTTCTTCTGTTTGGAAGGACTCTAAGACTGCCAATTGATGTACTCTTCCGCTTGACACCAGAAACAAGTACACCTGATCACAGAGAGCGAAAATGGCGAGAAGGAATGCAACAAGCTTATGAGATAACAAGGAACAATGCAAGAAAATCAGCTGAAAGAAGCAAAAGAAACCATGATTGCAAAGTAAAGAGCTCAGAGTTGGAACCCGGAGACCGTGTCCTGGTTAGGAATTTGACCCCAAGAGGTGGGACTGGTAAACTCCACAACCATTGGGAGGACATCATCCACAAGGTTTTGCGACGAGTAAACAAGAATGCTCCTATATATGAGGTGGTACCTGAAAAAGGAAAGGGGAGAGATAGATACTACACCGCAACCTCTTACTTCCCTGTGACCACCTACCTCTGGAAGGTCCCCTAAAAGTTGCCAGATCACGGAGAAAAGGTTCAAAACAGACACATGACAGTGAACTTGACAGTCAACTAAAAGACGTCAGTGATGAGGATTCAGAGGATGGATGGTTTTACTACCCATGCCCTGAACCACACAACCGAACAGGTCCCACTGCTGAGGAGCACACCAATGTGTTGACAGGCCCTGAGCCCACAGCAGCAAGGGGAGGCACGAGGCCAGAAGAGGAACAAGAGATGGTGTTAAATCTGGAGGAAGATCAATCGATGCCTGACTGCTAGTGGAGCGAGATGGAACGCCTGAACAACTGGAAAATTGTGGAGACAGCCTTCTACTAACATCCTTGTCACCTCCTGCATGTGTGAACCGCAGTGGAGATGAGCAAGTACAAAATAGGCCTAAGAGAGAACGGCGACCACCACAGCGATTCACCTATGATGAATTTGGTCATCCTTCTTGTTATAGTTTGGGACTTCCACCAAGGTCCACATATTGCCTTGACCCAGTGCACTATTATGGACACTTTCAAGCAAGGCCTATGTGGCCAGAGCCAGTTCAGGTGTCCGCCTATGATCCTATGTTTGTGTATTGCTGATCCACCTTTTCTGGACTTGATATTGGCACTTAAAGACTTTGATTAGGTCAAGTGCCTGTGTATGGACCGAGTAATCTCGTCATGGTTTTATGGTTTATGGTTGTCATCTCACTCCTTTCCTTACTGAATGTCGAGGATGACATTTCTGTTGAAGGGGAATGTGTAGTGGTTATAAAACTATTTTAAACAACTAAAAGGGAAAACAAGATCTACTGATCTGCGATCGATTATTTTGGTCTTTCAAGTTCAGCGCTACAGACAGATAACGGTACAGATACGGTAAAAGGTAGCCTAAGTTTAATAAAGTTAAAAGAAATGTATTTTTTGTTAATGTTTTCTTTGTTATTTTTCCGGCTATGTTTGTTAATAATTCTTGAAAAGTTCAACCTTTTAAATTGTAAGCTTTGAGAGTTTATTAATCGTTCGAGTCTCGATTGTTTTTGTCTGATGGAATGTAGGGGAACGTAACGGTTCTGCTCCATTACATAACACTGTCTGGGGAGTTGTCAACAAAAATGTTGAAATCACCAACAATTATTAATTAATCATAATCAATGCATATGAGAGATAGAAGATCATTCAAGTCAGTAAAGAAAATTTCCATGTATGTTGTTTTGTATAAATTAGTATCAAAGTTAATTTGTGGCCTTTTACCTCGATTCCAAGATACTCAAAAGAGGCAAAATGACCCAAAGAGATTTTACTATAGTTTATGTTATTCTTAAATATAGAAGCCACGCCTCCTCCTTTTTTATGTTTTCTATTTTCACTTAAAAAATTGTAGTTGATTCAATTAGTACGATTTGGTCATTATTGTCATTCATCCATGTTTCTGTCAGAAACATAACATCAATATTATGCTGAATTAATGATGAAATCATTAATTAATAGAACTTTAGCACAGAGAGATCTGGTATTTAAAAGAGCTACTTTAAGTGGCTTGGAGGCCAAAAGTTCTTCGGTCTGAGGTTTGAAATAGGACCACTATATTTTGTATTTCTTGAATACAGTTTTTTGTAAATTTTCTTGTAGTGATCCCGACAGGTAATGTCCTGTTCTGCAGAACCCGGGGGCCAGACACATTCTGGAGGAAGACATATGTAAAGATAATATCTGCATCCCGGTTTCAGAGTGATTGATCCTCTGATAAGTCAGGGGCAGGTGGCTTAAATGTAGTGAGGTCTACTATGTGAGCGCTAAGGAGAGATGTGCCGAGGCAAACCTGTTGATTCATTCCATCTGTAAATTTAAGAAACTCTAGTCCAGAAGACATTTCTTCATAGGTATCTTGTGAATGCAGTGAATGAGTGGAGGAGCAAAGAGGGAGGGCAGAAGGAGGAAGAAAACCAGTCGATGTTATATCAGCTTGTTTTGCAGTAGTTTGCTCCTGATATGCGGCGGGCTCCATCCTAGTCAGACATCCTTGAGCCTGTTCTTCTGAAGCGGAGATCACATTGTTATCTTTGTTAATGAAATAAAAAAAGGTTTGCAGTGAGTAGCTTTACCCCATGTTTATTAAGATTGCGTCCTCCTCTTCCAAAAAGGTGAAAGCACTGCCAATAGATCCAGAGGTTATCGATGAAGGTCACTGAGCTGGTAGAGCAGCTTTTAATCAGCCATTTGTTTATCATGTCCAGCCTGGACTTTTTTCGTCTCCCCACTGAGGTGATGGATTGGACCACTGAGAAATAACTTCATTTTCAATTTCCTCATAGTGTTCAGAAGAATATTAATTTCCTTTTTCAGACTCCGTGTATTGACTTGGAAAACATGAGAGGTGACGTGAGGCTGTGTTGGTTTTTAAATTCCCTGGTGGCTTTTTGTCTCTTCTGTTCTCCCGTAGCTGTGCTACAGCATACATCCTCCTGGCAGAGGAGGAAGCCACCACCATAATGGAGGCTGAGCGGTTATTTAAACAGGCACTTAAAGCTGGAGAGGGCTGCTACCGCCGCAGCCAGCAGCTGCAGCACCACGGCACACAGTACGAAGCCCAGCACAGTGAGTAGCAGCGTCTGAGTCAGCTCTTCACACTGCAGTTTCTAATGTTAACATATGTTAGTGGGAGATTGTGAGATAGATCAACATAAAGTAGTGCATAACACAGAGTGCTGTGGTATACATTCTGTTTTTTCACAGATTCCACTTTTTCTGTTTTTTATTTTTTCAGTTTAACCATATTTATCAACCCAAAAATACATAACTCTGCTGTGAATAAAAAAACCCAACAAATCTTTATCCAAATGTCTTCATTCACTGATATTCTGTTTTACAAATATACCAAACATCTGTGGTTCAACAGAACATTGATTTCACAAAAAGTGTTTGTCATTAAGCTAAGCATAAGCTAAGAAGTTTGTTCAATAAAAGAAAATCTCCCTTTTAAAAATGCTTTGTCCTCAAAAAGTAAACTCTTGTGCTTACTTCCAAAATGACCAGGGTCCTCATGCATAAAGTGTGTGTATGCACAAAAAATGTGTGTGCCATATTTTACACACAAGTCGGCTTGTATGAAAATGAACTTTGTGTTAAAGTTTGCGTATACACACACTTTTTCGCTGCAATGAAAATGTGCGGCAGCCACGCCAACTTTTTCTGTGGACAATAACAAACTACAAAGTGTCAAAATAAAAAAATAAATACAACTAAATTCATTCTCACTGAAAGGATCAGCAGATTAAGTCAAACTTGCTGACTCAAAGTAATCAACAGGTTTGATTATTTTTAAGGTGATCAGGGTGTGTATGCAACCACACGTATACAAGTAGCTGTACAAAGGTGAGCCGCATAAATATGGAGCATTTTGGATCTGATGGAGATTCAGAGGAAGCGATTGAGTCAAAAAGCGAAGCTCTCAATTTACCGGTCAATGTACGTTCCTACCCTCATCTATGGTCATGAGCTTTGGGTCATGACCGAAAGAACGAGATCTCGGATACAAGCGGCCGAAATGGATTTCCTCCGTAGGGTGGCTGGGCTCTCCCTTAGAGATAGGGAGGCAGGGAGGGAGGCTGGCAGACCAGCAGCTGCGCTCTATTTCCCGCAAATTAGTATTTATAATGGAAAGGTCTGTGGCTACACGCGTGCACACAGCTTTATGCTTCTAATTTTTCTTTTTTATGCATGAGGCCCCTGAACCTTAGGTCAATTTTATTTCTTTCATATTCTTTCTAGAGTCTGATGAAATCCCACACAGATAGACTCTATTTATCAGTCAGGTGATATCTGAAGGCAGTTAGTTTTTCAGGGTTAACAGGGCTGAATCTAAACTTTTTCAGATTTTCATTTGAAAAAGTTTTCAAAAACTTTTTTTTTTTACATTTACTTACTTTGTGTTGGTCTCTCTCACAAAATGTTTGTGTATGTGTGGTTATAATGACACACAAATATGAAAACATGAAAAGGTTAAATAATCGTTTTCTAGAATGTTCTCGGATATTTGTTTGCTGAATGTCTTGAGTTTGTGGTGATTTGGTTTCCGGTGTATGTTTCCCAGGAAGAGACACCAACGTGTTGGTATATATAAAGAGGCGGCTGGCCATGTGCTCCAGAAAGCTGGGCCGAACACGAGAAGCAGTCAAGATGATGAGAGATGTAAGCGTGCAGTAAATTTGCTTTTACAAAAAATATCACTTATAATTTTCTGAGTTTCTATTTGATAGAATTATGTTGCTGTTGACGCATCAATGTTTTTGCCTGTTGACTGTGCTGCCCCCTGCCTGATATAACATGTAACAACAGTTGTGTGTTTTCCAGTTAATGAAGGAGTTCCCTCTCCTCAGTATGTTCAACATCCATGAGAACCTGCTGGAGTCATTACTGGAGCTCCAGAACTACGCCGATGTCCAGGCGGTTCTGGCCAAGTACGACGGTGAGTTCACAGATCTGTCACACACTTCCTGTATACGCAAATCATTTCCTGTCCACAACACACTTCCTGCTCCTCCAGACTTGGTTAATGACAGGAGCTGCTCCTCAGCTCCCCTTTCAGCTGAACTCTACGATCTATTTTGTTTTGTAAAATACTAAAGAACTATAAAATGTTGTTTGCCTGGGAATAGCAGAATTTAACTTGACATAGAGGAACATTTTAAGCAGAGACTCTTAGTTTCCTGAACCAACCAAAGACTCATCTTTTCCATTTAATGCTCCACTGCCCTGATGGCCTCACTTTTTGAAACGGCTGCCATTTAAGATTTAGTCAAGTTAATTTAGCAGGAAAATGTGTTTTAAGCCATTAAAAGTTAATGCAAGTGTTCAGCTGATGCACCTTGTGTCTAACTGGATTCCATTTGGGTCAGAGTGAAATGTCCTGACTGCACCATATCGTCCTCAGGATGGAGCTGCAGAGAGCCTGATCTAAAATAAACACTGTGAAATGTTTTACTCTATAGACCAGTTCTTAACCTTTTCTGAGGTATCAAACCCACCAGTTTCATATCTGCATTCACTGAACCCTTCTTTAGTGATAAATAAAATATGATTTTTTTCCCCCCAAATTCAAGGCTTTTTTTTTTTACTGGTGCACAAAATGAGTCATGCATGAACATCACCTTGCTCAAAGAACAAAACCAACACAACAAATTACGCTGTTACTTTATTCTGGCCCCAAAACAATATTTTGGCCTCATAAAAGAATTTCAGCCCACAAAAATATATTTATATATATTTTGCTATTTTACGAATTAAAAGTACATTTGGATTTTTTAAAAGAATTTAATATTTTTTATCAACAAAATTGTTTTCAATTTGAAATTGTATTTGTTTTTTGTTGTTTTGAATCCACAAAATACTTTTTTACTTTTCCCCATCTCCATCAAGAAGTGTTCCCTTAGTTTTGCTGGTGCGAGACTAGAGTTGCTCAACTTGGCATTGCATATCATGCAGATGGGACGCCGACTCCCATCCTGTTCTGTTATATACAGAATGGGATCCATGTTGCATGTGAATCCACGTTGTACATATTCGTGCGATCACTTTCCTTTTTTGCTCGACATGTTTAGTATGGATAAAAGATCGAGAAAGAAACCACACGACATCCAACTACGACAGCCGTTGAATACTGAGTGGACTAAATTCCCCGCAGTTCTGATTGGCCAAGGAATGTCACGTGATCCTCTGCAGCAAGTGACGGCCAAGCGGGGCGTGTCATCACGACTTTACACAATGTGTCATTACCTCCACGGCAGAGGCTCCGCCGAAACCCTGAGACCGACTCATAGAACTCCTAGGGCTCCATGGAACCCAGGTTAAGAACCACTGGTCTAGAGCTTTGATGTGCCTCTTCATGGATGGACCCCAGCCTACGTCAAAGGACATCCCTGACTGGTCCCTGACCTGCTGATGGTTCCCAATCCCAAGCTTCTGTGGAGTCTTTTAAATACAAATAACATATTGTTTATGTTCAGCTTTTTAATCATTTATTGTGCAGAACTTAGTGACTTTATGTCTTGATAGATGCTATATTTATGTAATCTTAAGTTACTTTTGAGAGTGTGTGTGACAGTTATTTGTACCTTTGATAAAAATGTGCTAAAAGCCTTTGAATAAATGCATCTTTCATTGCAGTAGCCTAAGTTCACTCTGAAAAACACTTATTCAATTTGAGAGAAAAAAAGAATCAAAACTGGAAAAAAAATGTTTTTAACAAAACTAGCAGCTGAATAATTGTTGCAATCAATGATGTGACACCACTTTTTCTCATATGTATCATTTAAAGTGCTTGGAGTGACTGCAGTAGGTTTAGAGCAAACCTGACCACTGGCTTTTTATGCCAATTCTCATCTCTTCCTGTGTTCAGTCTGAGCTTTCTTTCATTGAGCTGGATTCCTCTGATAGAATTTCAGAAAGCATAAATTTGTTGAGTTTTTCTACAAAATTTGTCTGCATTAATTTATGCACCAGGAATAAAAAAATAACGTAACATTTCACCACATGAGTGAAATCTCCTCTGAGCATTTTTTTTCCTTCACCACCTCACTGGGCGACCACACCTCCAACCGCCACCACCCGTCACTTCAACCTCACATTAACACCAGCTCTGGCTTTTCTGTTTTGTCTTCCTGGCAGATATTAGCTTACCCAAATCAGCAACGATATGCTACACAGCTGCCTTGCTCAAAGCCAGGGCAGTGTCGGACAAGTGAGTATCACTTTGCATCAACACTGCTCCAACTTCAGGACAAATCTAGAATAGAATAGCCATTAGAACTAAACATCATCAAAATCAACATGCAGAATCTGTTCTGATGAGGTAGCTGGTGTGTGTGTGTGTGCGCGTGTGTGTGTGTATAGGTTCTCTCCAGAGGCAGCGTCCAGGCGGGGCCTGAGCACAGCAGAGATGAATGCAGTAGAAGCCATCCACAGAGCGGTGGAGTTCAACCCTCATGTCCCCAAAGTGAGTTGGAGCCTGGCTAAGTGTGACTGAGAAGTGGGGGGAAAGTAATGATGCATTCACTGTTCTGTAAATTCATGGGTTTTATCTCTGATCTTTCTCCTCTTCATCAGTATCTGCTGGAGATGAAGAGTTTGATTCTTCCTCCAGAACACATCCTGAAAAGAGGCGACAGTGAAGCCATTGCTTACGCCTTCTTCCACCTGCAGCATTGGAAACGGGTGGAGGGAGCACTCAACCTGCTGCACTGTACATGGGAGGGCAGTACGTACACACACACACACACACACACACATACAAAAAGCCAGCCTTTTGAAATGAGGAGCAGCTGATCCAGCAGTTTGACACAAACTTTCCTTTTTTGGGGTTTTGTCTAGCATTCAGAATGATTCCGTATCCTCTAGAGAAGGGTCACCTCTTCTATCCCTACCCCATCTGCACAGAGACGGCCGACAGAGAGCTGCTACCCAGTAAGAGACACACTAACACACACAAACACACACACACACACACAGACACTCGCAGTCAGACTAAGTAGATTTCATCTGCACTGCAAAAAGACTAAATTTTACCAAGTGTTTGTGGTCTTGGTTTTCGTCTATGTTAGTATATTTGAAATAAAACATACAAGAAACTTTCAGCAAGAAATAGGAATTTGTTTTAAGTCAATAATTTCTTACTATTGATGAAAAAGTTCCACTGGCAGATAGCTTCACCGTTTTCTCATACTGTGCTAACATTGTGTCGTTGTGTGTGTGTGTGTGTGTGTGTGTGTGTGTGTGTGTGTGTGTCATGTGGAAGCAGTGTTTCACGAGGTGTCGGTCTACCCCAAGAAGGAGCTGCCCTTCTTCATCCTCTTCACAGCGGGCCTCTGCTCCTTCACCGCCATGTTGGCTCTGCTCACACACCAGTTCCCTGAACTCATGGGAGTGTTTGCTAAGGCAGTGAGTATTCAGACTCCAATGTTGTGACTGCTTCCACTAAAAGTTTGAACATTTACCGTTTTACTGATTGTTTTATTTGGTTGTCATGTTTAGAAGTTTGATGTTGGACTCAGAACACACTCAGTGTTGTAATTATCTGCAGAGCTCATAAAGGAAACTTTCATCATAAAAGGCTTGAAGCTGCAGAACATCTGCTGATGCAGTAACATCTGCTGATGCAGTAACATCTGCTGATGCAGTAACATCTGCTGATGCAGTAACATCTGCTGATGCAGTAACATCTGCTGATGCAGTAACATCTGCTGATGCAGTAACATCTGCTGGTCACAACTTCACTGGAATATTTCTAATTCATATATATCTTTTTTTTAATCTAATACTTTGATTTGTGAAAAGCAAGCGGTTCCTGGTTCCGGGAGTCATCAAAAGTTTGAAATTTAACCTTACAGTTTTCAAATGGAACAGTGTTTGATTTCTCTAACTTTGTCTTTCTGTTGGGGACAAAGTTCCTTTAGGGGACTTTCTTTCTTTCTGCCAAAGTAAAGCCTGAGTTTTGTTCATCTTATGGATGTAGTGAAGGTGGATAAACACAGGGTTGGCCTGGCTCTGCAGAACTGTAGATTATCCACTGTGTTCAGACCCAAACATGTCATAATAATATTGCAGCATGTTGTGCTAATTATTCATTATTCAGCTCTGTCCTGATTAAGTCAACTTAAACTTGTTCTAAACTTTGGCCTGGGTGTCTGGATGTTGGAGCTCAGATCTGCTAAACAAGAGGCGTAATGCTGCTGACAAAGAAGTGGTGTCATTTTGAGACCCAGCTTGCACTCTTCACACACATGAACACACACCTTCACTTTGAAGTGCTCTTTGAATAGAGACGCTGAGATAGACTATCATGGAGATAGTCTGCTGCCAGTCTCCTCTTTACTTATCTACCATCTGATGACGATGGAGCCTCACTGATGATCTACATGATGCGGTTCTGAAGCCGCCATCTCTCCGCCATCTCTCCTCAGCTCCCATCTCCTCTTTTCACTTCCAAAGCAGCTCAAAGTGGAAGCAGAAGGCTTTTGTTTGCTTGATGTGGCACAGAATTTTTAACATGGATGTAACTGAATAGCTTGTTCAGTTCAGTTGTTTGTGTTTTCCTAAAAAAAAAAACTAGTTTATTCCATCTAACTTGGCTGTAATGATGATTTGAGCTTCATGCTCATGTAATGTTTCATTTTTACTCTTGGATGTTTTGGATGGTTTGAGGATTGGTCCAGTGTTGTATTCTCATCTGCTTTTACGTCATACAAGTTAATCTGTTGACAGTTTGGGCTGTGTGTGCGGAACCAAACCAGCCTTGTGGAGTACGCTTTTATCAAACTCTGGCTTTGTTTGTGCAGAAAGCCCCGTTTGCTTGGGGAGGTGTGAACATGTAATCAAACTCTTATGCAGATCAGAGAAGCAAACGCTGGGCTGCCTAAATCCCTTGGTCTCAGTTCTGGTGTGGTTCAAATGCACATGTACATGCACAAGTTGACCAGAGACTGCGCCAAAAGTAGGAAGCTGACTATAGCACAAGGCATTCTGGGTAAATACAACCAAGGCAAACATTTGGGTCGAGGTAGAGGGAGAAACTACTTGTTGTTTTTCTTTATCAAATGGGGGAAATCCTTCATCATTTGGAGAAGCAAGAAGTTGCACAGGTTGTCTTCGGAGGTTTTGATGTAGTTTCCTTCGCTTGCGGAGGAGCGCCACCACAGGCGAGGAGGGGAATAGAACTAGCCTGTCTGCTGACACTTGTTATTCTTGGCATACTTGCTGACTTGTATTTCTGTTGGTGGACGAGTTCACCTGCAAGTAGTGGGGGACCAAGATGGTGATAATTATGAGAGGACAGGCAGAACAAAAACTAGTGAGGCTTTGTTTTCTGCAGCGTCTTCAACCGTCTAAGCAGCACCACCGAACAAGAGAGACTAGCAGAATGAGCAGTTTGTCATTTGGTTTAATCATGTTTTGATGGGCTCAAACCCCTGATCCATATTTCTCACAAATGTACCATGAAATAAACCTGCGTTCCTACATATTTCACTTAGAAGCATTTCAACAAAAAGATCAACATGGATTTCCTTTTTTGTGCAGATTCTGATTAAAATGTTAAATGATCTATCCAGAAGCTCCTGACGAGTTTCAGGATTTGTGTAACTTTGCATTTTTTGCGTTGTTGCAGTTCCTCAGCACGCTGTTCGCTCCTCTGAACTTCATCATGGAGAAGGTGGAGAGCATCCTGCCATCGAGCCTCTGGCACCAACTCACTCGCATCTGACTCCCCACCCCATCCCATACGACTCCGGCGGAACCCCACCAGCACCGGAGAACGGACTGGATCGGACCTTCATGCAGACAAACGGCTGAGCAGAAATCCAGAATACTGTGTTGGACTGGACTGACACGCCTTTGTGCCAACATTACCAAGTTCAAACCAAACTGGAAGCAGATGAGCAGAGCAGAAAGCCCACAGAACAGCCATGTCCACCACCGGTTTGGACTTTCTTTAATGTCTTTGCATATTGGGGGTGTTTCAGTTTAAAGCTGTTCTTTTTGTTGTACAAACAGACATGATTAAATCCCATCAAAAAAAGAAGAAGGGAAAAAATGTCAATAAAGGACTTTTTGTGTATCTCTGCAAGTCGGTATCTTCAAGGTGTTTTGTCGGTGACTTTGGTTCAATTCTTCAAGAGAAATCATTTCATATTTCAGACGAGGCTTCATATTTTATAAAAGTATGGATTTCCTAAGTGTTATAAAAGTATTACTGATTAAACTTCAGCTTTAATAACATAAAACTACATAATTTTGAAAGTTTAATCTGTAAAACTTTAATAAATGTATGTCAGATCATGATTTCTTGGTTAATGTCAAGTTGCCATAATGAAGACATTTTGAATAATGTCAACTTTGTATTAAAAGTGTCATGATTTACACCTTATGACAACAGTCATAAATACTCATGAAGACTAACTCATGTTCATGACATGAGTTATGTCATGTTTATGACGGTGTTCAAACCGTCAGTCGTATTCACAACCCCTCAAATAAAGTGTTACCAAAACTTTTTCTGCAGCTGCAGTTGGCAAGGAGCACAAAGTAGAACAATTGTAGCTTTGGAGGAGCTGCAGAGACGGAAGTCTACCTAGAAACATATCCGGTTGGCATCAACATGTCTGTCCTGACGGCATCATGTGTGGGACTTGCAGGTGAACTCGTCCACCAGCTGCTGGCAGTCTCTGCAGAGGACGGCGCAGCACCAGTGGAACTTGCACTCGCACTTGGTGGTGCGGCTGATCCGCGCCGTGTTGTAGCCTCGGCCGCAGCACATCACCTCGCAGCCGTCCGAGCCACGGGACGCCCGGCTGCAGAGCCGGCCCGCGGTGCCCATCGACCCTGAGGACAAGACGGGTCAGAATCCCGACACGTTAGGTTGGAAAGTCATGCAACAGATGTCTGCTTCTTTTAGAAACATGAATCATAATCAATTACAAGGACAAACAGTCTGAATCACCATTTCAAGTTTGTTCAATTAAGATTTCTGATCTTTCCTTCATTTTTCCAGATTCTCGAGTGATTTTTCTCAGTCTTGGGATGACGTGTTGCCATCTGTCAGGACAAAAATCACTAACCTGAAACAAACTCCTGAATGTAGTTTAGAAATGTAGAAAAAAGAAAACTTAAGTGGAAATTAGTAAATAGATTTAGGTTATGAATGACCTCCTGTGGTTATGAATGACCTCCTGTGGTTATGAATGACCTCCTGTGGTTATGAATGACCTCCTGTGGTTATGAATGACCTCCTGTTTGGGTTATTTGAGCTTCGCTGTGGTTCATTACAAGCCGCTGTAGTTTCTGAACGTTCAATAGATGACAAACTTGGACTAATTCCTTCATTTGTCAGTGAGTTTACATCATTCACAGCAAACGTCAAATGGGACAAATAGATTTCATTTAGTAACAAACAAATTATTCTACCGAGATATGATATGAAAACAAATATTCTATAATTTCCAAAAGAAATAGTTTGGTTTTCTTTGGCATTTTGCTTTGAGCTCAGAGTCTGAAAGGCTTTTCCTCTTTCAAACATGCTATTTATAGTGGCAATATTGATGTTGATGAAACTTTCTCCAAAATAATAATCTTTTTCAATCTTTGTTGGTCCACTGTTGAAAATGAGGAGCTGATATTAAATGACATTGAAATAAATTCTAGTCCAACATCTGGTTTGAGGCGATTCCTCTGGAGGAATAATATCCCAACTTCATAAGATGTGCTTTTATCTTAACAGAGCTCTTTGGTTCCCAGTCTGATGTAGGGCTGAAATTATTCCTTGAATGATTCGAGTACTTCGATTATTAAAATTCCTCGAGGAAAATTTACTTGCCTTGAAGCTTTGTTAATTTATGTTTTATAATTTAGCCCTGTGGAATATTATTTGCGTTATGCAGAGCTCTGTCTTCCTCCTCTGAGTTGTTGACGAAAGATTAGTGTTAGTGGCATAACGTCCAATTTTCAAGTTTGCCTGTGGGGATTTTATTGATTGATGATAACTCCTGGGTTTTCATTGTTTTTAGGGGACCAATAAGCCTTAAAATGACTGGAGTATGGCAGCCTTTCTCCTCGTCAGGAAGAGCTGCAGGAGTATTGATACAGGTAAGCACATGGTCAGGTAAGCACATGGCGGCAGCTGAGGAGTTGATGCTTACAGTGTAAGTGTAGCTTTAGGGACTAACCGCTTTGAATGAACTTTAGTTCATATTATTCCCGGGTCTGAACAAAAAATATTTACTAAAGTATTTGTTTACAACAGCCCTAGTCTGATGTTTCTCATACTGTCATCATCAAACCAAAGTTCAGATCTACCATAACTGGCCTCAGGTTTCCAACCAGCTTCTGAAACCAGTAACCAACTTCAGTGTCAGGACCTCACTGAGGAACAAACTGTATTACATTTTCTATCATTTTAATATTTCTGCTATAACTTATTGATATTTGTATATTAAATAATAGAGTTTCATTTACAATTTTTATATCTTTATGTCAAGAGGTAGATATTCGCTGGTTGGTAACAAAAAAAGTAGATATTGGTATTACAAAGTTTGGGCAACCCTGGTCCAGAGTGTTTTACACTGCAGAACCAAAGTTTTGCTTGAGGCAGATGATACTGTGATGTCTGAGTGTTAGTGAAAGGAGTGTGTTCAGGCTGACTACTATATAAATAAAATTGAAGAAAAATAATTCCAAAGTGGTTTAAAGACACGAACCTCAAACCATGTTGCGGAATTTGCTGGAGTTTACCTTCTGCTTTGGGTTGGTGTGTTGATGGTCTCAGCGCCCGTTCGTTCTCTGGGCAGGTATTATGTCTGGACACGACCAGACGCCCCGCCCTGCTCTGGCAGTGGGCCCTTCTGGCCCCCGCCCTGCCTTCTGGCCCCCGCCCTGCTCTGGCAGTGGGCCCTTCTACCCATTTTTCATGGTATGCCACGGCGCTCAGGGTGACATCACGGCCAGATTCTACCTCAGGGACCTTGCACTCCCTATGTCTGCTTATTGAATTAAGATGAGGGGGCGGCGAGAGATGAGTTTAGCACCTGAGCCTTGCTGGAGCAGAGGGAAATTGATTTCACACTCTGAGGGGCCGTCTCACTGCCTCTCTGGGCCGTAGTTTGTTCCCTGAAGTGTTTGAGAAAATGCTCAAACACTCACATGATGTGAGTTTGCATTTCTTTGACAGCATTCAAAGTGTAAAGGAAGAATTATTCAAACTATGTTTTAAATTTGATAATAGTTCATGCTTACAGTACATACACATATTTATGTTAGCATAATTCTGCATGCATGTCCACGGACCATGAAGCATCCATGTCTGTTGTAAAAAATAAAAAATTACCAATGAGATCCCAAATTTCTCCTGGGTTCTCCTGGGTTCCTGTTAAAAAGCCACATACTCAACCCTGAGTCTGTGATGAATATTTCTTTCTGAATGAATGGGCTGGTGTGGGTTTTCTAACTTCACTTTTGCAACAAAAGAGCAAGAAATAACCCTCCTGCTGTGACACTTGTTATTTTGATATGGAGTTAAAAATATAAATGTGGATGATGAAAGACCCACTAAGTTTGATACTTTTATCAGTTCTTATCAGTGAATGTTTCATCTTTTTGCTCTTTAAAGTGTAACTAGTTACTGTAACTAAACATAAACCCTCTCTTGGGAAATTCTGAAAAATTCCACCAAAGTGGGCGGAGCCAAGAGGGATGAATAAAGTGTGATTAAGAGTACAAACTTATCCTGTTTATCACTATGTATGACTTCTCAGACACCTCGAGTGACTTTAAAGATGACAAAATGTTCCTGTATTATCAGAGACTTTTAAGGTGACAACATTCTGCAGCGTCGCCAACAGAGCCGAGAGAGCCGTTAACGCCACGACCACATTGGACACAAATCACACATTTGCAAAGCTGATCAACTCTCGCCTGGTTGCGCTCACTGTTCCTACTCCTGACTCGCCAGGAGGGGGCGTGTGTCTGAGAGAAACAATGGTTTTATACTTGAACATGATGTGACAAAGTTGTACCAATAGGAAAATTTCATAAAATGTTACAGTCAGAAACATAAATATAGAACCCCAAATAACCTATTTAGACATCATTATTAAGAAAAAGACTGAGAAGGTAATATTAGCTTGTTTATCATTAGTACTAAAAAAAAAAACACAAAAAAAAAAAAAAAGCTTGAGGAATTTAATGATTTCAAAGTGGGCTGCTGGGGAAAAATATCTCCCAACAAGTATGGTAGTAAATGAAAAATCTGGAAAACCCCGTGCACTTCTCCACCACACGGCAAACGTGTCCTGCAACCTCATTATACACAGGTCTGAGCGAAGGTTATGATGTGACAATGATCTAACTTTTCATAGCTTTTTTTTTTTTGACCATGTTTTATTTTTGTTCATTATCATGACCTGCTGCAGCTTTAATATAATACACATCATTAATATGAATATGAAGCCTCAAGCAGTTGCTTGAGGCTAAAAGCAGCCATTTTCATTCCTCAGACAAAAAATCAATAACAGCAAGAACACAAGAACAAGTGTGAATAGTCTAATTAGAGCAGAAATAGTATCTTTTATAGTTAAAACTTGGTTGAATTGTTTGCAGACAATATTCCTGCAGCATTACTCAAGTACAGAAAACAGGACCAAACAGCACGAATTAGGGTACAGCCTGAAACTTTGGAAAAAACAGTGAAACATTTGGTAATCTGTAAATTAGAATGCAAATATCATCTATAATGGTGGAATGCATGATCAATATTTTATAGTATGTCTGGGAGAAAGGAAAGGATTGTCTTGCAAAGACAAGAGATTTAAAAAATGAAACTAGCTTATATATATATACAGGTTATTTTATAGTTAAAATAAGTGAAAACTGTAGTAGATTTTGCACTGGGATGACTGAAACATGAAACAGACGAAGTTCAGGGAATAAAAAATGCTTCAATCCCACAAAGTTCATATCAGGTAAACGTAAAGGTGCCGTCTCCTCATGCAGTTTAAAGTTTTGTTAGTGTTTGAGTCTATAATGGCACTAAGCTAATTAAATTTCATCTATTCTTCCTGTGTGATGCAAACGACTCCAATAAGCTGATTTTAACCAGTCAGTGTGTTTGTGTGTGTATTTCTTGTCGAGGTGATTTATAAAGGAGTGTGGTATTCTTGAGTTTCAGTGTGGAAAGGCTGTCAAACTGGCTGACACCTGATTGTCACGGATCATCGGCTGCACGACAAGCAGCCACTCTTTCTGGAAGACACACACTCACTGCTCTGTCATCTGCCTGTTTTCTAACCTGAGTTTTAAACACAAATGTTTTCGTTCTCACACTGTCTCGTCTCAGCCATAAAACATAACCAAGTCTTTCCTAACAACAGCAGTGGTTTTGGTTACTGTACAAATCAGTCAATTATCTGGTGAAGAGAAAGACTGAAGAACAAGGCAGGAACTGATTGTGAAAGACTTGAGCGCAAAAGAAATTGAGGGTATTTCCACTTTGGGTCATCCACGAACATTATCTAAGCCCTGTCCTCTGAGAACAGAGACACATTTTTTTTCTTTTGGAAAGTTCGCTCTATAACCCTCTTGAGCTATTCCACTTGAAATTGAGTCATTTAAGAGATAACAAGTTGCCCGCTTGGTTTACAACACAAACTTTTAGCAGGGTGTGTGTCTGTTGGACGAGGCGAGACATGTCATGATGAGACATGTCTGATGTCATGTCTCAGTCTTATGTTTGACTTGTGGGTAATTCAAGCCCCAAAAGGTGTTTATGCAAATCTTAGCCTCACTGCATCCAAACAACAAGCTGTATTTTAGCCGAGGAATTTGAAATTTGATGCACACGTCTATCGAACAGAAAAACTTTTAAGAGTGCTGATCAAATTCTTGGTGGAAGTTGGCCACTTTGGATCAGTTTGCGTCTTTTACATACAAACTGAGCAAACTCCCTCAGAGTTCAAAATGAGTCAGAATAGTGTTGAGGCAATTAAGATCAAAAGTTAGCAAAAGCTTTTTGCTGCATGTGGAGGTCGCCAAGCAGCAAAATCTGATTTCTCAAAATAAAAAGATGAATACGTAAGAATTTTCTCATCAGGTCAAGGCTGTACCAGATTTTCTGGATATCATCACAGACCAGCATTAAACATATTTATATAATCACTTGATGACATCACGGAAGCCCTGCTCACTTAAACCAGGAAGTTGTATGTTTTTTCATCCTCCTCATTAAGTTTTTAAGCTCTTTTTTGTCTAGTGGTTCGCTGCCTCTGATGATACTGAACAAGGGTGATGTTGAATTTTACTTTGAACAATGACTACTGGATATGAACAATCTTCATCTATGTACAAACAGGCCATTTGGTCAGTGGAATTTGAATTTGACAAGCTATTTTTCCCTAATGCATCATCATCTCCACACAGATTTTTCAGTGCACCATCACAGAACAACAGATTGGGAAGGTAGTTTGATGCCATCGATTTGAAGAAGAAAGTCACAGGATTCAGTGGTACACTGTGTGTTCTGAAGGTTGACTCTTTAGAACACTGTGTGACAACAGGAGATGATATCAAATGACAAATTCTGGATCAGGGCTGCACAATGACGCAGTTAGTTGCCTTGCAGCAAGAAGGTCCTGGGTTTGATTCCCAGCCCGGGGTCTTTCTGCAAGGAGTTTCCATGTTCTCCCTGTGCATGATGGGTTCTCTCTCCAGGTATCAGGCTTTCTCCCACAGTCCAAAACATGACTGTCAGGTTAATTGGCCTCTCTAAATCCTCTCTCTGTGTGTGTGTGTGTGTGTGTGTGTGTGTGTGTGTGTGTGTGTGTGTGTGTGTGTGTGTGTGTGTGTGCGTGTGTGTGTGTGTGTGTGTGTGTGTGTGTGTGTGTGTGTGTGTGTGTGTGTGTGTGTGTGTGTGTGTGTGTGTGTGTGTGTGTGTGCGTGGTTGTCTGTCCCGTCTGTCTCACTTGCCCTGTGACAGACTGGCGACCTGTCCAAGGCCCGGAATGTTAGCTGGAGATAGACACCAGCACCTCCTGACCCCACTATGGACAAGGGTGTAAGAAAATGAATAGATGGATAGATCATCAAGACTAACACTAACTCATAGCAGGAAGGTCTAACATCAGGCAAAAGGTTAAGACGTCCCACCGTCCCTGAGCTGAAGTGCATACATGTGGGAATTATGTGCCTTACTGATGGCATTGAGGTGATGATGGAGGTCAACCGTCACATCCCAAACCACAAGATACAGAATACACTCATCTCTGCTTGAAATACTTTTAAGACTGTTGATGATGACTTTCCTCATTGGATGTGTGTGAACCTAATAGTATTCAGCACCAACCTGGAAAAACTGCTTTTTATAGAAGTGTTTAAACAAGCGATGATCAGGTAATGAGTGCATGTGACCACCAGCACTCACACAGGCTTAGTTTTTGTTCAATCTGTGGAAGTTCTCAGATGCAAAAAGGAAGAAAATGACTCCAGAGGACTCTGTTTTTTTAAATGGAGGAGGATTTTGGCTGGGTTTTATTTAGGAGCATGAACATGACGGACAGATTTAGCCCTTACCTGACTGAGGGTCCCGTATACAGTAGTCTGGTGAGTCTTCCATGTAGACCAGATCATTTTTGCTGGGACGTGTGAAGTGTGTGTGCGCAGCTGTGAAGCCAGTTCCATACTGATTGACTGCGACCTGCACAGCACTGTTGTATCTCCTCCTCAGATGGTCACCAGTGCGTCGGAAGTCGGCCATAGCCTGCCAGCAGGTACGGATGCTGCACGAGCCACTGACTCCATGGCATTTACATTGTAAAGTCATGAAGCGTCTAACTGCCTGTGAGGAGATAACAGGAAGGGACGTTTGTTTACAGATGTCAAGAAAAGAGCTCTTAGCATCCCCCTTTCCAGACTTCAAAATAATGGGGAAGAAAATCCAGAAGAAGAAAAAAAACGCATCATCTGCTTTATTGCTGAACTGAGTCATTTCTATGTGTTCCCTCTCCCATACCTTCCTGCCAGCTCTGTTGTTGTGAAGGTTCATGAGCGCTCGGGCATCTCTCTCCTTCCTGTCTTTGGCATCCACAAAGATTTGGCTGAAATGAATGGCATGCTCCACATGATCGCTGCAGCCTCCCCAGTCGAAGGAGCCCTTGGAGTCCTGCGATGAGCCCTTCTTGGTGGGGTCACAGGAACAGCTATCCAGGTCGCCTTGGCTGCAAGCTCTGGCCAAAGTATACACCACTCCTGCAGAGGAGATGGCGTACACAAAGGCAACTTCTCGGCTGCCTAGTAGTAGACAATTATGATGGGGCAAAGTCTGTTACTTTGTACCAAAAACATGTATTTGTGCAGAAGCACGTTCGGCACGGAACAGCTCAAATTTGAAGATCGACAGCATGTCTTTACATTGACTGATGGGTCTGGTTCCTGTTTTTATTGTTTCAGTTTACAAAACAAAATGCACAGTAACCAAGGAGAGATGAGGGCAAGATCTGAGAAAAGAAGAATTCCTTTTCTTCATTTCATTTCTGCTATGAAACCACCATGTCTGGGAAGTCAGCTGAAGATATAAATATCAAAAATGTATTTATTAATGAAATGTTGAGCGATTATCAGAAGCAAATATCTGACCTGCAGTGGACCAGAGATGTTTTAATATGAAAAATCCTCATGTTTGGTGCAGCTCTTCTTTGCCAAATGGTTCGCTGGAAAATGTATTTCTTATGTAAAGAGGCTCAGAGAACCATCCACTTTAAATAAGACATTTACTGATCACCTATCTACAGGACTCCGCATAAAAAATCTGAAATATTTCTCTTAGCACCTGTTTTTTTTGCCAGATAATACCCCAATTCTTGGCTATGAAATTACATATTTAGTGAAGTATTTTAATATTGATGTGAAAGAAGTGTCAATGCTTAAATCTCTTACATAATTAGATTTTATATAACTTTCTGAAAATGGTTGATTTTGGTTCTCACTTTATTTTGGCTAGCTCTGTCAAAATATGAGATTTGACAAATTATGGCTCCTGAGCAAAACAGAATAAATCTGGCCAACAGCAAGTCGGTAGTGATTACATATTGGAACGATAAGCACATTGACTGCTTATCAGTCAACATGATCAGAGTAAAGACTATTACCTTAATTTCTCAAGTGTCCAATTGATATGTTTGCAGTGCATGGACTGATAAAAAACATCATGAAAGTGGCTGTAGAGATAAAACACCCCAAAAAACTTCCTCATATTGCCCAGGACCAAATCTGATCAGTAATAGTTGTTGGAACACAACATTTTATGTCTGGATTGTTGTTTAAAACTATAATAATAAAGAACAATTTGTTACTCAGTAAGTAGCTAAATGCAAATTCAAACTTTTGGGAAACTGCAAAACTTTTGCAAAAAATCTTTTTTTTTACAGAACTGTCACTATGTTGGGAGAAAGAAGTATGAGACAAATGATGTGTGGAGAAAGAAAATAGCTTCTCTGCTTTCTAGTGCTAACTAGAAACAACCAATCAGAGCCAGGAGGGGAGTCCTAGCGCTGTCAATCAAGCCTGTGTGTGCATTTCTTTAGAGGAAATACCAGCGCAATGTGGAGGTGAAGAAGCTCATACTTTTCACAGATTATCTGTCTCATATTTTACTGTCCCAACATGGTGACAGTTTAAACAAATATGTCAAAAAAAGCTGTATATGTATTTTTTATTTTTTTCATAAAAGTCACTATATGACTTATATCAAGGCCAAAAATCCACCTCGTTAGAACAGCACTCAATATATTTCATGTACATTTCAGTTTCATGATTGGTTGTTATGTAAAGCACTTTGAACTTCCTTGTTAATGAAATATGTCAATAAATTTGATTTGAAACTACATTACTGACATTTCCAGAAGGCATAAGCATTTACAAGCACACAAAAAATGACATGACAGTCTTCAAATCTGAAATGCATACAGAAAGAAAAAAATGTTTAAATCAAGCTCAAGTGTTACCTGGGAACAGTAATTAATATAAACAGAGGTGTGTGTGTGTGTGCGTGGGTGTGTGGGTGTGTGCGTGCGTGCGTGTGTGTGTGTGCGTGCGGGTGTGTGTGTGTGTGCAGGTGTGTGTGTGCGTGCGGGTGTGCGTGTGTGTGTGTGCGTGCGTGGGTGTGTGTGTGTGCGTGCGTGCGGGTGTGTGTGTGTGTGCAGGTGTGCGTGTGTGTGTGCGTGTGTGCGTGCGGGTGTGTGTGTGCAGGTGTGCGTGTGTGTGCGTGGGTGTGTGTGTGTGTGTGTGTGCGTGCGTGTGTGTGTGTGCGTGCGGGTGTGTGTG
The DNA here is from genome assembly GCF_027474105.1 of Poeciliopsis prolifica. Lineage (NCBI taxonomy): Eukaryota > Metazoa > Chordata > Actinopteri > Cyprinodontiformes > Poeciliidae > Poeciliopsis > Poeciliopsis prolifica. Next base: position 625,822 of record NW_026562464.1, on the reverse strand, counting down.
TGTGTGTGTGTGGGTGTGTGTGTGTGTGTGCGTGCGGGTGTGTGTTTGTGTCTAACAGGGTGAATGAGGAGAACGGTGAGAGAACATGTTACTGAGGAGGGAAATCTGTGTAATTGTTTGAAATTAGCCTTCTGACATTGACAATAAGGAGCTTCTGGAGGGGCTTCTGTGTGCCATGATAATGCTTTGTGACACAGTAGGGGGCCAGGTGGGAGGTCCAAATACCACACGGCTGATTAAAGGCCCCCCAATATGAAACAGACTGAAGGATCCACCTCACAGGTTAAATCTCAGGGCATGGGAGAGGAACATCAGGCCGTCAAGTTCTGATGATCCCTCCTTCTGCACAAGAAGAGGGAAAATAAGATCTGGACCAGCTCCAACATGCCCCCCGCTGAAAACAGCACCACGGTTTTAATGGCTGAGATGTGCAATCACATGTTTGACTTGACAAGATGCTTCTGTAACATCCGTTACAGGGAGTGACAGCCAAGCTCACTGCTTGGTAATCTTTAGTTCCTAATGCTCTTCATAGGTCTTACTGTTCAGCTTTCACCTCTCACTGACTGTCAGAACCAACCTTTTTATGTCCACTCTCATCTTTTAAAGCTGCCAAAAAATCATCTGTAGTCACCAACAAATCGTCAGAGAAGATAAACACCGCTGATGACCAGCTGTGACTCTTCAAAAGGTTGGGATTATGTTAGCTTGCCATCTCTCAACCAAATGGGCTAAAAGGAGATTAATTACTGAAGATGGCTGAATTAATCTAAGGATATCAGTGGGAACATTTGATGTGTTGCAGGTTTTGCAGTCATATTGTTAGTATTATTATTATAAAGATAAAAAATAGAAACGTCCTCATTTCCAATGAACATCTACAGCCTCTGGAGGGGCAATATTAAGTTTTTTCCAGACACAAATTAGCATTTTATTGCCCAACCAAGCAACTACGTTACCTTCATTTGTTCTTTTTATACAGATTTTAGTTGAATGAACTCAAAATAAGAAATGAGTATCAATGGAAGATTAAAAATATTTTGAAAGATGACAAAAAATTGAAAACTCCGTGTGGAAATCCTGGAAATCTCACTTTCTCCAAGGAGAAAAACAGCAGCCATAGATTTAGCTGAGCTCTTGAAAGAATGACTATTTGTTTGAAATTGTTTTCACATTTACTTTAAGGACCTTCATAAGTCAACCCATTGGTGGTTGGGGTAACTGCAGGGTTCTAGTTTCTACTCACCGCGTAGCAGCAGACGGCCAAACAAGTTGTGGTCCCTGGCTGTTGTGTTGCAGTTCCAGCGGTGGTTGCGGAACTGGTGCTGGCACTCAGAGATCCACTCCTTCATCCCGGCCCCGATGACCTGCATCACGTTGGGGTGCTGGTGGCAGAGTTGGCGCTGTTTGTTCACCAGGCCAGGGATGTTGTCACACATCACCTGAGAGCCCAGGGTGCCCATGTACCTACATGGTGAGGAGGAGGGAACAGACATGTTAAATATTTAAACACATGGCACTCAGCTTTGTACAGGCTAACATCTAAACATTTAAGCCATGCTTTCATTGAAAAAAATTACAATTTAGATGACAGGGGACACTAATGCTTTCTTTAAAAAATCATCCATTATGATAATGTATTACTGTATGTGGTTTACATTCTTTGACTTTAAACTACATCAGATTGTCGTAAAATTACAAATAGCCCAACATGGAAGGAGTTAATTGGAGACACAAGATGAGATTCTTTAGGAATGTTTATCAAATCAAAGCATGATAAAAACTAAAACTGATTTATGTTGGAGGGATTGCGAGCAAACTGGTGAACATGCAGGAGTGGAGCTGTTAGTTGGTTGCTGTGGCAATGAGTCTGCGTGTAGCTAACCGTCACGGAAAGTGATGAAAAAAGAGACTAGAGAGATTTCGACTTGTTCTTCAACGGGTTTTCCCTGCGTAGTGGTGGCGGCGCGGCGCGGCGGGATCAGCGGCGCGGCGCGGCGGGATCAGCGGCGCGGCGCGGCGGGATCAGCGGCGCGGCGCGGCGGGATCAGCGGCGCGGCGGGATCAGCGGCGCGGCGGGATCAGCGGCGCGGCGGGATCAGCGGCGCGGCGGGATCAGCGGCGCGGCGGGATCAGCGGCGCGGCGCGGCGCGGCGGATCAGCGGTTGTGAAAACTTATATCTTCTCATGGTGAGACGCAGAATGATGTTAGGTAGTTCCAACACTACGCATGCGCAAAGCAGCTCGGTCCTGTGTTTAGTTCTTTTTATACAGATTTTAGTTGAACGAACTCAAAACAAGAAGTGAGCATCAATGGAAAATTAAAAATATTTTGAAAGATGACAAAAAATTTAAAACACCGTGCAGAAATCCTGGAAATCTCACTTTCTCCAAGGAGAAATTTGAAGTAAAATGATGGCCAGAGTCATTTTTTTCTGAATTAATGTTGGTTTAAAAAAAAGAAAGAAATTAGCACTTTACTTTTGGAAGAAAGGAAGGTGACGATGTTCAAATTTTACCTGCTCTCAACTTAAAATGTTCTATCTTGAGTTGAGATAATATGATGATCAAATGCTCCAAATTTGTTTCATGGCGGCAATGAAAGTGATGGCGCACTCTCTGCTCCAGGCACTACTGCAAACACGTTTGTAATGGAAGTAAGGTTCATTCTTCTATTTTATTTTATTTTTTATTTTTTTGAAGTTTGAGGAATGGAAAATCTAATCATTGCTAAGTTTCATTTGAAAGTGAATTTCTGTGCTCCTGCTTGACCAGTTTGGTTGAACTATTTTTCATCTCCATTTGATATATTTATTTTTATTCATTACTTACATTTTCAATATTTGTTCTTACTTGATTGTAAGAAAAGAATTAGCTCAAGCTACATTGTTTAAATATGAAAGAAAACACTCAGCTGTTAATATTTAAAAGTATAAAGCAGGAATTTGGACACATGCACCTTACACACATTAATTAAGGAATTGTGCAAAAATAACAAATGCAGATATTAAATTGAACTGGAAACTTATCTTGTACACATATCCAACGTAGAAAACACTCTGCAAAAGCATTCATGTGTCCCAAATTATTCAGAAGAAATTAGAATAAATTACTATGAGGGGAATTTTGAGTTGTTAAACAGTGATAAAATAAAACAGACACTAATACAGAGCGACACTCACCACCAGGACGCATCGACCTTGGCCGTCAGCCAGCAGGTTGCTACCGATAGAAAAAAACATATTCCACTTGGCAAAAAGTTCATATTCAGCAGAATTTGGCTCTTTATCGATCTGCACGGAGCATTTCCATGGATGGGAGAAACGTTTGAACATAGATCAATATAATGATTTAAAAGAAACAAATCAAGTCTGATAAAGTACATAGAAGTGAGAGCAAAGGCGATCTGCGCGTAAAAGCCCTGGAGGAAGGCTCCGCAGAGATCCTGACAGATCCTCACAGAGATCCTCACAGATCCTCACAGAGATCCTCACAGATCCTCACAGAGATCCTGACAGATCCTCACACAGGGGCCAGACTGCGATGAGCTTCCAGGTTCAAATACTTTTACACCAGGGGTGGGCAGGCTGCCGCTTCAGGAATGAAGGGAAGAAATGAGATGTCTCGGCGTATCTGTTCGGGCTGGTTTGACACCAGACAGGTTTTGGCTCGGGTCCAGACCCGGAGCTGCGGGTTCCCTGCCACCAGCTGATGGAGCTGATGCGCCGCCCTCAGTCCAACGGCAAAGGAATCAAATACAGTCATCCAATAATACATTTGATCCTGCGCGCTCAGAGAACCGAAGCAAAAAATAATAATGATAATTAAAAAAGAAAGTCTGTCGCAATCCTCGAGAACTGCGAATAAATCTTAAAGGGGAGGCAGGACGGAGATTTAAGAAGCCAGCAGAAAATGACTGGACGGTTCGTCCTAAAGCGCCACATAACCTGATACTTTGGAGAAGATGACGCGCAGGTGTCAAATATTCTCCGTTCCCAAAGAACGACGCGCACTCCACTTCCAGTCATTTACAACCTCATCCTTCAAACCCAGAACTGACGGGGTTTGCTGTATTTTCTGTTTTGATTTTTTAACCAAACTCACCGGTTCTCCCACAGCAACACCTAAAGGTGATGTGTCCGTCTCAACTGGATTATTTATGGGCGTCTTTTTGAAGTCTCCAGGGGAAATCTGTAGCCAGTGACACTCGGCATTTCCTCCTGCTTTGATCAGGCCCGAGTGTATGTGGAGATCCCAGGACCCACACCAGACCAGATTAATGGGGAAATTGGATTTTGCACATGATCTCCGTGGAAGAGAAGCAGGAAAAAAACCCAACAAGTCAAAGGTTTGGCGCAGTTGAGAGCTCGACTTTGATTTTGCAGTAGCCTTGATCTGTCACAAAACTGCTGCTTTCATTAAAGCGTTCAAATATACACAAATATATGTTAAGAGTGAACCGGAATTAATCTGATTTCTTTCCTGATCAGCTACTCTGTCCTGCAGGTTCCTGGTCAGGCCTCCAATAATGAATATGCCCACAGAGCAGACCGGGTTGAGAAGGAGTTTAACTCTGGGGGATTCGTACAGCATCGCTGCTCCCAGCATGCTCACACCAACTCCGGTCACATATTCTCATATTTCCTTTCGCAGAAGGATGGCCAGACTCCTCTGCTGCTTCTTTTTAGTTGCCTAGCAACCAGTGAAGGATGCTAGAATACAAAAAAGGAAGAACTGCTCTTACACATCTCCAATTGGTAGATCAGTTCACTTTGAATTTCAAAAATTCAACTGGTTACTGAGAACTTTGACCCATCAAAACCCAAATCAAATAAACTTTATTTCAGGATAAGATTTTCAGATAACCAGTCAGATCAAAATGATCAGCAGATGAACTCCTGAAAACACAAAATCCTTTTCTTCTATTTAATAAAAGCCTCTAGACTACAAACTTTCCATTTTCTTCCTATAAACAAATTATTCTACAAGATTAACTTTATAATTTAATGAGAAAGTTAGGGATAAGTGGGTATAATAACTATAATTGTATTAAAACTTTTCAACAACTAGCAAATAATCTTTATTCTTCACTTTGTTTCTTCTCTGAGGCAAAAATGAAAGCAAAAATCAGCCTTTGCTAAGAAAATCTGATCTGTGAACCTCCACTGAAAACCTCAATTACAAACTAGGAATGTCTTTTTGAACTTCTGTTGGGAAATCTCACTGCTCAGTAGCTAACATGTCTACATTTGTCTTTTTTTCAGGTATTTTTCTGGCTCTCATGGTCTTTATTAGAGAGAGGTCAGAAAGCGGGTTGAGATAGACCAGGACTCAAATTGCTGATGGCTGCGTTCAAGACTTTACTCCTGTGCCATCGCCACATTCTTGATGCTTTGCTGTTTGATTCAAACAAAGAGGCTGAGCTTCTTACAAATGTGGGAAAAAACTGAAAGCAAAAATGTCCCAATTTTTTATTTAGCAACAGAGGCAAAATCTCTTGGTTAACCTTTAGCCTAACTCAAAACACTTTCAAGACAAAATCAAACTAATTAAAAAAAAAAAAAAAACAGAACGAAGACAAGTTAAACTTCCCAAGCATGCCTGAAACGTAACCCTGTTTTCTATAGCTTACAGTAATCAAATAAGACATTAGAATGAATCCTTTCACTGCTTTATGAGTGTTTGTGTGTTCATGCAGCCCTTGAAGGTTTGCAGAGGAACAGGAAGAGAGCGGCTCCCAGCATGCTCACACCAACTCCGGTCACAGCCCAAGTCCAGACTCTCTGCTGGGAATCAGGCTCAGGAAGCTGACAGAAATCCTTAGCTACGTCCATCTGAAAAAGAGAAAAGTTGACTGCTGTCAATGAAGACACAAAGTGCTTTATTATAACCAGAAAAATGCTAAATGCAGCAGGTCCTGCGCTGCAGAATGATGTCTGACGTCAGGCAGGAAGCAGAGGGCATTGTTCCTTAATCCAGTCAGGATTATGACAGTTTCAGGATCGACTGGGTGGGAAATATCTGCTTGTGTACCAGCATGAGAACACCGCCATCTTAGTTAGTGGATGAAGACATGTCTGGGCCCACTTCACCACTACAGCGTGACTCGCAAAGGTGAGTCACCCAAACTTCCTGTGCCAATTCCTCCAGGAGTCACCAGGCAAGTGGAGCTGCGGCTGTCATGATGGGAAAATCTCCAATCAGAGGCTGACTGTGTGAAAACAGAACTGCTCTCAGTCAAGGGTGGCTTCTGGTAAACATGACTTGGGAGTTTGCAGTTTGGCAGTGAACCCAGATTCCTTGGGTTTGCTGGAATTTTGACGTATAGCTGCAGTTAATCCCACAAAAAGTGTTTTTTAGGTTTTTTTTATTTGTTTTTTTTTTTTTACTTAGACATTATTGTCAATATCTTGTAAACTTGTCGCATTATCCACTTAGCCTAAGTCTAAAGAAGCGGTTACATGTTTTACAGTGATCTGAAGTCATCTCGGGGGTTTCAAGGCAGCCAACAATTGCCTCTAATAAGCTAAAAGATCAATAATATGATCTTTTTGTACAATAGCTCAAAACAAACCTATCCTAAAGTTTGAAAAGCTCCAGACTAGAACCATTTGTCAGATTATATTTACTATAATACTTAGCAGACATGAAATGACATTATAGCACCAGTACTATTTAAAATCAACTTTTTTGAACTGTACATCATGTTTGAGAAATTATTTACTGTCCTGCAGCAACCATTCAGTCATACAAAGGGCCTAAGTGGACCTAGCACTGCCTTTGAAATGCAGTTTCTAGATTCCTATCTCACAGAGCAGCCTTTTCCTGCAACTCCCTACTCAGCTCCTTCAGACTAGGCAGAAGCAATTAGCAAACACCTGGTCCCTCTCCATGAAACACTGGTAAAAACATTGCTAACGGGATAATGACTTCTTGAAGGTGGAGCTCTTCCTGGAAGAGCAGGAGTTTATAAAGAGATGGAGGCCCAATTTCAAGGTGTTATATTATAAAGTAAAACTTCCTTTAAGTCATATGTAATATATGAAGCATTTTATAACAACTGCAGGCAACATAGCTACTTGTTCTGCCATAAAATGAGACTATGTGCCTGGAAAACACATAAAGCCATCTGATAATTGTCTTTATCAGATGCCATTTATCTGATAAAGCCAAAGTTTACTTAAGTGTTTTTCAATCCAACTACAAGTCATTGGAAAAAAAGGGACACTTGGTCTAGTCTTAAACAGGCTCTAAAGTGTTGTTCATCTAGTCTCAAGAGTACAAAACAGTATCAGATACTGCACACGTACAAACGGAAGCCAAAAAAGCTACATGAATGGAAACCCCCCCCCCCCAAAAAAAAAAAATCAAGAATACCTGGACTGTTTCCAGATGACTTATAGAGGAAAGCAGTAATCCCTTGATTATTGTTCAGTGTGATACTATTTATGTAAAACCAGCAGCTTCAGGAGTTTTGTATCACACATTTCAGCAACAAGGCAGTTCAAACTGCTTGTTTGGTAATTGACAACACAATAGTCAATTATGAAACACACATTACATCTTGTCAAATGCCATTAACAAAATCATTAAGCATAATCACCATCAAATATACTGAACATATACAGGTGGGATTTTAGTCTTCATTTAAAGAAATCAGTGTTTCAGGAGTTTTGTGGAAGTTTTCTGGTTACCATATGTTACCAAAAACAAACTCATAAGACATAAGCAGAAAACTTAGAGAATCACTTGTTGTGGGCAAGTATTTTGTGAAAGGTTGAGAAGGCCATATCCAAACAGTCTAAAGTCCATCATTATACAACAAAGAAGATTATTTTACATATAAAGCTTTTAAGACAGTTGAAAAATGTTTCCATCAAGATCAACAACTGGAAGAGATTCTAGGAAAAAAAGCTTCTCTCATAAGATGAATGTACCATGACAGCCATGTGACATCTGGAACAGCTTCCTCTGGATAGATGAGACAACAGCAGAGGTGACAGGCCAAAATGCACGGCAGCCTATCAGCACAAACACTTAATACAATTGTCAAGCGTAATGGTGATTTGGCTTTGTTTTGCAGACAAGGACCTGGAAACTTAGCATAGATAATTATTCAACAGACCGACGTAAAACTCCTTGATAGCATTTTCTGAGAGGTTTCTCAGTTTAGAACCTGACATTAGAATCTATGTATATTAAATATGCTTACCACTGTTTTTTTAAAGATTAGACTCCCTTAAATGGCTTCTTCGAACTTAGTTTATGAAATTATGGTAGAAAGAAATAAACAGTTGTGATCTTTAAAAACTACAACTTTTAAAGTTAATTTACAGAACATTTTGTCAAACTTGGACTGGATCATTACAAACTAAAAAAATACAAAACTATATATGAACAGGCCTTTTGCGCTAAACAATAAATTAATCACACAGTAAATGAAAGTTATTGACCTCATTTTAATTTATCAGCTTTATCGTTTCTTCCTGCCTTTTCTTTCTATTGGTGACACTGCTCTTCACTGACCCCTCTCTCTTCATTCCCTTAGTGTAATGCCCAGCTCACACTTCACAATTTTAGAATTGTCTGTCAATCGTCGGCCCATTTTCAAAACCTGAGAGACATGCTAGCAGACAAAAAACCCTAGGTGTATCGGGTTCGTTCGTGTTGTATGGTGTCCATCAATCCAACATGTTCAATGTTCTACCGACTGGACCCGATCAGTCCTAACACACACACAGAATGATCGGTTACGATTATCGCAAGCGAGAATCTTAAAAGGTTGGTCGTTCAATGATTGTCGTAAGGGGGAACATTGGGGCAAAAAAATCGTGTAGTGTGAACAAGCCTTAAGGGAGAAGTGAATTATTGCATCAGGTAGTTAGATGTGCCCATTTTCTCTATCTAAATCTAATGATTATTGAAGGGCAATATAGTATACAGACTTGTATACTGAGTGCATTTTTTGTTAATGGAGACTGAGAGTCAATTTTAGTTTTGTTTTGGTTGTTTTATTTTGTTTACCAGTTCCAGTGTTAAATTTTCTTTTGAAAATAACGTGCATGTATTTTTGGCAGGATATTACTTGGATTATTATGTCATTACCATTAAATCACTTTAAAATGGTCTTGAAACTATATTACCGTGTATCGCAATAATTTTTGAAACAATTGTTCAGCTAAATTTATCGTGACAGGCCTCTATATTACCTGTTTAAATTTTTATTTGTTGTGAAAAAAAGTAAACCGTTAAAAATATCAACATTCTTATTTTAAAAATGATTCAACAGTGTTTGAATTAAGTTCTGGTTGAGAATACTTCAGTTCCTTTGTGAACAGTCCATGTATTTCTCATAATGAAGTGGAGCTAATCAATCATTATTTAGAGTTAATTACAGAAGCAAAGTAGTCCTTTAATGAAGCTGTAAAGAAAAAGAATACAGCACTAGAAGGTCAGTCTGAGGATGGACTGAGACTGACTCCACAACTTGACTTTGTGGATAGTCAAGTTGGTCAACACAGCTGCAGCGGGAGGAGCTACCTGCTCTGCATCCACCCTATACTGGCTTTCATAGTCGAATGCTCAGAACCCCCTGACCCCTCCCCAAAATTACAAGAACAGTCAAGGAAATTGCCTTGTAGCTCTTCCCACATTCCTGAGCTACAACAATTGCTTAAAAAAAGGTTTGAAATTGAAAGGCTTGCAACAAACATAGGTGATGTTAATGGAAAAAAGGTGGCAGATCTTTGTCCAGATCCTCTGATTAAAAGCCATGACAGAGTTCCTGTGGAGTTTTCAAAGTATTCACACTTCATATTTAACATTATAAACAGATCCTTTTCTAGGGGAAAGTTGCAGAAGACAAAACATTAAATAATGAACAGCAAATTCAAAACTGCAATATTAAGCTGTTTTTAGAGACGCCAAAGTAACTTTAACATCAACTCCCATCATTCCTCGAATCGATGCGAAGAGATGTTTGTATGTTTCATATGTGGCAGATGAACAGAGAAAGTGGAGAGTAATTTATTTATTACATGGGTTCTCCAGATATAATTTATTTTGTGCGAATAGGACTAAAATTATGAATATTTTTACCCCCAGGAAAACTTGAGTGTTTGCTTTGGCCTGATGACAGTGGTAGAAGGAGCTACAATGACTGGATGGGAAAAGTTCAATAATTCTAAAGTTCTGTTGGCTAAAATCCAACCATCACCACAAGTATCATGACAGTAACTTATTAATCTACTCCAATGCTTTATCTAGTTCCTTCACATCACACTCTACCTTCATTTGACAATTCTTTCTACATCTCAAGCTCCCTTACCCTCAAATCTGCAGCCTCTGGTCTGCTCCCTCTGGCCCTTCTCATCCCCCTCCTCATATCATCCCTCCACCTCTGTGTCTGTGTGCTGACAGGTCGATGTCATGCTGGCGCTGACTTATGGGCTGTGAGTATTCTGCCTTGTCAGGACCGACTCTTCTTGGAATACCAATGCAAACACATCCATATACATAGAGATTCAAGTATACACATGCAAGTGCTGCAGCACATACTTGCCACGGCTCCACAAAGTTCATATATTCCTGCATGGAACCCAGTGGTTTTGAACTTTTAAGGAAGAAAAACTGAAATATATTTAAATTGACTTCTATATAGTGCTCAGCTGTGTTTATTATTTCTGTCAGTGTTTTTGCTTTTGCACGGATTATCTTCGTCCTAGTTATATTCCAGACAAATTTGTGGATAGTCAAGTTGGTCAACACAGCTGCAGCGGGAGGAGCTACCTGTACCTGCTCTGCATCCACCCTATACTGGCTTTCATAGTCGAATGCTCAGAACCCACCCGCACCCCCCACCCCCTTAATCCCCCCAAAATTACAAGAACAGTCAAGGAAATTGCCTTGTAGCTCTTCCCACATTCCTGAGCTACAACAATTGCTTAAAAAAAGTTATTGTTGATGTTGTTGCTCCAAAGCATTGTATTAATACGTATCTGCAGGGTTTCCCCCAGAAAACTTGCTAAGTCCGGTGGTTGGGGCGCCTAGGTGGTCCGCCAGCGGTCCACAGTGTTTTTGTATTAAAAGATGTTAAGTATGCAGGAAATTAAAAAATATTACAAGTGAGATGCTATTTAAACCCACAATTAGTCTTAAAAACAAGAAATCAAAAAATACAATTAAAATGAATATTAATTATTTCCACTTCTGTTTAATCCAAATTAAGTAAGTGGCTCCATGAGGCCCCAGGGCTTCAGGGGCAACATAAAGGCTAATATTTTAACACAGACCACAGATACATGAATGTAACATTTGTTAATTGAGATGATCAATGCTGCTAAATTTGATTTAATGGATTCAGCATACATTAATTAAAATATTTTAAATTGTTTAACATTTAAATGTAAGATTTTAAGGAGCTGGCAAGTTTACATTGTACAACTTGAAGGAACAATATTCAGAGTTAGATTGTTTTGTTACCATACCTATGATCTGACGCTGTGAGATTAATCTTTGAGTTTGAGCTCTGCTCTAACAGCATCAGCAGCTGGTGATGCTTTTAGCATCAATAGGAGCCCTTCAGTCAAATTCTGCTCAAGGTCTCATGCAGTCTTGGACCGGCCCTGCATGATGAGTTAAATCCGCTGCACTGCACTCATCTCTCCGCTGGCGCTACAGAGATGAGCAACAATCGGGAGATTTATATTAATGGTGCTAATGTAGCTCTTCCATTTTTCATCTGCTGAGTTTTTGATAAGGGCCACAGAAACTGTTGTGGTTCCTCGAGTTTGTGGGACGAGTTTTTCAGATCACACAGATTAACTCTGGCTGAATAAGAGGACAAAGCATTTATTATGGTTTGATGCTTCGTGTAACTGGAATAATAATAATAAAATAATAGAAAACCAGTGTGATATATGACAACAAGGTGAGCGCGAAATCTCCTCACCGGGCTGAACCTGGATGATGAGGTTAGCTCTGGTTCATTAATCACTAACATACCAGCCAACCGGGAACACATACATGAACTTTACAGGGAAGATAGCGCCACACGCTGGTCAGCGCTTTGAAACGTTAACCCCCTACATAATTCTTTGTTCACAAATATAAATCATTCTCACCGCTTCGTCAATGTACACATCTGAAGGTGCGACTACAAGTTATTCCTACGGTTCACATAGAGCTGCACAACCAGAGCTAACATGGTGGGTTTAAACTCTTACCTTGATCATATAAAGTTCTCCAGAGAAACATAATTTATCACAGGGAGTTGATGTACAGATCCATACAAGTCAGCCTGTGTCCAGTTTGAGTGAAAGGAGGCGCGCGTGATCTGTGCTGAGATAAACTAAAAGCTCAAGCAGCAGCAGCGCGAGGCAAAGTGCAGAGGCGCCAGCTGTGAGATTGGTTCAAGCGCTGCCGGCTTTAAATGCATAAACTGTAAACGTGTCTTCTATAAACGTATATTTTAGAAATAAATTTGCTCCGCTAGTGAAACGTTAGAGCAACAGAGACCGTTGCAATCCAACTTTAAAAAAAAAAACAATGCTTTCTTAATTTTTATTAATATTTTCATAAAAACATAAATAAACAACGCATAGCCTGGCAGGGGGTCTAGTAAGCCTGGTGGCCCGCCATGCTTACACGACACTGGGGGAAACCCTGCATCTGTATACTCCAGACTAGCAATTAGACAAGCGTTCTGCTAATCAGTCAGTTACTCATGTGCATTAGATTGAAGGCGCCATTTTGACACCTTTTCTGTTAAATGTTATGGAAGTAGAAAGGGCAGAGTGAGACCTGACTGACAAACCTGCCTATCAGGTTGCGCTGAACAATCACAATTAACAATAGTCAAGCCATTGTTGCCAACTCAGCAACTTTCTTGCAATATTTAGCAGGGGTTGTGTTGACAGAATATTTTCTGTGTTTGACTGGTTATTTTTTTTAAATGACAGAAAAATTTAAAGCCAATCTGTCATCTGACAGGTTATAATTAACACTCCTGACTGGTGCATATGGGCAGACATCATAGACTTTATGCAAAGATTTCCATGCACAGGCAAATAAAACCAATCAATAAAAAAATCCTTTCTGGATATTCTCTCAAGGACGCTGAACTAAATGTGTCTTTCTGACCAGGAGTTGACAGCGTGTTGAAGAGTTATGGACCGGACGCTTTGGAGCGTCTGGTTAAGAAGCACATTTCAAACCTTTGGTTGAAATAGTGTGTAATTCAAGTCTGAAGTACATACAAAACAGAAAGAGATAAAGAGAATGCAATGTTGCGTTAATCCATGTATAGTCTATACAGAGGAGGTGGCAGTTTATGTTGAGGAAATAACTGACTGTGCAGAAGTTAATTCGACTGTAACATGTGCAGTGCGCTGCACAACCGATGCGGACGCGGCTCTGCCGCTGCAAAGAAATAAACCTAACTCACTCTGCGGTTTTAACAAATGGAGCTGGAAGACGTTACCCTCCCATACCCAGGAGAGTGTTATTGGGGCCACAGTCAGTGGTTTGTGTCACTACAGAGAAAAAGTTAGATACGTTCATTTCATGGTTCAAGTAGGTAAATATTAAGTAAACCGCATAAAAATGCGGCAAAATAGCCTATGCAAATATGATTAGAATATGACGGGTAAAAATTGTACATGATGGATTTTTTTAATGTTGTCGGTCAAGATGACAAAGAACAAAAAAAGTCTAGAGCGACCTCTGATATTTAGCAACAGAAACTGAATGTTTTTGTCTGAATACAGACATACAGTTGCCAGATACAGCTTTGCCAAACTGTATCTGGCAAAATCAGAATTAGGGTTTTTATTTAAAATATTAGGGATCGGTGAAAAAACTGCAAGTAGCAAAGATGGTGTAGTTATAGGAAACCTTAAACATTTCCTAATGAACTTCCCCCTGTGCTTTGTACGTGTGTGGAGTGATGTGTCGGTAGACGTAGAATTAAGGCACCACAAATAGCAATACTACAATCTCGAAATAAAATAGGCTTTTTCAATAGCGTATAAAGAATACATATTAGGGGAATAAATAATAGAATCATTGATCTGGTTGTACATACTCAGGTGGCAGCATACTTGAAGTCTATTTCATGGTCAATCCCTGGCCACAAGGAAGAAGAACCAAACGTGAACATAGAATTAGACATGCAGCTTTGTCATCTAATTTTTGTTTGGTAATTAATTCAGAATTTGATTAGCATTTTTTATTATCTGTTCTCAAATTCAAAGTATTAGTTATACAATGAAAAAGTGTGTTCATGTAAGTATATGCTGACCTGACAAAGCAGATTATGAAGGCAGCTAACTTCCTTCTGCAGGTCTTTAGTCTGGACAACCAGCTGGCTGCAGACAGTCTGGGCTTCCTTTTTCGGGTCTAGGGAGATGACCAGCTGCTTGGAGGACCAAAAAAAACGTCAATCTTGCCAACATGTTAAGATTGCAGCTCAGACAGACATTGACAGTAAGAAACATGAGACAGAATGATGTTGAACTGTCATGTCAAATATGATCTCAATGCTCTTTTTGGCTGGATTAAATTATTTCTATCTGGCTGGAGTATCTAATGTAACAGTAATGTGGAGTAAAAGCTGATGCAGCATGAAAAAATTTATCTACTGAATTTGAGGCTTTTTTATTATTCCGAATAGCAATGTCAAACTTTTGCATTTATAATGCAAAGTATCTATAATGATACATAAATTCATGTCAAATATGGTTGCTTTGGTCACTTTCTGGTTCGGTACACACATAGCAAATAAATACAGCCTTGTTTTCTAGGTGTAGACATAAAGAATGTCTATATAAAGAACTAAAGTGTAGAGTACTACATTCTGTCAGGTAACTTCAAAAAATGTCACCAACACAAGTCAGAGTATAAGGGACCAGCTATCATTTAAATGTGCTGCGTGGCACCATTTCAGTTTCTTACTTAGTTGAATGTTGAGGGATTAATAACTGTGATCCAAAGCAAAGTTCTGGGTTGTAATGACTAAATAAAACCAGTCAGTTGCAGAGTTTCTATTGCTGGAACACGTTGATAAAAATGTAACTGTCAGAAGAACAGAACAAACAAACATGATACAGTTTTGTTTCTTTTGACAGAAACATTCTGAACACTTCATGACGTAGCTTTAAAACCAAGCTAGGAAATGAACTGGGATTTCTGAGGACCCCTGTAGCTCCCAATAACAAAACCAGTAAAAGTAAGGTGTACCTGAGAGGCCTGACGAGGGAAACGGCTGATGACATCCTGAAGCATCTCCGTTAGGTAGCAGCACTGATGACGCACACTTAGGAGGAAGTTTTGTAGATCTTCACACCTGAAAAACATAAAGAACATAAATTCCTTAACAGGAGCAACAACCCTGTTGCAAAAAGCAATTAATTGCATGGTAAATTAAAATAAGCTCTATCAGGTCCATTCTGATGATTGATATTTTCTGAACGGTAGTTTTCTTCACAGATATTTCATAATCCATTTCAGTTATCGTTTTTGGTTGTGTTGTTTTATTTCGGATATTTGAAATGTCTCCCAGTTCTAGTTTGGAGTGATCTGTACAAAATGTAAGTTAATAAGTCTTTGAGAGGCGAACTTGCTGTATTATGCTATTATAATAGTATTAGTATTTATTGTAAACATTTCTGGGTCAAAGTTAACGTCCAATAAAATTTCTTAAGGTTTCTAAGCAGAAAACATAATTTAGATAAATAGACAGAAATAATTTAAAGATTGTACTCAGTTTTCATTTTATATTTAACACTCTTTCAACACTTCTTTGGAAAAGCCAACATCATAGCTTAAACACCCTAAAACTGAGAATTAAATATTACAGCTGATGTTAAAAATAAAAAAATGTAAGAATTACAAGTCCATTTTTAAACTTAAATTGTATTAAATTGTATTTTATGTTTTTCATTACTGTAGATACATTACATGCAAGTTGAAGATGAACTTAATAATTGACACATCCTATATTTGATAATATAGGATGTCAAATAATACCATCCTATACACTGGTTGGTAAAATTCTGCAGCTAATTAATAACTGAGAAAGAAAAGTTGCAGTTTCATTTTTATAAACAACCAGGATATAAAAGACATCCAGTCTCGCATGCTTGGATGAACAATTCTTTAAGAGGTTACCTTTTTTAACATGAATTTTCCAAATTGCATCTACATTAAGAAACAAATCATAGGGTGCAAAAGCTGCTCAGCTATGACAGTGCAGACAGATTGATAGTTTGGAGCAGCTCTGAGCTCACATTGCTCATTTTCTGGAGCTTCTCTTCAATAAACTCTACAGAAATCCGAGCAGGTGGCCAAACCTTTTCTACTCAATGTTCATCTATTTTATCCTCCCTCCCTGAAAAGACCCGATCTAAATGATTCGCTTTTTTATATTCATCAACTTTCTGCAAGTCTCTTCCCTTCCCCTAGAACTGTGGGATGTAGATAATTCTTATCTTAATGGTACATTTCCCTGGCTAAGGGCACAGAGCAGGCAGCCATCCCAGTCCTCCTAGCACTCTGTCAGAGGGGCCAGTAAACAGTGTCAGCCAGCCTCTCCAGCACCCACACCTCCCTTTTTCCTGCTGTTAGTTTATCTAAGGACACAGAGTGATGATGGGCCAAAGGGGGCTTTTCCTCTAAACCAGCTCTATTGCTTAAATGGTGCTAGAGCTGGAAACCTCAAATCCAGGCCTGCGGGGCCGGTGCCCTGCAGCTTTTAGAAGTGTCTCTGCTTCAACATTCTTGAGTCAAATAATGAGATCAATAGCAGAATTAGATAACTTGAATTAATAGCAAGACTACTTCACAGCATACAGAGGACGAGACATGGAGGAAACACCTGCTTTCATCAGCAGCTGGAGACAGGATCATAGGGAACAGGAGTTATTTTTTTTACATATTTCAAGACAAATAGAAATATGGCCAAAACAAACTTGAAATGTTACAAAAAATGTGTTCTTTACCAAACTGTTTACTATGAACTATGAGCAACTTTCAGTCTTAGCTGCTGTAGCTTCCTTACTTATTTCAGCTACCCATCAACCTCACCTCACACATCATTAGAGTGCTGTTTAAGCCATTAGAGCCTGGCTCTGTGTTAGGCTATGGACATGGATGAGGGAGGTGCAGTGCCACCAAGGTGAAATGCTCATTGGTGTGGATGGATGACCTCCAGTGGAGGACAGACAGGTAGCTTTGGGGAGACAGAGCCTAGATTAATGTTCAAGACGGTGTAAGGCAGGGGTCTGCAACTGGCTCTTTGGACTTCCAACAATGACTCCAAATAACTTTGACTAAAAGTTATGAAGAGCAAGTTAATGTTTTTAAATATATTTTTTTGCAGCTTTACAGGTTTTTCTTTAGTAATTAAACTAAATTTCCTAAATAAAATGACAAAAAAGTAGCAGTAGCATATTTTAAATCTTTTTCTCTGTTAGTTTAGAAACTTGGACAAAAAAATCTCTTAAATCTTTTAGTAAATATATTTCTATTTTTTATACTGAAGTTGTCATTTGTTTTAGGAATAAATGGCACAAGAAGAAATTCTCTGGAAAGGCTGTCTCTCCTAATCCAAAAAAGCTGGGAAGCTACAAATAAAAGATAAATAAAAGTAGTACACAACTGCTTGCAGCCAACATGCAATAAAAATAAAAACCATAAAACCCCATCAAATTTGATTCAACGCTTTAAGTAAAAGAACTAATCTTCTTATAACGTTTCTATAAATTCAGTTTGCCCACCAGACTTCTTTAACTATGTAGTCATATTGTTGTATTACATGGAACTAAGTATTTTAGAATTTAGTGCAAGTATTCCAGAAGTGATGCAGAGATCACTTCTCTGCATCACTATTGAACTTTTTAAACATTTATTGCCCATATCCTACCCATTTTCTCCAGTTCCCAGTTGGATCTTGTCTAGGTCTACTTTGTCCAGGTGCATCTGTTGCACAGCGCTCAACACCTTCTGCTGGTCCACTGGGTTGATGATGCCAATCTGATAAACGGCAAAAGAAGTAAAGATGTGTTTTAGTGGATTCTGTGCACTTTGCAACTAAAAAGTTTCAAATGATTTTTTTAAGTTTAAACTTGTGCACAAAGTTCATCATGTTATCCACTACCTTTTCAAAGTCTTCCTTCTCCATGGTCAACAGGTAGCTCCAGGTGATGTCGTTTTCCTGTGCTCATGTGTATCAGAAAAGGAAGAACAAAGCGAATTTATCAAATCCAACCTCAGTTGTTTCTGCAGCAGATGTGTTCCATGCATTTTCCTAAAGCTGATGTGTTTCATGCAATTGAAACTACTTATGCCAATTGAGATCTAGGGTTTAATAAGTAAAAAAACAATGTCTGAATTTTTGCTTATACTAAAGCAGAAATTTTGGCTTCACACCGCCAGTTAAATCTCGTCCCAGTGTGTGGTACTTACAGCCATGATGTCAGTGAGGTACCCCAGATTAAGGCCATGCAGAAGAAGTTCAAGTTCATCAAGCTTTGTAGCACTGAGTAACACAGAAAACAGATCTTGGCTCATAAACAACTTTCTTACAAAATGTAAATATTTTGGAAATAATGTTTAAAGTTTTGATTTGTTTAATTTAAAAGAGCAGGCAATGAATGGGGAGGGAAATATTGCAAATTTCATGAATTGGATTTTATTTTGGGTACAAGGTCATCCAAACAACACTCTTCAGAGTGGAAGAAGACTCAAAGTCAGACATTTTTAGGCTCAAGGAGGTGTTCAAAAATTAAGTGAGATGATGCATAACAGTTGGATGAAGATCAGAAACTTTCATTTATGAGTTAGGTTGCTGCAACAAGATAGAGAAGTTTTGGTATGTCAAGTATGTCATAAAAATGTAATCTACCACATAAGTCAATGCATAAGCATCTTAGGTAGCATTCTGAATGACCAAGAAGCAAAGTGACTTGTAGTAAACAACAGCAGGTCCCTGAAGGGCAGAACATGTTACAGCACGCTGTTCTCTGCTGGACATGAAACATGCTGCATTTAGAAATGTTGGCAGCCAGAAATCTTAGTGTTAACACAAGTGTCTGGATTCTTTGATTAACACAGAAAGACTGATGTTTATAGAGTTGAAACCAGATATTTACGAGAAATACAAAGACACAGACTTTATTTTAATCACAGTCTGAAGATAAATCAGATCAAACTTCTCTTGTTTTAGGTCAGCTAAATGCCAGAAGACTTAAGAATTAAGATTTTTTTTGTTCACTATCAGGGATAACTGTCTTTTAAACTGTATGTCGTGGGTCAAAGCTTTTGGGTGTCCTTCCACAAATGTGTCATCGTAGTACGCTGGAGTTCTTGGTCATTCTTCCTAATGGAACTATAACTCTCAGCTTTGTAGGATGCCTCACATGCAGATCAACTCATAACTTCTACATATGACTGAGGTCAGGGCTTTGTGATGGTCAAACCAAAACACTGACTTTGGTGTGTTTGAGCCTCTTTGCAACCACTTTAGCTGTATGCTTGGGGTTGTTGTTCATTTGGAAGACCAACCTGTACCCAAGCTTTTACTTCCTTGCTGATGTCTTAGATGTTGCTTCAATATTTCTACATATTGTTCTTTCCTCAATATGAAGTGTGGCACTTCCAAGCCTGAAGTCTGGTTCCCAAGGACGAACCAGATATGTCCAGCTCCACAATTTTCTTCCTCATATCTTAGTTGATCTACAGGCGTAACTCCAATTAACTCAAAATATGTTAGTTGACCTATTTGATGTCTGTGGAAGGAAACCAAAAAGGTTTCATACAGTTTTAACAACAGTTATCCCTGATGTTGACAAAATGTACATAAACATCTCAATTCGAAGAAAGTATAAAAAAAAAAAAATCTTTTAACTTATCTTGCTGTCTTGTAATTTATAAAAATAATGTTGGTAATTCTATCTGATCAGAGAAATCAGGTAAGTTTGCTATATTTAACTTCAGTCAGTGAGACAAAATATCTACTTCAACTAATAGTTGAAGTAGATACAGTTTAAAATATGTGCTCAAATCATTTTGTCCATCTAAAGTTGTAAAACCCTGGTTTCCAGCAATACCTTGTTGCTCAACATCTGCTCTTAATTTTAATAACAAATGGTTATTGGTGAAGGCGAGAAAGAACTATTTTCTGTAAAGTCAGTTGATCAAGATTTGTCACTAATTGTATGTAAAATATCTCAGTTAAATTTAATGTATTTTTATGTTTTTCCTCGACATGAGTGGAAGACTGAAGCTAACACGCTAACAAACAGGTATGTCACATGTCAAACATGGTTAAAAATAATGCAGAGTTTCTGGCAGCAGAGCCTGAGTGGATTAAACAACCATGGAGGAGATTTATTATTGTTTATGTCTGGTGGTTACAATGAATCAACAACATCTGCTACACAGGCACAGAGAACTCCAACACCAAAACTCCAACAGGAGGCAGTGTGGGGAAAGAGGAGTTTTACCCTGACAGCAGTTTGGAGAACTGATGTATAGAAACACTTTTTGAAATGTGAGACTGGGAACCAGGAAGAAGGAAGGAAATTTTCTATAACATTATTCTGTATATATATATATATATATATATATATATATATATATATATATATATATATATATATATATATATATATATATTATATATATATATAAAGAGAGAGAGAGAGAGAGAGAGAGAGAGATCGCTATCAGTCATGTCTGTGTACAGTAAGCTCAATGGGTTCATGGTGTGCAAACAACTTACAACATTTAATTTCCCTTTGGGATAAATAAAGTATTCTTAATTTCAATTGCAGTTAGAGAAATGCTAATAACTAGTTTGAGCATTCATAAGAGGTGATTGATAGTGCTAAGGTACCCTTCCTCTGATTGGTTGTTTCTGACTGGGAGCAGTGCAGGATCACAGAGAGGAAGCATAAGAGCTTGATTTTTTTTCACATATTTGCTTCAAATCATACTGTGATAACACAGTGACAGTTTTAGCAAATATGTAAAATAATTTTAATTATAAAAGTGACATTAAGCTGCTTTAATCCATGTTTTCCAGGCTCCTTTCTTTATCACTGTATCTCCATAAATCTGGAGGCTTTAAGCACCTGAGCCACAAAAGATTCACATCCAGTGTATCGAGAACATAGAAAACACAGAGAACATAAAGAATATAGAGTAAGTCTATCCAAAAGAGAAAATGTATTGCATTACTCTACATCAGGGATGTAAAAGACAAATACACCGACGGACAAAAAAAACAACTAATTTACTACAAGCTGAGGGCCGGCTTGAGTCTACGTTTATTAAAATATATTGAAATTATTGCACAAAGCCTGTTGATTAAATGAATAAAGCGATATTTTTTATGGATCTGTCAGTAATTTCAAGTGAAACCATTTTTCAACAGGGAAACAGACGAAAACAAACTTCCTCAAAGAAAAATAGCATGTTCTGTACATTAAAAAAACATAGCAATATTTTATTATGACTGTCAGTCACCTCAAGGGAAAACATTTTCAACAGACAAAAATTTTATTGTTTTGAAAACCTAGATGTTTCTTAAAATCAAGATAAATTAAAATGCATGCATTATAAACTGAAAATGCATTATTATGCTGCTCTATGATGTTCATATTCTTGTCTTTGTGTGTTTCTGAGAAGCTTGATAATGCCTTCTTAGATTATATTCTTTCCTTGAAAAAGTAACTTAGATTACTGATTACTTGATTTGGAAAGTTACTAAGTGTCATTAAAAGTAACTATTTTAGTTACTGTCTGTAGCTGCTAACAACAACAACGCTCCGCCACCTGTGAACATCATATTGATCTTTGCCCAAACTTAATAGCAAGTTATTTTATAATGATTACATCAACAATATGTCTCTACTTATGTGCTTGAACTGAAGGGGAGATTGTTTAATGGTAACAACAGTACAAAAAAACTTTCAGAATTTGTGCGTGTTCTTGTGTTTCTATTGTCTGGAAAACTATAAACAGAATTTTAGACCCCCGACCCCCACCTTCTGCGCCCCAGCGTCCAGGTTGTGCGTTACGGCCCTGCGTTTGGTGTCACAGCTCACAGCTCACCTCCTGCCGCTCCATAACTCAGATGTCCCACTGCATAGATTTGTGACACTTATCTTAATAAATATTAAGAATTATGATGGCGTTCAGTTGCACAACTTTACGGACGCCTTCATTCGTGGCTGTTTTCACGTTTATTGCGCTGTTCAGATTAGTTTTGATGTTTGCTACTTTCTGGAGCGCAAAGCGAAGCTTGATGTCATTCAGAGGTAATACATAAACTTGACATTAACAAAGACACAGCGGGACGGATCATCCAGGAAATGATGGACAGGGAGAGTCTAACTAAAATGTCAAACAAATTCTGGTGTTTATGTCTGCTTATTAAGTCCATAAACCGACTCATTAAATCTACAAACGACTTTAAAAAAAACAAGCCCAAAGCCGTTTATAATAATCTTACTTGGCGAGCGAAATTCAAAATAGTTCCTGTTTTTCCAGCAACAAAATACGCTTCTCCCTCCATTGTATATGTTTCTTTCGCTGCTGATACTGTCGCATAGACTCTTCCTGTTCCTTGTGGAGAGGAAGTAATATACTGTATAGTTACAAAAGAAAATAGTAACGCACAGTAATGCAACGTGATTTTGATAAGTAACCTGTAAATCAGGTAGTCAAATCACTGACTACCTGATTTGAAATAGAAACGTGAGATTACTCGTTACTGAAAAAAGTGGTTCAACGTCAGAAACGTGTTACTGACATCATTGCACACAAGTTTGCCTTTTACCTCCATGAACATGAACTCTGCCTCCCTCCTGGCCTGAAACCCTCTGTTCTCAGCGTCCACTAACCGTTTAGCCAGTTTTGAGGAAGGGTACCTGAAAGTTGATCTCTGCTCTTATTGCTGATGAACAATGAAGCCACTTGTGCTGCAGTGACTTCGTGGTCTACTGTTGCATTATGGAAATGTAGTGTTGGTGCGTGCAAAACGCCTGCGGGCCGCTGTAGCCTGCGGGCCGCTGTCAGCCTGCAGGCCGCTGTAGCCTGCGGGCCGCTGTCAGCCTGCAGGCCGCTGTCAACCTGCGGGCTGCTGTCAGCCTGCAGGCCGCTGTCAACCTGCGGGCCGCTGTCAGCCTGCGGGCCGCTGTAGCCTGCGGGCCGCTGTAGCCTGCGGGCCGCTGTCAGCCTGCAGGCCGCTGTAGCTGCGGGCCACTGTAGCCTGCGGGCCGCTGTAGCCTGCGGGCCGCTGTCAGCCTGCAGGCCGCTGTAGCCTGCGGGCCGCTGTAGCCTGCGGGCCGCTGTAGCCTGCGGGCCGCTGTCAGCCTGCGGGCCGCTGTAGCCTGCGGGCCGCTGTCAGCCTGCGGGCCGCTGTCAACCTGCGGGCCGCTGTCAGCCTGCGGGCCGCTGTAGCCTGCGGGCCGCTGTAGCCTGCGGGCCGCTGTAGCCTGCGGGCCGCTGTCAGCCTGCAGGCCTCTGTAGCCTGCGGGCCGCTGTCAGCCTGCGGGCCGCTGTAGTCTGCGGGCCGCTGTCAGCCTGCGGGCCGCTGTCAACCTGCGGGCCGCTGTAGCCTGCGGGCCGCTGTCAGCCTGCGGGCCGCTGTAGCCTGCGGGCCACTGTCAGCCTGCGGGCCACTGTAGCCTGCGGGCCGCTGTCAGCCTGCGGGCCACTGTAGCCTGCGGGCCACTGTAGCCTGCGGGCCACTGTAGCCTGCGGGCCACTGTAGCCTGCGGGCCGCTGTCAACCTGCGGGCCGCTGTAGCCTGCGGGCCGCTGTCAGCCTGCGGGCCGCTGTAGCCTGCGGCCGCTGTCAACCTGCGGGCCGCTGTAGCCTGCGGGCCGCTGTCAGCCTGCGGGCCACTGTAGCCTGCGGGCCACTGTAGCCTGCGGGCCACTGTAGCCTGCGGGCCGCTGTCAACCTGCGGGCCACTGTAGCCTGCGGGCCACTGTCAGCCTGCGGGCCACTGTAGCCTGCGGGCCACTGTAGCCTGCGGGCCGCTGTCAGCCTGCGGGCCACTGTAGCCTGCGGGCCACTGTAGCCTGCGGGCCACTGTCAGCCTGCGGGCCACTGTAGCCTGCGGGCCACTGTAGCCTGCGGGCCACTGTCAGCCTGCAGGCCGCTGTAGCCTGCGGGCCGCTGTAGCCTGCTGGTTATAATAGTAATTAAATATCACCCAGGGGCCCAGAGATAATTAATTTGCGGGCCTTGACTTTGACATATGTGCTCTACATTGTCATGCATTCAGAATTTTCAAGCATGATCTTGCATCCAAGTAGTCACTTTCAATTACCACAAGCCATACATTTATATTAAAATAATGATAGCACTTTTACCAGCTACACTAAATACTAATAACAAATGACATGGCCTTCAGCTACAGATCTTACCTTTCCACAGATGATAGAACATCAGAGTTTGTTTTAAAAAGCTTAGATAATGTCTCCTCCATAGAGGAAGAGCAGTCTGGGACAGCAGAGAGTTTGGAAGATGAAGCTAAAATCCGAGCTATCTGTGGAAGGACATTTAAACATCGAATCAAACTCAAAACATTGGCCGTGAACATTTCAAATCCAAGATTTGAACAATTTAAACATTCGGTACAAAATCTAAGAAGACATTACCTGAGTGTGTCTGAACATCTCAGCCAGATTAGCAGGACTTTTGCCAGTCTTTGTCCTTATGGTTTTGTCAGCTCCCAGCTGGAGGAGCTTTAACACTGCCTGTTCCTTGCCATACTGAACTGCTATGGACAAGGCCTTGCAGAACACACCAGCGTCAGTCAGAGTTAAATCACTTTGTGAACAGTTATAATACAATCTTCATATTAACTACAGGTTAAGCCAGAGGTCGGCAACCCAACATGTTGAAAGAGCTGTATTGGACCCAAAAAACTAAAAACAAATCTGTTTGGAGCTGCAAAAAAGTAAAAGTCGTATATAAGGCTTTTATATAAGGCAAAACAGGCTCTAGGTGTTTACATTAGCGTATTATCAAAATGACTAAGTGTATACATAATTAGTATTCATGATTAAATGTTTATTTTCCCTGCAGTGCGTCCTGGAAGGAATGACGCATCACGTGACTCTTCTGTTGTACGATGGAGCTTTAAGTTAATCTTCTGTTACAATATGAATGTATTTACAAAATTAAAGAAACGCAATAAAGAAATCAGATTTTTGATATCATTTTTATTATGAAGAGCGACAGGGAAAGTGTCATTTTTTTCCCTTTTTGGAACACGGAAAATCTGCCCCCGAAATGCAATTTGCATAACGATGATCGCTCTTTGTGAATAATTACCATTAAGTGTGTGATCAAAAAAACTACAAACGGAGCATAATAAATCGGCAGCCTTTTGAAAACGTAAAGTATATAAAATTAAGAGTTTAAGTTCAATTTCTGTGCAAATGCCAAGCAAGTCAGTGCAACAGTAACACAAAGCAGCCATGAGCAACGACACAAAATAATATCGCTAAGTGTCATTCTAAATGTATACTGATGAAAATTACTATCGCTTATTTATGTATGTTTTCAGTTTTTTATTTTTTTCCAAAAAATGTGTAGTTTCGGCTTTCATTGAGGTGCGCTCCGGAAAGTACGGTACTCTTTTAGTTATTTGACAACTTGTCACTGCAGAGCGAACATTCAGGCAATTCTTCCACACTGGCAACAAATGCAGATGATTCGGTCCAAGAATTGTAGAATTGAATGTTTCTTCTACACATTTTTATAACATTGGAAAATGTTAAGAATGATTGTGTCGTGTTTGTCCTCCGATAGAAACCATAATTAAACAAAAAATATATTTCCCAGCCCCATCTTTTCCCATTTTCAAACATTTTTGATGAAGCTCCAAATAGCCACTAGAGCGGTGCTAAAGAGCCGCATGCGGCTCCAGAGCCGCGGGTTGCCGACCCCTGGGTTAAGCAGTGCACAGGTTTTCAGTGGAAATCTGTCACAAAAGGGATAAAAGTAACATACTGTGTATCCTTTACTGTCCTGGATGTTGATTTCTGCCCCATGGGACACCAGTAGGTTTATCACCTTACAGAGGCCGTCTCTGGCTGCCAACATCAGGCATGTCATTTGAGACCTTAAAAACAGGAAGCTAATTTAGTAGGAGACAAGGGTGAAAGAAGACAAAAAGTGTCATGTGATGTGAAAACTATTTTCATCTGTTAAAGACAGATGACAGTACTAACAGAACTTTAAAAGAAAAACTTCAAAATGAAACCACTGCAGGGAAACCACAAGAGGGCAGCATACACAACATAATGAAGAGCGATTTTAACTAGGTGATCATTGAAAGGTCATTCAACTAACCTTTGAGGGACAACATGAGCTACAGTGAGTGAACTGGAAGTGAATCTGCCTGTATAAACTGTACTCAGAAAAAGAGAATTATTAGTTGATTATAAAATTGTCCATGTCAGAAAACCATCCTACTCCATCAAATCTCAACTCCACAGAAATCCCACCAACTCCCATTCTGACCAGAGCAAAAACTAGACACCGCTACCGGAGTGGCATCAGAAAGGTAATTTTTTTAATTTATTTTTTTGTTAAAATTTCGGAGTTTTGTATCTTGAATCTTTGCAGACAGCAAAGATTCATTTATCGGTCACAATCTCAATTCTGGTAAGAGAACAGAGAAGTTATCAGGACAAATGCATGTGGTTGTCAAAGTGGAAGAATTAAAGGACTAGAGTTAACCAGAATTAAACACTGCAACTAAGGTAATATTTTCAGTAAGGCTTGTGTCTTTGTTATTGGCATATTACCTTGTAAAATACACTAATTGTTTTGGAGCGTGAACCAGAGCTTAGGCTGCCATTGAATCACAAATCTGAGCAAAGTATTGATTTTTAATCGACTTTGAAAACAAAGTGCACAGAAATTTGCTCAGCAATTAGACACCAACTATCAATCTACTTTTAGACAGGATGGTTAGATGCTTATTGTAGGCTTAGGGTTAGGGTAAGGGTTTCTTCATTTTGGGAGATTGGCAATCGGCCAATGCTTACATGAGAAAAAAATCTTATCTGCCTCCATGAAGGTGTGAAAATCAGCCACTGTCCCTCTTTGCTCTGCTGTGAGAGAAGTTTGACAGACAGGCATGGCTACCAGATCACATCTGCATGTGTGCGGTTAAGAACAGTGCCACTGTTCCTAGCTTACAGTATACCACTGCTCAAAAAAATAAAGGGAACACTCAAATAACACATCCTAGATCTGAATGAATGAAATAAATATGAAAATAAATTCCACCTGTTGTCTATTCCATTTGCACAACAGCAGGTGATATTGATTGTCAATCAGTGGACAGTTTGATTTCACAGAAGTTTGATTTACTTGGAGTTGTATTGTGTTGTTTGAGTGTTCCCTTTATTTTTTTCAGCAGTATATTTAGCAACTTAAGACAAAAGACCAGAGTCAGTATTGTTGCCTTTTTAAACATCAGTGATGAGTCAGAAAACTGAAATTACTGCACTCCTATTTCTACTAGGTTTTTCAGATTAAAAGGTGGTGGGTGGTACAGCTCTGCAAAAGTTAAGGCCACCTCATTTATCACAAAGCTGTCCAGTTGCTGCTATCATGTTTCTCTACAGCTCTGTGTAAATGTAATCTAGCTATTCATCAACTTCTAAAAGCTCTTAACTCAATCAGATGTTGCATGATCTGTTGTATAATTACAGGTACAAAGGTAGTGTACACTACTTCACCAAGTATGAGATGTTTTCATAATATGAGTTAGGGGGGAATCATGTTGAAGTGATCCAGTGATACGTTTCAGACAATGATGTACGATTCTGCTATCACTGCAGATCCTTATCTATCATTATCTGCAAATGACAATTCATAAAAAATAGCAGAACTAGATTTACAGATAAGACATCCAATAAATGACAAGCAGAGCAATGCTTAATGCCTTATGGCTTAAAGTTACCAAAAATAATATATGAGTTAAGACAATTAAGTGGTTCTATATGAACGTAGCTATACGCTTTCTGGTATTTTACCATCACCTTTTTTTCACCAGAACAAAAGTTTTATATAACTAACCTTTGCTACAATGCACTTATCTTATCAGTTCAAACAACATGGTGGGAAAGAAAAAACATCAATCCTGTGAGGTGGGAAAGTTTGGGCCAATTCATCACTTCATGACTACAGAGAGTTGTTTGTGTCTCTCAAAGGAAGCTGCCTAACTAAATGAAAAGGAATTTATATTGGCTGTTCATAATCTGCATGAACAGATTTGTACAGGTATGTATGTAAAAATTAATATGTCAATCCTATACTGCATTTGAGGGCATAAAAGTGTTTTTATATTACATTGCTTTCACCTTTTATTAATTTTTCTGTCATTATTACAGTTGCTATTTTTAAAAACAAATTGTTGCTTCCAGAAAGTCGTTTTAGACATAGGTCATGTTTGGCAGACAGGTGTAAATTTTAAGAGTGTCCAAGAGTCACTTAATACATGGTAGTAAAACAGAGTTAAGTTCTCTGATGACAAATTCCAAGAAATCCGTCAATGTTCTTTGTCAACTCAAACGACTGCAAAAACGCCAATGGCACACATAACATTTTTATTAACATTGTTCTTTGCCAATCGCACTATCTCTGCGAGCAAAACAAATGGTGTCATATCTCTTCGTCTGTGTTCTTTGGTATTCAATCATTTCGAGGCTGTCCACTTCGGTCACTTTTATGTTTTAGCTTGTCCTTCAGGGTGAGAATTCTGTCAGGTTTCCAAACATTTAGCTAATCAATAGACTGACATTTCAGCATAAACACTGCTTATCCAATGCCGCTCATCCAATAAGGATATCAGCAACTAAGATTTCCAGGAACATGACTCACTGTACCTGAAAAAAGGCTGCCCTTTTGATGGAGTTGTAAAGTTCTATTATTCTGAAATTTAAACCTCTGAAATCACATTTTTAAAATGTCATTCATTGGTGAAATTTATATATAAGTATACATATTGGATCAAAATGATGAATTATGCTGTAAAAAATTTTGTTTATTATTTGGGATCTTAATAAAGTTATTTTTCTCAAGAGTAGATGATTAACTCTAAAAGCAGTTCCAGTGAGAATTGTGATTAGCAGAAAAGGTTTCCGAAAGTAACTTATGAGAGTTCAGAAAGACAGCCAACAGGTTAACTCAGTAGTTCCCATTTATAGGTAGCCTATAAGTTATAATAACACCATCATGCTTTCAATTTTAATGTTATGTACTTTACTTTCTCTGGCCCGTTGTATGAACTTGGACTTTGTTTTGTTGTTATTCTGCTTTATCAACTGAATTTTTCTGCTGCAAGATACAAAACATCGAGCATGTCTTCACAGCACTTCAATGTTGTCAAATGCTAGGATACAGTCTTATTCCAAATTATATTAAATTAATCTTTTTTCCTCAAAATTCAACACACAAATACCCCATTGTGATGGCGTGGAAAAAGATTTGGGTGTACTGTAAATGTATTAAAAATATAAATCTAAAACGTCCCATTGCAAAATAATGTAATGGGATTTTTATCTTTATTTCAGAATGTGAAATAAAGTCTGAAATATAGATACAATTTGAGGTTTTTCCACTAATTACCCTTGAGATGTTTCTACAACTTACTGTTAGGATTTTTCTGTTATTCTTACATTCAACATTTATTATTATTATTAACTTTATATATTGTGATTTTCAATTTAAAGTATTCTCTTCCTCTGCTGAAATGTATAAACTGACTGAGGCCTTTTCTTCCTGTGAAACAGTTAACGGTGTTTCTCAGACCTTATCAACCAGAATACTCCCTACTTTGGAGGCCGCCTGTGACTGTCTCTGCTGTTTTTCTTTACTGCCCTCCCTTATCTTTTCATAAAAGAGAAAGCTCTAACAAAGGGTCTTCAGAGCGCTCAGTGAAAGGCTTGGAGGAGCAGTTTGCTGAGTTTACTCCTTTTGCAAAAGCTTTTAAAAAATTCACTTACGTTGTCTGTTCTTTTATGTAAATACATAAATACCTATCACTTACCGTATTTTCATGACTATTACAATAAAATCCCCCCTAATGTTGTGATTCTGAGAAGAAATCACATTCTCTTCAAGAATCTAGAAAATTCAGTCTCTTACAATGAATTTACCCTTTAGACAGATCTTTGCAGATAACATTAATCATTTAATGGGTCTGATTTGAATTTAGACAAATGCAATTAGTTGGTTCATGATTCACCATTTATGATCATCCCGATCTCACTTTACTACATCAGGAAATAAAAGGCCCCAGTCATAGCTGAAACCCACAAACTAACGGTTACTTGGGCACACCGTGAATTTCCTCGAGATAACGAGCATAATTATCGTTATCTGGTCTGATGGATCCAAAATATAACTTTTTGGACTGAATTTTAAGCACAGAGAAAACAGGGACTCATCACCTGGCAAAAATCATAGCTACTTTCAAACATGGGACTGGTGGGAATGTTTTTCTGACAATTTTTTGGCTACTTTGAGAAGGCAGGAAATTGGACAGACAGGTACTTAGAAAAGATTTGCTGAACTCTTTGAGAAATCCTGCTAGTTCAAGAGAAAAATTAACATTGTTGTCTGAGGTAACAGGATTAGAGGACAGTGGACAACTTTTAGACGTTTGCCAAGATAGATAATATCGGTGGATAAGATTGGCTTCACATGCAAGTATCGGCTATCTCCAAACTGAAGGAAATCGGGGTTGATTTATCAGTGTACCCCTCACTTTAAATGACTTACAGTTTCATAATTGTTACTGAAACATCAGCTAATGGCCCACTCTAACATGGCTACACTTTGCCAGATGCAACAGGTTGTCCTGATGCTACTCTGCTTACAAAGGAATCAACGACAGATGCTAATACCACAGCTGAACAGAAAGCCCCACTCAAATATTTCTGAATAACCGTAATCACGTCTTTGCTTACACCAACAAGTTATACTCAGCCTGTAAAAAACAATTTCAGTTTAGATGGATAGGAAAGCAAAAACAAAAAAAAGATGAAGACATGAATGCAATGGACCCCACATTGTGTGGGCGCATTTCTCAGCTTTGAAAAATAACAGTGTACTCAGGTTTACACTAAAGCAGGGGAATGAGCAGCTGGTGTTAATCACTAATTTGAAATTCAGACGTAAAAGGGGGCAAGGAGGAGGAAGGAGTCTGCACATCGTACCCACATAAACCTCATGCTATGCTTCAATCTTGGGTTTGAGGGTCCGCTAGCCCCGACGCTCACCTCTTCACTCTTCTGCAACCTTCTGTGGTTCATTACTTAGCTTCAAATATTTTGTCTGGAAAGGAACTAATCAATTTCCTAATGCTAGGGGCGTCTATGTTCGTCATCGGGGGGTTTCAGGTGGCGTGAGTCCTGGTTGCAATGCTGTGCTGGCAGTGACAGAATAACAGAGGAAAAGGAGAGCTAAACAAGAAAGCCACTGGGGGCTGCAGCAACACTTTGTGACAGAGCAAAAATTCACACATGGTACTATTAAAAGTGTTTTAAAAACAGCCTGGGTTTATTTTCTCACACAAGAAAATTCCAACTTAAATATATTATTTAGTCATAGCAGGATAGTGTAGTACTAAGTTACATTAGTTCTGGAAGGCATGCCCTTCATTGTCCTGTCAGATATTCAGGGAATTGAGCATAAGATGCACCAGAATGAGAACAATAATAAAAATGCTTTATAGTTTATCAATATTGATAAAGGAGTTATGCATAAATTTGCCTTTGGTCGTTCACATAGAATGTCAGCATGACTAAAAATTCTGCAGCTGCTTTTATCAGGAATTAATAGCCATTAATAAAAATCCACTTGATTAATGAAGTGTGATTATCTTTAGAAAAGTTTTAGGAATTTTCTGTATCGTTTATTGTATTCTTCATGTTTTGGTACAATGAAAAGGAGGAGAGACATCAGCAACAATTTTAGACAAGCAACTTTTGCAGCTCATTCTGGTTGAAGTCTTACAGGTAGGAATGCACCCATTAGCATTGCTGTCAGTCAATGTTAGTCATTTCGCTATTGGTCCAACATCTCAAAAACCAATGTTTATTTTCAACTTCTTGTTGTTTGTGTTTCGTAAGGGGTTGGAGAGGAATGTTGGATTATGTGATAGTGATGCAGAACTGAATTATAAGGTTTTTAACAGAAGCAATTAAGCAATATCAGTGATGAGGTATTTTTTAAATGGTTTTTAAAACTATGTATAAAAAATACAAATCAGGGTTTCCCCCAGAAATCTCGCTGAGCCTGTTGGTCGGGGTGCTGAAGCGGTCCACTGTGTTTTTGCAATAAATGCAAAAACAAATGCTAACTAAACCCATAAATCAAAACAACAAATCAAAAAATACAATTAAAATGAATATCAATTATTTTCACTTCTGTTTAATCCAAATTAAGTTAGCAGCTCCATGAGGCCCCCAGAACTTCAGGGCCCCCATGAATGCTAATATTTTAACACAGACCACAGATAAATTAGTGTAACATTTGTTTATTGAGTTGATCAATGCTGCTAAATTTAATTTAATGTTTTCATCATACATTAATTAAAAGATTTTAAATTGTTTTACTTTGTAAAAGTTCAAAGAACAATATTCATAGTTAGGTTGTTTTGTTACCATAGCAACAATCTCATGCTATCACTTTAATCTTTGAGTTTGAGCTGTTCACAAATACAAACTGCAATTATATTTTTAACAAGCGTCACAGAAACTGTTCTGGTTGCTGGAGTTAATGAGACAAGATTTTCAGATCTCTGTGCGGCCGTGCACATCAACTCCGGCTGACTAAATAGACAACACATTTGATAGGGTTTGATGCATTGTGTAAAAGGAAAAATAATACAAGAATAATGTAACAGAAGTATTAATATCAGATATAAAATTTTCATATCGGTGCATCCCCAATTAAACGGCAATTTCCAGACAACTTAAAATATGAAAAAACACATTGATCATTTGAGAATAAAGTTTGTTGAAGCACCTCTTGTAGGTTTCATTTAATATGGTAAATTCCATAATTCATAATATTACAAGAAAATTACTAAACAAGTATTGCTGGTTTGGAAAGCCTCACTTCTCTAACAAATATAACAATATGACTTTGTTTTGTCGTTTAAATGAGTAAATCAAATGGATGGGTTTTTTTCAAAGTTTTGTCATGAGAACCTTATATCGACTGTCAGGGTGTAATAACTACAGGTCATTATAAAAACCAATAATTCTTGCAATACACACAGAATTACTTTGAGATATTGGTAACTGTGTTATCAAACTTTATGTTATTAAAGTTTCATACTACTACAACCAGTAAAAATGGTGTTAACGTCAAAATAAAAAATATTCTGAGTGTCAGCGAATAGTCTGAGTCTTTTCTATGTCAGCTTATTTATTGCGGGCCAGTTGTGACTGACCCAAAAACTGAACGTTTTAGAAATATTCCTCGGCCTAAACACTTGGCCTACATAAAACTTTTAGCCTTTTGCCTTTTCTCCATAACTTGCATGCTGACACACATATATTGTATATTACAGCATCAAGGTCATGTATTTTGATTTTGTAATGACCTAGTTCCCTCAAATGAGCAAAAACATTAAAAGCCAGTTTGTAAAACGTTCCTGCCCACTCTTTACACTCTGAGTTTGTGTGTCTGTCTGGGACCCTCCTGTGCAAGCACATGCCATAACAGGACATTGCAAACAAAACACACTGATACAAACACACTGTATAGAGTACAGTGGTACATAATGCTACCACATGGCAGCTAAGCATCACAAAAAACCATCAAAGGAAATCTGATCCAGCACCTCTTTTTTTGTCCTGAATGAGGTCTGAAGTGGCTTTATTTAAACCAACTTCAAAAGGGTTACAACTGTATGTACCGTGTCGAAATGTGCCAAATATTTTGACATTTGAACAAATTTTACCCCTCACCTGTCCACCATGTTGGGATCTGCGGACCTGGACAGCAGAAGCTCGACGCAATGTGTTATTTTGTCTTCACTGCTAGAGGCAGTACAACTGGCCATGAGCACGGTCCAACAATCTGTTGAGAAGAAAAACAGTTTCAATGAAATATATATAGATTTAACCCTCTCCAGGCAAATGTTGCAGATTTGCAACAGCTCAGTGCTACTTAGCTAGTCTTTGCAAGTAATTTGAGCCTGAGAGGGTTAATGTATTGTTTCAGAAAAAGAAACAAGGTCAAAGTGGCAAAAAAATTCTAAGCTGTAATAACAGTTATTTTTCAATGAGATGAAATGCTAAGATAAACAAGTGGGACATAGAAACCAAATAGATAAATATTTAGAGTTCATTTTAATTGGTGGAGTCAGTTTTCCATACACTTTTCTGGCCGATCACCACTTTTCAATTCTGATTTTGGACGATACAAATTCTTCTGAGAAGTTGCTAAATCTAGCGGCAATGTCACCAAGTTGGCAATAGTGAGGTGACTATTGTTAAGCCCAGTTCACAGTATACGATTTTTTGCCCCAATTTTGCCCTTATGACAATCTTAGAACATTCTAAGTTCTAAGATTGTCGCCTCCGACAATCGTAACCGATCATCCTGTAGTGTGTGGTGTGTTACGACTGATCGGGTCCAGTCGGTGGAACGTCGGGACCGCTTTGATCTAAAATCGGGGATATTGAACGTATTTAATCATCTTGCTTTCGAGGTAATTAGATCTCATAAAACAATAAGTAAAACTTTATCCTTATTTGGAGCAGCATGCTATTGGATCGTTGTTGTTTTTTTAAATGAAAGATAATTATAAAATTATTGCACAGAGTACATCTGGTTGAGAAGTGCATTCCAATCTTTGGTTGAAATGGCGCATTTGATTATATTCTGCAGTCATAATACAATTTTAAACAATACAATAAGTTTCAATTAAAAGAGCTGGAATACGTGAAGCTTTTGCGGTCAGTTGGGGAAAAAGGATAACTGCCATCAGATTTTCTATAAACGAATATGCAGGAAATGCTTTCTTCTACTTTAAGCTACTCTGATGTTTCAGTCATTCCGTTTTCTGAAACAAATGACTGTTATATTCTATAACAACATAAACACAGCAAAAAATTATAAAATTATACGTAAACAGTTAATTAAACGACAAAACCAAAAACATTAAAAACAGTATTTTTTATTAAAAAAAAGAAAAATAACCTCACCTCCATGTTGCGATGCAACAAATAAAATCCTTGCTCGCGATGTCTCCAGTTCTTAATCCAAAGCTTTGATTTTTGGTTCCGTCTTTTAGTTACCACTTTATGTTTGTTTGTTTACTCTAAAATTAAAATTCTGCGCTACCACACCTGAATTTAAAGATTTTGTAGCTGGAATTAGAATGTCTTCGAGTGAAACCTCACACTCTACGATCGAACCCGTTACACCTACTTTACATCGGCTAGTGTGTGATCTCTCTCTCACGTTTTCAGAATCGGCCGACTTTTCTAAAATCGTGTAGTGTGAACTGGGCTTTAGCCACACATGCAGATGTGACCTGGTCAGTCAGGAGTAAAGGGATGCAACAGTTTACGGAGGTTGATGAAGAGTTTTCAAAGTGATCCTCAGAACCTTAAAGTGCACTTAGAAATACACTGGGAGCTGCACTAGTAGTGAAAATCTGGAAGATTTAGTCAGGAACCTCTCTAGAACAATTCTCTGGAATTGTTCTAGAGAAATTTTGGTTAGTTGTGTAAAGTGCATTACAATGACCCTGAGTGGTGTAAGCAAACAATGAATTAGGATTTCCATACTGGAGGGGAGACAATGGAGTCAAGTTGGGCAATACATATGAAATTATATAAATAATGCTATCACAGAAATTAGCAGTAATTTTAGCGCATAAAAATTCTCCCATCCCCAAGGCTTCCAATAGATGTTATTAAAACAGCAATGGTCGAAAGAAGTCTTTTAAACTTCAGGGTTTCCCTCAGTGTATTGTCTGACTGGTGGGCTACCAGGTTTCACTTGCGCCCCATGAAGCTAAGCATTGTTTGTTTAGTTAGGTCTTCTTAATGATTGGCTTTTTTAAAATTTTTAGTTGGTGTGTTATGTATTGTTAATAATATCTACCAATTATACGCAATTCCCTAATGGTATTTCAAAATTTTCTGTTAACTCTAAACCAAAAACACAGCAGGCCGCTTGATGACTGTTCCTATCACTCGTACCACCGGCCTTATAGAGTGTCCTGCTAAACCCTGTTTTAATTATTCTTTCTTGAGCAAAGATAGTCATTTCAGTTTTTTCCTTGTTTAATTGAAACAGGCAAACAGAAAGTCAATAATGTAATGCAGACTTATATTGAAAGGCACAGAATGAATCAACCTCCTGCAGCAAGACAGCGTCCTCATTACAGAACAAAGAAACTCAGAAACTAAAAGTTCTGTCTCTCATTCCGGATGAAATATCAGGTGTGATGTTGTAAAGTAATAAGTACTACTATCTAAAATGGAATCAGGCCATTTTAAATGATTTACGGGAACATAGATTAGAAGTAACTAAATCTTGATTTTCAGATTAACCGGCAGACAGTTAAGTGAATTCAGCACAACAAAAACGCTATTTCTCATGGAGGTACCTGTCAACAAATAACTTGAAGATTTTAATAACTTGTTAGTAATTAAAGCATTAATTAACATTAAAAAGTCTGAATTGTTTGTGAGTGCATGCTTGTGAGTTGCTTTAATATTAGGGATGAAAGCAACCTCTAAATATTAGTCCTTCCAAGAGAAACTTAACAACAAATATGTCATGCAGCTTTTAAAATTCTCCAGACAAGGCTGTTGCTCATGTAGGAGACTTGTGACCTCAGTTTGGGCTGGAGTCATCGGTAGCATGTAGAGGCAGTGTCAACAGCTGGAAAACTGACAGATAATAGTCTTTTGGTGAAGTTTAAATGGACTTTTGTTGAGAAGGACAATCTTGAGAGTTCCATGGTTTCACTTCAACCAAACAGAAGATTCATTCCTAGCTTAGTGTTGTTTGATTTCATTCAGGGAAGTGCATCGTCCGATGTCAGGGCCTTTGATGTCCTCAGGGATGGAGAAAGGACCAGCAGTCCTATAAATTAGTTAGGATGTTCAAAATATTCTTAGATTGACGGACAGCAGCTGAAAAGGTTATTTAGGAGTCAAACTTTGTCTTTATGTTTAAATTAATGGAGGCTGTTGAGAAGACACAAACACCACTACAATTCTCCCACACAAAGCTTCCAGTAGGGTAAGAAGTATTTACCACACTGGAGAAATATCTGACACACACTACACACATGGCTCAGTGAATGGTGTGCATAACAAGTCAAACAGCAAATACTACATGCAGGAAGCTCTGATCGGGAAGAGATTTTTTTTACACCCATGCTCCAAATTTCACTAAAGCATTAACAGAAAGGTAGATAAGATTTAAAAAATTTGAAAAATGAGTGTTTAATAAAACATCTTATAAAATGAAGGGTGGTTTTTAACATCCCGTCAATCAGCCAATCATTAAGAGGTGACTATGTGACGAGTTCGAAGTGGAATTAGGCCTGTCACAATAAACAATAAATCAATTAATGGCACAATAAATTAAAACTATCGACCTCATTTCAATTAACAATTTATCGTTTCTTCCAGCCTTTTTGTTTTTCTGTTGATGACACTGAAAAAGGCTCAACTCCGGTGCTCCCTTCCTCATTTCTTTAGTGTAATGCCCAGCGCCGACAGATATCGGCTAACCTGGTCGACAGAAATCCTAGGTATAACGATTTGATCAGGTTCGATTGTGCCGTGTGGTGTCCAACAATGGGCACAAAATAATGGCTACAAGTCCAGTTAACTTATTTTAAAACCAGGCATTAATCAATGCTTTACTACAATCTACCTACAATGCATGTAGCTAGTGTAAGTCCTGACTGAATGAAAGTCATTATAACCTATTTATGTCACGTTAACGAAGAACAGCTGAAAAGTTACAGGGCTTATCAACTGTGGTAGCAATTTTGCTCCAAGTCCTCCTCTTGTCATTTCTATATTCTTTGCACAAAATGTTGAATAAACATTGTTGTTGTTTCCACATATCATCTCCGATCTCCGCTGGACTTTGGGTTGATATCAGCTGTTTGGGGTTCCTTTCCGTAATTTCCCCACAGAAAGCAGCTGCGTTACGCTCCCTGTCGGGGAAAACCCCTGATTTAGATTGGAGCGTCTACAATGATCAACCATAACACACCACACCCTACAGGATGACCGGTTACAAAATAGTAAGCGACAATCTTAGAATGCCCAACGTCCTAAGATTGTCGTAAGGGCAAAATCGGGGCAAAAAATGGTGTCATGTGAACTATTGCATCAGGCAGTCAGATGTGCCCATCTTCTCTATTCAAACCTAATGATTACTGAAGGCCAATATATTACACAGACTTCATAAGCTGCACTCTTTTGGTTGAACGCAGTATTTATTTCCGATTTGGCTTTATACTGTTTAGTTTTTATTCAAGTAAATTTTTTGTTCACAGAGACTGAGAATCTATTTTATTTCTGTTTCTGGTTGTTTTGTTTATTTTGTGTATCAGTCCCAGGGTTAAGTGTTCTTTTGAAAATAAAGTGTTTCTATCTTTGGCAGGAAATCGCATGTATTATTATGTCATTTTCATAAAATCAGTGTAAAACAACATTCAAACAATATTATCGTTGATCACAATCATTTTTGAGGCAATTAATCACTCTGCAAAATTTGTTATCATGACAGACCTAAGTGGAATTTAAGTTTTAGCACTTCCAAGAGGAAACGGGATTCACTTGAACTCTGTCACAGAATCAATGCCAACTAATTAAGACCCATTAAAACAGATTAGTGGGTTATAGTCCAGGAGTCAGACAAAATCTCACTGCAATAAAACCCAATTGAAAAACAAAGGCAAAGTGTCCTAGCTTATTTTCAAAGGCTTTAACTCTACAACTACATGTGTTCAAAATTTAAACTGTAAACAAACACTCAACTAAGTCCACAAATGCATCTATTACAATTAATTTCAATTAGAATCTAATTTCAATTAGATTTTAAATTAGTACAAATTTTCTTTGTAAAATGCATTTTATTTAGAAAAACGGAAATGAGGAAGGTTAACCAACTTATGGTCAGTTCTTATTTTTCAATATGTAACAAGTTTGTCTTTGGTTTCTTCTAAACACTGCTCCTAAACGTGGACTAGACTCCAGCACGTGAGCCTACATCTGTGTGTAGCTTCCTGTGTCTTCGCCACTGTGTATGTTTGGCTCTATATCTGTTTGTGAATGTATTTACATTTTGAGCGTGTTGGTGTAAACTAGTCTGGCTGGCTTGCGTCTGACAAGAGCTAGAGTAAATAAATCTGCGGGCTGACAACCGGTGAGAAGGTAGGACGGCAGCGCGGTGATCAATCACGCCCGCATTCCTGTAGCCAGCCTCACAGCTTGGACTAATGCCATGACGACATCATCACCCGTCATTCTCTTGTTTAATCATTTCCTTCACCTGTCTCAAAGTGCGAGATCCAAAGACCATGTGAAATCAGTCGCACAGTATAACTCTGTGTGTGACAGATTTTACTGGAGTGTGAACTCATTTATTTCAGCTATCAATATATCAGTGCACATTATTTGTTGAAGCTTATAATGTTACTCCGGAGGAAGTTGGCAGCTGTGTGAAGGTTCCCAGCGAACACATCAGAGACACAAAGGGAAACACAGATTGGTGCAAATGGAGTTAGGTATTTTTGCCATTATTCTGACTGGCAAAAATATGCCAGTCAGAATAATGGCAAGCATCAAATATTCTGACATGTTTGATGTCAGAATGCATGACATCAAACATGTCAAGCATCAAACATTCTGACATTGTAGATAAACCAAATTTTTCTAGGTGATAAAATTGTGATAAAAGGGTAATGTTGTCACTTTGATGCTAGCATTTTCTGCTATTATCTATAAAGGGTGGCATGACCCCTTAAGATGATCACAACATATAGTAATTGTTGGCGTTCACAGTTAACGTAATTGATCTTTCTTAGCCTTTCTAACGTCGTGAGCTATTTCTGTCCCGACATGGTCGCTTGTGTACGTGACGCATGCATTGAACCGACCGTGAGAGTGTGTATACCAAGTCACACCGCTTACTTGGCTTATGCGAACTCAAGCAAATTCTCAAAATTGTCAATGTCAAAACTGACAAAAACTGGACAAAAACATATGGTTGTACTCTGTTACAGGCATTCATAAACAGAGAATCAGGTGCACTCGCATGAGGGTGCACAGGCGCTTCTGCCAGCAGACAGAGAGCACAAAAAAGCAGTTACAACAACCTGCAAAGCAGGTAAGGATATCAGGAGGAGCAAATGCCACTGTCGGAGATTGAAAGCTATCAGGATGTCCTGTCAATTGCAGAAACCACACACAAAAAGACTTTGTAAAAGCTCACACTCCCCTGCTGGACTGTG
This sequence comes from Poeciliopsis prolifica, assembly GCF_027474105.1. Taxonomy (NCBI): domain Eukaryota; kingdom Metazoa; phylum Chordata; class Actinopteri; order Cyprinodontiformes; family Poeciliidae; genus Poeciliopsis; species Poeciliopsis prolifica. The sequence goes on along the minus strand of NW_026562464.1, from coordinate 585,270 downwards.
CACAGAGTAGTAAAGTTGTGGGGTCCTAATGTCTGCATCTTGGTCTTATGAGACCGCATCTTGGTCTCGCAAAATTTGGCACATTTTAATTCTGCCATTAAAACGTGCAAAATTTTGTTTTAATGGCAGCAGATTTCTGTCTTGCAAGAGATATCACACAAGATTAACTGTTATTTCTTTTATTAAAAGAAACTAGAGGTGCACCGACTGCAGCTTTCTCGCTGATCACTGACTGATATTTTTAAAGCCTGACTGATTTTGACTTGTTTTTTAACTAAATACAGAAAAAAAGTTGCAAAGTGTGCAGACTATTGGGAAACATAGAGCTCTCTCAGAGCATGTGGTGGTAGAAAAGATTCTTGGTTATAATCAGTTTCAGCATGATTGTACCATGTTGAAAGCCAGTAATCGATCACCCAAAATTAAAGGAAAAGGGACCGATCAATCTGCACACTCCTCGAAATTATATCCTCTATTAAATAGCATAAAAATGGTACAATAATGCAAGTACACTGTGTCAAAGACCAATAAACTAATTTCTAATGAACATTTAATACTGGAACTGGAAGACATTTTAAATATCCAAAATAAATACAAACAAATCAAAAACAAATAAAATTGCATGTGAGGTCTCCATAAACATACTTGCCCTACAAAATATGATTCATTAGCCTCTGACCAGAAAAAACAGGCAAAACAGTATCTATTTAGCACCATTTTGCTCTGGCATTTTGTATTTTGTTTGTTGGTTTAACAGCGCAGTGACTAAATACAGCTTGTTTATTGGTTCAGTTTTCCTTTCTTCCCCAAGCCAGGAAAAATGCATTGTACATGTACATTTTAGGTGCAGATGCGTGTTTGTTGGATAACCATGTTTGGTTGCTGCTAGGGCTGAAATGATTCCTCGAATGATTCCAATAATTGATTATCAAAATTCCTTGAGAAAAATGTATCTGCCTCAAAGCTTTGTTAAATTATGTTTCATTATCTAGCGTTCCGGCCTGATCATTATTTGTGGAGTGCAGTGCTCTTACTTCTGCTTTTGAGTTGTTGTGAAGTGCTAGCACCATTGGTGTTGAAGTGTGCAGCGTTCTGCTAGGTTTTGGGGGACAAATAAGGATTGTAGAACTTTACGGTGTGAATCGCAGCTTTGGAACAAACGGTAGAAATTGTGCAGAGAGAGAAGTAGAGAGAAAGATATAAAAATATTCTATAGAGTACTCGTTTACAAAAATATTCTTTAACAACAGCCCTCGTTGCTACTGCTTTATAACAAATGAAAGGTGCTGGCTCCAGAAGTTAAGAGGCTTATCTCGGTCATTCGATTTGAATCGGCTTTGAAACAAATATTTAAACCTGCCATTGAACCAAAAATAACATTTTGGCTTTCCAGTAGACCACCGCCTATTCATGGTGTGTTCAGTATTCACCGATTTTTCTGTGGAACGTGACTCCAAATTATTCACAGAAGATCTGCACATCCATGGATTTTGTCGTAAATTTTACTTCTCAGACATTTTCCAGCACACAGCGGGTATCTGCACCGTTTCCAGACACTATTTTATATCTTTCTTTTTTTCAATGTTATTTTTCATGTCCATGTTTACGGCATGAGGCTTGAAGTTAATAAAAGTAGCTCCATGACGCTTTGAATTTCCCTCATATGGGTTTGATTTTGACCTGGCTTTGTTCTTTTGTTCTTTTTAATGTCTGTCCCATATTTGTATGACATTAAGGGGAGTACCAACATTTGTTTTTTTCCACTTAAAGCACTGGGCAGTTACAAGTATTTCTAGAAGAGGTGTTCATGGATTTTTAGCTAATCGCATATACAGCAACACTCCATAAATGGTAGGTATGAACATATGGATTTGTTTGGTTTTCTAATACACATCTTGTATAAATTTATCAAAATGTGCATGTGTTTTCCTTTATCCCATCCCACTCATTTATATTTGTAAGTGAAAACAAACAAAGTGGGGGAACACTTAAAGGACTTAGATCTGGGTTAGGCTCCTCAAATGACTGGAAATTAATACAATAGCCCAATAAGATCTAAACATTATTTCCTTAATAACTTCAAACTGAAGGCTTATCTTTCCCAGACTGACCACAATTCTGCACATGCCTTCAATTTTACCTTCTTTGCGATGAGAGTACAATGTGCATCAACTAAAAACAACTTAGGGGATTAGCAGAGTGTTTCTCCAAATGTTTCCTTTGGCGTCACAACCTTTAAGTAATGACAGATGGGAGAATTGATACACTGGTTTGACTGGTTGTCTGGTGCTTGGCAATAGCATTTGGAGTAGTTAAAAAAATCTGCCCAAGGCAATGACAGCTGGACATCGATGCAACAGAGATCATTAGAAACGTGAAGAGGTATGGCATTTATTAAAACTCAAATAGCACTTCCTTAATTTGATTTCGGATGGTATTTTACCAGAATTGACTTTTCTTTTAAGATCTCTTCAGAACAAAAGTCAGTCAGCACAACTGTCAATTTTTTGAAAGTGAAACAAATTGATATAAGTTGGCTGCTATCATTAAACTGAGAGTAATATTCATAAAAAGATAAATATCTTCTTTAAGCAGATATTTAAAAATGATAACATCTGTAACGCGTTACTGACGTCGGATCACTTTTTTCAGTAACGAGTTATCTAACCCATTTCTATTTCAAATCCAGTAGTCAGACTACAATGACTTATAGTCTGACTACTGATAGTCTGATAGTACTATGAGACTCGTAGTCTCATAGTACTATCAGACTATGATAGTACGATAATGTTAATGCAAAGTTGACACTTTGCGTTACTGTGCATCATCATCTTTTGTTATTTAATTGTATTCCCTCTACGTGTCTTGTCACGTGACCGACGGCTTTATGTGACAATATCAGCGACAGAAATGTAAACAATGGAGGGAGACACGCATTTTGCTGGTGGAAAATCAGGAACTATTTTGAGTTTCTGTCGCCAAGTTCGATTACTATAAGTGGCTTTGGGCTTTATTTTTTATTTTTTAAGTCACTTGTAAACTTAATGAGTCGCGGGTTGTGCGTTTTTGGGCTCGTTTTTGAACGTGAGGTTATTCATTTGGGCTTGGAAATAAGCAGAGACTCATAATAAACCCTAGAATTTGTCTGTCATTACGGTAGTTCTAGTCAAGCTCTCCCTGTCCATCATTTCCTGGATGATCCGTCCTGCTGTGTCTTTGTTAATGTCAAGTTAATATATATTACTTCTGAATGACGTTGGACTATCCAGAAAATTGGAAACATCGACACTGATCTTAGCAGCGCAATAAACGTGAAAACAGTCACGAAAGAACAAGTTCGTAAAGTTGTGCAACTAAACGCCATTATAGTTATTAATATTTATATAAATGTCACAAATCTGTGAAGCAGCCATCAGAGTTGTGGAGCCGCAGGAGGAGCTCTGTCGCTGCACTCTGACACCAAACACAGGACCGTAACTCACAACCTGGAGGCTGGGGGCAGGGATGCGGGCTTTAAAATTCTTCGTAGAGTTTTCCAGACAAACTCTAAGAAGTTTGACCACACAAAAACTACAAACGTTTTTTTTTTTGTACTGCTGGAACCATTCAAAAATCTTCTCTCTAGTTCAACCTTATGAGTGGAGATAAATTGTTGATGTTACCATTATAAAATAACTTGCAATTAAGTATTGGAAAAGATCAATGTCATTTTCACAGGTGGCAGAGTATTGTTGTTAGCAGCTGCTGAAAGTAACTCAAAAAGTTACTTTTAATGTAACTTAGTTACTTTCCAAATCAAGTAGTCAGTAATTTAAGTTACTTTTTCAAGGAGTTATCAGTAATCTGATTAAAGTTACTTTTCAAAGTAACTATGCCATCACTGTGTTTATAATTTGAAGAAAAAGTAAATGAAAACTTAAAGAGTGAAGTTCCTACTTAGGGATTGAACAAGGCCATTAAATTAAACAAGCCACCCTAAATTAGCTGTTTAAACTTTAGCTGCAGTAAAAAGCAATAAATATGGTGGCTGTTTAGTTTCAGCTGATAAAGCGGTGTTAATTTGACTTGCTTTGACTAGTTCCATATTTTAACCAGAAACCGTCCCATACAAAATGGAAGTGAAGGCTCAATAGTTGAGGAAATAGTCTAAGTAAAATTTTTTGCAGTTAAGACACTGCAGCTCTATACACTTATGTATTAGGCAATGATTCAAAATAGTAAACTTTAATGCCAAGTTCAGGCATTCAGGTAGCCACATGGAAATCTGTTTGACTACTAATCAAACCTTTATGCTGTTCATGAATTCCAATAAAAGTCTTAAACCAAGGGCTACATGTGCCATTTAAAGACCAGCTGGAATATATTGTCAGATGACATTTTGATTCAACTGTAGTTTATCCCAGATGACCCTCTGTACCCTATTTTATCTGACCTTTGTATAGGCCTGTCACGATAACAGATTTTGCTGGGCGTTTGGTTCAAAAAATTATTGCAATAAACAATAATATTGTTTGAAGACCTTTTTACACTGATTTAATGGAAATTATTTAATAATACATGCGATTTCCTGCCAAAGATAGATACACTTTACTTTCAAAAGAACATTTAATACTGGGACTGATACACAAAATAAATAAAACAACCAAAACCAAAAACTAAATATATTCTCAGTCTCCATTAACAATAAATGTACTTCAATAAAAACTCAACAACATAAAGCCAAAGTGGAAATGAATACTGCATTCAACCAAAAGAGTGCAGACTATGAAGTCTGCATAGTATATTGTAAGACGGGCAAATCCAACTGCCTGATGCAATAGTTCACACTACAGGATTTTTACCCCGAACGACAATCTTAGAACGTTATTCGATCTGAGATTGTCACTTGTGTGTTACGGTAGATTGTTGTGGCCGCTCCGATCTAAATCAAGGATTTGCCCAGACTGGGAACTGAACGCAACCTGTTGAATGTGACCGGTAGCCAATCAGAAAGCGCGGATTCTCCTCGTGCTTTCTGAGGGGAAACACGGAGGGAATCCCGAACAGCTGACACGATGCAACTCGAAGTCCAGCAGACATCGGAAACAACATGAATGTTTATTCAACATTTCATGCAAAGAAAATATAAATAACTAGGGGAGGAGTTGGAGCGAAATTTCTACCAGAAAACCCGGTAACTTTTCAGCTGTTCTTCGTTAACGTAACATAAATAGGTTCTAATGATTTTCATTTGGTCAGACTGACACTAGCTACATGCATTGCAGGAAGATTGTAGTAAGGAATAGATTAATGCCTGGTTTCAAAATTAGTGAACTGGACTTATTATTTTGTGTCCATTTTTGGACAACACGGTTCGATCAAACCGTTATAGCTAGGATTTTTTCGGCTAATGTGTCTCTCAGGTTTTGATAATGGGCCGACAATCCGCGACATAAGATCGTGCAGCGCGCTGGGCATTACACTAAGGAAATAAGGAAGGGAGGGTCAGTGGAGAGCACCGGAGTGGAGCCTTTTTTCATTCAATGTCATCAACAGTAAGAGAAAAAGGCCCGAAGAAACGATATAGCCGATAATTAAAATGAGGTCGATAGTTTTAATTTCTCGTGCGATTAATTGATTTATACCTTTCTTTTAAACATGCAAGGGTGCATGTTTAAAAGAAAGGTATATTTTAAAAATAGCTCGATACATATACCTGAACTCTCACCTAAGAGAAAGAGCAACTTAATGAAACATCCATTAGAATTTGTCCTAAATGTGACTCAGAAAACAGATTCAGCAGCAAAATATTATTATTTTTTTCCATTCACCTCCAGTTTATAGGAACTGATAAAACTTGGTGTCATTGAGATAATTATATCCCACTTCATGGTACCAATATTGTATTTTATAAAAATTTTTATTTGATTATTTGATCAGTCATCATAATAATCAATAGAATATTCAATTACCAAAATAATCATTTACAACAGCCCTACTGCAAACATGCAGAAATTAGGTTTTGACGGTCAGCCCTGCAACTTTAAAGGAGAAGCAAAATGTAATCTGATCTAAAATCTAATTTTTTGAACTTTAAATCATGTTATGTTGTTCCCTCATCAAAAAAATACCTGGACCGTTGCCCTGGTTCTTTTATGCATGTTTGAGAAATCCTTCAATCTCCTATGTCAACCATTCAGCTGTACAAAACATATTGATGAACCTACCATTTTCTATATGCATGTCCTTCTCTGAGCTGGTGAAACTATGAATCTGATGAGCTCAACAGATCAGAGCGTGACGTTGATAAAACGGTTAATAGAGGAGCCATTTTGTGATGACTTCCTGGAAGTGGTGTTTCTAAAAGAGGAGACGTTTTTAAAGAGACAGAAGCCCATTTTTAAGGTGTTAAATCAGGAAATAATTTTTTTTATACGTAGAGCATTAATAACAACTGAAGTTACATTGTTACTTCATTACACTTTAAAATGTTTGCTATATGCCTGGAAAATACATAATACTGCCCCTTTAAAGATGAAAAGTTGCTTCGTTTCAGGTTGTGCCTTCTGACATTATTGCCACAAGGTAAGATCATTTATCTGCTTCTAAAACTTCTGTTATATTCTAAGAGTCTTGTTAACACCGCAGTCTGACCTTTGCTGAAATTAGCACTGGCTCCTCTGTCCAACAGCAGCCTGGCCAGGTTGCAGTTTGCCACACTGACAGCATACATGAGAGGAGTCCATCCAAAGCCCAGCCTGGTTTCCACATCCAGGCCTGTCCAAAACATCAGTGTTACAAAAAACAAAAACAAAGAGGAAGGGTGTGTCACATTTGGGTTAGTCTTACCCTTAGTACAATTTTATGTACCATAAAACAGCTATTTTTAAAATCACATCAGTGAAGCAAGTATGTACCATTGTCCAACAGTTGTTTGACAGTATCTGTGTCTCCCTCACTGATGGCTTTTTTCAGCGCAGAGACTTTGTCGCCTGAACCCACCATAGCAGTGGCTAAGTCCTAAGGAAAACACAAAAGCATCTCTGTTACTCTCCCAACAGAATTGTTTTAGTTGAACAAGAAATGAACAGGTCTATTGATTGACAATCTCAAAGTGTAGGATGAAAACTTAGAAGGACCAGAGGAACATTTAGCAACATCCAATATTTGCTTGGCTCGTATATAACATGAACTATGCATTCAGTTAGTGCTTACCAGTATATTACACAGTGATATTACACCTTTGATAAGCTTTCACTGTCTCCTATGCCCACAACTGATATAGATCTCACTGCTATGCTTGTTTAGTTGTCTCTTCTACAGCACACCTGCTTCTAATGTTAGCATTAGCTCCTGCATGCCGTCAAATGCTGCAGAAGCCTGTTAATCACCCATTTATTCAGGCAAGGTGTGTTGCAGAAAGAAAACGCCTAAAACATGAGAACTGGAATTGAGAAACACAGATCTAAGGCTAACATCACATGGCAGGCAAATACAAACCATATTCAGCTTTTCCATGGCAGCTGGACCAGCTCAATTCCAATCTTTTCACCCAAATAAAAATAAAAGTAGGATTTGTGCCACTTCCTTATCTAGTACTAAATGGGATACGTATCCGATAGTTTTCAAAGTGTCTGTAAGGAAAAACATTGTTGTGATGACTAGCTGTAGGCAGCATCAAAAAGAGTAGAAGCTTCTTAAAGAGACAGAGGCCTGATTTCAATACGTCAAGTTGCGAAGTCACATTTCTCTTAAGTTGAACATTGACTTAAGTTGAAGTCAACCGAACATATAGTTATAAGACTGTAAAACATGCTATTTGATTAACTATAATTAATCAAACCCTCTAATTAATTTGGTTAAATGCTTTAACAGTTCACTTTAATTCGCAGATGATACCGTGATTGCAATTTTCAACAAACTTATGGTTTACTAATATCTCATAAAAAATTTAAATCAGAAGATTTTGAAAGAAAGTTTAGTGCGCTTTCAAATGGACTCACTGGACCATTTAACACCTTTTCCTTCTTCCTGCCTAAGGAGACATTACCTTCAATTGAGTTGGAGGGGGACCATCTACTTTTTAAATTTCACTAAAGGAAAAAAATGTTTTCCACTTTGTGGCTCTTCAAAATAAAGTAATCCTCACGGTCTATATTCAAACACAGGGTTAGCCACATAGACTGTAGGCTAGGGTGCCAAGTACTGTAGAAAACAAACAAAAAAATTGTTGCTGATAAAACAATTATCAGCAAACACCTGTAGCTCTAACATAAACCCCTTTGTCATGTTCTGTATTTAAATTAGAAAATTATTTTAAAAAACAGTTCCTCAAGCTGATGGACCTCTCTACTATTGATCAAATGCAATGTAAAAATAACTAAAAGTTAATCTTTGTAATTTCAGACTTAAAATTGAGCCCCTGCCCCTTTTATCCTTCTACTCTTTCTCAGCCCTTTCTGAGTTTTTTTTTTCCAATTTTTTATTTTATCTGTATGTCAGGACGCCTGCTTGAGCCCCTCAGCAATAATATTTAGCTAAATATAACAATTTCGCTAAATAAACTAGTCTGGCTGTCTTCAGTCTAATAATGACTCAGTTTCTGTCTCCATGTTGTTCAGACAATGGCTCCATGGTGAGGAGGAGGAGGGAGGATCTGAGCCTCTAACAAGAATATTTTTTATACATTGGTTTGTCAATAAAAATGTTGATCTGATGTTCGAAAAACTGTTTCTATTTATATTTTCATAATTGTCCTGCAGCAGGTAGAAAAAACCTGCCTCGCCCCTAAACACAGAAATGCTTCAGCAACAGAGAAACTTCTGACTTTTAACTTAATCATTCTGCCAAAAGCCCGGTTCTACAGGCAGTGAGTCGGTCCCACCGACAGACAGAAAGAACCTCTGATTTATATCAGACATCCTGATTAAGACACGGTATCAACTGTCACTGCGAGTCGCAAGGCACCTGAACCCCCCCCTGTACCACCCGGTACCACCGATGTGCTTACTCTGCTTCTCCTTCACGTTTCTACCAGGCGGGTTAAAACTGCTGCTGACTGGATCTGGGCTGGAGGTGAGCGGCTGTCAATAGAAGTTACTGCAGAACCTCAAGTGTTAAAGGAAGATTCGGTCCACAGCATTTAGTTTATAAAATAAACATCAGGGAAAATACTGGAGCAATTATTAGAACTACAGCATAAAGCCAAACATGCCACAATTAAATGAATCAAAAAGTCCACAAAGTATCCGTGGACTGACATGGGGGATTCCAGGTAGATTCCAGAGATGCACATGGCAGCGGCTCTTCATGCAGGGCCGGTCCAAGGTAAATATGGGGCCTGAGACAGAACCCTCCTGTCCTACTAAGAACTTCAGCATCACTAACATGTTTAAATATTGAAAAGGTGAATCTGTGAGAAGAGACCAGGTTTATTGGCCCAGTTTAAAAACAATCACTGATTATTCATTGTTTGCTGTGATGTATTTGTGAACAAACCCAATTCAAACACAAAAATTACGCCATATTGCAGCCATGGTAACACAACAATCAAACTATCAAGATGATTCTTTAAACTTTTTCAAAGTAAACTTCTTAATTAAATCCTAAATGTACTTTTTTTCTCAGTTGACTCCATTAAATAAAATTTAATAACATTGTCATTCTCTATCAATGATGCTACAGGTTTAGATCTATGGTCTGTTACAATTAAACCATTTCTGGAGGCCCCTGAATGTCTGGGGCCCCTGAATGTCTGGAGGCCCCTGAATGTCCCCTGAATGTCTGGAGGCCCCTGAATGGCCCCTACCAGCAGCAGTTTTATCATTCTAGATCTCAGAGTATATAGAGTTAACCCCTTTGAGCTTTTATGATCTATAAATCAATCTGCAGCCAAGTTGTTCTAGAGGTTAAATAGATATTATTAGGGCTTAATCAGTAAAATGGTAGAAAATGTGCTAATTTCATAACTTCATAACCTTTGACCTTCTCTCCTCTGGTCTGTTTAACAGCTACAGTCTCAGATCAACTTGTACTAACAGCCCTCCAGGACTGTCAGCAGCAGAAACAGAAACTTTATTCCTGTTGGGGAAAATATATTACATTTGCTTTGCATTGTCCCCGCATGATGGAAATGATATAGTAGAATCCAATTAGATTCTTGATTAATGTGGGTTGTTGCTGTGTTGATGTAAGATGTTTTAAGATCTTGGTCAATGTGTTCTTTTTTAAATGTGAGCTCCAAAGGTCTCTGCATGACCCTGTTATTTTTTTTTATTGTTTGCATCCTCATGATGTTCAGAAATCCAAAAGTTATTATGAAGGTTTTAATACATGTTACCTTGTGAATTAAACAGAATGGGAGATTCTGCTTTAATGTATTAATTCCCATCAATTGCTTCTTTTAGCCATAGAAGACAACAAGAACACTGTACTTCTGTTTTCCTGCTTGTGAAAGATAAAAACTTCAAGCTTTTAATTTTTTCTCCTGCCTATTTTCATCCTTATTTTTCCCAAGAATAATCCGATAATCAAGATTTTATTGCTGACAGAATAGGATTTTCCACACATTTTTCTACATGTAGGCTCTTAATTTGTCAATTTTTTACCCTACATTCATAAAACCTTCAATCTTAAACCTCTATAGAGACTGAAAACGTATTTAGTTAACATACCTACTATTGGCAGCTATTTAAAAAAAATAAATATTAAACAAATCAACTCCATGATGACATGGCAACAAGCGCGAAGATGTCCCAGCTGAGCTGCTGAAAAAAGTCAGGAAAGTGCAGAATTTGGCGCAGTCTTCTCTGTTCCGGATTCGCATATTTTGGTACTTAAATCATTTTATTGTAATTTATAATATTTTTAAATGGCGTTTGCTCGTTCATTACGACCTTTTCGCTAAAGCATCTTACTGAGATTAGAACAAATACATTTAGAAAATAAAAGGATTTGCTAAGCTAGCTTGAGTTAGTTCCCCGAGCTGCTATTCGGATTTAGCTTTAAAAAATAACATTAAAAAAACAATGGCGGAATCAAAACTCAAACTTCTTCAAGGTAACCTTTATCCCAGAAGTCTTGTTTTCCGAAAAGGAGCCAATGTCCCACTCGTCATTGCTGGCGTCGCTTTCATCTCCAGCCGGGAAGGCGAACTCATTAACGCTTCCCATACTTCCAGCTAGCAGCTAGTGGAAGCCAACAGGAGCGAACAGAATGGCGGCTGGGAGGAGGGAGGAGGCGGAGGGAATGATAAGTGACGACCTACCATATTAAATTAAAACAATAATGATAATAATAATAAATTAATGAAAGTGGAACATGTTACAGCTGTATTGAGATGACTTACTTTCCTCTGCTGAGAAAATACGCCAGTATCTGCTGTGGCTAAAATAATAGCTTTAAGCGATACTTTTGCTATCTTAAATAAGAGGAAAATGGACCTTTCTTTCAGCCAGCTTACTGGCAGTGTTCAGTACGTTACTCCATGTTTCATAAATCTCTACTCTCTCCAGCAATTTCTCTGTTTTCTTTAAAACTACTTTAAATTGGAAGAACAGTGTGGTGCACTATTTTCAGTTCATAAATAGGTTTTACACAGGATTAAAATTACATGCTAAATTATATAGTATGTAGTTTAGCAGATATAATTTTTACCCCAAAAGTTTAAACCTTTGGGGTCAAAAGTTTAAACTTTTTTGGAAAGAAAAAGTAAAGAAAGGAAATCAATTTCTTGCTGTTGAAGTCAAAAGTTTCAACTTTGAATAGGCCTATATGTTTTTGTTTTAAAACTGTTTGGGGACAGCCACACGTCTTATTGTAATGATACAGCAAAACTTCAACACAGTTTTACTCCAGGAAAAATTAAAGGTAATTGTACAAGTAATTGCTCAAGTAAGATTTAAAGAGTAATGTTATCATAAAAATGTTATGTGCAAAGCCTGGTATTTTGAAGACTAAAATGTAAAAAACTAACATGAATAAATAACATAATTACAAAATAACACATCTTAGGTGGTAGAAGCCCGTTTCCATTTTTCTTCCCAACTACTTATGAAACTAATACTTATAGGAGGCAATTGCATCATGTTTTATAAATATGGAATCGAAACGGAGCAACTAAAATAAGAAAAGAAGAGGATCTGAAACTGAAGTGATCAAATGAGTTTTTCTAATGTATTCCTGGGTGGTTGTTAGTATCGCTGCTGAGCATCCTGCAGGTGTTTCGGGTCTCTGATGATTTTCAGGAGCACAGGTCGCCCTTCAGAGTAGATACAGAGATTAAAGATGGAGAAAGAAATAAACGAGGAAACTGAAAGCCTTACCTGGTTATTTGCTTGTGTCTCAAGCTGCGTTTAATCCGTGTTAAATCAGACCAAACCAGACCTGGCAGCACTCTGACGTACCCCGTCCAGAAGGGGTCGCTCTTTCCTCTGGGCAAGGCATGCACTGGTTTTGTTCAGCAAAAATGGTAAATAACCTGTAGCAGAAGTCCATGTTTTTTTTCTCTTTTAAACACAGAAATTGATTTTTTTTTCTTTCTATGTAATCATGTTTACATGCACCTTTAGAAAACTAAATAAGAGTCAAAACTCTGTAAACTTAACGTGATAAGTATAAGAGTGAAGTATAATATGAAATGTTTCGACTGAGCGCTCACTCAAATCATTTTTATCATGATTTGTAAAGACAAATCATGATAAAAATTACTTCAAGCAAAATTTAAAGAGTTCTGTATTTCATGTGCACAAATTTTGCATAAATCTATTTTTTTCTTCAATGTGTCAGAGTTTGTTATGATCACATTGACAAAAAGTGTAGTGACTACTATATACTACTATATGTGCTCCTATCTGTATCTGTGATCTGAAGCACATTCTGCACTCTTAATCACAATCTTGCTGTTGATTTTAACTTTTACATAATTATATATTATATGTCTGTCTTTTAAAGAGACAGCATGGCATCTGCAGCTCTGTAGTCCATCTGTTTTCCTTCAGACATGAACCAGCAGAGATAAACAAACTCCTTGCTGACATGAGCTTCAAGGATTTTTTTCACAAAACGAAAAAAAAAAAAAGTTCCTGAAAGATATGATTGGGTACTATTATTATATTGATAGGAGTTCGACCAAAGGCTTGCTGCACTTTATCTCTGTTCCCTTCAGGAATGCCTTGAGGTTATGATCCTCCCTCTCCTGATAAAAAAATAAAATAAAAATCAGATTTGTTTGAATGTCCCAGAACTGTTTCTGATGTCTTTTTTGTGAGTCGTGGACAAGCACCAAAGTGTACTGCAGTATAAAACCCCAGGTAGGTCAGCATTCATTAGCAGTTCAGTGCAGAAGTCATTTCATAAAGCTGTTATTGCAATTCGATTTTGAAAATAACAATATCACGAGGCTTAAATTCTGAGTTGTCAGTTCATCAGCTGGTTTTCCCACCTATTCTTCTTGTTGCCACAATATGCAACCCGAGGCTCTGTGCGTGGAAATGACGTCCCAACGCAAGTTCAGGCGAGTCAACCAATAAAAGATGGACTGTCACTGCATTGTCCCGCAGAGCCAGCAGGAGAAAGGGAGAGAGTTTAGGAAGTGGACAGAGCAGAGACAGAAGACTCACATTGCGGTCTGTGTAGGGACTGAGGGGGGAAATAACGCGGCTGCAGCACTACTTTAAGCCCCAACACAGAGGGAGGATAAAATCACACACCCCTCCTGTCTGAATTTCCTCGGGCGTGGGGGGCACACACTAATGTGATCGAGGCTCAGGGACGCTCAGGTGCAGACAAACCAAACTGGCGGGGCTCTTAGGATGCAGAAGTCACCGGTGGAAGATGCAAACTTCTTCTCTAGATTTGTCTTTTGGTAAGCGACGGCTCTGCTTCATTTTTGTTGTGGCGGCGACCAGCGGGATTTCTCACTTTCATTCACTTTTAATTCAGAAACGGCCTTGGCTTTGATGTGACTTTGTCAAATGGGAAGCGGAATTATGTCAGTGACTGCGCAAAGTATCTTTCTGCAAATAGGATTTTCACTGCTGTTAAATGAAGTTGTGCGTAATTGGAGCTGCGCTCCGATGAGCGGGCAGGTGATTCTGGGCTGCATCTTTGGGAATGTAAACCCAAAGAAATGAAATGAAAACTGAAATGAAACTGGACTCAAAATGAAGACAAATCTGAGAAAGCAAGCCTCTGATGAAAGTAACAACAAACAAAAACAAAGCCCTTGAAAACAAAAGGCTTGGGGAAGTCATATTTTCAGACCTGATGTGTTTTACACTTGACAATAATATTTGTGTGTTAGCGATTTGTTTCCCCCCCTTTGGATAAAAACAATTGACTATAGTTTAGCAATAAGCACATCAGGAATGAGGGATCAGAAATAAGGAAGCAGAATTCAGCATTTGTCAGTACCTCTAAATAGTCCTTTCTTGAATCTTTTCACAGCAAATCAAGCCAAACATCTGACACTGAACCTACCATAAGTGTAGGTTCCTTTCTTATTACAACCAAGCATAGTTTAAACATCCCTGTTTCTTTTTCCTACCAGAGCTTTCAGCTTTTTGTGTCTCCTTCCTTAGATTAGAGAAAACCTGACATCCACTCCAAAACGTCTTGGACAATTTAAACACATATTTGTTTATGATTTTGCAAACAGCTTTCATGTGTGTTGAGCAATGTCTTTGAACTCCTTTTATAGCTTCAAACAACTGATAGTCAACTCTGTGGTTCCCCCTCCCCAGGTGGATATCACCTCTACTGAGGAAAGGTTTTACTAAGAAGTTGGAGCTGACTGACGTCTACAAGGCTCCTTCGTTTGACCTGGCAGACACCCTCTCTGAGAGACTTGAAAGGTCTGTGCATCACAATATTTTAATTCACAGTTACTTTTTTCGTGTTGCCTTAGAACAGCCATAAAATGTTGTTTATTTTGGAGATTTTATGTGATAGACCAATACAATGTAGCTGAACATTAAATGAAAGGAAAGAGTAGCAAAAAAACAAAAACAAAAGACAAACTCCATCAGGTCCTGGTTAGAGTGCCAGGAGGAAGATGCGCTGGACAAAATGCTGAGTACTGTGTGAAGAAAACGCAACATTGTACTTCACCATGCACATCATATGTACAGCTCTGGAAAAAAGAAAGAGCCTCCTTAAAATGATCATTTAATTTAAATTTTTATTGATATAAAAAGTAAAATGAAATGTTATTTTATTCTATGAACTACTGATAGCATGTCTCTGAAATTCCAAGCAATAATTTAGAATTTATTAGCAGAAAATAAGAAACAGTCAAAATAACAAAAAAAGATGCAGTGAGTTCAGACCTCAAATAATCCAAAGAAAACCAGTTCATATTCATTTAGAAACAGCAATACTCATGTTTTAACTCAGGAAGAGTTCAGAAATCAAGATTTGGTGGAATAACCAGGAGGTTTTCAATGGGGTTCAGTGCAGTGGACTCTTCATTTTTTCCAGAGCCATTTATGGTACAACTTGGTGCAACTTCTTGCTGTTGGGAAGCTTTTCTTCAGATGAATGGAGCAATATTCCAAACAATCTTGAAAGAAAACATATTAGAGGCTGCAGAAGGCTTGAGATTAGTGTTTCAAGATGTGTGAAACTCCAGTCCTTAAATGACTGACATACATTAGAATGTAGTCAGATTGTAGCGTTCTGCTAAAGACCTTTGTGTCATTCAGGTATTTTGAAGCTGAGTCACATCTAAAAGTGGCAGGACCCCGACCCCAGGAGACTGGAGGTTGACACCTGTGGTAGATCTAAGTATATTTGTGAAATAGAATAGCTAAGTCAAAGTCCAGACCTGACCTGACTGTCTGTGGAAAGATTTATAAACTGCTATTCACAGATACTCTCCATCCAATCTGTCTGAAGTTTTACTGAGAAAAATGGCTAAAAATTCAGATCTCTAGATAAATCTAGAGTTTTTTTTTTGTTTGTTTTTTTTAACTCAAAAGACTTAAATCTGTGATTTATCAGGTTGTAGAAAGTATTGATTCAGTTTGGTTGATTACATCTGCACACCACATATTTAAAATTTGTATTTGTTCCAAAAAAAAAAGAAAATTTAATCTTTTACCTTTTACTTCAAAATCATACACGACATTGTATTGGTTTATCATATAAAATACCCTAATGTTTGGAGTTGTAATGTTTTGAAGAGGGAAAATATTGATAATATTAATACTCTTCCAAGAAACATTATCCTCACAAGTTACATTAAAAGCTACACTTAACTATATTCAGACAATTTTTTTTTTTGCCAGGTTTCCAAAACTTGTGACTGAAATTGGCCCAGAGCATGACATTGTTATGAAAACAAATAACTACATATTAAAGGGTTGTGATATAAAGGCGAACATGTTGAAAAAAATGGTTTTGGTGCGCTTACCAAGACAGCCTCAAAGCCACTCAGTTCAGTCAGAACAACAGAAAGCATTATTTAATTTCCTGTTTTAACAAATGGGAATACCACTTCAACAAGTTCACCAAACTTGAAATTATTATAATAATTTAAATAGTTTTCAAATTACAGCATTCATAAATTATACACAAGAGTGTGGAGCATATATATATTTAACAAATTATTGTGTAAGAAAAAATATATTCTTACCAATACGACAATGAAAATAAAAACATACAATAACTAAAAATAAACTAAAAATAAAAACAAGTAAGGGAAATCATCTAAATAACTGGTTACACTGCACTGACCATTTACCATTTACACTTTAGGATGGTACTACCTGCCTATAGAGGCACGGGTGGCATACTAAGATAATTTGAGTAATTTAAGCCAAATTTAACTTTGCAGTCCTCCTTTATGTTCTTCTTTACTTGTCAACAGTAATATTGCTTGTTTTCTATTAGAAATATTAAAAGGTGGCTGACTAAACATCCATCAGACAATTAAAAAGACCCTCCAAAAAAAAAAAAAAAGCCGGAGAAGTCAACAGTACACTGTCATGTCATGCAGTGAAAAGTAAAAACCTTACACAACAGATCAAATTCATGTTTGAAAACAACTCTGGCTGCGGTTTTCTGTCTCTTTACTCTCTGGTTATGTCCCGAACTGCATTGTCCTATTTCCAGTTGTTTAAAACTCCATCAGCAACGATCCCAAGCCACATTTATTCTTCATCATTCACATTTCTAAAAAATTTTCAGAATACTTTAATACATATCTTTTTATATTAAATGTGTAAAATGTTCCTGTCTTTAGTAACAGATTGCTAAAATAAACAACTCACATTGAGAGCAAAAAAAACACACACACACACAAAAACACCTTCAGTTCCACAATCTGATCTGATTTTAATTACTTTGTGGTTTGATGTGTTGATTCGAGCAGCAACTGGATTTCCAAAACAGTTATCAGCATTTATTGCTCTGAATTTATTGCACTGTGGTACAAGAATGGCTTTATTACACTGAACAAAAACTCTACAGGAATTTGTCATAGAGTCTAGTTATCGCCCTCAACTGTCTAACATACATCTGTAGCAAAAGACAAGAAGAGGAAACCCAAGTCTGTTTGAAGACCAACCGTGTCTCTTAGACAGTACAACACATATCTACTGCAAGCTAAATGTAAAGAAGTGAGAGTTTCACTGAGAACGAGTTGGGTTAGAAGCTGAAATCTCCACATTTGTCTTAAAATTGTGCATCTGACCTTTCCGTGTGTTTACAGTAGCTGGCCACATGCCATCCTCTCTTCTGAACACATATAAAATATGGGCTGGCATTTGAAACTTAGTTAGACACAAACCAAACCTGTGTATGCCAACAAACAGCGAAGCAGTGGGTGGAAGCTTTATTGATCTCATACTCCTGTCCTTTTCCTTCTTACTCACCATTTCTCTTTATTTTTCCATTTTATTTTTTTTTCCTCTTGCAAAATATCAGACGTTAATTTATGTTATACCCCAATGAAGGGTTTCACTTAGCATCAGGTGTTGGAACTATAAATGGACGAGGATTTTTTTAAATGTTTTACTTGCATGTTTTTTCTTTTATCCAATGGTTCCAGATTGACTTCAAAGGATAATAACAAAAAAAAAAAAAAAAAAAAACAATTTTGGAAGAGATTTTTTTCCATTTTAGAATGAACAGATTTAGTTTTCAGTGTTAAACAGCCGCAGCGTTACGCATTGACCTTGGACTTGCTGGTCACCCAGGGGCTCTTATCACCTGAGTGATGCCAACAGACCAGTTAATACAGATGTGTGTTTAAAAAGTCAATCTTAGCAAATGTCAGTGTGCCCAGAGGGTGATAAATGAGCATTGGTTGCTTTGTTTGTTTCAGTCTTCTCCATGGGCAAACATTGAGGACTCCTGGAATGTGTATTCAACCTCCTTAAAAGTGTGCTTTTTACTATCAGCCACTCCATCATTTTTGTTTCGCTCAAGTTTTCAAGCTCAGGTAAATCATTTGTGGAATGATTTATCTGAACAGGAACTAGAATATAGTAAAAGAAATTAAATAGATCCAATGTGTCCAATAACAAACTAGTTAGAATCATTCCAGAGAATCACAAGAATTTCTCTGCATCTTTGCTCTTACAATTTCACAAGAAAAACAATACATTTATTACTGACAGAAATTCAAACAATCTTTATATAATGACAATAAAAAACAGCTTTCTGTCTGGACTGGAAGCAGTCCAATCAATTTTATTGTAGCTTGCATTTAAATTAGAGATATAAGTTACCATGTTTCTCCTGACCTGTTTTCTCCTAATTAAAATTAAAGCTGCAGTATGTAACTTTTATCAAATATATTTTTTTGACATATTTTTTAAAACTGTCATTAAGTTGTGAAAGTATGCCATGAGAGATAGTCTGTGAAAAATGTATTTGCCTTCTGCTATCTAGAAACAACCAATCAGAGGCAGGAGGCGGGTTTTAGTGCTGTCAATCACAGTGTCATGTGACTGCTCATCTTCTCTGTCCCTCTCTCTGTGCTATGCTGCAGCTAGCATAACCTGTTGTGAATGCTCAGTCTTGGTAGCACAGGTACCAATGATGGCAGATAAACGGTTTTTCTGTAACTATAAGTTGTTTATCCACCATTAACACAACAGTGAGTGAGGTTGATTGACAGCACTAAGACCCTCCTCCTACTTCTGATTGGTTATTTCGGCTGGAATGTTGCATTACTTTAGCCAGCAATAGTAGTTCAGGTAATTGTTTAATTGTTTTCACAGATTATCTGTCTCATAACAAACTGGCACGACATGGTGACAGCTTTAACAAATATGGAGAAAACTTATTTTATTAAACTTATAAACTGCAGCTTTAATGAAATACAACAACATAGCATTTTTTGAGAAGTCTGGATTGCTTCATGTACATTTTGCATGTTGCCTATGGTTGTTCCTCCTGGGGAGAGACATTTCAGTAATCTAAAACTAATTTTTAAAAAAAGTTAAGCAGCCTATTTGCATACAGCATGCAAACTGCTGCATGTGAAGTCCACTAGCAGTAAATGCTGTGCTAGTATCAAAGAAAGCAAGACATTTGCCAGGTTTTAAAATTTGGGTCAAATAGACTCAAGAAATTGTAACACCAGGGGGGCCCTAATTAATTTTTTTGTCATGGGACCCAAAATTCCTGGCAGCGCCCATGATCTCACCCGTAAACCACACTCTTTGCTGTAATTTAGTTCTTTTTCTTATGTATACAGATATTTTAAAAGAATGCCGACCATTCTAGATTCCAAAATGATCACAGTGCAAACGCAAGTGTACAAAAATCAAAACAAATGAAAAGATCACATTATTTAATAAACAAGGATGAAGTAGCCATCTTCAGGCTATTTGAACAGGAAATGCTATTTGTTCTTAGCTTCAGTTCATTCATGTTCTATTTATTGCTCCTTTAAGGTCAAGCTACAGCAATTCAATCAGGTTACGGACTCTGCCATTTGCAGGATGTCTGTCTTATTTCTCAGCTCCTCTCTTCTAAATTTACTGCCATGGTTGAGAAAATTGTCCTGATCCATGACTTTATGTTTGCCAAGAGTTACTAGTGTTGTGATCAGACATCCTCATGTTCAACTCTAGAACAGAACACTTTGGTATACAGAGGATTCATGGTTGCCTATCGCTTCAACAAGCCCAAACCATCACTGTCACATTACCTTGCTTGGCAGCTGGTATGTTGTGTTATGTTTCAGTAAACATGGCTATGTATTATGCCCTCTATGGTCTCATCTGTTCAAAACAAAAATAAATCCGAAGTTTGATGCCTTTTCAGACCCAGGTTAGGATTACATCCACAATGTGTGGAACTAAATGTCATAATATTAGATTCTACTGAAAAAGCTATTCAAATGAAAATTAAAGTTTCACTGTAGCCTTTTTTCAAAAACTATTTTATCTCCTAATTATTTTCTTTTCCACTTATGTATCCATGACCAGAATGACATTAGATTATGAAGGGCTGGAGAGTGTTTCTGATCTGCCAATTCAGAGAGAGATTGTGGTGTCATCTGTGGGAGTCATAATGTCTATTGTTGTCCTATCCATTTACACAGATTATACAGTTTTTTTTAACAATATGTGACATCTGCTTAGAAAGTTTTTGGATCTAAATGTGTTTCCACTGAGTGAAATTGCAATAAAACAATGATTTTATTTTACTTCTAAAAAAATTCAGTATTATGTTTTACTATGGCCAGGAATTTGACATAATGTCTATTAGTTAATTGCATAGATTTTAAATTGTTAAAAAATTTAAAGCCATTAGTCACTTTTTTTCCTTTTTTCATACAAAAGTTCAGCGCGGAACCTTTGAAAAAGTGCGTTTCTGGAACACTTGTAAATCTGAGGCACAACATCCACAAACGACAGCATTGGATGACATGTCCCAGTGGGTGTTCACTTTTGCTTAAAAAAAATAACAATCTGATCGCAAAAGACTGTCGTTGTGTTCAAGTTGTGTTAGTTAGTCCATCAGCAAAGCTATTCAAGCCTAAAATAGCATCTGAATGATAAACATGTAGCAGCAGCATAGTTCCATGAGTGATCAGGAGTTCCTGAATCACTGGAAAGCTGAATGGATAAAACAGCAATTTGCATCATTCTGACAGTTTAATAGCTTACAACATTAAAAGCAATAAATATCTGTTGTTGACCTCTTACAACTTTTTATTCAATAATTTATCAATAATTCCAATACGCAAAATGCGTATATGAAATCAAAATACTGCTTTTTTGGTCATTATATAGTTTCCAATTAAAATGTGATAAATCGTTTACAGAACCTGCAATTACCTCTATTGAACATTTTAATTTAATTCTACCACAAATTTTTTTTACCATATTGTCCAATTTTCTTTCTAAACAAATTTGCTTACCTGTGATGCACTGGAAGGCCAATATCATCAAGCAACAACCAGTAGTCGATCTTATTGAACAGATTCCTAAACATGTTTCTTTTTTTCTTTTTCACAAAAGTAGTAGTAACCAAATAGCAACCAGAGACAAACTTTGCTGCTATATGTCTGGTAGATATATTGCTCTACTGCTGTTTAACTGTGCTGTAACTCTGCCCATCCTGCAGGGAATGGGACAAAGAGGTGGTGCTGGCCAAGGGCAGGCCCAAGCTGCTGAAAGCACTGGCGCGATGCTTCTTCCTCCCGTTCGCTTTCTTCGGTGTCCTCCTCTATTTCGGGGTGAGTTTTGTTTGTCTGTAGATGTTTCTTATCACTGATGGTAAGTATTGTGCAAATTCTGTTCCTTAAAAATTCAGTCTATGTGACGCAAGTACCAGATCATCTAGCTCTTGGTTTTTATTGTTAAGTTTTTTTTTTTTTTTTGCAACATGGTGTTTTTTTTCTAACTGCAAAGGGCATGTACACGCTTCCACTCTGATCTCATCGGGAGTGAACTGAATGGATTTACAACCTATTGTTTCTGAAGTAACACACAGCGAAAACTGGAGAAAACATTTTAAAGCATGCTAAGTTTTCAAGAAAATTACTTTAATTTTAATACTTTTTATATAATATATATTTAACTTTTTTCACCAACCCAAATTTTGTTTTGTGTCCCCAAAACATTAGTACATTAGTGGAATTCTCCAATGTTACTAATTCATTGTAGTTATTACATATTTTCTGTCTTTACAGCAGCTTTAAGATATTTAAACTCTTCTGCAACTGTTTATAGACCATTGGTCTATAAACAGTTGTGTTGAAGTTTGAATAATTATCCTTTTTTTGGGTGAACTATCTGTGTGTGATTGCATGTGGGTGTGTGTGCGTGTGTGTGTGCTCTTTTCTCCATTGTATGTTTCATAAGACGATCTTTAAAGTTCATTCAAAAATATGATTAAGCCAATTTCAAATTTGTTTTGAGAACAATATTTATGTTTGTGGCATAATGCCATCAGACCTACAGTTACCTAAAAAAATTGTAATGAATAGGTCATGAACAATAGCACCTAAAATTGATAACATTTTAAGTCCATATGACACATTCCTAATATGCTATGTTGCCAACTTTCACTGCAAATAAAGCGAGTTATTTTCTTGAGACTGAAATTCTTGCCCTTTCTTCTTTGCGTAATACCTGCTGTGACAGTTTTCAAGTCTAACCAAGGACCTTAGTTTAGGTCTGAACTTTGACTGGGTAAGGCTGTTAACCAAAAATGTGTGAAAGCTATGGGATATGATTGATTTAGTTGGTACAGCCCTTTTACTTTAAAAAAGTGCTATACCAACATATTTACATATTTCTTAAAACTGTCAACATACAGTATGTAATGAGACAGATAATCTGTGAAAAGATCAAGCTCCTTCACCTCCTCCCTGAGCTGCTATTGCTGTTTGAAGAAATGCTCTGCTGTCAACCAAAAACAATCAGACAGAGCCAGGAGGAGTGTCTTAGTGCTGTCAATCATCCTCATGTACTCTCTGCTACATGTGCTGATGGCAGAGAAATAACTTAGCATTACAGAAAAACCATTTATCTGTTGCCATCAGTGGCCATGCTTACTACCCTTAGCATTCATGACAGGTTGTGATTGACAGAAGGGTGATTGACAGTGCTAAGCCCCGCCTCTGGCCTCTGATTGGTTGTTTCTAGATTGCTTTGGAGCACTGCGAGAAGGCAGAGCAGCTAAATTTTCAGACATATTAGCTGTTTCATAACATAGTGTCAATGACTTTTCTTTGTTTTCTTTTTTAATTATAAAAGTTATATACTACAGCTTTAACTGCTAAGCAGTTAAAATATGTATTTTTCCTCCAACTGCAGATTTTTAGTGAAACTAAATTGATCAAACTTTGTGTCAACCCACTGTGGCTCCACTACTGGGAACTTGTTGGTCTTGGGTCAAGCTTGTTGCCCCCCAGACAAAACCAATAACTCTAAGGTGGAGCAATGTCTGAAGATGACAGGCATGTTGGACTGCAGTGTCATTGTCCCAGATATATGAGGGGGCCAGGGCAGCAGCTACTCTGTAACTTTGAACAGTGGGAGTTGGTTGTCTCGACAACAGGAATGCTTGTTAGATCCACAGAGGACACTGTGGGAATAAAGTTGTTCTGAAAGGAGTAAATTCAAGTCAACACATTTTTCCTCAGTTATTCTGTAGACAAATTAATTGTTGATCCTGGTGTCTGAGTGGATTATGAGTCATCTTTTTTGAAGTGGTGACATTCAGATACTCTTTTTTTAATGAGTGAAGACAGCTTCACTAGCATCACAATGAGAAAAGGGTAAGTTTTCTTATTTTGTATCTATAATTATTTAAAAAGTTCCATAAAAAAAAAGAATCCTTCATGTAATTTCTTGCATATTTTATTGCAAATGATATTATACCTTAAGGCATTGCAAAATACAGTTGTCTCTTGTTAAAGGATTATATTATTAAAAAGTTAATTTACACATTATATAGATTAATTACACACAGACTGCTGTTTTCAAGCATTTGTTATGGTAATTATGGTGGGGTTTTTTGCTAACAGCTAATAAAAACACATTTAAAATTAGAATATTACATCAAACTAATAAAAACATTTGAATACGTAAACATTGAATGCAGATTGGTGTTTTCAAAATGTGTTTTTAATTTGACGAACAAGCCTCATGTGAGTGCTTCTGCTAATCTACAGAGATGTAATTGTAGATATGCTAAATCTTTATGCATTGGTGTGTGGCCTTACCTTCAGACAAAAAGGCAAGCAATTTTATTCGTGTTGCACATTTTCAACAGTAAGGCAATTCAAAATGTATTACATGACTAGAAGTAAAATAAATCAACAAACAAGCAAAAATCATTTCAGTGCAAAATAAGGGAAAAATGATAACAGGTTGAAAAACAGGATCTTTATGATGTTTCAGTTATGAATCGAAGGCAGCTCAAAGCAAATGGGGTTTTAGCCCTGATTTAAAGTAACTCAGTACTTCAGCAGCTTTACACTTTTCTGGAAGTTTGTTACAGCTTAGTGGTGGATAAAAACTGAATACTGTTTTTTCAATGTTAGGTTTTAATTTTGGGGATGCAAAGTAGACTGTAACAGGTAGACTTTAGAGGTTTTGAAGAATGACACAACAGCAGGTCTTTAATGTATTCTGGTGTTAACCCATCCGGCTTAAAGTGCTAAACCTTAGACTTCAAAATAAAATATTTTAAAGTCTATTCACTAAACTACTGGGAGCCAATGGAAAGACTTTAGTACTGGGTGATGTGCTATATCTTCTTGGTTTTAGTGAGAATGCCAGCAGCAGCGTTCTGGATCAGCTGCATTGCAGCTTGATTTTTTTAGACAGACCTGTTACATTGATCAATGCAACTAAAGATAAACGCATGGATGAGTTTTTCAAGATCTTGTTGGGACATTAGACTTTTAGTCGTACAAATGTTCTTCAGGTAAAAGAAGACTGACTTTGTAACTGTCTCTATGTGGCTCTGTATGTTCAGGTCAGAGTTCTTCATTACTCTCAGATCAGCCTGACCTCTCGTTTCTAAGTGTGATACCTGAAGTAATAGATAATGCTGAAACATCCACACATTTATTTGTTACGAGTCACCTGGTGACATCATAATGGAGAGCTGTGTATCATCTGCGTAACTAATCTAATATTTTTTTTATAACCTCAACTATTGGGAGCGTGTAGATATCAAATAGGAGGGGAACCATTATGGACCTTTGGGGTACCCCACATGTGACTTTTGTCCTACTGATACAAGAAAGTCCTTGTTCTTTTGGTAAGATTTGGGCCAGTTAAGTTCTGTACCAGAGAGTCCAGCCCAGCTGTCCAGTTTCTGATAATGGGATTTTCACAGGGATTTTATTCATATTTTTATCATACTTTTTGGATAGATATAGAGCTCCAAGTCTTTTAGGATGAAAGGCCTTCTAGGCCTAATCTTTTGCTCTTTCTACAAATTCTCTACCATATTCATGTCAGGACTCTCACTGGATCACTCCAAACTGTTAATAAAAGCTGAGGTGTGGAAAAACTTTTTGGTAAAAAGAAAAAAGAGTTGATTGTCAAATTAAACTGGTGGTATTGAATGTAGGTTTCACTGCAGCCTCTAATACCCTGAATGAAAACACTGGAGATGACAGAAAATCTAAAACCATGGGCAGACTTTGTGAGTTGAGTGTATCCTTCAACCTTGATATTAATCAATAATTAATCTCAAGCATCAGATTAAGGATTTCTATTTCACTCTGGTATGTTTGAGGCAAAAAAAAAGCGACAGTAACCTGTTGATGTGTCGTCTTTCCTTTGCAGGAAGCATCCAAGACTGTGCAGCCTCAACTTTCAGGTCGCATTATTGCTTCTTTTGACCCCTTCCATGCTCCGGAACGAAGTCAGGGGTACTACCTGGCCCTGGGGCTCGGCCTCCTCTTCACCGCTCGCTTCATCCTGCTGCAGCCTGCCCTCTACGGCCTGCACCACCTCGGCATGCAGATTCGCATTGCCCTCTTCAGCCTCATATACAAAAAGGTATGATCGGGAGATTCCAGTAATCTTTCAGTGTGACGAACTTTTCTTCCAAATTCACTTATGATCATTGAATTTCAACTAGCCCCCAATTTTTACTTTTTTCAGACACTCAAGCTGTCCAGTAGGGTGTTGGATAAGATCAGCACCGGGCAGCTCGTCAGTCTCATGTCTGCCCACCTCAACAAGCTGGATGAGGTAGGAGAAAAGAAGGCTGCACTTGAAATCGAAAACAGTGAAACATCCTCTTGTCTTAGAGTTTGGATCATTGCTTACTGTATTTAAATCCAGCCTAAATGTGAAAGTTGACAACAGGTCAACAAGCGTCATCTTTATTATGACACCCAGCTGTTGTCTGTTTTCTGAGAATGTGAGGACACAACACCGAGTCAATCGAGTGTTTGTCATGTAAGCGATTCAACAGGTTGGAAAATAAATGCGAGGCTATGCTAAACAGCTGAAGGATTTGCACAAGTGTGTGTGCTGTCACCTGTGTTGTTGGGGTGTCACCCGGACGTTGAATGTAGAAACACTCTGCAATCTGCTTCAGGGCAATTATCACTTAGCTTATATGTGGCCAACCTAAAATAAGTTGCTGACCGAGTTACTTGGTGTGCATGCATGTGTGTGTGAGGGTGTATGATGGGGGGCCTGATTAATAAAAGGAGGAAACTTACAAGTAAATGGATAACAGAGCACTCCATGAACTGAGAACTGGTGCTTCGCCTGTAGTACAGGTGAGATTCAGCAGAAAGGAACTGATGAAAGAGGATTCTTGAAATGTGAGAGTTGGAACTCTTTACTGCGCTGCTTTTGTCACTTTTTTCATTGTGAATAGTCATGCATCTCACATACAGTCCTTGGGGCACTTCTAAAATCATTGCATACATTTCAGCCTGGAATTCATTTTTTAAAATGGGAGGAAGGATTTCCTCCTTGCATGTTTCACATAGGGGTGTAGCTTACAAGCTTGACTGCTACTGAATCAAGATCAGCTCTAATTTGTTGTCTTCTTCTGTCTTCCTGGCTGTCATTTTAGCTGCTCTCCCTTTTTTCTCTCTCAAAGGGGTTAAAGGCAGAACATCATTATTTGTAGGAATGGAAAAATATTCAGGATAAAAAATGGTACCACTTGAAAGAGTGACTCCAGATAAATTCCTAAATAGTCAAATTCATCAGAGATAATCTGAATACAACACTGTAATTTGTTGCCTTTTTCTCCAACTCTTTGGTTGCATCTTTAATCCTTCTTGTTTCCGTTTCTTCTTTCTCCTTCATCTGTATCTGAGTTTTTTAGAAGCTCTTTGTTTCTACGGAGGACTGATGATGCCAAAACAAGCAGTGAAAACAGAAAGATAAACGGCTAGATGAAATGCCATATCCAAAAAAATTTAAAATAAGTGTTCCCAACTTAGAGCTCAGATCTTGATGTTAAAATAAAATAAAATAGAAATAAATCTTCCTCCCACAGTTCAAAAACATGTCTGTCAGGTGAAATGGTCTCTCTAAATTCTCCCTAGGTGTGAGTGTGAGTGCATGATTGTTTGTCCTGTCTGTCTCTGCGACAGATTGACAACCTGTCCAGGGTGATTCCGTTGCTCACCCAAAACCTTCGCTGGAGATAGGCACCAGAACTCCTTATGACCTCACTGGGGACAAGAGTGCACAGAAAATGGATGGATGGATAGAAATAAATCTGACTTTGACTTCTCCTCCCCCTTTAATTCTTATTAAAAGCCAGAAGGAATGGACAAAATAGAACACGAGAAAAAGAAAAAAATAAAGTTTATTATTTCTCAAAAATGAGAAATAATATTGTAAAAGTTTCTTTTGGCCAACTTGTGGTTTCTAAATGACTCGACCATCTTCACTGCATTAAACAACAAGTCTCACCAAAAATCTTTCAGGCATAGAGAATATAAATAAAAATAATTAGTTAATGTTTAGTGCAGTCCATTCAGTTCTTCTCAATATGTATATTACATATACTCATACTGTCACATCAATAGATTTGCTCTGTATTGTGCTGCTTCACTTTGATTGGTGTAAATAAAATGAAACCACCAAAACAACTTCTCAGTTTTCTACAGAAATATTTCTGTAGTGGTAACCTTACAAAGATAAAGCTACCTTAAAATATATGCAGACTGTACGTTATTAAAATACATGCTTATAAATTTAAGAGCAAATAAAATAAAAAGAAATCTTGAAAATGAGTTCTGGCTGTAACAAATATGGCCAAGCGTTGTTTTGAGACACATTTTAATGGTAGCAGTTTTATATACTTCTGTATTGCATTGTGGAACAATTGAAAAGAGACATTAGAGGAAAAGAGATTGGACTTTTTCTGTTGTTGCTCCTATTCTACCTTTCCAGATTAGATCTGCCCACAGCCTGGATCATTTTAAATCACTTCTCAAAACTCATTTTTAGTCTTTGGGTTTTATCTGAAGAAGTGTTTGATACTCTGCTTCTGTCAATTTGTGTTATTGTTGTTCTTGTACAGCACTTTGGTGCAGTTTTCCACCTGTTTTTAAAATACTATGTAAATAAATTGGACATTGAGATTGAAACAATTTTCACGAGTTTTAAAGACCAGTATTAGTAATATTTTAAATGTATGCACATTTATGTTGTGAGTGTGTACCTTTCTGGTGCTCTTTAATTGCTTTTTTTCATTTTTTCTGAAATGGAGGAAATCTACTTGTAGGCCAAACCCTGCTGGTGAGCAGTTCTAATCTTTGTGCTTGTCGTTGGTCACAGTTTGTGATTATTGTCAAAGCCACATGTTAGAGACAGAGGGGAGTTTTCTCACAGCTTCTCCAAAATGTTGTAATCTTTTGAACTATTCTCCATCATGGCAGAAAATCATGGACCTTCGATGTGGGTTAGGGTTAGGGTTAGGGTTAGGGTTTTCCACCAAATACGTTGCATTTGGTGGACGTTTTAATCTCACCTGGTGTTAGTGAAAGTGTTTCTCAGCAGAACTGGGATAAGGCAATATCATTTTCCATGGTATTGCTTTTCTATAATTCAATTTGTGCTGTCCTTGGTTTTTATAAATATATATATAGAGATGATAGATATAGATATATATAATTAGGTTTTAAGGTTTTTGATTTTTGATTTGATTTGATTGTTCAGTTTTTGGTTGTTTCGGTCTTTTTCTTCAAAGACTCCTCCCTCACTTGAGGTATAAAAGCAACAGCAATGTGCCTCTTTGTACTCATTAAATAATATGTGTGCGCATGTGTGTGTGTTTGCATTCCAGAGCCTGGGTCTAGCACACTTTGTATGGATCACCCCTCTGCAGTGTATCCTGTGTACTGGTTTGATCTGGGAGCTGATCGAGGTCAATGGCTTCTGTGCCCTGGCAGCTCTCACTCTTTTGGGCATTCTCCAAGCGTGGCTGTCCCTGAAGATGGGACCTCCTAGGTGAGAACACGTCACCACACACATGCACACATACACACAGAATATAAATAAGCCAGTATAGCATAGAACATATCAACACTACTATTTTGTAGATATTTGTTCAAATCAAATAATTTCTCAGTTTTTTTTAGCTTCCTGTTACTGTAGACAAACATGCAAACTTTCTAGCTGTGCTGTTTCTGTTACGATGTTAATATGCCTGCTGCATGCAGGGCAAAGCGTGCCGGGCTGATAAACCGACGTTTGGCTCTTACTTCTGAGATTGTAGAAAACATTCACTCGGTGAAGGCGTACGGCTGGGAGGAAGTGATGGAAATCATCATCAAAAACATCAGACAGTAAGGCAACACTACTCACTAGACACACAAAATGAAAGCAATTAAAGCATGATTTTCCTTGATTTTTTTTTTTTTAATGTGCCATTTTATTCAGTTGCTGCTCATATCAGTCGTATTCTGTTATGCTTGCTGTAGTGGAGGGATGGTCTGTCATCCAATTTAATGGAAAAAAAATGAAGACATTAATTATGTCTAACAATATCTGATGGTTCTTGTTAAAAACCTTTTTAAAATTGTGAAAAAATGTTTGGAAATACTGTTTTTACCCAAGCTTGAAAATCTAGTTTTTATTGTAGAAAACATTGATTTGAACCTTTAGTAAAACATTCTGATACAGAAGTCTTGGGTTGATTGTGTAATTTCTAGTGTGGAAAGGTCATGAACAGATACTATGAAATGTCTATAAGGCTTTAGGGCTGGTGTTAACATACCAGTATTAAGGATACATACCAGTATTAAACATTATGTGAGTTAAATATATTTCTCCAACTTAATAAATCAGTTGATTTGCTGGTTTGTTAGTAATATACTTCATTAGGATAGACTCCTGCAACCAGTTATAAAAAGAGTTGCTCAACACTGCCTGTTGATTGATATTTCCTATTTGTTTCATTTTGATACTCTTTCTTTAAAACAGTCTTCATATCTTACACATTTGATGGACATTCAGATTTTTCATTTCCGTGTTAATAATCTAAATATTCAGTCCTCAACAGTACAGTTGTAATGTCACAATATAATATAAAAAGTCTCCAACAATGCCTACAGCAACAAATTTGCTATCTTAAATATCAAATATTTAGACTCTGATGTACATGTCATTGAATAAACATGAGTCCGTCACTAAATTCCCCCTGATTTCCTGAATTTTTGGAGATTGGGGATTGGTTGATGCTAATATGTGACATAGATATTATCAACTGATCTTATCTACTGCTGCACAGTCAAGAAAATCAACCACTGCCCCCATTTGCCCTGCCATCATCCACCTATTCCTAACTTCATCAGTTTGTAGCTGTGTTTAGCAACAAAAAAACAAAAAAAAAGATATTAGCCGAAATCAGAATTGGCAGGTCAGGCTTCTTAAAGATCGCTGATAGGCCAAAAAACAACTGTGCACCCCTAGTGTAAAGTAATAGTTGTGTATAATAATATATTTGCCTAAAATGTCAATTTTCTTCTCCTTTCAGGGATGAAATGACTTTAACCAGAAAGATTGGCTCTCTGCGCTATTTCTACAGTGCTTCATATTTTTTCTCTGCCATATTGGTAATCATATCGGCCATCGTCCCATATGCACTCAGTAACGGTATCATACTGCGGCGGATTTTCACCACGGCGTCATACTGCGTTGTGCTACGTATGACGCTCACCCGCCAACTGCCAGGCTCCATCCAGATGTGGTACGACACATTGGCATTGGTCCAAAAGATCGAGGTAAGCAGAATCAGTTTTGTTTAGGTTTTTTTAAGCACACTGATCTATTTCTGAGAATTTATGTAACTTTTAGGGATACCTTTGTTTCAAATAATGTAATTTGATTTTCAGATATTAATGTGTCTCACGCAAGAAAGGACTGCATTCCATCTGAATCTTATGACTAATAAAGCTGGTGTTAAATGGAAGTGATTGTTGCTTTAATTTTAAAAATTGTATGTAAAATCTCAATTTTGCTCTTGGCATCTGAAGCCTTACAGAACATCATAATGAAGGAAACACTGGCATTGTCCATTCTGAATGCGTGTGTGTGTGTGTTTCGCTTCCAGGATTTTTTGCTTAAGGAAGAATACAAAGTAATGGATTACAGCTTGACCACGATCGGATTGGAGCTGATCAATGTCTCTGCATCCTGGGATGAGGTTCGTTTGCAAACTCAGTGCACTTGGACAATCCTAGAGCATGATATATCTAATTCCAGTATAAAGGTAAACTTTGTCCTCATTTAGGCATTAGTCCATGTTAAACCCTGATCTGTAAGCAGATATTTAATTTAGGGTTCGATCACTTAAATCTGGCTGGTGTGAAAGCAGTCCAAGTTCATATGAATGAACCCATATCTTTCTTTTTGCAGTTGGGTTGTTGCAGTAATTCTGAATCAATGTTTGGCTATTCTAAAGCTGAGATTCTGAAATTTGAAAGGACAGTTTTAAATATGATGACACATTTAGACAAAATTTTTGTTCAAATTTAGTGTTGAACTAACTTTTCATTATTTAATGAATGAATGAATTCAGCTTTTAGACCAGAATGACTGCATTGTAACTTGTGTTGGGTACAGGCACTGGTGCTTCTTATGATACTTTGACATTCACAACTGGACACCTGAGAATCCAACTCTTAGTCCTGTTTAATAAGGCCTGCATACCTCTTCTTATTAACAACCCAGGCCTTCATAATTCATTCCCTCTTAAGCTCTAGTTAAGCTCTAAACCCTGTAAAGGTAATGTGATGGTACAGAACTTGGTTTTGCACAATGACCACACGTCAGTCACATGCTGCCGCAAGTTGTTTTCATTTATATGGATTGACAATACAACTCACCAGAGGTTTAATCCTTCATTTATTAAACACATTGTATGTATGATGTAAAACCTAAAGATGAATCATCTATGGAGAAATAATAATTTTACCAGATGATGCCATGTTTTTTCATCTGATTTTTATATTAGTAATAACAGGACAGTGTATGAAATGTGTTGAGACAAAAAATTATACTTTCTAACTTGCCGTATGTCAGCATGAAATCCAGCAATGGTCTTTTTAGTGGGAATATTTTGTTGTTCCTGTTCCTCTATCATTATGCCAAGCTCTGGCAATACGGCACCGAGGAAAGTCAACTCCTTAATCCACAATGAGTTACAGGTGTAAAAGTTCATTCCTCACTGTCACCAGGAGAGGATTGTAATTTCTTATCTATAGTCAAAGACTGTAAAACTAGTCTAACAGGTGTGATTCATTGTCTACCCAATACCGTGAGAAAACAGACGCCTGGCAATCCCTTACTTTGCATAGTTAATTAACCAGGTGGTGTCACCCCTTTGCTGGGAACACTCTAGTTCTCCCTCTGAGACTTGGTGTTCATTACCCAATTCCCAAATTCTGTTTTTACTCTTCCTGGAATGTGTGGTTTCGCTCACAAATGCCAGTGGAGCTGTTCTTTCTTTCTTTCTTTTTTTTTTTTTTTTTACAGCTGACAGCTTGTACGTCAGCTCATTAGAATGAGAATTTCAGGAACAAACTACAATTAATACTGGCATTACTAGAGCTTAGGCCCATAAAACGTCATGGGGGGTCAATGAATAACCTAGTCAGTCATGCAGGGTTCCCCTTTTCTTGCATAGCTCTGCGTCATCCTTTAATCTGTTCAGAGACAGTGACAGATGGGTTGAAAAAGGCTATTGTGGGTCTTTGTGAGTCTTCTCCTATTCTTGTGCTTCTTTTCCTCACATGCAGAGGCATTTACTCTGGTGTCATTGTCTGAAAGCACAAGATGAGGTAAAAGTATCTGAAAACTATTCTGCTTGCAGGAAAACAGCCTAAATTTTTTGAATTTTCTTTCAGCAATCCCATTTCCCCGTAAACAAATAATATTCCATTCCTGATCATGTTTATTTAGTTTGCCAGATATGTCATGGTGATGGTGAAATGGTCTTAACTTCCTTATCCTACTTCTCTCCCTTTACTGGTCACTTATCTAATTTAGATATTATTTGGACTTTTGAGGGATTGATATGGTACTCCTGCTAATCATAACAAGTTTTGGACAATAGTTTGATATTGTGGTATTGGACTAAAAAATTTATTGCAAATCATTCATCCTTCAGCTTCCACTTCAAATCCCCCCCAAAATACATAAACATTATGTGGTTGTAATATGGAAAAAGTATGAAAATCCTCAAGAGATATGAATACTTTTTCAAGGCAATGCAAAAAAAAACAAAAAAAAAAAAACCTGAAAATAGTTCAACCCAAACCTGCCAAGTTATGCTAATGTATATGTAGTACGATATGGTAAGCTCTTACAAGTCAACGGTGGACATTTAATAACAGAATTTTCGTGGACTGGTATCTTCATAGTACTAAGGGCTGTAAATACCTGTGTGTTTTCGTCAAACTTTACTCAAACTCTAAATTCTCTTGCAGGATATTGTTGAGCTCTTTGAGAAGATCAAGCGGGAGAACAAAGCAAATGGACACATGACCGGTGACGATGGACTATTCTTCACTAACTTATACATCACACCTGTCCTCAAAAACGTCAACCTACGCTTAGAGGAAGGCATGATGCTCGGAGTGGCTGGATCTACTGGGTCTGGAAAGGTATTTCAAACAGTGAAAGCAGTGCCTATGCTAGTTATATTAAAAATATGTAATGTGAGTACTGTAAGTGAAATGCTTAGACTGTAAAACGCAGCAGGACGCGACCAAACCCTTAAAATTTTAACCCAGGTTAAAATTTTAACCCAAAAAATTTTAACCTAGGTTAAAATGTTGTACAAGTTAGTCTTCCCTGTTTTATTCAGAGTTCCCTCCTCATGATGATCCTGGGAGAGCTGGTACCATCAGAGGGAAAAATTAGACACAGCGGTCGGGTTTCGTATTCACCACAGACTTCTTGGATAATGCCAGGGACCATTCGTGACAACATCCTTTTCGGCTTGACTTATGATGAATTTCGCTACACTTCCATCATTAAGGCCTGCCAGCTGGAAGAGGTATGCTCACTTCTACCTATAGCTCATCCGTTCTTTCTTCTTTCGTGGATCTCTAACAAATAAAAAAATAAAAATTCACCCCATGAAGGATAACTTGTTTCATACCAAGAAACATGAGAAGCAAGCCTTCCAATTGAAGAGATAATATATTTAAGAACAAGCAAAACGCACAATGATTATAATTTACTAAGAGTGATGGAAAACAAAATATTTTATTGCTCTTAGTTTAGCTCAAATCTCAGCTGCTTTGTTTCTTCACTAAATTGAAATGTCAACAGTTGCTCCTTTGGACCATTGCAAGGGCATTAGTGATTCTGTTTTATTCCAGGTCTAACTTTTCCAGGTTCCCTTTGTCTACTTTTCCAACTCACCAAAACAAACAGACACCCAAACGGTCATGTTTTCATTGACTTCCATTCATTTTCTGCAGCATAACCATTACTTGACCTCTAACGCTAACATCACAGACCTAACCCTAACCCTAAACCTACCCATCACATTCCTAACCACTAAACCGAAAACTGCATTTTCCCTCAAGGGGACCAAGGAAACGTCCCCACAAAAAGCAATGGTCCCCACAACCCTACATTCTAGACAGAGAAAGGTTCCCACAAGGATATAAAAACCTGGTTTATACATGCAAACACACACTTGTAATTCTATACAAACTGAGGACTTTGTATTGACTTCCATTTATTCAATTGCATACATTAACCCATACATTTTCCCCAACTCTACCCCTAACCTGAACCAAAACTTCAACCACAATACCTTTCAACCTAACTTAGTAGAAACGTAGTAGAAATGCAAAATATGGGAGGACTGCATCACTTTTCACAAAAGCTCTTCCTTTGCTGGTAAGTATTGTGAAAGTGGTTCTCTATATGCGGTATCTACAATTACCTACTGACAGACACATATGTATTTGCACATTTTGTTTCCTACACAGCAACACAGACACTCACACTCATGAGTTTCAGTGTTGAGTGATGGACACTCAGCATAATAAAGTCTCTCCTGAATTCCCTGGTTATGTCACTGCTGTGGAAAATGAGCCTCTTTTCACTCAGTCACTGGCAGCATACAGTAAACCAGAAGTACATTTTAAACCTTAGAGGGTTTTGTTGACTTAATTTGTCCTGTTGAATCATTTTGTTATGAACAACAAACACTTACTGAAAATTTCAGTAGTAGTTGTGAAATTTATATTCAATATTTTTCCCACAACTGTTGCTGTGGGTCACGCCACTGAACTATAAACTCACTGCTTTATCCCTTGTAGAACAGACATTGCCTCGGTCATTTGAACAAAAACACATTATATTGCCACAGCAAACAGAGCCAGCATCCAGCGCCAGCGAGCCTTGTTTAGAGGCGTCTGTTTTGTTTTTCAGGAAGTACGGACGCAAGAGTGACGTTGACGTCAGCTTTTTTTTCCCAATTCTTTACATTTCTGTTGTATAGACATGAAGGGAAATGTTTGAGTGTGTGTAATATAAAGAATAACAAATTAGATATGTTTCAGATTTTAAAGCTTGTCTCTAAAATTGATTCATGAGCCATTAAATTTAAACCTGTGCATTTGAAAGAATGGTGCTTTTTCTGTATTGTTTGCTATTGGTCCTCTTTAATGACACTCTGACCAGTGTATTTCTGCTTCAGAACAATTTAATAAGCTACAGTTAAACAAATGCATGCATTTGTTGGTGTGGAATCTTCTAGCACAGAGGTGTCCAACATTAGTCCTCAGGCGGTTAGTGTTCATAAGAAGCTAAATCAGACAGTTAAAAAAGATGCCGTGGTTTCTCATAATTGACTCTTATACCAGAAGATACAATGAAAAAAAGAAGAGGGGCAGAAATTGAAACTTGAAGAATTGCACAGGACAGAGGTTCTTAAATGGACTTAAGGTTTGGTGTATGAACACAGAAACTTCAGTCCTGCAGGTATGAACGAATGTAATAGAATGTTAGAATACTGTGGTTGACAGTGTCAATCACAGCCTTAAAGTTCTGAAGTCTCCAAAATCTCATTCCTGTTTAAAATGTAAATTAGTTGGATAAAAACTGTTTCATCCAGTGTTTTTAAAAGAAATGGAAATTTTGAGATGAATCTAAAATTTGAGTACACTAAGGGGTCAATGCTGGGGTTTTTTCACTCGTGGGTTTACCACAGCACACCTGAAAACATTGGGACCACTCCATAGGTAATAACTGAGCACCCAGTTGAAGAAAACATCTGTTTTAAAACTGTTGGAATCAAAAGGGAAACAGAAAGGTTTCCTTTTAGTAAATACATTGTTTAAAAATGAAAGTGAAATGGATTCTGCTCTTTTGCATAATGGAACAGAATAACAAAAATGAAGGACTACTTTCATGCCAGTGTATGCCAGCACAGGTTTTAGAATAGATAAAGCAGGCTGACAATAACGTTCTGAAATGAACCCTGCCTACACCCATTTTGAAAATATGTTAATTCTACTCAAAATATCTACTTCTTGCCAGAAAACCAACCAGTTTAGGTGAATTCTGAAATTAAGAGTGGTCAAATATTCATCCAGATTTATGTCAGAAGTGTATAATTGGCTACAGTAAGAATTCAGTCCAGGTTCAACTTGCTTAGGAAAATTTTACCAACTGTTATTTGCAGTGTGTATTCAGTCACATTTGTGTATGTAATGGTGACTCTGTATGGAAGAAAATGTTTGACTGATTGTATTAGTCAATGCTAAGTGGCTTAGCAAAGAGTCTGTAACACGATTTAGCAAGTTCTTAAGCAGTCATTGTCCAAAAAATAGATTAAAACCACTTTTTAAGACAATAAAAAAACCTAAGTGTCTTAAATTTAGAAGGAGTTTCACTGAGTGACTTAGTTTTGTCTTGCTATGCTGACTTATTGTACAAGGTGTTAACATATTAACTTGATTCCCTATGCTCCAATTTGGACAGCGAAAGGTACTGTAAAGAAGGTAGGATGTTTCAATGGTATAAACTTCATCATGTCAGTTTGTCTCTTTGGTTTCCATTTATTGTCACTGGTTAGCTTGTCCATTTATCAAGCCCATGTGCGTCTCTGACCCGTGGTTTGTGTTCTGATGTGGCATTCTTAATAATTTGATGATGAGGTAGAGAAAGCTGATTAAGACGTTCAATTTGTGATCTGTTCATCTCTTGATACAAAATGACTCACATTTCTGCATGTTCCATGTCAGAAAGAGAGCGGAAGATCAGAAGTGTAAAGCAGTACCACTTTGTTGTGTTCAACTTTCCTTTCATCTGCTGAAAGTTTTGCTCTCTCTTGCTG
Source organism: Poeciliopsis prolifica (assembly GCF_027474105.1). Lineage (NCBI taxonomy): Eukaryota > Metazoa > Chordata > Actinopteri > Cyprinodontiformes > Poeciliidae > Poeciliopsis > Poeciliopsis prolifica. The sequence continues at coordinate 547,515 of NW_026562464.1, read as the reverse complement.
AATTATCTCTATACATGTCTCTTCATAACAGTGTTTTCCTTAAACGAGCGTCTGAAATAAGCCTGGCCATTGCTTTCATATGCCTGATTCTCATCTCTCTTCAGTGCTCCAGCTGAGATTTGTCCCATGCATGCTAAGATGTTAGCATGCAGAATGAAGAGCTGTAAAGGACGACGTTGGGTTTCTTGTTTCTGATTATAGTCAGCCTATCTATGGTTGTAATTAGGCAAATGCAGTGGAGGAAGTGAAAAAGATCTAGCAAAGTTTTTAAGACATTTTATTGTTGGCCAAGATCCATAGCACTATTCGATCATTAATGATTCATGACATAATGTCACAACCAAACATTAGCAATAAGACAACTTTAGATCCAATTGTTTAAAATTGTTATTTCAATCAGAGAAATAACAATAACTGATTCTTGACTGTCCCTCTGGATGAGGCAAAGTAGAACAACAGGCTAGTTTTTACCAAAACAATACCTAAATGGTATTAAGTTTACATCATTTATATCTAGTCGTATTTAAATGGTCTGATTCCAATTATCACCATCTTGGCTGAAGTTTTATTCATTCTTCATTTTTTGAACTTCAGTCTTTGTATGGTTAATATTCTGTGTAGCTCTCACTTATATTTCACATAAATGTTTGCTAAGTCAACTCTTTTGTTCTGCCGTGTTGGTTTCCATTTGTGAGGACTACAATTAACCCCATCTCAGTAGCCCCCACTCTTAAAGTCCCATAATCTTTCACTTTGTCTGGGTTTAGTTCCTTGGAACCATTTAGCTGATGTTTGGCAGCACGGAAAAGCATATTGATATCATTCCAAGTTTACGCATTTATCTTTTTATGTCAACTCTAACGAGGTGAATCAGGAGATAAGAGTCATTCCTGTTGTTAGTAACAGCTCCTTTTCTATTCATTGTGTTTTATCGTTTTTCAAGCTGCATTTACTACACAGAAGTCTGACCCAGTGACCCCTTTGTTTCTGTCTGAAGGATTTTGACTTGCTGCCTGAGAAAGACAAGACTCCCATTGCTGAGGGAGGAGTTACCCTCAGTGGGGGTCAGAGAGCAAGGATCTGCCTCGCCAGGTACTCCCACACTAATCGGTCACCATGGTTCACCGCTCATAACATATTGCAATGATCTTTTTCATTATTAAAGAACAATTGTGTGAGTCACAAATAAGTGTTTTAAGCAATAAACAGTGGTCTGAAGTAAAAACTTCCACCCATTCATCCATCTCCCACTCCCTCCTTCCCTTACTCGTGAACAAGATCCCAAGATACTTGAACTCCTCCACTTGAGGCAGGACATCCCCCTCGACCCAGAGAAGGCACTTTACCCTTTTCCAGCTCAAGACCATGAACTCGGACTTGGAGGCACTGATCCTCATCCCGGCTGCTTCACACTCGGCTGTGAACCACTCCAGCGAGAGCTGCAGATCACGTCCTGTTAAAGCCAACAGGACCACATCATCTGCAAAAAGCAGAGATGCAATCCTAAGGCCATCAAAATGGATCCCCTCAACACCTTGGCTGCACCTACAAATTCTGTCCATAAAAGTAATGAACAGAATCCGCCAGTCATGACTGGTGGAGTCCAACCCTCACCGGAAACGAGCCCGACTTATTGCCGGCAATATGGACCAAACTCTGACACCGGTCATACAGGGACCTGATAGCCCGTATCAAAGGGCCCGGTATCCCATACTCCCACAGGGCACCCCGAGGAACACGGTCCAACACCTTAAGAAACTCCGGGTGAATCTCATCCACCCCTGGGGCCCTGGCACCGAGGAGCTTTTGAACCACCTTGGCGACCTTGTCCTCAGAAATTGGAGAGCCCGACCCAGAGTTCTCAGGCTCAGCTTCCTCAGTGGAAGGCATGTCGGTGGGATTGAGGAGGTCTTCAAAGTATTCTGCTCACAATGTCCTGAGTCGAGGTCAGCAGCACACCACCCCACTGTAAATAGTATTGGTGCTGCACCGCCTCCCCCTCCTTAGACGACAGATGGTGGACCAGAATCTCCTCGAAGCCATGTGGAAGTCTTTCTCTATGGCCTCTCCTAACTCCTCCCATGCCCGAGTTTTTGCCTCAGCAACCACCCGAGCCGCACACTGCTTTGCCTGCCGGTACTCATCAGCTGCTTCCAGAGTCCCACAGGCCAAAAAGGCTCAATAGGACTCCTTTTTCAGCCTGACAGCATCTCTCACCGAAGGTGTCTGCCAACGGGTTTGAGGGTTGCTGCTATGACAGGCACTGACAACCTTGCGACCACAATGGACCACCTCCATTGTCAAGCCGCCTTGACAATTTAACAACAGAACACCACTTGAGTTCAGATCGGGGGGAGCTTTCCTCCCAACCACGCCCCTCCAGGTCTCACTGGTATTACCGACGTGAGCATTGAAGTTCCCCAGCAGAAAGAGGGAGTCCCCAGGAGGGGCACTCTCCAGTGCCCCCTCTAAGGACTCCAAAAAGGGTGGGTAGGCTGAACTGTCGTTCGGCCCATAAGCACAAACAACAGTCAGAACCCGTCCCCCCACCCGTAGGCAGAGGGAGGCTACCCTCTCGTTCACTGGGGTAAACCCCAATGTACAGGCGCCGAGATGGGGAGCAACAAGTATGCCCACCCCTGCTCGACGCCTCTCACCGTGGGCAACTCCAGAGTGGAAGTACATCCAGCCCTCTCAAGGAGACTGGTTCCAGAACCAGAGACTGAATATTTCTAGCAGGAACCTCTCAACCTCACACACCAGCTCCGGCTCCTTCCCCACCAGAGAGGTGACATTCCACATCCCAAGAGCCAGTTTCTGTAACCGAGGATCGGACCGCTAGGACCCCCCTCCCTCGGCCACCACCCATCACACATTGGAAGAGGGACCCATGTTTCCTCTTCGGGCTGAGCCCGGCCGGGCTCCATGTGTAAAAGCCCGGCCACCAGGCGCTCGCCAACGTGCCCCACCTCCAGGCCTGGCTCCAGAGTGGGGCCCTGGTGACCTGCGTCCGGGCGAGACGATGTATAATGTGAAAGAATAGAATAATGTGAAATGAATATTGATGATTTAATGAAGAAATAAGGCACAAAAATCCCAAATAGTCCAAAACCAAGGCAGCACTGTTGAGCGAAAACCAGGGCTCAACACAGGTAGCAACAAGGTGAAGGAATGGACTGAGACACACATCCGAAATGGACCCGACAAGGAACACAGGGATTAAATACACAGAGGGTAATCACGGAGAGAGACACACCTGGGAGTAATCAAGGGGAGACAGGACAACACGGAGACTGAGAAAACTCAAAATAACACAGAGAAAAACTCAAATCATGACATACGCTGATATTTCAATGCATTATTTATGTGGTTATTGATTCCTGGATAGAGCTTGAATATTTATTTCTGGCATTCCTGAAAGTGTTTGCTTTTCTCAGCAGTGCCATAGAAACATTGCTTCCTTTTAGCACTCTGTAGATAGGTGGCCTCTCCCCACACTACCCCAATTACTTTTTTCCCCTCCTTTCCAATGTTTACTTTCTGTAGAACTTTACTGTCTTCAGACTTTGCAACAGCTTTTTCTTGTCTTTGTGCTCTCTGATTAGATATGAATATTGTTTTGTTTTGTTTTTTTGTTTGTTTGTTTGTTACTACCGTAGGGCCGTATATAAAGATGCAGACCTGTACCTGCTCGATGCACCTTTCACCCACCTGGACATTGCAACAGAGAAAGAGATCTTTGACAAGTAAGGATCCCAACAGAGAGTCTTTCATGTAGGAGTGGTGGGGGTTGGGAGAGCTGTAGAAAGTTCAAGGTCAAGGCTCTCCCTGTTTCTCAGATGCTTGTTGACTGTGGGGAAAGTTTCTCTGGTAACACTGTACTCTTCTGAGAAAGTGGAGCTTTTTTCCTTTTTTACATCATGGAAAAAGAATTAGAATGATTATGCCAAAATACCATCTATTGCTTGTTGTTTTGTGGCAAAAATGTAGAAGGTACTTCTGAGTGCAACGCTGCTAAAAATGTTGTTAAAGGCCTAATGGAGAAGCGGAGTGTTGAAAAGAGCAGAAACTTCTTAAAGAGACAGGAGTCCACGTTTAAAGGCATTAAATTGCAAAGTCAAATTTCTTTTCAGCCATGTTTGATACATACAGTGTTTTATTTGACAACTAAAGTTATCATAATTATTTCTTTTCTTTTATTATAATGTAAAATGATACTGCCTGGCTGGAAAACACATACTGCCCCTTTAACGACACATTATAAACAACTTTGATAAAAATTTATAAGTGACTTTTAAAATTTCAGTGTGGAAGAAAAACTAAAGCTCCTTTAAAAACAAAAAAACTTTTCTTCCAGCTTCTTTCTTTCTTTTTCTTCTGACAGTTTTAGTTATCCGAGGACTTTGGTAAATTGTAGCCATATTCTTCTTCAGTAATCATTCATCGTTCTCATACAGCAGCTGACAGTTGGGCTTTAGTGTTCCCGTGTTGCTGCTGATTTTCCATTTCTTTCATTGTGCATTTCCTATTTTTGGAACATTGTTTCTCTTCTTTAGTTCTGACACTTTGAAGACCAAAACATTCCTATCTTGTTAGCATATTACCTTTTTCAAGGAGTCTTGGACTCTTTTCCATTGTTTCAGCAGACAGCTCTCTCCTGTTGGGGTTTTCTTTGTGCAACTGATTACTAAGTTCTGCAAAGGCCTCTTATTTATGATTTGAATGAATTCCCTTATGTTTTTCAATTATGTTTACATTTATAATTTGCAGATGTGTCTGCAAACTGATGGCCTCCAAGACTCGTGTTGTGGTCACCAGCAAGTTGGAGCACCTGAAGCGGGCGGATCGAATCCTTCTGTTGCACAATGGAGACTGCTACTTTTACGGGACCTTCTCAGAGCTTCAAGCACAGCGGCCAGACTTCAGCTCCCTGCTGCTTGGTCTCGAAGCTTATGACAACATCAACGCGGAACGGCGTGGCTCCATTCTCACGGAAACTCTTCGCAGAGTCTCTGTGGATGAAACAGCAAATTTCAGAGGCCCGGACTCCAATCATCAGTCCTTCCGCCACGCACCGTCTCACAGCCACGCCATGGGCGATGGCTGTCCCGAAAAACGCAAGCCTTCGCTCATCCTCAACCCTCTCGTAGCTGCCCGCAAGTTTTCATTCATCGGAAACTCCCAGCAGACGAATAATTTCCAGTCCACATCCATGGACGATGGGGCGCATGAACTTTCAGAGAGAAGATTCTCTGTGGTGCCTGAGGACGATCAGGTCGAGGAAGTGCTTCCGCGGAGTAATCTGTATCACCACGGGCTGCAGCACCTCAACGGCAGGCGCCAGTCTGTTCTGGCGTTCATCACCAACGCTCAGGGTCAGGAGCGCAGGGAGCAGATGCAGTCGTCCTTCAGAAAAAAGTTGTCCATCACCCCACAGTGCAATCTGGCATCCGAGCTGGACATCTACGCTCGGCGTCTGTCCAAGGACAGCGTGTTTGACATAAGTGAGGAAGTGGATGAAGAAGACATGCAGGTAAGATTTGGCAACATGTTTGCCAAGAAGGTCCTGGGTTGATTCCCGGGTCGGGTTTTTTTTCTCCTTGGAGTTTGAATGTTCTCCCTATGCATGTTTGGGTTCTCTCCTGGTACTCCGGCTTCCTCCCACAGTCCAAAAATATGACTGTCGGTTAATTGGTCTTTCTAAATTCTCTCTAGGTGTGAATGTGTGTGTGAGTTGCCCTGCGACAGACTGACAACCTGTCCAGGGTGACCCCACCTCTTGCCTGGAACAAAAGTTAGCTGGAGAGGCACCAGCTGACCCCACTAGGAACAAGGGTGTAAGAAAATAGATGGATGGATTTGGCGCTACATCACGTGTCAAACTCAAGGCCCAAACTCAAGAAATAGAATATTTAACATAACAGTTGTGTTTTTATTTTATCAATCAGAAATGTTATTTGTATCGGGCCAAATTAGATAAAGGTCAAAACATGTTTAATATTACTTAATTTCTTGACATTCTCTCCAAATGCAGAATCAGCTGTTTATTAATAGGTAGTTTTATCAACACATTCTGCCACAAATGGCCCTTTAAAGACATTCTTGATCACGATGTGGCCCAAAATGAAAATGAGCTTGACATAGCTGTTCTAAATCATAAACATTTGGTTATTATTAGCCTATTATTGAACTGATCTTTGTGAACTCACATGCTTACAGCTACCATTAGTGTAGAAAAGAAAAACACTCCTAAACACAGCAACACTTGTTTAGGAGTGTTTTATCAGACCACTAAATCTGCTCATTTTATATTTCTTTTAAAAGATTCCAAATTTTTCTTTCACATATTAAAGATAGTTTCACATTTCACATCAAACGTGTCCCCTTTTGGCTGTGCTGTGGTGGCACAGGGGTTAAGCACAACCGGGAATTGCAGGTTTGATTCCCGGCCTGGTGACCTTTGGCACATGTCTTTCCCCCACTTTCCTGTCAATTCACTATCAAATAAAGGCCACTAGAGCCAATAAAACATAAAAAATATGTCCTCCCCCCCCCCCCCTTTTTTTACAAAGTTTAAATTTAAACCGTTTAATAACGTCCTTCAGTGCTGAACCCTCCTTACCTGTTTTCTTTGCTTTGTCGTCTTTTTTTCACAACAAAAGATACATTCATATTTGGCATTTATGCAAAAATGATGGTTTCACTTTTTCACAGGAATGCTTTGCAGATGAACATGAGAAGATATTTGAAACAACCTCATGGAGTACTTATCTACGCTACATTTCCACCAATAGGAGTTTAATCTATGTCCTAATTTTCATTGTGATTGTCTTTGCCATTGAGGTAAAATTCTGTTTATTTTTTTATTTAAAATTGTTTTTGAACTTTGAAATTTTAATTAACAGTAAATTCCTCTTTTTTTCCCCAATTATCAGGTTGCTGGTTGTGTCATTGGCATTTTTCTCATTACTGAGTGAGTGCTGTGTTACGTTCCTGTATATACTAACCCTAACCCTAACCCTTCCATTTTACCATTTCATGTGGTAAAATGGAATACAAAAATATAAAATATGTTTATTTTGTACAAAAACAGAATTTTTGTTTGAAATTAGGGCTAAATAGTCAGAAGAGATTTCCAATCTGCGAAGGAGCTTTGATGAAAAGTGAGTCCATGTTTTAATCTTTGTCTTTTGCTTCATTCAACCAGTGAGATATGGAGGGATGGTGCCAACCCAAATTCACCAAACTACATCGATGAGCAGCACCCTAATGCGTCATCGCCTCCTGTCCACCTCGCCGTCATAGTCACACCAACCAGCGCCTACTACATCATCTACATATTCTTTGCTCACTCAGACAGCATATTGGCCCTTGGAGTCTTCAGGGGTCTTCCTTTAGTCCACACGTTGCTCACCGTGTCTAAAAGACTTCACGAACAGATGCTAAGCTCTGTGCTACGGGCCCCCATGTCTGTGCTTAACACCATGAAAACAGGTGCTCTGCTTTTTGGTACCGCTTCCCTTTTTGATTTAAAAGTTAGCAGTGAAAGTGTGGTGGTATCACTGCGCAGAAGATTTATTTCCCTTCTTTTTCTTTTTTGTTTTTCTCTTTCTAGGCCGGATAATGAACAGGTTCACGAAGGACATGGCCGTCATTGATGACATGCTGCCTCTAGTGCTGTTTGACCTCATACAGGTATTTAACTACACAACAAATAAAGTTGGTGTCGTTGCAGGCAGAATGTTACCTTTGTTGTACCGCCACGTTTTCCCCTGATTCACATTATTGATACCTCTGTAATATCAACAAACAATCCCAATCTCTTGCCATCTAAAACAGAAGACTCTTCTTTGCATTTTCTTTTGTTTTTTTGAGGGTGGGAAGGTTGTTTTAAAAGTTTGCTAAAAATCTTGTTTGTTCTCTCCCTGGCTTAACACACCTTGGTCTATTGATGGCTCATTAGAGGCCTAAGAAGAACACTGACATGCTGAAAACCATGGAGGGAACTAAAATATGCAGGAGGCTGGCCCTCGAGGACCGACTTTGGGCATCCTTGTTCTAGATGATTTCAGAAACTTCTGGCTCGTTCTTTGTATGAGAAAACATTGCGGTACTGAACTAAAACAGCCATATTACTTTATTGGGAGATAACGACTGGTAACAGAGGAAGATAATGATTTCAGGCAATCTTTAAACTCCTCCAGTGTGACTGCACTGGTGGTGAAACACAAATTACTGTGTAGTTGCCAAGGAGGTTGGCACATGGTGTAAAAAGGACTAGGAAGACATTACATTTTCACTACTTTGTTTCAAATAGCTTTTAAAATGAAATAATTTGCTTTTTTGTATTATTTATGTAATCTTTGATATTAAAAGTCCTTTGATTATGTTAAACATTTAGGTCTGACAAGGGGGGAAAGTACTTATTGTTAACACTGGATAATGATGTTGGTTCTCAACCTCTCAGGATTGTTAGCACTAAGCCACTCTCTGTTTTTTGTCAACTTAACCATTCCTTCTGCATTCTAGCTTTACATTGTGTACAACCTCCATATCCACCTATTTAAATATTCATGGTTTCACGATACAAAAATGTTTCTTTATAAGGGATCACTGATAACTCAAGCTGAAAGGTCTGCAAAACATTTGTTAATAACTAGCTGTGAGGATAAATGATCTCTGCTTACTCGCATTCTGAAATAAAAGTGTTTATGTTGTATTACATATTGTGTTGCTACAGTTGTTCAATTGATTAAAGCTTTATTTGTGTTCTTTGATGTATGTAATTTGAAAGCATCTGTCAAATTTTTATTTATGGTTAATAGTTTTTTAAAAAAAACAACAATAAAAATAATAACTTCACTATTTCCTTTTTATCTTCTTACTTTTCCTCACACTAGTTAACTTTACTTGTCATTGGGTGCATCTTCACGGTGTCCATCATGAGACCATACATCTTTATATCCGCAATCCCGCTGGCTGTTATCTTTGTGGTCATCAGGAAGTACTTCTTGCGAACAGGACAACAACTCAAACAGCTAGAGGCTGAAGGTAAGAAAAGAAGACTTAATACATTCATCCATAATGGTTGTGGTTGCAGGTGAAGTCCTAAGAAGATGACTTGAAATTCAAAAAACATGTTGTACTAGCCTTAGGACGAAGGACAGCACACCAGCCAACATGTTTTCTGATTCCTCCTTATAGCATATTTTGAGGATGTACTCCACTTTTCTTGTCTGAAAAAAAAAGACATCTGGGTTTCTGTCTCAGCGTTGTTATAGATTCAAGCCAAGAAGTAAAATTCAAGATGATCAATGCCTTCTATACGTTCCTGTAGGACAGCTCATACAACTGGTCTATGATCAATGTCCAGCTTAAATCATGGCTTGAAATCTGGGTTGAAGTCAACAGAGGACCAAAGTAATTTCTTAAGATTTTAAGAAGGTTGTTGACATTTTTCAGACCAAGGACCAGTGAAAGAATCAGGGGAGGTGACCTAAGTTCTTTCCTGTTCAAGGAGCCTAAAAGTCAAGAATGTTATTTGCAACCATATAGCACACTTTTGTAAGATTAGGTTTCAATGAGTGCCCTAACAAGTGCTTGAAAACCTCTTGCCAAGTATCAAGAAAGGTAACTCAGTCATTGGAGTACTCAAGGTCTTCGAGATATACCCTGCTGTCTGGCCCTTTTCTCAAGACTTTGTTTACAAAACTTTAGCATGTCAATGGAGAACTTGGGTCACAGACTACACCCAGCTACAAGGTATCAAGCTCATTTTTAACAAAATACTCATTGCATGTGAATATTTTTTTATTTTTTTTTTTCTTTGTTGGGTCAACATGATATGTAAGCTGGTTAATAGGTGTAGGTTTGGTGAAAACAATGTCTGGAGACTTCACATCTTGGTTGGGTTCAAAAAGACAGTGGAAGACAAACATGAGTTTCAGAAAATTATCAGCTGTGTCCCCTGGACAGGTGAGACAAACAGTGGGGCACATTAGACAAAATCTCTTGCATATTAGCAGGTTTCTTGATTACTGAATGAAGTAGCAGAATAAAAAGGTGTGTTAAACCTTCATCTCTCAGTTCTAGGCAGTGTATCATTTTCAACCTCACTTGAACAGTAACATTTCATCATATTAGTATGACACACTCTAGTCTTATACAAGTGAGAATAAGGGGTTGCAAAAACATTTATTAACTAGAAAAATTCAGAAGAAATTTAAATTTAAACAGGGCCTGCCAAATTGTGCCCGTCTGTTGGAACTCGGCATTCTGATGCTAAAAATTAGCATCAGTGACAAAGAAAGCTACAATGTACTTAATTGTATGTGGGGAGTCACAAGCTTGTTGAGTTACTCCATTCAGTGTGTTAAAATTAATGTATAAGTTAAACTTAGTCAAAATGCTAATGTTCGTCTAAATGCTACCAGAAAACGCACTCATCTCTTAGCAACAGTCAAATATTGTTATTCTTCAAACTATATAAGATTTCTTCTGCTCTTTTGAAATCCTACTTATCTTGCATTATTTACTATTTAACAAGAATTGTGCAGTTAGTGAATTTGGCGGAGAAGTGAAAATGTTTTTTTTTTTTTGTCATTGGTGGTAAATATGTTATAAAGAAGATTTTCAACACAAAAGTAAAAATCTGATTTATACTTTGACAGATTGTTTCCAGAAAAAAAAAAACACTCATCTCTTAATACTAAATTAATTATTGTTTATAAAACATAAACTCTGTTTATCTTAAAAAGTTGGTAAATTTTGTAAAAGTAAAAATCTGATGTTTACTTCGTGGCACTTGGTTACCAGAAAACATTCTCATGTCTTAGCAACAGATTAACAACAAATTGTTGCTCCCGGCGTTGAGCCCTGGCATCCACTCAGCCATGCTGCCTGGCGCTTTGGACTATTTGTGAATTATTATCATCATTAAACCTTCATCTCTCAGTTCTATCTGGGTTTACCACATTTTCCTCACCACTACACTACATAACAAATATTGTTATTTTTCAAAAACATAAGATTTCTTCTGCTCTTTTGAAATAGGCCTACTATTTATCTTCTGCTACGTAACAATTGTGCAGTTGGTAAATTTTGCAGAAAAGTGAAAATAATTTTTTGGTTGTTTTTTTTTGTCATTGGTGATAAAAATATTTTCAAAAAGAGACATTCACTACAGAAGAAAAATTCTGATTTATACTTTGTGGCAGTTTATCAGGAAAAAAAAAGCTCATTTCTTAACACTAAATTAATAACAAACAATACTATTGTTATAAAACATAAGCTCTTTTGAAATACAACTTATCTGCATAGACCCAAAAAAATTTACAGTTGGTAAATTTTGCAAAAGTAAAAATCTGATATTTGCTTCATGGCACTTGGTTACCAGAAAACATGCTCATCTCTTAGCAACAGATTACAACAAATATTGTTATTGTTCAAAAAACTGCTCTTTGGTATTTTTTATTTTTTTTATTTTAAACTGGAGGGTCTTTAAAAGGCGTGTGAGAACACAAAATTGAACAGGTATAGTGACTCTTCAAAACTGTTCTCTTCATCCCAATCCACATGTTCCACATGGTTTTTACTGTAGTGAAATCTGTTTGGTGAGCCTGACTTTCATCTTGATATGATATACTCAATGGGCAAAGCTCTTAGTCTCTGGGGAAAGGCCCAGAGACTAAGATTTGATTTTAATTAGTCCTACTCCATTAACAAAGACCCTTTCAAGGTCTTCAACTAAAACTGGAATCGCTGATAGGAGCAGGAGGAATGTTCAGAAACTTAACAAACACGCCGATACAATGGTAATGTGCAAAATCAGATTGGAGTTTTGTCCAAAATAAATGTTTGAAGATTGTTTTTTTTTTCTTGTGCCCAAGTGCCTGAACAGTGGGGAATCATAGTAAAACAAGCACTTACAAGCAAAACACTTTTGCCACAACAACCCAATAAACTGCTCTATAGTCTTCCTCTGACAAGCCTGGTTGCACAGCAACATGTCCTCCACAATACACTGCTTTTTTGATCCTTTTCCTTCTTTATGGGTTAGAACATTTTAAGTAATTATGCTGTTTAAGCTGATAGGTTTATGAAGGAAATTGGAAAAAAATAACAGTTTTTTTTAGGTTTGCCCTTAATGTCAAACCCGGATCTAGCAGTTTCCAGACAATGTTTTGTGGCAGTGAAATGAGTCAGACAATTGACGATGATAGAGCTTTGATTAGGGTCCAAGTAGGGAAACTATCAGATGACAATTGTTTTGTTCAGACACACACTTGTGTGAGTTTGTCCAGTCCTCTGGCCCTGTCAACACCTTTCTGCTGGCTGTCATGCCCAGAAACACTTTTATGGGCAAAGTAGTAATCCATCGAGAAGACAAGGCTGGATATTAAGACATTATGCAAAAGTGCAGGCATTCGCTCCAAAGACAGGTTCACTTTCAATTGGCTTGAAAAAGTGGTACATTTCTGACTTAGCCAAAAAATGATATCCCTTTATGCACTACACAGTTCATAGTAGATCTCTAAAAACAATTTTAATGTAAATCTAACAGAGTTAGAGTCAATCTAATTTGGCTAAAAAGACCAAATTAGACTGTAAAAAACTGTTTGAAACAAATTCATGTACATGAGCCATTTAAGTAAGTTTGGATGCTCAAGGATGAGAAAACAGGTCACTGGACCATTGCAGATGCCACTGTGTTTGTTGGACGTCCCAGCTGTGTGCTCAGTTCTGTCATGTTGTGCGTGCTTTAGTGGTGACGGAAAGGTCTTTCCAAAGCGCAATGGGGTCACAGAGATGAGCCGAGCTGGGATTTCCTCCAGCTATATCCTGGTGTTGTTCTTTCTCCTGCTTTATGCAACTTATCAGAGAAAAATGCAGTGGAAACATAAAGTATAAGTCAGATTCAATGAACTACGTTCCTTGGTTTTTACCCATAGCTTAAGGATAGTGTCGTTTTTTCCTATTGTTTCCAGTGGTGTTTTGGTGTCTGTCGAGATCGCCCTTGAAAAACAGACAGAGAGAAGTTCCACACTGTGTAGAAATGAGGCTGCTGGGGCTCAGACTTCATCTGAATGAAGTCTGAGTTTCAGGAGCCTAAAGTGGATTAGTATTCAATCATCTGAACTACTACTTACTTCTACACAGATAATTGATAATTGTATTTTATTAATATGTCAAGCCTTGGGTTGTCTCTTTAAGGACACTGATTCAACGCCTTCAGATAAGGGCATCCCATTGGATCATTTCTGCATGAATGGTTATGTTTCAACTGGTAGCCAGTTATCTAATCCTTACTGATGCAGTTAGTAATTTTTTATTTCTTAAGCAATTGTGTTGGAAGTCCTGATCTGTGGTCATATTAAAGAGGTTGGTCTGTTCAAGAAGGGTCAAATTATGAATCAAGCCAAGAAAACAGTTGAGATTGCTAAAATAACAAGTGGGCTAAGGAACATCCAACGGAGCTGCAAGGAGAGTTGGAAAGCCTCACTTGTGTAGACGAAATGTCTTTGGCAAAAAATGGATTGATTGCGATTTGCGATCTCTAAAACATTTGGTGAAATGAAAGGATTAAAATAACAACAACGCAACTCCTTATAGGCGTAAAATTAAGAGCACATTTATACTTGCTATGCGAAAGGAATTTATGGGCTGAGGAGTAAAAAAATATGGAGGACCAAAAATGATCAATTTCTGCTTTTATTTTTAATTATGTCAGTTTTGGTCCTCCATAATAAAATGTGTACCCTACCCATATAAGCAAACCATTAATCAGGGAGGCTAAATTAAAACAAATCATTAATTTGCCGAGGAGCACGAATATTGGAGTGTGGAGAGGCAGTGAGGAAGATATAAGAACAGAATTACAAATATTTAATTCCACCGTCAAACATCTTTATTAGCAGCAGCAGTGTGAGAGTGTGTGAGAGCTGTTGCTGTAAAACATTTTTCTAATATTTAAAATATTTAAATATTTTTCAAAAAAGACTAAATTGTTAGAGTTGAGCTATTAAATTAGCCCTTATTTTTGTCATGATCAATGAAAATCCAAATAACCTCATTGTCTTTATGTCTCTGTGCTGTCTCTGATTTCATTTTTAAATACTGCAGCCATTTCTGGTAAAGAGCCCATTTCCTTTTGCATCTCTAATTAATGAAGTGTGCCTTCAGATGGAAAATCAACTCGATAGACTGAAAATGTTATAGCTGTATGACTTGTATTCATGCCTTTAAAAACATGTTTTCTCTTCCCTGCAGCTCGTAGCCCCATCTTCTCTCACCTAATCATTTCACTGAAGGGTTTATGGACAATTCGAGCTTTTGGACGTCAGACTTACTTCGAGACGCTTTTCCACAAAGCTCTAAACACCCACACAGCCACCTGGTTCCATTACCTGTCCTCACTGAGATGGTTCCTGTTCCGCTGTGATGTGATCTTTGTGTTGTTCTTTACCGTCGCTGCCTTCATCGCCGTAGGAACCAACAGTGAGTAATAGAAAGACTAAATCCTTCAAGATTTTTGAGTGTTGATTAAGAATGAACTTTAAGAGTCTCATTTCACATTTGATCTTACAGCTGGTTCTAGCGTCCTGTATTGAAAACAACATTACTCCTAAATTTCAGTAAATTGTCACTTATTAAAGCATCTCTGGTATTTAATTCATAAGGGGATACACAGATAAATTCAGCACCAGTTTAAAGCAACTAAAAAGTATTTAATTCAGATTTCAATCCAGCTATATACAATTGAGAATAGTGTAATTCCATCCACTTCTGCATAGTTTAATTCAGTCTGATAACGACTGAATTGCATCAAATGTGCTCAATTTCATGCTGCAGTATCCAGTTGTGTAATCAACAAACTGCACCAATCCCCTTTGATTCAGTCCACCACCCTCAGTACTGGATTGCAGTCAGATGGTTCCAAATTAATGACATCTGGTTGAACTCCATGAGAGAGTTGCAGGCTATTGTTGAATCTAAACAATAAATACTAGGGCTGGTTTGCAATGACTGAGAAGTAATGCTAAGTGTTTCACTCCTTTGACATTTTGCACTTTAGGCCTTTACTAGGTGAAAACAGAAGCTGTCTGCCACTGGAAGTTTCATGCATTAGCTAAAGTAGCATCCCTGCTATACTAGCTGATATAACAGAGATAAAAATATAGCATCTGTTGTGTATGGAACACTAGTTCAAAATAAATGATGTCCAAGCAGACGACTGGAACAAGCACATAGCAACATTTTATTTCCAAACGGGAACTCCACTTCTTCTTCTCTAGTTACAGGTTCTCTAACCAGACTCGCAAAAACCACGAGAGCGCCACCTACAGAGTTTCATTAATTTCTGTGTCTGGAACACCACAGCATCTCTGCTACATCAACTAATATAGCATGTCTGCTATACATGCTATATTAGCTGATGTAGCATCAGAGTTATCGCTCTTCTTTGATAAATAGAGAAAGTTGTATATTGGCTAATATAGCCGAGACGCTTCATTCCGTATTGTAGCATCTCTTGCTAGCTACACCAGCTAACATAGAAGACATGCAGAGTAACAACTCTGCTTTGATATCTGAACTGAAGCACTTTTCTATGATAGTCTAATGCAAAAAAAAAAAAAAAAAAGAAAGTTCTTGGATTCTGACTGAATCATACCAGTTATTTTGGTTCAAATTTGCGATTGTAACGTGTTAAACCTCATTTGCTTCAGTATTGCAGATTGGGTTTATTATATGGTGCATCTACATCCAATCCTAACAAGAGAGCAGGCTGAGCGTAACAAATGAAAATATAGGATCTGAACAGAACAGTTTGTTAGATGAAAACTGCTGGAATGCAAAAGGGAGCACATTAAATGAATGGGAAACGCAAACACAATAAAAAACATGCTGCTGCGTCACTGGTTGTGTTTATGTTAAGTGCAGGTTTAAGGCTAATTTCACAGCTCATTAGCTTCCAATGGAGCCAGTAGGAGTGCTGTAATACATGAGTTCAGCTCTGACATCAGAGAGGTGAGCTTTTATTGCACGGTGCTGATGACATTGTGTGTGTGCGTGTGTATCTGTGTGTGAATTTGGATGCACTTTACAGAGGACAGACCTGGAGAGATTGGCATCATTGTGGCCCTGGCCATGCTCATCCTGGGTACTTTCCAATGGGCTATCATCACCAGTATCAATGTGGACGGCCTGGTAAGCAGTTTTATCTATCAAGACAGAACAAGAAGTCATCCAGTCTGAGGAACATACAACACAAGTCCATGTAACACTGGATGCTACTGAAACATTGTTTGTGTCCAAAAACATATATCTGATTATGAATTTAATCAACTTATTACTTCAAAACTTCAAGGTCAAATGCATGCAAAGATTTAGTAATACATATTTAAGTTTTATTTAATTTTTGATCCATCAACACTACAAAAACCTAGTGGTGGAACTCTATTCCAATTTGGTGCAAAGTGCTACTTTACCTATTCAGCTTTCCAGTGTTTCAGGAAGTTCTGACCATTCAAGGAACTTCTTTAGAAATGTGGACTGAGGGCGTTAGCTTTAGGGATGTCTGCTGCAGCATGTTTAGCATTGAGATGCTATCTAGGCTTGGATACCTTTACTGATAACTCCTTTTAACATAACTTGAACACACTGACAGTCTTGTCCAGCCACCCATCAGACTGGTTTTTGAAGCAGAAAGGAGCCCCCTGTTGGCCAAGAAAAGCAGCTTCAGTGTCCGTGAATGTTGTTAGTGGCTGGTGCTTGTGCAGCAGAACGACACACGTACTGAAAGATGTGAATACAAAGGTTCCGGTTGGAGATTTTTATATGTAAAAAAAAAGTGGAATAATAATTATTGCTTTTGCCACCCAGCAACTTTCACTAAACCTTTGTGATAACTGCAACTCCTTTGATGTCGCTGTGAAGGATTTTTGACCAACTCCTCTCTTTGTGGCTGAGTTGTTTTAATTTGGAAACATTGGAAGGAGTTTGTACATAAATGGACTGTTTAAGGTCATCTCAATCAGATTGGAGTCAAAACTTTGATTAGGACTCCCTAAAAACTTGATGTTTCTTTCAAAGGTAGACTTAATGGAGCTCTTTGGATCAATGTCCTCTTGAACTGAGGTTCTCTGGAGATACTTTTGTAATCATAGCAATGAATGTAATAGAATAAATAAATAAATATCTGGTTTGTTAACATGGGTGACTTTAATAATTTCAAAACAATTCAAATGTTAAAATGTGCATTTCTGCTACTACTACTACTACTACTACTATTATTATTATTATTATTATTATTATTATTATTATATGATAACAGTAGTACTAGTATCAAACAAAATGGTTTACTCTAAAATCATCATTGAGCATGTTCACACAGTGCTGTTAGTTGTGGTGTGTCTCCTCAAATCTGTCCTTCTCTCCTCCCAGATGCGTTCAGTGGATCGAGTGTTCAAATTCATTGACTTGGCTTCAGAAGAGATCTTCCAAGGAAAACCTGGAGGAAAAGGAGGTTCTGATCTCATCATCAATAACCCAAGCGCATACAGCTACTGGCCTAATCGCGGCCAGCTGGACGTCCAGGGTCTCACTGTGAAATACACAGAAGCTGGGCGGGCCGTGCTCAACGACATCTCCTTCGCTGTGGAGGGGGGTCAGAGTGTAAGTCCTGAGTAGTGACTGGAAGTTCACATGTCCAAGAAAAACCTTTTTTTTAAATCAATCAATCAATCAGGTTTATTTGTGTAAGACATCCATTCAGTCTATTTTCCCTCAGCATGTCTTTGAAGCACATTTCTCTGGTGGTTAGAATAATAATTCTATCGACTCTTTTAGATCAGTCCAAGTTATTGATTCTCAATTCTTATTTCAAATTAAAAAGAAAAATATTTTTCCTTATCCACAGTTATGTGGATAAGGAAGATGTTGACTTATGCAGAAATAAATGATAAAAATATATATTTACATTTCTGTATAATATATATTTGACATATATGTTATATATTAAAATATTAAGAGTTAAAAGAGGTGAACTGATAGTGTCAAGAGAGAAGTTGAAAGGCTTATTCCAGTTCTTCTCTTTGAATGTAAATCATTTTTTAGTAATCAAAGAAAAAAATAGAGGGTCTGTAATTTGGCCCCTGTGGTTCATAAATTATGTTCTTCTGGGAATAATTCTAATATTCAAGAGCTTCTCAGAATCAAACCTTGGGAGCATCAGCCCTTCAGTTTAACCCTGATGCCTCCTGATGTCCTTTGACAGGATGTAATATGTCACAAGGTAGAACCTTTTGAGCCCAATGTGTAAAAACAGTTTCTGAACAGAATATTTTTTATGTGATGAAACAAATACTAACTTCGTCTGTTCTGTGTGCAGGTGGGTCTGCTGGGTCGGACTGGTTCTGGGAAGAGTACCCTGCTGTCCGCTCTGCTGCGCCTCGCCTACACCGAAGGGGAAATGTACATTGATGGAGTTTCTTCCAGCTCCATGCCCGTGCAAACATGGAGGAAGGCCTTTGGAGTGGTGCCGCAGGTACACATGTTCAAATTCAGATAGATGAGCTTTGGCTGCTGGTGACTAAATGAATGTTCAAAAAAGACAAAAATTATATTAAAAATGGAAGAAAAAAAAACAATTTTTTCTTAAATTTGACTTTGCTTCATTTGTCTTATTTTATATTTTGCAGGTTTCAAATGCATGTTTTGTGCATGTTATACACTTAAGTTTTGAATGAATGGATGAAATATTTTTGACCTTTCAAACAATAAGCCTGAGATTCAGGCTTTAACGTCTTTAAGGAAAGGCAGGGTAATGGTAGTGGACTAGAGCTGTGTGTGGGGGGCGGGGTGACATCATGTTGTAATTCAATTTACTTGCATTTTTTTTCCCTTACTTTGATCTAAAAGAAAGTCTTTATTCTGACTGGAACCTTCCGGATGAACCTGGACCCGTATGGCCGTTACAGTGATGATGAGCTGTGGCGGGTGGCTGAGGAGGTGAGGATGTTTCCAATCAGCTGCGGTAATAATTTAGTTATCGCTATAAAATGTCATTTTATGTCAAGTGCCAGAAGTTAAAAATACAAAGAACACCAAAGTGTTCTTTTTAAGTGTTTGTGTTCTAGAAGTCAGCCATGTTCCAGCAGCAACCTCCGCCTTGTGCAGTAAAGTAAGCTGTGTGTGATTCCGGCAGGTTGGGTTGAAGTCGGTCATCGAGCAGTTCCCCGATAAGCTGGACTTTGAGCTGAAGGACGGAGGCAGTGTTCTGAGCTACGGCCACAAACAACTGATGTGTCTGGCCCGCTCCATCCTCAGCAAGGCCCGCATCCTGCTGCTGGATGAGCCGTCCTCCTATCTGGACCCCATGTCAGTACCAGCACCAGTCACCAACACTCTGTGGGCTGCTGTTATAACAATTATGATTCATCAATTATACACTGAGTTGTTTATTTTTTTAAAAATGTAATAATTTAGTGTGCTTTTAAATTCTCTGTTATGAAGGTTTTCCTACAGATATGAAGTCTAGTTGAGGTATTTTATTTGTTTCGATATTATATTCATGTCCCACATGCTGCAGTATAAACTGGACTCAGTGTGGATGATCAAGTGATGTCCAATCATGCCGTAGTTCAAAGTAAATTTTTTCAGTTCTAACAAATATTAGATTCATCTGAACTAATATGAGCTATGCTCCAATTAAAGAGCTTGAGTAATTTTATTATGAGGTATTTCTACTCTTACTTGAATAATGTTTCTGAGTTCATTCATTACCTGTTCATCTTGTCCCAAGTGGTCACCAATCTGTCGTAGGGCAACACAGAGACAAACAGGACAAACAACCATGCACACACACACACACAGACACACGCACGCACGCGCACACACACACACACACACACACACACACACACACACACACATACACACACACCTCGGGAAAATTTGGAAAGACCTGTGGGAGGAAGCCGGATACCTGGAGAGGAAAACATGCAAGACCTCGGGCCGGGAATCGAACCCAGGACCTTTTTGCTGCAAGGCAACAGTGCTACCAACTGTGCCACTGTGCAGCCTGGTTCTCTGATTAACGTTATAACCAAAAACTCACCAGACTCAGACACACACCTGAAGTTTTGGTTAAAGTTTCAGAAGTTTTATATTGAAAGAAACTGATCTGGAAAAAAATGCATTTCGCCTGATTTTATTATTTTTTGTTATTGGCATTTTTGTCCGTAAAATGCCAACATTTCCACTTAAGTTTAGATTTTGGTCTGTCTGTAAATATTAAATGATCAGTTATTCAGTACTTTTTACCAAATACTTTTTTACTTGAGTAATTTTTTTGATGGCTACTTTTACTTTTACTTGAGTAAAAATATGTTGAAGTAGTGCTGCGCTACTTGAGTAAAACTTTTGGTTAATCTCCTCTGGTCACATTAAGTGTATGATTATTCAGGACAAACTTCAAGATAAGGCCAGACAAACTGCTGAGGTGATGGTTAATGACAGCTACATTTTATCCATCTTTTTGGATTTTATTGTTTTCCTAAGCATTTGAAGCAAAATGCTTGACAAAACTTACATTTAGGGAGAAATCATATATTTTTCAGCCAATTTTCGTTTTCTTTTTGTAAAGCTTCAACAGCCAATTTTTATTTTTCCAGCTGTAATTAACAAGTTCAAAACATCTGCCTTCCACTAAATTTTCATATTAGGAGCAGAGCTGATGCCTCTGTGGTTGTGGCTCCATTACAAATGTGCACAAAACTTAGTCAATATTCCACTAACAGCAACCCCCCCCACGCCCCCCCCCCACCCCCAGCCCCCTACTCCAAATGTTGCAATTGTGTTTCCATTAAACAAGAAACACAATTAAAATCAATGTCATTAAAAAGCAAAAACAAACCATCGTCCTCCTACTGCTTTCCCTAACCCTAAACCCTTGAAAAAAAAACACCTCAGTCTAGCACAAAAAACATTTTAAGTTTTTTTGAAAACTTGTGTTTCCATTAAGCAAATTTGTCTTCAGAATTTCAATGTGTGCAGTTTTACGTTTGATGAAAGAACTATGCGTCTTCCTGTTATGTGACCTTGCTTTTCTCAAATAAAAGTTAATTTGTCAGACAGGGGCAGGGTTTCCATTTTCTCATTGAACCTGGTTTCTCCTCCACCGTTTCCACTGATGTTCAGCGTCCTGCTGCGCGCTCAGACGTTTGATCGCCTCCAGGAAGTGGCTGCCTCCTGAAACCGATTAAAAGCTTGTATATTTCTTTGTGCTTGTGGCGTCCTGCAGGATGAGGTCACAGTGCAGAGCAGACCATGCAAGTCTTGTCACTGCATATGGTGACAATCTGCTGTGCTTACAGTAATATTGCGCCCTGTGTGTGTGTAGTTGGTGTAAGCATGAACGCAGAACATGATCATGGAGGGAAATGAAGCTTGAAATGAGCGATTCGACTCCGACAAGCCAGCACGGCTTTTGCCGTGCTGGCTTGTCTACAGGTTAAACATCACTTCTGCTGGTGACGATGATGTCGATGATGATGGTGTGTGTTTTTGTGTGTGCGCAGAACGCTGCAGGTCCTGAGAAAGACGTTGAAGCAGTCGTTTTCCGGCTGCACCGTCATCCTGTCGGAACACAAAGTGGAGCCGCTGCTGGAGTGCCAGTCGTTCCTGGTGAGTTTCCAGCAGCACTCCATCAGCTTCAGCCTCACAAAGTTAAAGACTCTTCATTAATGTTGTCAGTTTAAACATTTTGTTGGCATGTCAGCAATGGTGCTTAATGGCTGAACAAGATGATGGTGTGACGGGAACATGTGACAAGGAGGGCTGGTTACATAAGAGCACAACAATGAAACCAAAATGATTTTTCATGTCTAATTATGTCATCCTTCTAGCTCAGGGGGCTATTGATCTGTACATACACAAATATATATTTTAATTTAAAAATATAAATATATTTAAATTTTTTAGCATTTTTTTTTGTAACTTTTGTTAAATTCAAAAGTTTGCATACATTTCAGATTACTGTCTTTTAATCTGTGTGGTAATTCTAACAATCCTAAAACAATTTAACTTCAGACAGACAGAAAAAAATTAGTTTGTCTTCTAATTTGGTGATGCAGCTTTTTTTGTTTGAATTCCTCTTTTGTCATGAATTAATTACACTGATGTTTCAGAACAGAAGAAGTATTTGAAATCTATTTTTTACTTGTTTTTAGGTTGGAAATGCTAAATGAATCTACCCTATTTTTCTTTTTCAAGGTTTATTGTTTTTCTTTATTTCAAAACCTAAAATTAGAGGGAGGAGGTCTTCAAAGTACTCCGCCCACCAACTCACCACGTCCCGAGTCGAGGTCAGCAGTACACCACCCCCACTGTAAACAGTGTTGCCGCTACACTGCTTCCCCCTCCTGAGATGCTGGATGGTGGACAAGAATCGCCTCGAAGCCATACGGAAGTATGGTCCACCATCCAGAATCGCCTGTGAGATTAACTCCGGAGATGGGAGTTAAAGCTCCGTCTCACAGGGGACTCCGTCTCACAGGGGACCATGGAGTTGTCCACTGACCATGGTCTCTCTGAACTCCTCCCACGCCCGAGTTTTTGCCTCAGCCACCACCAGTGCCGCACGCTGCTTCGCCCGCCAGTACCCATCAGCTGCTTTCGGAGTCCCACGGGCCAAAAAGGCTCGATAGGACTCCTTCTTCAGCCTGACAGCATCCCTCACCGAAGGTGTCCACCAACAGGTTCGAGGGTTGCCACCACGACAGGCACTGACAACCTTGCGACAATGGAGGCACGGAACATGGTCCACTCAGACTCAATGTCCCCCGCCTCCCCCAGGATGTGTTCGAAGCTTTGCCGGAGATGGGAGTTAAAGCTCTGTCTCACAGGGGACTCCGTCTCACAGGGGACTCCGCCAGACGTTCCTAGCAGACCCTCACAACACGTTTGGGCCTGCCAGGTCTGACGGGCATCCTCCCCCACCACCGGAGCCAATTCACCACCAGGTAGTGGTCAGTGGACAACTCCGCCCCTCTCTTCACCCGAGTGTCCAAGACATACGGCCACAGATCTGACGAAACGATGACAAAATCAATCATCAAACTGCAGCCTAGGGTGTCCTGGTGCCAAGTGCACATATGGACACCCTTATGCCTGAACATGGTGTTCGTTATGGACAATCCGTGACAAGCACAGAAGTCCAATAACAGAACACCACTGAAGTTCAGATCGGAGGGAGCGTTCCTCCCAGCCACGCCCCTCCAGGTGTCACTGTCTTTGGCCACGTGAGCGTTGAAGTTCCCCAGTAGAACGAAGGAGTCCCCAGAAGGGGCACTCTCCAGTGCCCCCTCTAAGGACTCCAAAAAGGGTGGGTAGGCTGAACTGTCGTTCGGCCCATAAGCACAAACGACAGTCAGAACCCGTCCCCCCACCCGTAGGCAGAGGGAGGCTACCCTCTCGTTCACCAGGGTAAACCCCAACGTACAGGCGCCGAGATGGGGAGCAACAAGTATGCCCACCCCTGCTCGACGCCTCTCACCGTGGGCAACTCCAGAGTGGAAGTACATCCAGCCCCTCTCAAGGAGACTGGTTCCAGAACCAGAGACTGAATATTTCTAGCAGGAACCTCTCAACCTCACACACCAGCTCCGGCTCCTTCCCCACCAGAGAGGTGACATTCCACATCCCAAGAGCCAGTTTCTGTAACCGAGGATCGGACCGCTAGGACCCCCCTCCCTCGGCCACCACCCATCACACATTGGAAGAGGGACCCATGTTTCCTCTTCGGGCTGGGCCCAGCCGGGCTCCATGTGTAAAAGCCCGGCCACCAGGCGCTCGCCAACGTGCCCCACCTCCAGGCCTGGCTCCAGAGTGGGGCCCTGGTGACCTGCGTCCGGGCGAGGGAACACTCGGTCCAAAGTTTGTGTACATAATAGGGGTCTCCTATGAGACCCCTATGATGGCTTAAATGAAATATCGGCAGAATGTGCTAATTTGTTTTCCTTTTAATTGATTAGTGGATTAATCATCAGAAGAAACGATAGGTTAATTAATAACTAAAGTCATGATTAGCTACAGTGGTAGTTGTAACCGTTTCTCCTCTCATCCACAGATGATCGAGAAGAGCTCTGTGAAAAGCTACGACACCATTCAGAAACTCATGAACGAAATGAGTCACCTGAAGCAGGCCATCAGCCCCGCCGACAGGCTCCGCCTCTTCCCCACGACCCACCGCCTCAACTCCATCAAGAGACCATCACCTCAGACCACCAAGATCTCGTCGCTGCCAGAGGAAGCCGAGGATGAAATCCAGGACACGCGGCTTTAAGAGGCCAGCCGCGCACCAACGCCAGACACATGAACACAACCAGAGTGTGATCCAGCCTGCACACAGTGACCAGTGAGAACGACCGGACTGGCTTCAAACAGAATCACAAACAGACGGATTCTGCCGTAGAATCTGTTTTCATTTAAAAGAGCAAAGGAAACTAAACAGAAGTATTGAATTTTACTTTTGTTTTTTTAAATAAAGCTGAATTTTTAAATAGTATATTAATAATTATAAACATGTTTTTTTATTTTTATTTGAGGTTTTTTTACAGATGACACCAGCACAACGCATGTGGCTGAAACAGTTTAACTGAAAGAAGCACAATTTGATCACTGTAAGACACAACAACCAACGTCTGAATTATTGACATTCAGATGGATGTCAGAATTTCTTAATGCTTATAAATTACCCTTTAAAATTTAAAATACACTGCATTTTAAACTTGAATGGGATGCACTGATGAATCTGTCCTTATTTCCTTCATTTTGATATGGGAAGCTGATTTGATCTACTTTGGCAGAAGTAGATTTTTCATCTTTTTTTGCTGTTGTCAACAAAAAAATCACCCACAGTGAGAGCTCTGACTGACAAACCGGCCCACCAGGTCACGTCTGCATGTAACCAACTCTGTGACCTTCCTGCTATATTTACTGACATTCAGACAAGAAAAAAAAAATCTGAATCACCAGGTCAGACTTTTTAAAGATCAGCCAGAAAACTACAATCAGTGCACTCCTAAATTCTAACATTCATCAACTTTGCTTGGCTTTGATGATTTTTTTATAGTTCTTTTTTATCAAAGTATAAAGCAGAAATCACTGAATGTATGGCGTTATTTTACTGACAACTCACAGCAGCTGTCTGAATCATATGTTTGCATATCCAGGCTCAATGTGATCTTTTATACAGATTATATGATGTGACGGAAAGATGAAGTCACACACAGCTCGGTACGAAACACCTGCAGGAAAGGTTTAGAAAAGCTGACTGAAACGTGAATGAAGATTTGTGTGAAGCAGTGATTGGAGGAGCAGCAGAGAGGGAAAGGATCCTCTGTGTGACGGAGCGGATGAAGTGGAAATGTGGAAATGCTTCATACTCTGGAATTCTTTGTTGTTCCTTCAAGTAACTGGCATCTAGATTATGACTTCTCCAACCATTCCACTAAAAGCAAACACGGTTCAGTCTTTTCATTTTTTAGTTTTGGTTGCCTGGTAGTAAAGCCCCGCCTCCTGCAGACATTGACTCCACCTCCGCATTTCCAGTTGTTTTTATGGTGCTCTTTCGTCAACATTACCACTGCCAGTCTTTCAAGTTCAGTGTCCACCAATCACTGAACTTGATCAGTGATAATAGTTTGTTAAGACAAACTTATGACCACAGAAACGGAAATAGTACTCAGGATTTACTCTGGTGGATCAGGGGGTTTAATTCCAGACACACAACGGGATAAAATCACATTTATCTGGTTGATTTATGGTCTGTTAAAGGTTTCAATCATCATTTAATCTTGCCAACATTTTGTCTTTTACCATAAGCCATGAACTACATACAAACTAATGGAGTTCAGGCTGCAGAAGTGTTAAGTCATTGGTTTATACGATGTAGAACCAGTTTCCAATCAGACTCAGTAAAATCTGTTTGTTATTTGTCTCTAAATTTCCAGTGACCTTTACTCAAAAGCTGACTTTTACTGCACCCAAATGTGCTTTTATTGACTTTACTAAACCTTGTAAAATACAACAAATGTTTTGAAACGAGTCACCAAAATATTCTTCTGCTCAGAAACATTGTTTTTTCCCCCCAGATGATACCCAGAATCAAAGTGAACCTGTAAAATCTTTAACATCCCTTTCCCAAAGCAAATCTGACATTTAAAGTATTTTATGCTTGGATTATTGAATTATTGTTGAATACGTGTAAGAACTCTCAAGTACTTCTGACTTAGACGTTGGTCCATGTGTCATAAAGTTTGAAGATCCCCCTGACAGCATCTAGTGGCCATTAGAGGAACTGCACCTACCAATACCTTGATATTCAACTCCTTGGTGTGAACTTTCCTCCTGCTTGTCATCCAAACACTCAGCTTTTCTGCTCGTGGACCAAGCAGAAGGTACCTGTTTCTGATTTGGACTTGGTTCTGTTAAATGATTAATAAAATCCAGAAATGTGTTAGAGTTTAACCTTTGAACTCAGCTTATGTGTTTCACATGGAACTGCTTTCTGATGATGTACGTCAGAACTTTCAATTAGCCTTGCTGGTGTCAGCACACACACACACACACACACACACAAGCGCGCACACACTCACTATCGTAGCATGACATTGTTGACTGATGCAAGTATTGAGTGATGTCTCAAACACCCCTATTTTCCTATTGCTATGCACTTTTCAGGCACCCTGAGATACTCTCATCAGCTCTCACATATTTTTTAATCCCATCGTTGAAATAAGCCAACATTAAAATTTGAACTCTTGTCATTAGCTAATATGTAATGATTGTTGTGCAGATATTTTTCCATTAGGAAACAATAATTTCTTCTGAAAGTTGGAAAGTCATTTTGATTCTTTAAAGATGATTGTTTCTTCTTATTGTTGAGGAAAGCACTTTTGAAACGGAATATTTCTGAAGGTACCATGAAGAGGAGTTTTGACATAAATAAATACAAATAAAACTTTTTATTACTCATAGGAAAGGTACACAAATGTCCAAAGAACTGAAAATGTTTTTGTTCAATCATCTGTATTTGGAGTAAAACTAGATTTGGAGAATTTGACTATAAGGCTGTGTCTTCCTTTTGTCCAACATCGACATTGCTGATGTTTTTTGGATCTTGCTTGTGTCTCCTGTTGCGAAAAGCTGTTTGGTTCCACAAGACAAATTATTAACCCACCAGCTGCTGTTAGTCAGTCTGACTAACAGCAGCTGTTAAGGTTTAGTGTCAACTCACAATATTTCAGTCATATAGCGTTCATGCACAAATCTTGCACTTTTTGATTATATGATTATTATATGCAAATGCAAATAGTACTAAGTATATTTTCTGGATATTTAAGGGATTAGAACACACTCTAAGTTTTATAGTCTCTTCGGACTATAAAACTCGTCTTTTCTTGGTGCAGAAATGTCTCGACTCAGGACAGACTGCTGGTCTCCAGTTTGTGACCAGATTTTGGAATATGATAATAGTAAGTCATTTCCTCTAATCAGGATTACTTTGGGTTTTCCTCTGAACTTTTTGTTTTGTTTTGGCAAATCATTAGACAGAAATTCTCTCTTTAAATTTCCCAGAGTTCCTTGCTCTTTCCCATTTGTCTGCGTATTCGTCGCCCATCGTCTGGGTGAATCACAATCAGGAAGTCATGTTAGATGTTAATCTATTATAACCTTTAGCAACATTAATTAAAGTGAATGTGTGTGTTTGGATTTTTTTCTAACTCATACAGGATTAGACAATTTAAATTTGATTCTATGGAGACTTGCACATGCCAAGAATAAGTAAAGAAAATGGTAAAAATTTGAAAAATTTTATTTGGATTTCTGTGCATCAAATAATTCTTTAGTGTGCAATCACAATATAGACAATAATGAATCTGAACTTTTTGGCCTCAAGTGAAGGAAAACACCAACGCTCCTGGAGATAAAACGTATTAGTCTTTTTTATTACAGTATGATTATTACTAAAGCTAAATAAAGGCGCATTAGCCCTGATTATGTAGTTAAAACGTATTGATTGAAGATGACTGAATAAACCAAAACTCTCCCGACTAAAACTGGTTTATTATTATTATTATTAGTATTATTGTTAATGTTTAACAGGCTGGAAATAAATAAACATGAGTCTGGTGGAAATGGTGGGCATTTAAAATATTTATTATGGCTTACAACTGACAGTGGACATCCTGTGTTTATACACTTCTATTACTTATTGCCACATCCCTTTCACTTTGAAACAAGTGGAGGGTTTAAAACCAAACTTAATCTACAAACACTTATGTACAAGGTTTAGTGTTCTTTTTTTTTAAGTTTCCTCAGCAGTTTTTCTTTATGGTTTCATCACTGTACAAGAGAAATACCACATACACCAACCTGTAGAGCATTTAAACGTACTCTTATTTACAAATATATTTGGTAAAACCCTGATTAATTTCAACAGTATTTAAACCAACCTTTCAACTATCTGGAGATAAAACACTTGAATGTCTCATAATACTTAATAGCAAAAAACAAGACCGAAGAACAAAAAGCCTGGTAGTGTGTGTGTGTGTGTGTGTGTGGGGGGTGTGTGTGTGTGTGTGGGGGGGGTGTGTGTGTGTGTGTGTGTGTGTGTGGGGTGTGTGTGTGTGTGTGTGTGTGTGTGTGGGGTGTGTGTGTGTGTGTGTGTGTGTGTGTGTGTGTGTGGGGGTGTGTGCGTGTGTGTGTGTGTGTGGGGGTGTGTGCGTGTGTGTGTGTGTGTGGGTGTGTGTGTGTGTGTG
This sequence comes from Poeciliopsis prolifica, assembly GCF_027474105.1. NCBI lineage: Eukaryota > Metazoa > Chordata > Actinopteri > Cyprinodontiformes > Poeciliidae > Poeciliopsis > Poeciliopsis prolifica. The sequence continues at coordinate 518,692 of NW_026562464.1, read as the reverse complement.
TGTGTGTGTGTGTGTGTGTGTGTACCTGTGTGTTGTATTTCTAGTGTGGCCTTATTCATACAGGAGAAGAAGATGATTTCACTGTCAGTACACCAGACGGCTGAACTGTTCTGGATCTGAACGGCGTCCCATAATGCAATGGGCTTAAACACTTGAATTAAGGCAACAGAACAAAAACAACCTGCTGCTTAACTTTGTTTTTTTTTTTTATGTTAGTGTTTTCACTCCTAGGTGAGCGCATTGTTCAAATACTGTAGTAGAATCCACTATGGTCCCCAAGAACACAACTGCAGTTCAGAGTAGCAAGTACAGAGAAGTACAAATCCAAGGTCGTCTTTACATTGAGAATGGTAGGAGGTGGTGGGGTGAGGGGTGAATCTACTGGTTGCTGTTGTGCAGGTCTCTGTGGAGGATCCAGATGTCGTCTTGTGAGTTTCTGCGCTCGTTCATGCTGTTGCGGTCGAACTTGCTGTTGGGTGGGTTCTGCTTTGTTCTGCTGCTGCTGGCTGGAGCTCTCCTGAGGCTCGGTGGGGTCTGAGTCTGGTTGTTATTGCTGCTGCAGGCGCTGGACGCCCGCATCTGCTGCCCCCTGCTGTTCGGGACGGGAAGCTGTGACTTGAGGCGGGGGCCAGAGCGGCGGCTGCTAATGCTGTGACAGGCCGGCTGGATGGACCTGCAGCCCGGCCCGGCGGGACAGACGGCCTGCTGGGACAGATGGACCGATATTATCACACAGGAGACAGAACCTGGGGTTTAGTCAAAGTCACAGCAAAACTATACAGGGGGTCTACTAGTTGAATTTACTCAGAAGGGGTTTCATTCTGATGCTTTGTTCATTTGTGAACACACTGTGACATGCAGCAGCTGCGTTTCCATGAAGCGTAAAGTGGCGCAAATTGAAATGAGGTAAATAAACACACTTACATGCCAACTTCAACGTTTTAATAAGACGTTTTAGTGTTACGATAAGTTGGTTTTTGGGCCTCATCAAATCACATCACGTAAGTCACATGATCAACAGCATGATATTACAACTGGCGAAAATGCTGAAGTTGTTGGAAGATGATAGAATAGTTGTAGTTTTTTCTCACAGCATCACAGTTCATAGAAAGTTGTGTAATTTCATAATTCTTCTGTAAAATCATCGACTGCTATGGCAGTTTGAACAAACATATTGTTTATTAAACTTATATTCTTCACATTCAAAGGAGTTTAAAAACAAATTCCTAAGCTTTGAACTGGCAAGCCAGGAAAGAGTTTCAGAAAACAATCAAAAGCTCCACGGTGACTCTGGAGGAACTGCAGAGAGCTGCAACTCAGGTTGGACAATCTTGTGACAACCATTAGATAACTCTAGCCTTTATGACATTTGCAACAATTTCAGTCTCTAGATGCTGGCAGCATGTAGAGACATACTCTAAATGCCTTACATCTGTAAACGCAGCAAAAAGATTCAAATGATCTGAATAGCAACTGCACAGCAGACTTTACATTTTTCTTCTTTCTGTTTAATAATTATCCAATAGTTTGAGTTGGAATATCACACAAAATCTCAACATTTTATCATTTTAGAGAGGATAAGGCAATAAAAAAAAGTGTAAATATTTGTTTCTGTGAAACTTCTCGTTACCTCCGACTGCTGCTGGACAGCTGCTTCCTGGTTATACTTGTGGTCAGGCTGTTCCTTACTGGGAGTGCTGGGAAACAGGATCAAGCTGTCTTTGACCTGGGAGATCTGTGGGACCCAAGAGAAACATTTGAAACAGCTGGGTAAGAAAACCTGAGGCTCAGCAACTAAAGCTGATAAATACAGCAGGTCCACAACATGACATGGACTTCCTGTGGTCTGTGCAGAATGAACCTGCTCACTCAGCTTTGATTATCTATTTTTGAATGGTACTTGATGTGGTGTGACCTCTCCCACATCAAGTACCAGTTACCAGAACAGGAGCTCATGAAACATTAACAGCAGCACCAGACACACTGACGGCCTCCGCACTCAGAACCACTGTCAGCTGTGAGTCAAACTATTAGCATAATGTTAAAAATCTTCCCGTCTGATCAGTAATATTAATTATTGTTCATAAATAAATAATAGACTTAGAAATTGTCATGACGATTAGCCAAGCTTAAAATGTGGATCTGCATTTAACTCTGTACTGTCTGGCATCTGTGGCAAAATCAATTTATTTCTGACATTTTATCTAGGTACTATGTAATGCTAAAAAACACACATTATAACTGCAGTAAATGTTTCTTGTTCTAAATGGTTTATTTAAAAATTAGCAACAGGAAGGAAAATGGGTTTTCTTATCTGAATTAAGAGGGTTTAATTCTACCGTCGATTAATTATCAACTGCTCTGCTTTTAAAAAGTCATGGAGTCATGCTAGCTAGCTATCAAACTTTAAAAACATTAAAACATTTTTATCAATTTTAATTCAATAAGATTATTTTCTTTTTAAAAAGAAGTTGGGATTTTTAGATCTAGAGCAGCATCTATGTTTAGCACATTACATGCTAATCACGCTAGCTTTAGGAAAGTGCCTGGAGACACATTTGTCGTGAATTAGCACTGTATGAATAAACTGAATTAAATTGAATTGAACCAATAGTTTGGCAGCTAAACAGCTGTTAGTTTTTAGAGTTAGACAAATAAAGACCAAAGCTGCAAGATGCAATACATGACTTGCAAAATATAAAACAACCTACAATTTAAGATTAGCTGGCATTTTATCTCACAATTTCAGACTGAAGAACACTATTATTTAGTATTTTTCTAAATATTTGTAGGTATAAAAAACTCATTTGTGATGTGCTGAAATTAGAACGTGAAATAGCTGAATGTTCTCAACAACAATAAAATATCAAGAAATTTATTAAATTAGTAAGAATCATGTTATTAAGGAGCAGCAATGTAATATTTGATTAGTTTTAAGAGGAAACAATAAATCATGCTACATGCTAAATGTTTAAGTTAGATACCTTGATACAATAAAAAATACTCCAGTCAAGTTCATCATACCATGAATATCTCATACTGGCCAATACAGCAGGTCTGACTGGAAACACTGAGACAACAAAGGTTACGATAATAAAGGTAATAAAGATTATGTTTCCCACACGTAAAACTAAATTTAAGTGCTCAGGAACTTCACAAGAATTCAAACATTTTCAAGGATTTCCACCTGCATCAGCCATGCTTATTAACAACGTAGCAGCACCAACTTAAACAGGCTTTCCAAAGGTAGACATTTATCATCAAGTACCATTGTTAGAACAAAACATAACAAAAAAATCACCCAAACTCAAATTTATTTACATTTTGAGCATATTTTCAAATAGCTGAAGAATATTCTGGAAACTAATAAGTAAAAATTGAGGACATATGTAATAAATTAGAGGGTTAGGAAATGCCAGACTTTATTGTTTTTATTCATCTTAAAACTAGTCTAACATGAGGTAACGACAAAGACCCCACAGACAGACCGACCTGCTCAATTCCTCTGCTGACTCAGAGTGAAGCTAAAGACTGAACAGTTTACCAGAGACATGCTGGTGGGCGTCTACCTGACTGATGTCCGGCTCCGACCTGCTGGAGCACATGGTCTGCAGCTCTCTGATCAGATCCGTCTCATCATCAAAGAACACCGGCAGGCCAGCTGGCTGCCTGCAAACCCAGACAATAATGTTACCATAAGCTGAATTATGAAACACACACACGCACATTCAGACTCCACCGCCCTGCGGCAGTGGTGACAGTGTCAGTAACAGCCAGAACACCAACCTGTGACCGTTGGACATGAACCGGACATCAGAGCTGGACACTGAACCTGAAATCACATGGAGGAGAAATTCTATTAACAAATAACAACATGAAGCTCCTGCTGAACTCAACACCATTCTTGTCATTTTGATTTCCTTTCTGAGATTTTGCATCATTATCGTCACAACTGAAGCTAGATAGAACGTTCTATCGTTATGAATCATTTCTGTTAAATAAATAAGGTGTTTTCTCTCCACACTGGGAACCTCTGAGTCCTTTGAGTTAATGAGTTTGGAACTTATCATGCCTAACAAACAGCGCCCCTTGTGGACACTCCCAATTCAAATTCCAAAATACTTGATTAAATCTGAAAGGGAAAATAAATGTTGTAACTCATTAATTGAACATTTTTCAGATGGATTTCCATCTGAAAAATTATAAACATTGATGGCTGTGGGCAGGAAGAATCTACTGTAGCAGTCTGTGTTACAGCAAATTTCAATAAGCCTCTGTTCAACATAGAAAAGAGACACTATTTTCTATGATGGTCTCATGAATGGGATGGTACTAATATGATATGCAAATATGAACACAAGACTTTTCCATCGACATCTGAGTTTCAAAGGTGATTAATGATAAAACCTATCTGTAGCTGTTTCCATTACGAATGTGCACAAAACTTTGTCAATACATATAATGTAAAAAAAAAAAAACAATTTAGAATTAAACAAGAAATGCAATTAAAATCACACATGAATAAGATTGTTCACACAGGAAGTAATAAAACCTGCAATGACATCATCCTTCTACCACTTCCTGTTGTCTTCTTTGTCGTTCCATCCAGTAGTAACACACAATGTGAAAAAATTATTTCTATCAAGGTTTTGTGAAATACTTTGATGTAGCTGAAACATCAGCTACATCATCCTAGCACAAGATCGGACTTTTTTCAAAACGACTGTGTTTCCATTAAGCAAATTTATTTTCATAATTCCAAATAGCATAACTATATGGTGAGTGGACACCAAGCTAGTGTTTGATGTGAGTGTTGGGTCCAGATGCTCCTTCCTCTACTGACCCTCTCTGAAGGAGTCCCCAGAGCTCCAGGTCACCGAGGGGCTTCCCTTCTTCCTGGGACTGGTGTTGGATCGCCTCAGCTTGCTGCCGTCTCGGCCCCGTCTCCCCCCTCCTGCTCCCTCCCTGCAGGAGCAGAGGGCCGGCAGAGGAGACGAGCCTCCCTGAAACTCCAGCAGGTACCGGTCCATTTCTGAAGGATGGAGCAAAAATAGTTTCTTTAACTCAAACCTGATGTTTTCTGATGACTCATCGTCTGCATTGTTGGTGATGACGCCCACTCACCCTGGCGAGGAAGGGGGCAACCCGGCATCACGGCTTTGTTGACCAGGATGCTGAGGGCGGCTTTCACCACAGCCTGCTGTCCGGCGCTCAGCCCGCAGTTGCTAGGAGATGGTCGTGGCAAGGGAGAGGAGGTGGAGCACTTGGTCGTCACGCGGGAGATGACGGCCCCCTCGACCCGCGGCACCACCACCGCATTCCAGAGGCGGGCCAGCCACCTGTTGGAAAACAACCCCGTCACATCCGCTCCACAGTCTGATTCCGCCTCCTTAGGGGAATGATGGGTCATTTATGGGTAAGATGCTGTTATCCAGCAGATGGCCAACCTGACGATGGGTTGAGCGTTGTTGGGGACGATGGGGCAGGACAGGAAGAGCTGAGGGCCCAGTAGCGCCTCGCTGGTCCCCAGTCGGGACAGACAGGCATTGAGCTGCTGCCACACCTGACTCACCCAAAGCACAGAGCGCTCCATGAGGCCGTCTGCTGACCAGGCCGCACTCCCCACCTGTAACAGGAGCACAGGTCTGCTTTTATTCTACACAGACCGAAACACTGCAGAGTGTTTCTACAGGTTACAGATGAATCACCAGCAGAAGAAAAAAGTGATGTGTTTTCCAGGCACATAGTGCCATCTTATAACACAATCAAGTAACTGTGTTACTTATAGTTGTTAAAATATGCAATATATATTTCAAATATGACTTGAAAAGATAATTGACTTTGTAATTTTGAAATTGGGCCTCTGTCTCTTTAAAAAAACCCTGTTCTTTTTGAAACTCCGCCTTCAGGAATCATCACAAAATGGCTCCTCCTTTAACAACGTTTTCACCAGCTGATGCAGTTCCACCAGGTGTTTGCTAATTGCTGCTGGCTAGTCTGAAGAGCTGTGGTGGAGGGCCGCTCTGTGAGGCAGAAGCTTAGACCCTGCAGTTCATCTTGAAGGCGAGGCTCGGTCCACACAAGTGTTTTGCACAGCTGAATGATTGTCGTAGAAGATTAAAGGATTTCTCAAACATGAAAAAAGTCAACAGTCCAGGTATGTTTTGATGAGGAAATAACATTATAATATGATGTAAAACTGAAAAAAGCAGATTTTATAGAACTCTACCCCTTTCAGGCTTATTTAGAACTGATTATACTGTCTCCTATCAGGAGGAAGTAAAGCAGGAAAATAAATCTAAGGAAGCGGCTGCAGCCAGACATTTGACCTGCCTTGTGGAGCAGCTTCCTGCGCAGGTGTCTTCCCAGCAGGCCGTGCAGCGGCTCCTGGTCCCAGCGCAGCATCACCCAACGGAAATGCTGCTGAAGACGGAGCTCTGATCCCTGGAGGTGCGGCTTGGACAATGTGCCAATCAGGAAGCTGTTTTCCCTGACGTGGTGTAAACCTGCATGAGGACAGTGAGGGACATGTGACCAGTCCTGGAGGTCAGTGGGTTTCAACCCTGGTTCTCCAGACACACTGCATGATGTGTTTTAGATGTTTTTGTCTTGCAGCACACCTGGTTACAGCTGACAGTTGATTAACAAGATTTTGCTCAAGTGCAATGATCCAATACAACGTGTAACCAGGGGAACATCTAGAACATGCAAGGTGGTGCTTTGAACCAGTGGATAGAGCTTGAGACTCATCATGAGTACCACAACACGAGAACCTTAAGTTTCACATTCATCTATTTACTATCTATTCCTCCTTGTCCTTGCAGAGGTCTCAGGGTGGGGGGGACATTAATACATTGCAGGGTACACCTAGCTGTGTTCCCATTACAAATGTGCACAAATCTTTGTTTGCATAGTGCTAAGGTAAAAAAATAAATAAATATTGCAATTGCACTGCTTTATGGCCCTTTAAAGGGGCATAAAATCCCATAAGCAGAAAATGAGAAATGGTCAAAATAATAAAAAGGATGCAGTGCTTTCAGAACTCAAATAATGCAAAGAAAACAAGTTCATATTCATTTATATTTTTTACAGAGCTGCATAAATATAATTCAGTCCTGTTGCTAGCGCTCATCATCTATTAACCATCACCAGAGACATCAGAGTCTTATTCAGGCGTTGGAGCTACAAGCCCTGCTGACGTGGGAGCAGCTACTCATGCAGAGTTCTGGGGAAACTGCAACCAGTGATTTTACATCCTGCTGTTGATCACATGAAAAAGTGAAAAACTGTGAAAAACAGTTATTTCCATATGACCGACAAACCACCCTCATCCCAGTGCAAAGGTTTCTCTTGAAAAATTAACATTTTTCAAAATTGACATGTTACACCAAGCAACTTTATTTTCATACCTTCAACTTACACATTTTTACAGCTACTGGAAATGCAGCTACAAACACACAGTCACACTCACTCTGGGGCAACACGGAGGGACAAATACAGTCCTGTTTTCAGACTGTGGGAGGAAGCCAGAGTCCCTGGAGAGGAACTAGGCAAAACATGCCAACATCCATGCAGAAACACCATGGGACTGGATTGGAACCCAGGACCTTCTTGTGGCAAGGCAGCAGAGCAAATAATATAATACGATTATTTTATACCACCAGTTTACTGACAGTGTATGTGTCTGACAGAAGTAAATGTTAAACATAAGCCTGTCACAATAAGCAATATATCCATTAATCACATGATAAAATGAATGATCATTTCCATTTGTAAGCTTGTTGGAGTAGCACTTCAATCTTTAAAGTGACACTTTGATATTATTAAAAAGCCAGGACTTTGAAAAATACCGTTTCACACAATATAAAAGTAGTTAATTTGAACTTTTATTCTTTATTTTCCAAACGTTCTAACTGGGAGTTTTGCTGAGACTTCACAGTACATTTTATTTATGGTTGTTTCTCTTGTTGGGTTTATGTACTTTAAATATTTAAAATCTCTTCCATTCACAGTGTTAGATGTTTTTGGAAATTAAAGTTTATGGATCTTTTAGAGGCTGTAGTCGCATTATTATGCCTAGATTGTTCTATTAGTTGTAGAAGATCTCAAAAATGACAATATTCGAATATTTCTAACAGTCATGTCTAGGACAATTTATAATCCAGAAAAACTAATTATCCTGACAGGCGTAGAGCTGAACATGGATCTCAGTCGGTGCTCAGAGTCTGATGTTGGTCGTACCTGTGCTCAGAATCAGAGGGGATCTGTTGTCCAGGCTGAGGCAGAGGTCTCCAAGCAGGCCTGGAAGAGACGAAGCCTTCTCCACTCCCTCCAGCAGAACCACCACACACTGGTCAGAGTATCCACACACCTCTTCGAGCCCCAAGCCCGCTGCTGGCACCAGGAAGCCTGGAAGAAAACCAGGACCAGGGAAAAGTGTGAATGGACACATTCCTCAGATCCTCAGTCAGGCCAACAATGAAGAGCACTTGATTTATCAATCAATAAATCTTGATTGTGCTACTTTATAGCACAGAAGTAGCTCCTATAATGTGCTCAGAAGATTCACAGTTCCACTTCTATTCCTCAAGTCTCCATCTGCTTTGCCAGATGTTCGCGTGCCGAGCAGTTCGTCTCTCATCTCCCCGGTACATCGCGCCTTCGACTGAGTGTGAACGGTTTTAGTGGCTGGCATCCTCTCATTGGCTATCGTCGGTGTTTGCTAATTGCTGCTGGCTAGTCTGAAGGAGCTGAGTGGGGAAGTCACAGATGGAGAGGTCCTCTGTGAGATGCAAGCTTGGAAGTTTGGAAACTGCAGCTGAGAGGAGGAGCTGTGGCTCAAAGGTGGATCTCGGTCCACCTAGACATTTTGCAAATCTGAATGGTTACCATAGAGATTAAAGGATTTCTCAATCATGCATGAAAGAATCAAGGAAACATTCCAGGTAATTTTTTGATTTACATCATAACATGATGTAAAGCTAAAAGAAACTTGATTTTACATGAAACTGTTTCTTTAAATACAGGATAATTATCCTACACAAAACATGCCAACATCCATTGGACTGGCCTGAAGTACAGACAATACATGTAATATAGAAGATTATGGATGAGGAGTGGGAATTATCAATCAAGTTTATTTGTACAAACAATAAATAGAACTTTGATGTAAAATTGAAATGTTATTTTTTGGTGAGGTAAAAAAAGATTCTGTGAATTTTCTGTGAATTATGAGCCCCTCAAACAGAACAGAGGTGTGAGGAGTCCGGTGTGGTTTCAGGACGACAGGAGCAGACAACGCTGCTCCTGTCGTCTGCTCCTGTCGTCTGCTCCTGTCGTCTGCTCCTGTCATGCTCCTGTCATGCTCCTGTCATGCTCCTGTCATGCTCCTGTCATGCTCCTGTCATGCTCCTGTCATGCTCCTGTCATGCTCCTGTCGTCGGAGCAGACACCGCTCCTCCATCCAGGTGTGTCAGTGTGAACATTTCTCACCACAGGTGATGAAGGTCTCCAGTAGCTGCTCCCTGGTCAGGCTCTCCTCCACCTCCACCTTCACCACGTCACATCCTGTCCCCTCCGCCTCCTGTTTGGACTACAAACACACACGGAGGAGGTGGGGCTGAGCCAGGAGCCACAAGAGGCGCGTTGCCATGGCAACAGAAGAAACATACTACTACGTGCTGCGAGAAATGGAGCAGCGGCGTAGGAGAGAATGATGTGAATGAACACAAAGGGATTTTCTTGGCACATCGCTGCCATCAGAGAGAATGTTTGTTTCACAATGATTCACTGCAGAATGTCCACTACTGGAGCTTGGTGGCAAAGCAGCATTAGCATCTCAGATAACATATGGCTACAAAGCCTTTCAGGTGATTACACTGAAAGATTAGAGTCATTTTTTAATGATTCCAACAGCTGACACAGTTACTAACTGCCTGGAAAAATCTTTCCATTGTTCCCTCCCTGCCCCATCGGCTCGCTGTGGTAGTTCTCAATTCCAGCAGTGTCATCACATTGCATGGCAGTTTGCACACTATTTCTCTTTCATTGGATCATCCCAAAGCAACAAGGAAAGATTTTCTTTGTGTTTGTGGCCGAACCTTGATGCAGTGAGCCACCAGGCTGGCAATGTATTCCTGGCAGCTGCCCTCCAGTCCATGAAAGAAGAGGTTCCCATACTGCTCCACCTGAACATCAGACAGGAAACAGATCGCGTTTGAACCCAGAGAAAGCTACTTCTGTGCTATAAAGTAGCACAATAAAGAAAAGGCCTTTATCCTATCCATCAAGCTTACAGTCCTATGCAGTAAATTAGAATACGTGTTCTGATGAGGCTTATTTGACGGATTAAAAAAAACTTTTTAAGATGGAAACTTTAAAGCAGGGATTAAGCATAGTTTTCCTGCTTCTGATAACTTGTTTTTCTGTTGTTGTTTCAGATGCAGTCAGAGTTCAGCAAGTTAAATCACTGGTGAAACAAAATATCATTTTGGAGTTCAAATGAGTAAAATTGTGCAAATCTCTAAGAATTTGCAGTAAAACCGACATTTTCAGGGATGGACTCATACACTTCATGTTGTGATCTGTGTTTTTCTGTGTGTTCATTTTGAGTCTCCGCGTTGTCCCGAGTCTCCGCGTTGTCCCGAGTCTCTGTGTTGTCCCGAGTCTCTGTGTTGTCCCGTCTCTCCTTGATTACTCCCAGGTGTGTCTTGTTACTTCCTGTGTATTCAGTGTCACCTGCGTCTCTGTCGGGTCCTTGTCAGATGTGTTCCCAGTCCATCAGCAGATGTCCTACAATGTACCAGTTGCTACCTGTGTTGAGCCCTCGTTTTCCACTTAGCAGTTTTGGACCTTTTTGGAATATTTTTGAGTCTAAGTTTCGTCATTAACCTCCACCTGGGTCTACAGTGTCCTGCCTCACCACCAACATCACAACTCATGACACTTCAGTGGGATTCTTGGATTTTGGTGGTGCTGTGATTTGAGATTTAATCCATTCATTATTAAGCTATCAAACCACAATAGACAGAAAATTATTAAATACTTTAAAGGAATCCCACATGTATATTATGTCATATTTTCATGTCATGTTTTTATTAAGTGTAAACAGAAAATTATCATAATTAACAGAAATAAGGCTCCCCTTTCACAGATTGAAGGAATTTCTGTGTATTTTCCTTTAATTTGTGATAAAGTTTCTGAAATAAATGACCTTTTGAGTAATAATCTAATTTCTGTCTGTTTTACTTCAGGTATTTCACAACAAGCCAGATCAACAGTATTAAAGCTGTCTTACATAAATGACTAATTTGACATTAATTCTGATTTCTGACTGCTATAAATGAATATAATTGGTCTTTGATAACATCTTTGTGGGTTATCTGTTTTTGAGGTTGCGCCATTCTCCCTTCAGCAGAGCCAGCAGAGGGCGCTGCAGCAGCAAGGAAAGATTCAGCACACTTCAAACTCTTCTCTTTCTCTTGATCTACCCATCCGTCTCTTCACAACAAATGTTTCCGATCTCATTCTCTCAGCGTTTCCATCCCTTGTCTCCTTGTGTTTGCTCAAAGTGTGTTTTCTCACCAGGCGGACGCAGTTGTGCAGCAGCGGCAGAGGGAAGAGGGATTCCAGGGCTAACTCATCTAGACCCGACTCAGACAGACCTGCCAGAATGAATGAATGAAAGAATGAATCTTTACATCTGCATCTCAACCAATCAGACAACACAGAAAAAGATGAAAACTGTTTCTAGTGTGTATTTCTGCACAGCAGAGGGAAACAACCATTGTGTATACAGAAGACCATATTTCAGTCATAATTATGTGCATGAAAATACAAATAAAAAACTATATTGCTGGCAATTTTAAGAATAATATTGTGCAATGTGAATGTGATTTTGATGTCAAGACATTAAAGTCAGAATTATGAGATGAAAGTCAAAACTAAGAAAAAGTTAATTTTGAGCTTGAAATCAGAATTCTCAGAAAAAAGTGAAAAATAACAGAAATCTGAACCTTAAAGTCAGAACATCAACATTTATTTCATGTTTTTCAGTGGCCCTAATCCTCTTCTGTAGAGAATCAGAGAAAATGAACTATTATTATTTTAACTTGTGGAGCCAGTTGTGGTTTTTAATTATATTATGTTGTATGATCTAGGCACCCTAAAAAAAACAAAACAGTTCAACGAAATCCTTCAAACAACCAATATGAACAAATATAAACATCTAACCACTGAATTTCATGTCAATTTTCCTTTTGTCCAACTGTCGATCAATCACATAAATGAACACAACCAGATTAATCTATAAAATGTCTACAAACATCTGTGCTGAGGACCTTTCATGCAATAACAGTAATCTAAAGAGGTAATAGCTGTAATGAGTGACTCCTGAGAGGTTTTGACACTTTTATCATGCTGACAGTTTCTGGATGTATACATGGGCTTAAAAAGATCTGCCGTCCTAAAATGTCCCGGCAGATTCTTGATGTTAAAAAAACATTTCCACTCCTCAGAACTTTCTCACATGATTAATTTCATTTGAACTTTGATTCAATGAAAACTGGGCTTCAACCAATCATAGCGCTTCTTTGGCCAACAGGCTCAATTGTCTCTTATGTGCTGTTGCTCGGGGAGACGAGTCTGCTACATCAGTTCAAACGCATCCAAAAAACAAAAAGGAAATCCAGATCCTTTAATCCACCAAATGGAGACTCCAAATGGTATCAATGAGCAGTGATCACAGCTCTAATGTCATGTTGCTGTTGGCTGAGAGATGCTGGATGGGCAGGATGAGGCTGCCAGGTTTGTACCTTTGAGACGGATGGTGATGAACTGGCTGAGAGGCTTTCTGACCAGATCCCAGGGAGATAAAGGCAGTTCCTGACCGGGTAACCACTCAGTGTCTCCTGGAAGACACAAAGAGGACATGGGGATGGAAGGAAGGACACAGGAAGTACATGACTTCAAGGACTGCTCACAAATACTGTCATAAAAGATCATACTGGTTGGGTAAAGCAATCGATGGGAATGAAATAATGGCAAACAAGCAGCCAAATAAGCACCGTTATATTCAGTAAATTACATTATGTAATTTACTGAAATTGTCATGAATAAAAGCATCTTTTGAGAGTAACCTGTTGAAGGTCATTATTATTATTATTATTATTATTCATTAAAGCTATCCACTCAGGGTGGAAACACATTGGAGTAGCTCTGTACTTTCATTATTTCATTTCCAAAAAGTATTTTTTACATAATAATGCCCCTTTAATACATTTACTCCAATGATAATAATTTAAATCCATCTGTCTCTAGCTACAGTGTTTCATATGGAAGCACATCTCAGCAGCATGGTGTGTGAAGGATCTCTTGCATTCAGGTGTAAAGAGCAGTTTCTTAACATTTGGTCTCTGAGGACATTGCTGTGGGGAAATAAAAAGGCCCTGCCAACACATCTTAGCAGTAAAATTTGACCGTTAGGACACAGAAAGGGAATGGTTCAGCTTTCTGTGTTGTGTTGGCAGTCTGCAGCCTGCAGACTCAACATTTTGAGGTTTGATAGTCAAGACCAGCTCTTGGCTTTGTCCTGAGGTTGTAAATCCTGCTCAGGGTGTTGTAAGACTGATGTTCAGGCTCTGGATTAGTCTAATTTTCAGATGAAAGCTTATTAAACTACTGCTGCAATTTTCTAACACCCACAGCAGGAACAGCCGATACGCATTTTCTTTTCTTTGGAAAGTACAGCTTGAGTGGGCTGCACAAGCACTGCTGCTGGGCGGCTGCTTCTTCATCTTCTGTTCAACCTAACCTGGTGATCAAGTGTGACTTTATTCAGGACAAAATGATAAACTGGAATAAACCGACAAATCAAAGCAGCTTTCTGGAGTTCATAGTTACATGTTTCTTTTTTCCAACACCTAAAATGAGCAATTTGACCCCTTAACCCGCACCGGAACGCCTGCGGGCTGTTCTTCCATTGTACTTTCCGGCGGTGAGATTTAAGGGTTTAAACTCTGCCAGTGTCCATTACAACACTTTTTATTGGGCAGCCCAGAGCCCCCTCTTTTGATTGACACTGCATTCAACCAATGTCATGAAATGGCTTTTCCCGAGTCAATAATATCCAGAGCGACTTGAGCTCGTTTTGACATGCCTGTATTCTTTCTGGAATATTTCTGACTGGTCCACTGGGAGACTAAATCTAAAGCTATGAGCGCTCTCATGCGTAAAACTATTTACAGGACTTTTTCTCACCAACAGAGAGCAACATTGTCAGAACGCGTCAAAATTGGATGTATTTCTTCAGCAGATCTTCACAACTCACGGGAGTGGATAATTATGGCTGTAAGAGTGCTGGCACGTTTCGGATTTGAGAATACCAGAAACTTTTAGTCGTCTGCTGCTGCAGTCAGAGCGAGACGGGTAGAGCGTACTGAAAAGCGAGAATGGGAGGCTGAGGGAACGGTGGTGCGGGAGGTTTCAAAGAAGAAGGAGGGGGGCCTGGGTGGGATGGGGGTTTGGAGGAGAGAAAACTGAGCAGACAGCGTATTGCAAGAAGGGGAAGGAGGTCTGACTGTTCGCTAACCCTTCCACCCCCAGTTATGCTATTTTATTACTTATTTATTTATTCATATTTAATTATAAGCCATTCTCCATTTGGAGTAGGGTTAGGATTGGGGTTAGGGTGCAACACCTGTACATCCTCATAAATAAACATGTCCAAAATTACATTTTCTTTTTTGTGTCATTTTGATCTGTCTTGAAATCCACGAGCAGAATACTTTATTCTACAGATTTATTGCATTTCCCAGTCCATACATTCAACACTCAATGTGCATTTAGAGGAAATAAAACTGGAAAATCTGGGTGAAGCCACATTTTGTATTATTTATTTTTTGTTACAAACATAATAGCTACAAGTTAGAGTATTTTTAACTGCAAAAAAAGAAAATTTAGCTTGTCATCTTCATAAAGAGACCAAGCTTTTGCATGTACTCCAAACTATTCAAGAACAGCAGCTGATTTAATTTGGGTATACCTTTTCAGCCTTTTTCTGTGATTAGGGTTAATCACCAAAAACTTGATATATAAATCAAATTAAATTGAAGGATGAAGAAAAAAAGTTGCGAGAAGAAGAAGAAATGTTTGTAGAGCGGGTACCGATCAGGATGGAGGAGATGCTGGCAGGAGTGAGGCCCAGCAGGGAGCGGTGCGCCTCCTCTCCACAGAGGATCTGGAGGTGAGAAATGAACATGCTGCTGAGGGCGGCACTCAGCTGGGCCCAACGCGTGAAGCGGTCCACTGTCACTCTGCCCAGTGGCGTCTGGCTGGAGGAGTGAACCTTGGCCTCCTCCTCGACCTCTACAGCCCCCATGGGACACATGGGGCCGCTTTCTCTGGCTGAACACTGCAGCAGCACCAGGACCCGGTACGAATCTTTGGAGGGGTGGAAGAGAGAGAAGTGAGCTGTAGCACAAATGGATAATAAGCTGAATATCTGCAAAACTTTTTAATGTCTTGTCTTGTTAAATACCACGGTTAAACGAAGAGGTGCAATGATTGCAGTTTCCCAGCCGATCACTGATTTTTAAAAACCACCAGTTTTGATTTCTTTTTCTAACCTCACAGCAGCTGCGTTTCCACTGCAAACCTGTGCAAAACTTAGTCAATATTTTGCTATTGTGGGCAGAAAAACTGTTTTGAAATTGTGGTGTTTCCATTAAATATGAAGCGCAATTAAATTCACATGTGAAGAAGTTTGTTCATGCGATAAGTTCTTAAAAAGCATCGTGTGCCATCATCCTCTTCCCACTTCCAGTTGTCTTCTATTTTGTGGTTTCTGCCAGAAGTAACATCTGGTGCTATGAGTCACATGACTCATATAATGTGGAAAAAGATGTTTCCATTGCAGTTTTGCAACATAAACTAATTTTGAAACAAAACAAACAAAAAAAAAACCGGCTCATCCTGGAGCCAAAACTTTTGATCAAAAAAGCTGTTTTTTTTTTTCAAAACTGTTGTGTTGGAAACGCAGCTCATGTCAGGTGTTATCAGGTTACGACGCACCTTCAATGTTCCAATTTTAGATCAGTGGATAAATTCGGTTTCTCAAGTAAATATCGGCTGATCACCCAAAAGGAAATAGGGGCTGATTGATCGGCCGGCAGACTGGTTGGTGAACTCGTAGTTCAATGCATTTTATTGGGATTGTATGTGATAGACCAACACAAAGTAAAGAACAATGGTGAAGCGGAAGCCAAGGAAATAGTCTCAACAAATGTGCAGTGAAGCTTCTTGATCCAGTTGTCATGCAAAAAAAAAAAAAAGTTAACAGCAAGACGCAGCCACCAAAGAGCCTGAGCGGCCATGACAGCACTCTGCTGGAAATATGGAGATTCACAGCTATTTTGTTCCTAAGATGCACTTTTGGTGATAGTGCTCACACACACCTACACACACACCATGAACAACATTTCAGTTTCTTTCAGTCACCTTCCCTTAATAGACCATCATCATTCAGGTAAGCACCTGAGTCCACTTTCAGCGTAAATGATGGATTTGCTTATTTTCCTCCCAAATTTAGCAACAGAAGCAACTTCAGGCAGCTGAGCCATACCTTCCATGAAAAACAAGTTTCATTTGATGAAATCCTGAAATTATCTTGTCAATTATCTGTTGACAAGATAATTACTTGTTTTCCTGTCAACACATACCCCTGATTTATGGGGTATTATTTGTGAATACCCAACTTGCTGGGCATTTATTGAAAATACCCCATCACCACTGATGTGAAGATGGGTAATGCTGTTAAAAGTTGCATAGGTCCACCAGACATGGCGGTTCATTTTTTCAGTAGGACAACAACCTGGACTTCCAGCCAGGCCTCCAGATCAATAGTAAGATCAAAGCAGTGACCCAGTTGAACTCATTTAAAGGTCTGAAGAATAAAGACTTTTTAGCAGAAACTTAACCCTATCAAGTGAGAAGTTAGATTGAAACAAAGTCAGGGTAAATTGTAAATTGTACTGTACTAATAAATTGTCATTTTTTGACAGTTGATGTTCAACAAAATCAACAAGCATAGATGATTTTTCTTAACACCAGTATCAAGTTTTTAGGAAGGTGGAAGAAGATCAAGCATTGCATCTGGAAGTGCTTTACGGTTTCCCTTGTTACGAGCTGTTAAATGGAGTCATTTCTTTATTCAGAAAGCTTAGAAACACCTCAGAGACAAATCACCAACACAACATCCCCACAGTCCACTCTACCTTTTTCCACTGCAGCCAATAACGTCATGGTGTGCATGTTGCCTGCACAGGGAGAGACTTTTGCAGACGTTACAGGACGATTGGCTATGATAAACCTCTCATAGATCAGTTTCTGATCACAGCATGTCTCAGTTTACTTATATTTGTTGCCTTATTGTAACCAAATATCCCTAGATATGTTTCACTGATTGGTAAAAAAGCCTCATGGTTGTATTGATAGTTGATCGAGTGAAAATCAGAGAAAATCTCAGCACTGAATGTAAAGAAATAAAATGCAAAGAAAAGTTGTGTGCATGTATGTGACTCAGGCTATGTTCGCAGTGCAGCTCTTGACACCTCACTCCCATTTTTTGCTGATATCCTTTTTTTTTTTGCGCAGTCTACTACTGCATAAATTCGACCGAAGTGAGATTTCTGTGTGAATGGATTAGCGCCCCAAAGCGATCCGTAAGAGAAAAGGAAAAACGTAGACATCACAGTCTGCGTACTGAGGTTATACACAGACCATCAACACATACCGCTAAGTTTTATTATGTACAGATGTGGCAAAAATCAAATTTTTTGTGGGGCAGTGGTGAAGTGATTGGAATTGGGTTGTTTAGTGAAAAAAAATGCATTTGGGCAAAATATTACAAATTGTGTCGCCTTCACCAGCTGTGTGAATGCAGCCTTCAGTTTGTCTGAAAATTAAAGAGTTTATTCTTTTTTACTAAAAAAAGTATTCACATCACGGTCATAAACTCATTCTGCTTTTTACTACACATATTTTAATGAGCTATTTTAGCTTAATATTGAATAATCTATGGATGTGGCACTCAATAAGCTTTTAAGTGCTCATTAAGCTGTGCAGCCTCCTCACCTCCCTCCCTGATATAAAGGCCCAATTCATTTAAAATTGAACAGTTTTCAAAGATTTCAAATGACAAAAAGTAAGTTATAGTAGCTATAGCTCTAAAGTAGTTTCATGCTCTACACATCCTGTGGAAAAAAGAACATTTAACTTCCTACAGTGTTCCTGCTCTTATCAGCAGGTTTGAAATAATAAATGTCTGACAAAACATTTAAAACTTAATCAAGTTTGACAATGGCATGAAGGAAAATAAGATAATCATGAACGCAATGGTCTTATTAAAGCACAAGTACAAAAAAACAAACACTCACCAAGGTTTTCCAACAGATCCTTGCAGTCGTCTGTTGCCACGTCATGAATAGTACGATTACACTTATCCCTCCTCTCAATGTCCTGCTCACTGTGGCTGCACAACACCTCCAGACATTCCTGCATGTACACACACACACACACACACACACACACACACACACACACACACACACACACACACACACACACACACACACAAATAAATTATGAGTGCAAGACAAAAGCTGTCTCTCTTTCAAGTAACCGTAATTTGACTAAGATTAAGTGAGCAGACTGATTTTTAATTTGTATTCCTACATGTGTGGTGAATGTTGTCCTCTAAGACAGTGGTCCCCAGCCACCGGTTCATGGACCAAATGGTACCGGGCCATGCAAGAAATAATGAAATATATTTCCATGATATGTATTATGTGAGTCTGGAGGATCTTTTATTTTGAAAATCCTTTAACTGGATTCTCTCGGTTATGTCTTGCCGCCAACATTGAGCCACAAGCAGCAAAATGAGTCAGAATCAGATCAGATTCTTTGGAAAGTTTCTTTGGCCCAGAGAAAAGACAGGAGAATGGATTCATCCCGGTAGGTATTCCCACATTCCAAGCTCACTCTGCATGATATGGTGACCGGATGGATGTTAATGAAGCAATGAAGCTTCAAACTGCTTCTCCACGTAGAGACCAAGAAGCTCCCTGAGCATCAGCAACACTTCGGGTGTCTTTGTCTCTCATCACTCCCAGATGGGAGAAACAAGCTCAGGGCTCCCATTAGTCGTTATCGTGAGTTAAAATTTTCACCAAAGTAAAATGTTCGTTTGTGGCGCATCTGTATCTTATTTTGAAGGGATATATATATAAATGTTACCATGGTGACCGGAGTCAGAGCGTTAGGTGCAGTGGTCGAGACGAGAGGAGAGGAGTAGTTTTATCAGATTCTGAGAAGCCACTTTGCAATAAAAGCCTGTGGCAGAAAAAAATAGAAACAAAGAAGCCTAAAGACGGCAACACCTTCAGGACATTGACAGGGCAAGCTTCTGCATGAAGTGATGGTGTTCAGGTGGTGATAGTTTATGGACTCATTTTTAGCGATAAAAGACGAAAAAAAGAAAAGGTGTCTGATAAAGGACAACAGGAGCAGCCGCTCTATCTGCTGCACTATGATTTGGAGATGAGTTATGTTTCTTCATAGTAAACATTTTTAATGGAATAAACACAACCACTGGATTCTCAGTTGCGTCATGTCAGCTGTCAGGATCCCCTCCGTTCTTACGTCAAGGCGTTTTCTGATTGGCTATCTGTCACATTCAACAGGCTGCGTTCTGCTGTTAGTCAGGGAAGATGCCCCATTTTAGATCGGGCATTTTCAACTCACCACCACGTAACACACCACACACTGCAGGATGTTGTGTAAAGGGAAAATTGGGAGGGGGGGGAACCTCTTACAGAACCCCCCACCCATGGGCCTCAGCAAAATTAGCAGGTCTAGACCGGTCCGTGGTTATAAAGATAATAAAAAGGCACAGAAACTCCATTAGAGCAGGTGAATGATTTTCAGTGGATTTACTCAGGAGAAGAAGAAAAGGTTTATGGACTGGATTGAAATGAAACAAGTATGGACAGATTTAGCACACGTAATATGGACTGAGAATACTGAACATGGTGATATAAATCAGGGCCATGCAGAGAGCTTTGGAGGGGCCGGGGCTCAAAGTTAAAGGGGCACAATGAACAAAAACATCTTACATCAACACAGCAACAACCCACATTAATCAAGAATCTAATTGGATTCTACTATATCATTTCCATCATGCGGGGACAATGCAAAGCAAATGTAATATATTTTCCCCAACAGGAATAAAGTTTCTGTTTCTGCTGCTGACAGTCCTGGAGGGCTGTTAGTACAAGTTGATCTGAGACTGTAGCTGTTAAACAGACCAGAGGAGAGAAGGTCAAAGGTTATGAAGTTATGAAATTAGCCCATTTTCTACCATTTTACTGATTAAGCCCTAATAATATCTATTTAACCTCTAGAACAACTTGGCTGCAGATTGATTTATAGATCATAAAAGCTCAAAGGGGTTAACTCTATATACTCTGAGATCTAGAATGATAAGACTGCTGCTGGTAGGGGCCATTCAGGGGCCTCCAGACATTCAGGGGCCTCCAGACATTCAGGGGCCTCCAGACATTCAGGGGCCTCCAGACATTCAGGGGCCTCCAGACATTCAGGGGCCTCCAGACATTCAGGGGCCCCCAGACATTCAGGGGCCTCCAGACATTCAGGGGCCCCCAGACATTCAGGGGCCTCCAGACATTCAGGGGCCTCCAGACATTCAGGGGCCTCCAGAAATGGTTTAATTGTAACAGACCATAGATCTAAACCTGTAGCATCATTGATAGAGAATGACAATGTTATTAAATTTTATTTAATGGAGTCAACTGAGAAAAAAAAGTACATTTAGGATTTAATTAAGAAGTTTACTTTGAAAAAGTTTAAAGAATCATCTTGATAGTTTGATTGTTGTGTTACCATGGCTGCAATATGGCGTAATTTTTGTGTTTGAATTGGGTTTGTTCACAAATACATCACAGCAAACAATGAATAATCAGTGATTGTTTTTAAACTGGGCCAATAAACCTGGTCTCCTTCTCACAGATTCACCTTTTCAATATTTAAACATGTTAGTGATGCTGAAGTTCTTAGTAGGACAGGAGGGTTCTGTCTCAGGCCCCATATTTACCTTGGACCGGCCCTGCATGAAGAGCCGCTGCCATGTGCATCTCTGGAATCTACCTGGAATCCCCCATGTCAGTCCACGGATACTTTGTGGACTTTTTGATTCATTTAATTGTGGCATGTTTGGCTTTATGCTGTAGTTCTAATAATTGCTTTGAGGTGCCTTGCGACTCGCAGTGACAGTTGATACCGTGTCTTAATCAGGATGTCTGATATAAATCAGAGGTTCTTTCTGTCTGTCGGTGGGACCGACTCACACTGCCTGTAGAACCGGGCTTTTGGCAGAATGATTAAGTTAAAAGTCAGAAGTTTCTCTGTTGCTGAAGCATTTCTGTGTTTAGGGGCGAGGCAGGTTTTTTCTACCTGCTGCAGGACAATTATGAAAATATAAATAGAAACAGTTTTTCGAACATCAGATCAACATTTTTATTGACAAACCAATGTATAAAAAATATTCTTGTTAGAGGCTCAGATCCTCCCTCCTCCTCCTCACCATGGAGCCATTGTCTGAACAACATGGAGACAGAAACTGAGTCATTATTAGACTGAAGACAGCCAGACTAGTTTATTTAGCTAAATTACTATATTTAGCTAAATATTATTGCTGAGGGGCTCAAGCAGGCGTCCTGACATACAGTTTAAAAAAATAATGATAATAATAATAATAATTTAAAAAAAAAAACTCAAAAAGGGCACTAGGGGCATCAAGCAATTAAAGGGGAAGGAGCTTAAGCCCCTTTAGCCCCCCCCTCTGCACATGCCTGACATAAACAGTATGTGAACATATATGATGGTCGTAAAGCTGCTGTCACACTGTTCCTTATCGTTCCACATGTTCTGGAGAATCTAAAAACAAGTTAATGAGAGGCTCTAAATAACAGAAAATGAAATAAATAGTAAATTTTGTGAAATATTATGTCTGTTTTTTCTTGATGTATGTGTTAGGATAGAAGGTATGAAGCTGAATTTATTTAAAACAATTCTTTTTTTAAACACAGACATAAATGTACTGAATTCAAAATTTATTTGATAACTCTGAACCCGTACAGACACTTTAATACACCAATCATTTCACTTGTAGAAACAACACAGTCAGCCTATTATGGAGTAGAACACCCAACAAAAAATAGAAATAAAAAAGAAAGTGAAAATGACACAAAACAAAAGGTTGACTACTTTGATCAAACATGTAAAAATAAACTGCAACAAACCTTTCAAATTGTTCAGAAATTGAAAATAGTAATTCTAAATATAATGTAAAATAATTAATGAAGCATTATGTCACTTGGAGCACAAAGCTCCCACATTTGGCTCACATTTTGGAATAATTCCAAAATGTATGATATGTACGTCTGTGTTGAACGGTGACACAAGTCTGAAGTGCTGCTGTAACATTAGCAGACTCACAGCAGCAGTGGTAGGAAAGTGTGTTTCCTTTGGAGGAACATGACTGCATTTGAACAGAGCCGTTCAAACCTCTTCAGTTTTTAACTGCAGCTCTGCTCCACTCAAATTAACAGGAGAAAGTCATCTGCTCTTTCTCCATCCAGAGACATTCGCTTTAAAAGAAATTTGCTCCTTTGTAAAGGGAAACTTTCCCCAAATGCAGTTAAAAGGTGTGAAATGAAATTCATTGTAGGTTCTTTTGGACCTATAATGAGTCATTTCTGTCACAACTAATAAAAATACCAAATCCTCCAGTAGATTAGAAAACAGCAAATTAATTTAGGAAATCAGCCCTGATTTTCTGAATTTTGGGAGATACCTCCATGTGAAGCTCATCTTCTCCATCTGAGCAAAGGTCTAAAACTCAGCTGACTCAGTGACTTTGTCTGAAAGCAACATTTCAGACAAACAAAAAAATTTGGAATCCGCAGGCTTTTTCAAGATCGGTGATCGGCCAGAGAACTAAACTTTTTCTGGAATCGGTGCAGCCTTTGTTGCTGGGTGTGGGTCTAGTCGTTGCAGGTGAGTGAATCCTGTTTTACCTTGAGGCCCAGGGCGGCAGCCATGTGTGCTGGGGTCCAGCCGTCACTGTTGGCTTGGTTCAGGAGGGCAGCGGACAGGGCCGGTGGGTCGGGGGGGTCGCCGTGATGCAGCAGGAGACGGAGCGTGTCCACGTGTCCGGAGCGGACAGCAGCATGCAGAGTTGTGCAGCCATCCTGTGCAGAGGTTTGAGTTAAATGAGATGTTAAATGAGATTAACATAATACCTGTCTGTCTACCACATCAATTTGTATCATATATTATCACTTTTGATCAAATGCTCTATCTGGTTATTAATCTGAGGTGATTTCTTTCCTTATGTTCTAATCTATTTTTCAGCTCTGAGATTATTTTCAACTAGGGCTGTTGTAAACGAATATTTTAGTAATTGAGTAATCTATCAATTATTCTTACGATTAATCAAGTAACTGGATGAAAAAAAGATAAAATAAAACATTGGTAAAATGTCTATTGTCCAGCTTTTCATTTATGTTTTTATCTTCAGTTCCTGGAAGCTCTGGATGGTTGTCAGAGTCAAAAGTAACAAATAAAAGTCATCAGAAGAAACTGGAACCGGTGGCTGATGCTGATTTTTTTGTTCACTTTACTGATCCTTGACCACACTACTTTACAGTGATATTTACAATTTACCCTGACTTTGTTTCAATCCAACTTCTCACTTGAGAGAGTTAAGTTTCTGCTAGTTTTTCCCCCCCAGAGTTTCTTGTGTTTAGCACCCCCTACTGCAGGGGGTGCTCAAGCTCCCTAACCTGCTAACTGGTTGAGATTCCCTATAAAAACATTTACATGTAGAGTAATAAACACATCGAGTCCATAGCGCCTTGCAAAAGTTTTTACAACCCATTCACACATTATCCAATTAAACATGAGTAAATTCATTATTGTCCATGTTTTTGCATAATTGTGCTTCTGTACAACATTGAAGCATTCTGATCCTGATTCTGTAAGAAGTGTCAGTCCGTCATATAAAAATCCCAATACAATATATTGAAGTTTGTGGCTGAACAGCTTTAAAATGTGGAAGCAGTCAACAGGGTGGAAATAATTTTGCCAGTAGAATTTGCTGCGCTTTGAGGATGACGTGTTGATTAAAAGAATCAGGTGGAGTCGTGATTTTCATTTAGAACTCTGTTTGGGACGCACAATTTTGATGTAGCAGGAGAAAAAACAGGAGATAAACATGAAAACACACACAACTTTCCACATTAAGCCTCTCATCTCAGCATCAGCAATATGCTGTCAGAACAACTGCCTTGAAACAATTCAAAGAATCACTGACCATGCATATTCCAGCAGTTTAAAATATTTCAGACTAATTTCAGACTGTAGTGATGACTACTTGAATGTTAAATTATTTTTTTAAACAAAAAATAAATAAATTTAAAAATCGGCCAACATATTTGATTAGGCTTAAAATACGTTTGTGCTTTAGAGGTCGGATATGTTACAGAGCACAGCAGGAACAGCGGGTTGAATATAGAAAGTAAGTAAATGTAGGGGCTCATCACATCCCACAGCAACTCACGGAGCGCTTATGTTACCATGGAGACCCAGAAAGCCTCTACATCAATGGGCTGACGCGATTCAGACGACCGAACCCCGGAGACTACTTCAAATCCTTTGTGTGGAGTGAGTGTAAAACAAAGAGTGTTACTACATAGTAACAAGCAGCCAGGAGAGAGGATGGGTAATCTGAACGCGAAAAAGAGAAACTAAACAAAAAAATAAGAAGAAAATGTAATAATAATATCATATGGTAACACTTTATTTGATGGGTGGTGAGTAAGACTGACATGACAGAGTCATAAACATGACATAACTCATGTCATGAACATGAGTTAGTCTTCATGAGTATTTATGACTGTTGGCATAAGGTGTAAATCATGACACTTTCAATACAAAGTTGACATTATTCAAAATGTCTTAGTTATGGCAACTTGTACTGACATACATTTGTTATAAAAGTATTACTGATCAAACTTTAAAAATGATGTAGCTTTAAGCTAAAGTTTAATTCACAACATGTCAAATAAAGTGTTACCTATCAAATTTTGTCATTCAGAGGAAAGTTTTTTCAGTTGTACCAGAAACCATATAAAAAACCACACGAGTCACAACAGAGTAGGAGGATGGCAAAGGAAGCCTTACTGTGGTGGAGAGCGAGCGATTGGCTCCTGCAGTCAGTAGAACCTGAGCGCAGTCCAGGCTTCCTGCCTCGCAGGCTAGAAACAAGGGAGTCTGGCCCTGGGCCGCCACCGGGTCCACAGCGGCTCTGGACGCCAACAGAACCTCCATGCAGCTGCAGGGACAACAGCCACGTTAACAACGCTCCTCACGTCAAGCATCCAAAACAGCAGGGTAACTGTTCAGATCTCGCCAGACTAATTAATAACAGGGATCAAGTTTCTGGAGAATATTGTTGGCTGGCTCAGTCACAGTTCTATTACCCATAATAGAACTGTTATTATCTTCACTTTTTAGAAGATTTAAGTCAACATGCAAAAAATAATCAACTGTTGTGAATCATTTTGAAAATCATTAAGATATAACTATGCATTTCTGTTTTTTAAAAAATTGGGCTATTATCTCTGGCAATATAGCACGTTTTGTGATGAAAAACATAAAAACATGGTGAATCTTTTCTAAGATTTTCCCAACTTTGATGTTACCTATCACCTGTATGACTTCACTCAAAAACTAACTGAAATTATGTTTGGGGAAAATAAAATAAAAAAAAATAATAATCAGTTCTGGAAAAAATTAGGAGACCACTTAAAATGTTCAGCTTCTCTGATTTTACTTTTTATAGGTATATGTTTGAATAAAATGAACATTGGTCAAGTCTCACCAGAAAAAACCTTCACAGGATTTACGAAATTAAATTGTCCCACCACAACAAAATTTAAAACAGGTGATCTTTTTTTTTGAAATGCCAACCTACATTTTTCAAAATGAATTTAAGACTTTTTAAGACATGAAAACCCTGTTAAAATACATCCATATCACTATGATGCTTCAACAACCATAACCATGTTGTTCTGAATCATTAATAATCATAATGTTGACGAGTCAAACCTGCTCTTTGACAGGAGAATAAACTCATCTCAGGCATGTGGTATGAGTTTTTTGATAGTGCCAAAAAATAAAAAGAGTGGAACATGGACACCAACAACAAACACTGTTACCATGAGAACCAGACATTTGTACAGACAGTGCAACATTGATAATTCACAGGCTTACTGTGATCCCTCATTACATGACATAAAAACTGTTCATGAGATTTAGACTATGAGTCTAAATCAAATGTCAAGTATTTGTATTTCTGACTAACATGTGACTCAAATCCAAGTTACAGACTTGAGTCCCTCAATCCAGACACTCAGGTCCTTGCCGAAAGAAAACTTAGATGACGACAATCTTTTCTGGTAATCATTTGAGATATCTGTTCTGGTTTATTTTCCGTATTAAAACTTAATCAAACAGAAAATAGCATTCAGTTCAGCCATTTAGTGGTAGAGGAAAATACCTGAGAAAACCGAGCTGCTGTGTTCACAGTGCCACTGAGTCATGACTACAGCATAACTAGTGAGCATTACTGAGTAAACTGTGTGTGTGAGAGAGAGAGAGAGAGAGAGAGAGAGAGAGAGAGAGAGAGAGAGAGAGAGAGAGAAAGAGACCAGGACTTGAGAAGGGGAGGTGGTGTTGTCCCCTCTATAAATACCATGGTGATCGGATGTTACAGCGCTGCACATACCCGAGCCCAGCCGGCCTCGTGTCTTGGCGGCTGACAGAGCTTGGTTGAAACTCAAAAGGCATTTTTGACAAACCTTTAAACACCACTGCATCAGTCACACAATGTGTGTGTTTATGTGGGCAACCAGAATCTTTGCACCGTAATTACATACATCTCACCAGAAACACAAACATTGAGGTCGGCATCAAGCATCAGAGACACTATTTCTATGTCTAATAACAATTGATGACATCAGGTCTTTATTTACCTAAATAAATGACTGAGGCAGCATTGAAATATGGGTCAAACTAAAAATGGAAAACCTTCTGCATGCAGTTTTCCATTTCTATAAACAGGGTTCCTACACTTAGACTATGTATGAACCTTTTATAGAAGAGATCCGTGTCATCAGAGGTTTCTGGGTGCACTGAAAAGGAGGGCTGGTCATAATTCAAAGGGCAGAACTAAACGAAAGGAAAGCAGAAGCCAGAAAAGAGCAAACAAAGAAGCAAACAGAGAGGAAGACATTGGAAAGTCAAAACAATTCTTACCAGATAAGGGAGGACAAGACAGGAGAAGAAGCCTTACATTTGTGTAACACTATTGTCACCATTTTTGTTGCTGTTGGCAGCGCCTTAATTTTTTCAAGAGCCATAGTTAGTCAACAATAACTGATTGATAACCCTGATCTTTTAGAGACTTCGTCCTTTTTAAGTGATACACATTTTAGCTCTGACCTTTATGAGATATAATAAATTCACACCAACTTTGTGAGATTCCATGTGCCAAGTGGTGATAGCTCTTTAAATTAAGATTCTAACCCGTCTAATTTCTTCAACCTATCCAGTCTTCAACATCATAGTTAGGGATGAACCGATCCATTTTTCCACTTCTGATATTGATAACAATATCAATATCAGAGGTTTAGTAATGATCGATACCGAGCTGAAGCTAAAAGACTTAAAACATTTTGTTGACATAAATATATTGAATTGTAAATTAATTTGATAACTCTGCACAAATACAGCACATTTAGATATAATAGTTTAATCAAACGTAAAACAAACTGAATTTGTTCAGTCAGTGAGGTTAGGAGTACAACAGCCAATGTAACATCTTTGTTCAAAAAGCTAAAAATAAGCTGCAACAAACCCTTCAAATTATTCAGAAAGTTAAAATACGAATTCAATGTAATACAGCATGATGTTGCTCAGAGCACAAAGCATAGAGTTAAACAGAATAGATCTGCCCTTATGGATCGGACACATCATGATATCAGATCTAGAATTTTTTTCAACACTGGGACAGATACAGACATCAGCATCTCATCATAGACAACTATTTTCAAGACATCAGCTAGGAATTAAATCAGTCATTTTGATTTTGATTCACTAATTGTTGTCAAATGATTCATAATAAGTACACAGAAAGACAGATACGGGTCTGACATTTGCAGACGCGTTTAAATGAGTCCCACCTGGCGTGGCCGTGGGCAGCAGCAAAGTGTAAGGGTGTGAATCCATTTTCATCCAGAATGTCAGCAGGCAGCCCTGCAGACAGCAGCAGCTTCACGCACTCTGAACGGGAGAAGAGCAGAGGAGGAGAGGAGATGTAGCAACCGGCTCCAAATCAGTCGAGGCACCCTCAAAGTACAGTGATTACATGTATGAATACTTCATACAATTCATTATGCACATAAAAGTCAAAATGTGAAATTAACTTTGCTTTGTAAATTGACTTACACATAAGTGTTGTCACATAAGTTAATATGAAATACTAAAGATGAATCGATGGATTTCCAATTTGATAGGTTTGGTAAAAATTTGGTTGTGAATCCAAAGAGAGGAGTGTCAGAATAGCCTGGGAGCCTTAGAGGAAAATCCCCGTGGGGGCCACAGCTCAGATCAGGACAAACGAGCCAATAGCTGCTGTGCAGGTTCCATGAAAGTAAGGAAGATCTGATCCAACAGGAGGTGTTCATCATCATGTCCCATTTCCTGGCATCAGAATGGGCCTGACCACAGAAAAGCTTCCTGTTTGAATTCTTGTTCTGAATTCTTCCTAAGTTTTAAAATACTTCACAAATTTATTTGCTAACTTTGCACCAGACATTTAAATACACCAATAGCTCCAGAAGCTTGGTCAAACATGGAAAAAGAACTGTAATTTGTGCAGTCAGTGAAGTTAGGAGTAGAACAGCCAACTAGAACATAAATAATAAAGAAACTGAAGGTGACAAAAACAGTGGGGTGGCTAGCTTGGTCAAACATAAAAAAATACATTGCAACAAACATTTCTTCAAATGGTTCAGAAAGCACAATTAGGAATTCTAAATATAAAATAAATGATAAAGCATGACATCACTCAGAGCACATAGAATTACATCGAATAGATCTGGTCTTATGGATGGGACATATTGTCTTTGAAACCCAATCTAGACTAGTTTTCCATATCAGGGTACAGATAGCAATATTGGATTGAAGCATCTATAAGCAAAAACATCTATTTTAAAGAACATTAATCCAAGACAGAATGAGGTTTGTTTGATTTGTTTGTCCCTCAGACTCCAGACACATTCATGGATCAATGATGACCAAACATGTCTGCCTGGAAACCAGCAGCAGAGAGGACGCTAAGATCTTAAAAGGAGTTCATCTTTCGGTTCTTGTAGTTTGTGTTTGTCAGATGAACGAGCGTGTAATGTTTGCTGACCTTACATCTCCCACATGACAGCCCCACATTCTCCTTTACAATCTAACAGCAGTCGACATAATGGGATCAGCCACAGCTCATGCAGTTACCAGCTTCACAGCGGCACATCAATTCACCTCTGTCTGATCTCTGCAGCTGTACAGGTCCACCCCCAGCCGCACCTTTCAGCTCTTCTATCAGTTAGTTCTATAATATCAGCTCATCAATTTAAAACACCAATGACACCAGCATAAATTAAAAGGCTACATTTTATATACCCAGAAGGGTTTATATTCAATATTTTACATAATCATACAACTTTTGCTCAATGTAGAGCAAGTTCACTATGTTCTTGCTTTGTTTTCCAATCAAGATGAAGAAAACCATGGTGAAATTATGTGTATATAATATCTCCTCTTTTTGGTGTGCTCTTCTCTAACTCCAAGCTGTTCTTCAGACTTAAATCACATTAGAGGCAAAAATAGAAGCAAAAATAAACCCCTGACTTCTATGATAGTTTCACTTGAAGCAGACAAACAATCATATGTTTTGCTCCCTTCAAGCAGACCAGGTCATGAGACATCTATCTACCTGTTGTCAGTCAACAGGTTTGTACAAAAGTCAGAAGTTATAAATGAGTAAACTGCCAAAAACACCAGCTTTCAACAAAAGATTACGACTACTGAAGTTTTACTCACGAGTTTGTCCATTCTGAGCAGCAGCAAACAAGGCAGAAGTTTGGTTGTGACCAAGGTGGAAGTTTGGGTCAAGAAGATTGGGCGAAGTTTCCAAAGTAGTGGTAGAGGCGATGTCAGTGGGTGAGGTGGTAGGAGTGATACTTATGGTGATTCCGTTTGAGTCTGGTTGGTTAAGCAGCATTGACAATAAAGTGACATTTCCCTGGGAAGCAGCTTGAAGGAGCAGGAGGTGCCTACTGTCCAGGGCAGCAGGACCACCGCTACTTAGAGAGGAGACTACGGAGGGACACCAGCCTGCAGGGTGGAGGGAGGAGGAGGAGGAGGACAGGTTAAACTAGGACAAGGAAGATCAGGAGTGAGACTAGAAGTGCTGAGCAAGGAAGAGCAAGGGCATGAGAAGGTGGAAGGGAAGGAGAAAACGTTCAGTTCTCACACATTTTAAAAGCAAGCTCCGACGTAAACATTTCAGGCCAAAAACAGAAACATCACATTGATCAGTTTAACATGTGGGCAGACAAACATTGTTCAAACCAACTACTAAACAGTCAAAGAAGTTCAATAACAACAAAAAGCCAACTTGGACAAATGCAAAGCATAATAACAAAACCATAAAATTAACAATATTTCATGCGCATGCAACTGCATGTCCTAGTGGTGAAGGATCAGACGCCAACACAAAACCGCATAATCTAAAACTTGATCTTAGATTTGATTGTAATTTTATCAAGCTAATAAATTTTAATGTTATAAACAGATATGGTTAAACATTTTCAGGTAAAGTTAAGGTTCCCCAGATGAAATCATACAAAACTCTAAATATCAATAAAATACACAAATCAAACTTAGAAGAGATTTTGTCTTTGTCTTTTGGGGACAGTAAAAATATAAAAAGTGTTAATTATGGTACTTTCTGTAGAAATATTAATTTTGTGGGATGTCATCAGGAGGATTAATAACTCTAACCAAAAGAGAAACTTTGAGGACTAATGATTCTCCTTATTTTGTTGTTCAGTCAACAGGAAGAAGCAGCAAGTGCTTGAAAATCTATATTGAAATGCTTAAGATTGAGTCACTAAAAATCATGGCGTTGTAAAAATGTATATGACTTTTTTCTGAGCTACTTGTTTGATTGTGACACAACTACAGCCAACGCAAACCAGTTTTTGTGCTAGCAGATGAGAACGGTCTGAATACGGCTGTAGTACACCTAATAAAAGACAATGTGACGACAGCAAAATACAAAGACAAAATACAAACAGCATTCAAATTTCAGGAATATGTTAATCACTTAGCAACACTGATAAAAATCACAAAATTCCTGAAAAACAATTGTATCTTGTTAGGGGAAAATGATACATTTTATGGAACATTATTTCAACAAGACAGAAAAATGTTAGAAATTACTTTTGCTGTTTGTAGAATAGACACTCTTACAATAGTGTTAAAAACAACAACTAATACTGCTATTTCATTCACAACTGACTTAGAAACATATCAACTAAATCTAAGTCCGCTTATTGCAAAGATTTTGCAGCTATTTTTTTAAATATATATATTATCAGTGAACTTGTTTCTGGTTGGCGAGCTTAAGAAGAAGCTACTTGTTTGAACAGATCTAAGCAACTTAAGATCTATTGTGCAAATCCAATTAATGCTGATTCAGAACTTATTTGAATGTTTAATTTTACATTTTTCTCAAAGCAACCGAATTTGGCAAAGTCAAAGTAAATAAAGTGTCTGGCAAAAGTAATCATACATCTTGAAATTTTTCAGATTTTTTTTCTGCTATAAACTCATTTTAATGCATATATTTACAAATTTATGTCACAAATCAAAAAGTAGCAAATAGATGCTTAGTGGAAGGAACATTTCACGTGGTTTTCACAGGTGCTATACTTTACTTTACTATACTTTACGATAGCACACCCTTCAACAGATTTGTATTTGTTAAAAAAATTGAAAACTGTATATTATTCTTGTTTCCTTTCACAATTACAAATGACTTGTTTCTATTCAATTGAAATCTTAACAAAACAAACTAAAGTTTGTGGTTGTATTGTGAGTAATTTTGAGAAAGGTCAAGGTCTATAATGAATTTAGCATGGCACTGTTGATAACCGTTCTGTTATTATACAACAGTCTGTCACCAACACTAATAACAGAGTGAATAAGACCATTACATACATTATCTCACTGAATATTGATGAAATTATGAATCATTTCAACCAAATGAATACATTAGACAAACAAATCAGTGAAAAAAAAACAACAATGATATTACAAGAGTAGTGTCTTGCAAACAAGATCAAAGAGTATATAAGAGTAATAAAGTCGGAGTGGGGAAGCATGCTTCATGTGATGTTGAAAAGCAAGAATTCAACAGGAGGATGAATAAGAAGGAAAATTTACAGACAATTCAGTTCTGTGAATAATGGCTTATATAGATTTATGTGTGTGTGTGTAGGTGTGTGTGTATGAAAAATTCTTCTAAATCTTGACTTCCGAACTCTTCCTGAATTCAAACAGTATTGTTGTTTCTAAATGAATATGAACTTGTTTCCTTTGCATTATTTGAGCTCTAAAAGCTGAAAGTGCTGCATCTCTTTTGTTATTTTGACCAGTTTCTGCAAATAAATACTACATATTTACTTAGTCTCACATTGTCAGTGATTCATGAGCAATGTTCATTTAACTCAAATATAAACCTATAAAGAGTAAAATAAGAGGAACAATTTTATGTATGTATACATATATAATTTAAAACAGGGCATGAATGTACATTAATTAATTCGAAATGCACACTCTAACAATATATTTAGTAACGACTGTGTTGTTAGAGCTTTCATTATCATTTTTTAAGATTTAAAGCAAAGCGAAAATGTTAACAAGATAAAATGAATACCACTTGATTAGGGTTTGCAGTAAAATGGGTAAAATTTTTGAAAAAACAAAGAAGGGAAATTATTTTTAATTATAGCAAGTGAAAATATATGACAACAGCAAAAATGATATTGTTGAAACGTTAAAACAACAATTGGTTAGTGGATCACATTCATGAAAGATGAGACAGGAAAAACAGTGTTCAAAGTTAATTGATGATGGCATGCTATAAGAACTGGAGGAAGGGAAGGAGAAAGCAGCCTCTGGCATCAGCTTCAGAGAGGACAGGGGTTACTTATAGAGAGGCCAAACCAATCACAATACACTGGAGAACCAAGAACCTCTGGCTGCCTCAGCTCAACATTATATTCACTTTGCCCTAAAGTTGTCAGTGTGCGATGCCGACATGGCTGAGGTGGCCAACATGTGATAAAAGAGCTGCCCAGAGACCAGGATTTATTAGAGGAAGAGAGATGAGTGAAGGAAGAGTGCAGTGAGCAACATCAGACTTGGCCTATGAGGAATTCTGCCTTGCACAAGTGTGACTTGATCACTATGCTCTGCTATCCTGGACAAGTACAAAGGTCATTTAGAAAGAGTGTTAAGGAAAATAAAAAGGCAGCAGTAGGAGCTGGAGGAGACAGAGCTTGTAGGAGCCCCCGTTACCTGATGCTGTTGCCAGGGGGCTGCCTGCTGAGGCACGGGAACTACAGGAAGATGGAGCACTAATGGAGGAGGATGTGGAGGGAGGGTGTATGGAGGAGGGGTTACTGACAGTAGTGGCAGAACTGATGTCTTGGGGGGACTCTGCGCATGCTGTTGCTGTCTGCCGCTGAGGCCCCCGAGCGGGCCCTGGCGAGCGGGGGCAGGCACCCACCTGAGAGGCAGTCAGGGCTGGGACCAGGTCCAGGGCAGGTTTTGGTGGCAGCTGGGGTGTGGACGGCTTCAGGCCAGCCCCAGGGGAGCGACTGCTGTCCCCCACTACCTTGATGGATGGATGGGGAGGTGAGGGGGTCTGGGAAAGCCCTGGTTTTTTAGGAGGTATGGGAGGAGGGTTTCCCCGGTCGATCCTGGTCACTGTGGGCGACTTGAGACCGATGGGATGGCTCAGACGGCCCGGGAAGGGTCCGCCCTCTGAGGCGGAATGGGGCAGGGCTGGACGGAGGGGTCCGGCTCCTCCTGCGGGGGGGCTGGTGAAGCGCGACAGAACCTGTGTCACAGTATGACGCGCTTGCTGTTTGGCTGCAAAATTGTCACGGTTGGTTGGGGAAAGGTCACGGGCCGGCAGGCTCTGAGATGCCGTTCCATTTTGGTCCTGTTCCTGAAACTTGTAGCGGGCTGCCTGGACGCGGGGGCTCACCCCGGTGGGTAGACCATGGGTATTTTGACCCTCTGAGCCATTTTCTGTTTGTGCCAATCCACCTGAGCTACTGTGGACAATACCTCTTCCAGGTGTCTTTGGCAAACTAAGGCCCACATAGTTGGCAGGGGCTGGTTTGGCAGGTATAGAGAGGGGAGTCTTCTTAGGACCTTCAGCCTCAGTAGGGGGCACGTCCGTTTGACAAGATGCTGCTTGACAGCTTATGGACTCTGTGGCTATGGATACATTTATCATAGCTTTGGGTTTGGGTGGTGTATTGTTGGCAGCAGGAGGTTCCCCTCCAACTGCAGCAGCAGGTGAAGCAGCAGCAGAGTCATCTGTCTCATCACCCCGTTCAGTTCTGAGCTGCTCCACCTGCTGCCGCAAGCCCTGACTCTCTGCCTCCACTCGTCCCAGCCTGGCGCGCAGGTGCTCGCATTCTGTGTCAAATTCTGACAGCTGCTTCTCCATCTTGGCCTCCATCTGCTGGCTACGCTGGCGCTCGCCACCCAGCTCCTCCTGCAGTCGGCCAGAGGTGCGACTCTCCTCGTCCAGGCGAGCTTGAAGCTCGTCGAAGCGCTGTGACTCCTCCACCACCCGAGTGGCGAGCTGCTTGCACTCACGCACCAGCATCATGACGATGTGCTTATTCTTCTCTCGTTCATCCTTTAGCTGTGCTGTTAGCTTGCGGTGCTCCTGCTCCAGACTCTGGAGCTGAAGCTTCTCCATCTCCAGCTAGAAAAAGAACAACACAACTTCAGTGAACAATAGTGTCCATTGTCACGTTTGATATGCAAGCATCTGGTGGTGAGGTCTGGCTAATCTAGAGGGTACCTAAATCAAGCTTTTAATGAAGACTAAGATTTTAAACAAATGGTAAAAATTTCATTCAATAAAAATGGAAATCTCTGATTTTCATTTTTAATTCCACAATCCAAATAATATTTAATAATGTTTAAATCGTTAACAATTTTTCAAATTTATCAAATGAGCCTTGAAATTAATCCACCTTAGCAAGTATCTTTTGTCAGTCCTCAAGTTGGCTTAAATTCAGCTTGTGCATCAAGTGTAAATCTGGGTGTTCTGCATGTTTCAGATGTTCCCGGTTCCAAAAAGCCCAGATCCAACAGATGGGTTCAGTACCGGGCCTCAACACAGCCATTATTGCAGCTGTGTTGTAGGAGGTACATCTAAAATGTACAGGGCCTTGCCTGAACGTATGTATGGTGGACTTTTGTACCTTGTCATTGCCATGCCTTCTATATCTGGACCATCTGCTATTCTTAGCTCAGTGCTGGCTTCACAGAGAGTCACAGTTTAACAGGAGGATCCCCACCTGATTCTAATGCCTCCAGTGCTTTAGTGCTTTAGTCCAGAATTCTCTGTCATCATGTTGACTCCTCCCACTCTTGACCAGCCCATTCCTTCACTGACTATGTCCAAAACGATCACTGATTATGTCTTGCTGTCTTAACAGGAAAGGGCTGGGGGTGAGTCAGTGGAGGCTGCTGAAGGAAGTTGGAGGTGCTACAATAAGCTGCTAATTAGTTGAGGATTAATACTTGTGAATGTCACCTACAGAGAGAATTTATGCATGCTGTGAAGTTTAATGGCACCAAAACCGGGTGGAATATTTGAAACTTTATAAAAGATGTTTGTGCAGATTTAAAAATGATTTAGATAATCCATCTTATGCATCTCAAAACATATCACTGTATGCGTTTTCTGGTTGGCTGATGGCTCCAACCCTCCATACCATCTGGTCTTGTTAACATTTCAGTCATTTGGAGTCATTTCAGAGCACCTGCCTCTTTTTATTGAAAATATTGTTGAATATTTGTTCTTGTTTCGTAAGAGGTAACATGTACAGTATGTAAGATTAAATACTGCATGTTTTACATGGACTTGTGTAGACACATAACACAGCCTCTTGTCTCATGCCATCGAACACTCTTAAAACACAGATGACTGCTTTTATTACCTAAAACTTTTCATGACACTCAATCATTGTTTGAATGCCTGTTAAAAGCAGGGGTGCACCGATGAGGCGGGTCAAACAGTCATCCTAAAATTAAGACAATTGGGGGCAATTTTATGGCTGGTCCCTTTATCAGTGCACCCCTAGTTGAAAGTCTAATTTGGAAAAGATTATATTAGTGGAAAAATGTTATCAAAATGGTCCATCTTATTTATTATTTTAAAAATGTTGAAAACTTCTTAAGCAATCCATAACAAATTCACAATTTGTCCCAACTGTAAGTATTTGGAAGATGAATTAATTTATCTGTATTTTTAGATGTTTAATAAGTTACATGTTTCAAAATACTGACAATGCGACAAGATTCAGCCAGACAGCATTTTTTCAGAATAATAGATTGTTTATATTATGGCTCTCCCTTGAATTTGAATTTACAGAAGAATTAAGAATCATTTTTTCTTATTGATTGTTAAATAGAATGTGACCAAATGTTCAGTAAGCTCTGATTTCTGTTGTCTTTTCCTGGCTCAGAAAAGGACAGAGAAAAACAGACCCAAAACTTGCCAAATATATATTAAAATAGGTTTCTTTTTCACTTTTATTTCAATAAATCACCCCTGATTATGTGTTATTTCAGAGAGCAATCCATCTTAATAGATGACATTGCTCAGAGATAAATCATAGCGGAAGTGCGATGCTGGAGGTGGCAGCTATTCGAAGCAGCTCTGCTGCATTTGTTCTCAAACGGTTTTCCCCCCGGGTTGATTTTTCAAGTTTTCTTCTGGGTTTGGAAACTATTAAGTCAGAGGAATTTTTAGTTACTTTTTTATGACTGGAAATTTTTGTATCTTGTTATAAGAATAATTTTTTGTTTCTACATCTCAGAAGTTAAAACAAATCCCTGAACTTTGACCAGCTCAAGATAGAGATGAGAAATATTTTATTTTTAAAAACAAGTGTGGGAAAGGATTTGAGGTTTTATGAAAATACCCCATTCCAAATTTTGATGTGGAACATGTTAACCAAGAAAGAAATTGATAAAAAGCTCACCGTTTGATAGAATTGTAGCTGTGATTTTTTTTTAAGCGGTTCTTCCTCTGACTTCATTCATGGAAAACGTGCTGTACATGATGGCCTACTTTCTGTTGCCTGTGACCTTCTGGATAATTCAACAGCTTCAACAGGCAGACAGCAAGAAATACAAGGGATGGGGGATATAAAGATAGAATGGACAATGCTGCAGAAATTCATTCTACCCAGCAACCAGAGTCCCTCCGAGAAAGCCAATCCTGGCTCTTTAAGCAGCTTTGACTGGTTGCTGGTATTACTGGTCAGTTCAAGTCTCAGGAAGGAATATACATCCCAGTTTAGTGACACTAAGATCGCTTGAAGATTCTTTTTTCTGACTGTTTGTGCATTTGACAAAAAATGGAAAAGTCCGCCTTATTGCTCTGTTCTAGGGTTTTTATAAAAGTGTAAAAACATTTTGTGGTTCTTAATATTAAAAAGCTACAATGTTTCTTGTCCGAAGGACAAGAAACAAGCTGCTATAGTTAGCAGCTTGAGTTCACTGTGTGAAGAACATCAGATATGATGACCCCTGGATAGAAAGGTCAGTGCTAAAATTTTAATTATTTACAGACTGAATTCTTTTTTTGCCTTATATCCTAGTCATGCC
The DNA here is from genome assembly GCF_027474105.1 of Poeciliopsis prolifica. NCBI lineage: Eukaryota > Metazoa > Chordata > Actinopteri > Cyprinodontiformes > Poeciliidae > Poeciliopsis > Poeciliopsis prolifica. The sequence goes on along the minus strand of NW_026562464.1, from coordinate 480,505 downwards.
AGGTTATCAAATTGCTGAACTGTCCAGCACATTTCTCCAGTTCCCTTCGCATAAACCATTTAGAATCATGCAAGTCATCAGCTGTTTCAATGCAGATTTGATTTTAAGAGCCTTGAAAAGTCTCACATTTATTCTCTATTACCTCTCACATTATTACGCTGAGATGCATAGGCAACAGCATGGAGTAAATTACTGAAGTAAGTTCACAGAAATAGAGCTTTGATGAATGCTGATGTTTGAATAATAATGTAGTTCAAGTTCATCTGGCTTTATCAGAAGCTTCAGCAGACCAGTTGGTTGTTCACGTGACAACCCACTCTGATGTAATCACTCAGGGTTTTAATGCCAAGAGTGAAGAGTTTCGTTTGCTAGATATTTTACTAATATCTTGATAAGCAAGGATGCATCTTATAAATAACAAGACCCAAGTCTGGCTTTTAGTTTTAGTCTTGAAGACTGCTCATTGGGCTGGATAACAATATGTTAAATACTTTGCTATCAGAGTTGGTAAATACATTTTGAATTTTACCTTTCAGTTCAAAAGCAAAACTTCAAAAAGGAGAATAGATCTACTGGACAATAAATATCCAACACAGTTGGATATTTATATCCAACACAGTTGGATAAATATCCAACACAGTTGGATATTTATGACTCTTGTAATATATAATTTGAAACAAAATATGAGCATTTTCAGTCTTTGGGTTTTTTTTAGCGTCTCGGCTGCTTTAGAATTAGACATCCATAGTGACCTTAATAAAAAAATATATATAGACTCATGTTTGAAATGGAATGTACTAGACTGATTAAAAACTTTGAATACATACTGCAGTTTGTGATTCAAACATACCAGTAAGATCTGGAGTTGCCCTTGTGAAGGATATATCATGTATTGACTAGGCACAGAATTCATTACACCTCTGATTTTTACTGGCCAATGCTTTACTATACTGAAGTGTAAAAATTTTATTATTCAAAAATTGTTCCATTTTCCATCACATTTTTCTGATTGTTTAAAGAGAATCCAACTGAGTGACCCAGAGAACAGCAAGAGTTAACAGTGAGGGAAATAGGGCAGAGCCTGTCCTGACATCTGGCTCCCCAGTTAATCAGGGCTGTAATCCAGCACAGGCCCATAACAAACACTCCGGCTTATGTGGACACGGCCGACAAAATCGCAACTGAAATGAGGTTTGTAGGAAAATCTGCAACAATATTCCAGCATTTGCCAAATATATACAAGCAGACAGGCAGTTGTCCTCCTCTGGAAAAACGTATTTAAATCATAAAAATATACATGTAAGTTGTTTCCATAGAAAACTTAACTGTCTTCCACATGTGTCAGTGTTAAATCTTATAATTATTTACCTTTATTTCAAATTGTAGCAGATTCACTCACTAGGCATACAAACAGCTCATAAGTAATACACTTTGTGGAATGCATTGACTCTTTTTTCTATGGCTGCAGCAGAGAAATGATTTGTTGTGATGGTCAAACACAATGAAAATAAATTAAGGTTATCACTTACAATCAAATTCAGGCATGACTGCCAGCCAGCTGAGGCGGCTGGATTTGTTTTCTGGCTCTACCACTCAGATTAAAGGCTTCTTGGAGCAAGAAAGCATCCGTTTGTTCCAGCCTCAGCACCATTCGGGATCAAAAACTGAAAAGTATGAATAATGACTACCCAAAACTACTCAAGAGAAAAAAATACATACATATGTCAGAACTTGAATACTACTTTTGTTATCTGAAAAATCACTAAATACAACAACTAAACTGCGAAATTTGCAACTGTGAGGCAACTGAGTTTCAGACCTTTATGAAGGTCTAAAAACTGATGGATAAGATTGGTTTCTGATGTGAGCTTCGATTTACCAGTACATCCTTAATATGCAACTATTTTAGAATGGCTTCACTCGACATTTAGAGGTAAATAAGAAAAATCAAACTGGCTAGCTTGACAATACATGTTCAGTGTAATAATGATGGACCAGCATATTAACTATAGTGGACGTTACAATTCTGCAGACTCTGAACAGACTCCACCCAGTGTAGCCAGAACCACTAACAGCAGGAGCGCTAACATCTAAGCTAAAGGCTGACCTTAGCAGAACCTTTGTATATAGTTACATTTATACAGTTTTCTTTTTTGCATAGTTTTTTATGTTTTTATTTGAAGCCTCATAACAAAATTTTGCTGAAATGCAGATTGTGAAAGAGTGGTTGAACAATAAAGTCTAAGGGTTTAGATGAGACGATAACAGTTCATTTCATCTTGCTTTGCTGTTTTCTAGACATTAGATCAGAGTTAGCTGGACTTATCAAGTGAGGGAAGGCCAATAATGAATGAGAGATGATTAAAGCATGCAGGCTGGGCACCGACTCCGTTTGGAACCGATGCTGAATGAACTGAAATGCTACCCTCTGATCAACAGATTTCTTACCCTCTTCTGGCGGCTCTCAGCAGCAGCCAGCTGGGCTGACATGCGCTCCTGCATTTTCCTGCAGTGGGCCATGACAGCCTCCAGGACGGAGATGGGGCTGGATCCCAACGGCCGCCGTTCTTTGTCACCCCCAGGGACTCTGCAGTCAAAGTCTCTCTGAAGCGCTAGGAAGGGGTCAGTCAGGGTATAGTGGCCGTATCGGTCTTGGAGGAACACCTCCTTCCTCTGTGCCTGAGAAAAACAAAAAGCAAAATGATTGTTTTATACTCTCATGTTGTGTGCAAGAAAGTCACGTTGATTCTGTTCCGACCCTAATTATAGAATTACACTTCACACCTTTTTAACTATGAAAACAAGAGAAATTGACTGAAAACCACAATCACTAAGTTTGCAACAAAATCCACTTTTTTCACTTCTGATATCGGCACTGATATCTGTGGTCGAGTAACGGCCAATATCAATCAGATACAGTAAAACAGCCATGAATTGAATTAAAACATGTCTGTTTTAAAACATACATAAATGTACTGCATTACAAGTACATTTAATAAGTCCTGTTGTAAAAACAACAATTTTAATTTGTTCAGTCAGCGCAATTAGTTGTAAAACAGTCAATGAAAAATTAAATAATAAGGAAACTGAAAGTGACAAAAACAAAAGATTAGCTATGTTGGTCAAACATGAAAAAATAAACAAACCTTTCAAATGGTTCAGAAAATGCAGTTAGAAATTTTAAATATATTGTAAAATGAATAATAAAACATGACGTTGCCTTGATCTCAAAGCATAGAAATAGACTGAATAGAACTGGATCAGGCACCTTTTCACCGATATCAGAACCAATGCAGACATTAATATCGGATTGGTGCATCTCTCCCAGCGACTGACTGGTTTGGAAACTTCAAAATTAAAGATTGACCAGTAAAAATGTCCAACTTTGTTCTGACATCATTCATGGACTGGACGTAGAACTCTATCCACCAGTCAGTTCATATACAAGTTTTACTGCAGATATTTAAGGTTACACCCCAAATTGTTTTTGCACATACATTAAAATATTCCACATTGCATGGAGTTAGGTAATATGTCAGATATTTAATATAGTGTATTTTTCCACATGCAATGACTAAAATAACCATATTGTTACCACTGAGTATAATTTTCATCCCCCAAAAAAGAAACTCAGCACTAAGAGCACTGAGTTTCTCTTAGTGCTCCTGAACTCATGACTCACATCTTGCCCCAGCACTGTGGAAAATCTGAGTAACGTGGTAAGAACCGTAAGGAGGACCAAAAAAAAGGCTACAAAGGTTGCAGCGTTAAATATTGAATTATTTGACAATTCTTGGTTGAAGTGTTGGGTCAGAACCAACTATTTTAATTTCCAGAGTTTTTCATGGGGGAAGATAAAGAGTTTTTAAGGGTACAGAGTAATACTGCACACAATGGAGTGAAAACACGAGTAAAACCCAGTCAAGGTGAAAGTTGTTAAAGCTTCCAGCATCCACAACGACCTTTTAAAGAAAACCATTTATTTAAAAATGTTCCGTTTTACGTCAGTTTTTCTATTTGGTAAATGTCAAAATAATGCGAAATAGAAAAGAATATTTAAAGGTAATTTTTATTACTTTCTTCAAAATCAAAACATTAAATACACTTAAGATTTCTATACTATTTAATCAATTTGGGACATTTTATATAGTGTATTTAAACTTCTGTTTTGAACTGTAGGCTGTTCATCTGTTTTTTGTGTAAAAGACAGAAAACAAAAAAACTATTACTGTTATTGCAAAGGTCGTTGCTGTACACATTTCGAGACCAATATTTAATTGGTATATCTCTAATAAAATCCTCATGATGTGTTTCAGAATGTTGTTCAGAATCCAAAATAAACAATAAAGGCAGAGTGACAGTACAAATTATTCGGCATACTTCTATTTAACCATTTCAGGTCCTAATTCATCAAAACAAGCCCAGACTTCCCATCAGCCATGTCTGAGTCAATTTGGTCCCAAACGCGGTGCTGTGGTGTCAGAACCACCCAGGACGTCTGGGAGGGAGCCTGTTTGCCCTCCTGACCCCCACAGCAATCTGCACCACACAGAACACATCCGCTCTCAGGTTACAGAAACACAGAGAGGCCGGCTGGGGGAAAACAAGCAGGGTTCTGAGCTAACCAGCTACATTTAACAAAGATCTGGTGAAATTACGAAGTTCGATTAGTCACAGTTTCTGTGCACATGTGTTCATGAAAGTTACGGTTCAAAATGTTTGACAAAAACTGTTTATTAGATGCAAAACCATAAACATGACAGTGGTTTGGTTGTTATTGCAGTTTTTCTATGTCCATTATTAAGGTGAGGCTAAATATTAAACTGATGTAAGTTGGGCTGTAACAACATATTCAGTCCTCAGCTCAAACCTTTCAACAGTGTACTGTTGATTATTGTTGTATTAACCCATAAATAACTGAACAGCAAAAAATGCCTAATAGGAGCTTTTTTTTTTTAAGAATTTGAATTGGGTAAAGGTAAACTATTCTACTGGAAAAGTTCTAGGTAGAACATATGTACAACCATTTTTTTTGTCTTAAATGTAAATACATTTTGTACAGATCTGGCTTATATACTGCAGTGAGAGTTTTGTTTCTTTCACCTAATGGCCTGTTTTGGAGAGTCTGTCTGCTTTAGTTATCAGTTAAACTGTAATTAAATTAGTTGATGATTATTTAAATAATTGATTCATCAAGACTATTCATTTCAGCCATAAAAATAGGAACCACATTCTATTTCACATTATTTATAACTTCTAATTTCAGCTTCAGTTGGTCTCAACTATACCTTTTTAAAAATATTGGACTAATAACTCCATCTATTCCCTGTCATTTGATGGTCAAATAAAATGTGAACATAAGAGAAACCCTGTGTGGCTGGAGAGGAGCAGCTGCACAGAGACCAAACCCATTACCTTAAATGGTCTCAAGGGGTTTAATGACTCCGTCCAAGCTGGGTGAAGAAAATACCTCCATCAACAAAATGACTGTTCAAATTCCTTTTATTTTGTAGTATAATGCAGAAGAATGAAACTTTTCACCCTGAAGTTTGTATTCTTGAACTTGCAGGCTCTGACAGGTGAGGAAAGAAAGATTTTCCAAGTGGATGAATATGAGATGGGATGTTAATGAGAGAAAGAGAAAGAGCCAGGTAGAGATGCCTGGCCAAACAAGGAGATCTCGGTTGAAGAGTTGAATACCCATAAACGAGCACATGAACACAGAGTGAAGTGTGAAGATTAATGGTGAAAGCTAATACAGTTGTTGACACTAAGGGCCCGTCTGGCCAGGCAATGTAAACACAACCACAGAGGATTTGTTAGGAGGCTGGGAGCATGGAGGACAGGGAGGAAAAACAAAGAGACTTCTTGGAATCTTTGAGGAAGAGATGTAAGATCTAAACTAAAATTTGTTGTAATTCAAACAGTATATGTCAAAGGGTCACCTTTAAGTCTCAGAAGTATCTGAAATAGACAGAAATATCAACTTCGGTGAAGAATTTACGTCTAAGTTTTATCAACCGTTTTCCGAGGAATTTCATGCTAATAAATAAGGACGAGGAAAGTACTTGTACACATTTTGTCAACTACAAACTTTAAGGTATTCTACTAAAACCAATACAAACTAAAACCACAACATTTTGCTCCACTAGAGCAATCAATGTGTGCTAAAGGATTTGATTAGACAGCCTGAAAGAAACAATTTGAAGGACAGGGGTCGACTACGTTGGTCAAACATGTCAAAATAAACTGCAACAAACCTTTCAAATGGTTCAGAAATTGTAATTAGGAATTATATATTCAATGTGAAATAAACAATAAAGCATGACATCGCTTTGAGGACAAAGCATAGAAGTAGTCTGAATAGATGTACCTTTATGGATCGGGCACAATGACACTGAAAAATTCTGATACCTGAACTACAATTTTTTCAATATCAGGACCGATACAGACAGATCGCTGCCTCTCTAATGACCGGAGGTGCAGAAGAAAAGTTTTCCAGTTCTTTATTTAAACAGAAAAATGTCAAGGATGTAACATTTTGTAAAATAGATTCTAGTCCTCCATGTTCCTAGCCTCCTAACAAATCAAGCTAAATTAGCTGAAATATCAGTGAAACACTAAATTCTTATAGTAGTATGTTTTTCATTCTTAAAAGAAATATTTACCTATCAGGTCAGAGGGGGTGCTGGGATGATTGGATGCTTATAACTTTAGAGTATTTACAAGTGCAGCAGCGGAGTCTGAGTGAAACGTCATTATTATTAGCATCAACCTTTACAAACATGGTGAACCTGGTCGGTGAGAAGGTTCACCGGTCCTAGACGGATGGGAGACACTATCAGGAAATGGACTGGCCAATGAGGGAAGCGCCTTAGCAACACATGATGAGAGAAAGAAATGGAAAATGCAGCAGTGCAGAAAAAACCCAAACAACTTGGGGCAAACACAAGGGAAAAAAGGAGGAAGGTCAAATCAGGGGAGCTGTTACTTTGCCAATAAGTTGATCAATATTAGATAGCAGGAACCTCAATGAACTTAAAGAATAATGGACCAGAATTCCTTCACAGTCAGTCCTTCAGTTTCCAGCTGTGAAAGGTTTTCTTTTAGATTAGAAATCATGGATTTCATGGTTAAGAGAAATATTGTGCTGTTTTATTGTGGTTTGACTCTGTGCCACAGGGTCTCGTTAGTCCCTTTCAATACAGACACAACATTTTGCTCCACTAGAGCAATCAATGTGTGCTAAAGGATTTGATTAGACAGCCTGAAAGAAACAACTTGAAGGACAGCAGAGGCTTTGGACAGCTGAGCCATGGGGAAGGAATGGCATAAATTAAGTTAGGACAAAAGGAAGGAACAGATGCGGAGAGGGAGAAAGGGGTAAAACTATGTTTTGACACATAGAAAGAGGAGAAGATGGGCAGAGCCAAAAATAGATAGAAAAGGAGTAAACCAAATGGTGTTCACACAGAGACACAAGCTCCCACGGTTATGCAACATGTTAATGGTTCATATTAGAAGCATCAAGAAGTTTTCTAGAAAATGTGCAGTCATTCTCATCTCAGAATTAAAAATGAATCGTGTTACATAATACAAAATGGTTCCATATCCCTAAGTCTGTTGCAATAGGGTACTAATCAATTAAATGAATAATAAACAATTTATTATGGGATCAATAATTATCTTTTGAAGGTCAATTTTAATTACAGAGACTTCATAGTTTCATTTTAATCATGTTCATGTCAATCAGTTGTGTATGGTTTTGATTTCTTTTTTTTTGATTTGTTGATTTTGGCTGTTGAGTTTTATTTTAAATATCTAAATGGGCAGTATTGGGTAAAATTGACTGTTTTGCTGTTTACACCATATTATAATGTTATTCCTACTCAAAAGCACATCTGGAGTCTCCACTTCTCAGTGCAACGCTGGTAATAAATGTTATTAAAGGGTTAACAAGAGAGCCATGTTGTGATCACTTCCTGAAAGTGGAGTCTCAAAATCAGTAGTTTTTAAAGAGACAGAGCCCCCAATTTTAAGGGGTTAAATTACAATGGGAAAATTATTTTACGTCATATTTGCTATATTCAGCATTTTTTTAACAACTTAAGTTTACGTATTTACTTTACTATGATATAAAATGACACAGGAAAATACACAATACTGTCCCTTTAAAATGTCTTAAAGATTGGAGTGTTCTGTATGAAATTAAAGTTTAGTGGTCTTTGAGAGGGCGAACTTCTTTATTATGCCTTTACCTTTATGTTAGTGGAAAAGTGTATCAAAACAAAAATGATCATTTATGGCAGTACAATGAATCATCCTGCAAAATTTGTTATCATGAAAAGATCACTGTATCACATGAACACCGCTCATCTACGTATCTAGTCCAGTTGGAGAGCAATATTGATGAGATATTTATGTCTGCAGACTATTTATACAGTGCTCTGAAGTCTGAATCTGCTTTCTCTGTACATCCAGAGATGTTTCAGAGTGGGAGGAGGGGGCGGTAGGTCATGAAGGCTCGCCGCCCCCAGGCGCCAGGCTGACAGCAGTGAGAAACCAGGCCAAAGTTATATAAGCATCCCAGCAGAGGAGAGCACAGGCTGACAATGATTGGCTCCGGGGTTTTCATCACTCTAGCTGAAGTGAGATTGAGCTTCAGAGGTCAGCTGAATATTTGGCTCATGAAGATTTGAACAATCAGATTTAGCAGAATCAGAGATTCCTTTATGTTCATCCTGCATTACGAGGCAGACCCATGATGGATCCCTAAACCGTGACTTCTTCCACAGAGAGGCAGCTTTTCCACAAATGTTTTATGAGCTCATTTGACAAACCTCTATGAAAGTTTGATTAGGCTTCACATGCTCTCTCACAGACATCTACACACACATAAATATGCCAACAATTTGAAGCAATAAAAACACTGGTTCATATTGTATTAATGGAACTTGTCTATTACTTGTTACCATCAACCCTGATTGAATAAAATCAAACAATTAAGATTCCATCTACAGATATCATTGTTGTAGTCAAACACTGCCTGGCACATGTCAGCAACCAGCTTCTCCATATGATATGCCTGAACAGCTTTGATAGAAAAATAAAATTTGGAAAATCTTAATATTGATTAATTCAGTGTTACATTTTCTGTTACTTTAAGGGTGTTTTCACATCTGATAGTTCGGTGGACTCAGTTTGATACAAAAATTACAACATTTGTTCCATTTTCAGCTGCTGCAGTTGTCTTACATGCTGCAATGTGTCAAACGTACCAAAGTCTTTGAGCAACCTGTTCCCCTTGCCTGTGGTGGCGCTGCACCAAGAACCAGTGAAGGAAATAACACAAAACCCTCTGCAGAACATACTGAGCACAACTTTCTTCCTCATAAATTGTAGGAAGGAAGTCCATAAAAATGGAGTGGTGTCAGATTTTAGGGTTTGGAAGATTTTTCTTTGGCAAAAGACCACAAGCCATTTGGACTCACAATTATTTTACCCAGAATGCCCTGCACTATACTCATTAAAGTGGACTGAAAATGGCTGGTGTGAATACACCCTTATTTTCTTGCATGTTAAGAAAATACTCTTTGTTGTTTGTAATTTTCTTTGTCATTGTCTCTTTAGAAAAAGGCCTTAAAATAGAATTGTTAAAAAATTCCAATATCTGATATGATACAGGAATAACAGAGAGTTGGCCATTCTAAGGTAAAAACTACAAACAGCTTCTAGTCCCTGGGGGACACGGCGACTGCAGGCAGGCAATGCCAGCCCATGCCACCGGGCCTCCATTCGGAGACACACTTGACATTGTCCAAGTGTGCCAATTTTTTTCGTGTTACAAATGTAATAGCTACAAACTACTTACAAGGGTTCTGGACAAATGGTGTAAATGGGGATGTTTTCTCAGTTCTGCCCTCGATGTGTTGAGCCGCTCTCCAAGCCTTGACTGTGTTCACGGTGTTTGGATTGTGACAACATTTATTTATGGTTTTCATATTTTTAGGAAAAAGTAAGGCTTTTAAGAGGGCAATCACATAACGAGGCTTCTACATCCAGCCACATTGTGGATGAATTTGGGTATTAAGTCACAGTCTGAGTCGATCAAAAGGCGCACAAACTGACAGAATATCAGCGTTTTGAACAAAGAACAAGGAAAACAACCTGAGTTTTGTTGCAAATAGAATGTTCAGATCTTGAGGTAGTTTTAATGTCAGTTCAGGATAGAACTCTGTCCTGACAGACTGCCACTGGAGAACTGATAGAGGAATCTAAGGACATTTGGATGGTTTTGATGGAACATCTTAGGGGCAAACTTTAATACTCATCATGACATTTGTTTCTTATTTATTGATGATTTTGCATGTTTTTCTTGCACTTTATAGTAATGTTTTATATAAAATAGTGTTTGGTAGTATCAAATATAAAAGGAATTGTGGGTAGCTAACGTGGGTTAAATGATAAATTCGCAAGCTGATAAATTGGCTACAATTTTTTCTAATTTTGAGAAATCAGTGATCAGCCGATACTTAATTTACTTATTTCTTATTTACCACAGCAAACGTCAAAAAAAAAAAAAGAAAAAGAAAAAAAAATCAACCACTGTCCTCTTTTGTTCTCTGATGAGAGATGTTTAACTGATAGACCCACCCAACAGGTCATGCCTGCACATTTTTGCTGCTAACAGTAGTCATCCCACTAATGCCATCTCAGGGACTTTCTGCTTTATTTAGCAACATTTCAGACAAAAAAATTTAGCACTGACCAAAATCTGAATTGGCATTTCAGGCTTTGTAAAGATTGTGATCCGTGAGCGGCCAGAAAACTGCAATCGCTGTACCTCTGACAACTATTCAAATCACACAGCCCAATGAGCACTAAAATTCCTTTTATGGCTTTCGTAAAGAACAGATTAGCACGAAGCAGGATTAGAGGTTCACCAACATAACTTAAGTTTCATCTCAGGATTTTCAGCATCATCAACCTGGGTCACTTTACCTGTCACCATTGTAATTTATACCAGACGCCCAGCTTTCTTTAAAGCAGGTTGGGTTTCCATATTAGAAATCAAGAACTAGAAAGCACTACCTCTCAACCAATCAGAGACCCGAGTTATCCGAGATACACCGTTACATGTCAAGTCAGCAGAAAATCTCAGAGCTCATTCAGCAGAGAAGATACATGAACATCTAAGAGAGAGAATACTTTGTAGGCCATGTAGCTGGATCAATAAGACAGTGCTGCCAATTACATTTGGAAGCAGGATTTCACAAAATTAGAGTTGACAACATGCTCCTCATATTAAGGTGGGCGCCTGAAAAAGAAGCAAAAACAATGGTTTAATTTTTTTATCTTCTGGAGTTAAGAAAAAAGAAAATATTTATACATGCATGTAAACAAACAGGTTTGCTTATTTAAGGTTGAAACAAAGTTCTTGTATGTTGAGATTATTGAAGCCTGATAAAGTGCCTGACTGGCTCTATGCAGCAAAAGATGAGCCAACTTGTTGCTGCATGGTGATTACCAGAGGGCTGAAAGTAGTAGGGTGTTTAGAAATATTTCTTAGTGTTAATATATAGGACTTCTTTTGTCCACCTTTTCACCAAATGTGGACCAAAATGTTCACGTTTGTTTTACCAAAATCAGAGCATTTCAGTTCCCATTATCTGCAGTTTCACACACATGACTCCACTGCCAGGCCTTGGCTGCGGCTGGGTCCAGGCCTGGCGAGGTGAGAGCCAGGCCCAGTGTGAAACAGAGGGTCACTTTCACACTGGCTCGCCCAAGCAGCAGGTATGCTTTCTAAACTGTCTCTTTTGCACAGAAATTAGCTGGCACTTTTGAAAAAACTCTTCTATCCGTCAGAGGAATCTGCAGTTTTCCACTCAAAAAAAGGAAAAACACAAAACAAGCACAAGGGCTAATTTCACTGATTAGCTACTCCTCACAGTGGGAAAAAAATTCTTTGTGGTATGATATGGAAGCAAACCATCAGCCCTTAAAGATAAAAGGATAGAAAATACTGTCTTGTAGTTGTAATTCTCATGAATTTTCATAATGCATCAAAGATCATTTTTGTTTTCATAAAAGATACATTTTAACTAAACTCTTCAGAACAGAATTGTGTTCTCCACTAGACTGTTAAGAATCATATTATAATTTGATGCCTTCTGCTCAGAATGACCCTGCACTGCTGAAATGAAAGGTGTGGTCCACGGAAAAATTGCCAGATTTTAATATACATTGTCTTCAGAAAATTCCTCAGAAAAAAGTCTTCATTTACAGATAAATAACAAAAACTTCTCAAAGAACTGTAGCACATATGATATTTCACTGTGTGACACTTTAACAACGCCACAAAAACAGACCAGAAAGAGCTGAAGAGACATGAAGCGTGGAATGTAAGGTTATGACATCATTTTTAATTGATTTTTTTTCTCCCACAGAAACTGAAGAGGGACGTTCCAACATTTTACTACTTTTTGCACGGCAACTAAAACACTTTTGGATATTTACTACATACGATCTCATGATATCAAAAGACAACGCATTCTCCACTAACTGAGGTCTGCCTCAAGAAGCATTGCTGTTAACATTTGATATATGAGACATATCTAAATGAGTTATTTTGCTCCAATCTTAAAGGTGATTGCTTTAAGTTTGACATCCTGTATCTATGTTTGAGACTCTTGTCAAGAAGAATGAACAGAATAATGTTGCAAAGGCTCCCTTAGTTTGATTGGCAAATGCTTGTTGGCTACCTAGCCACATTTGGTAGCATGTTTGGTAATCAGCAAAGACATACATGAGCTTTGTAACCATCGAAATGTGAGATTCCTATGACTTGCTAACCATTACCCACTAATGATGTTAATTATTAAAAATTAGCAACTGTTAGCCAACATAGCACGAAGCAGGAAGCAGGTGCATTTTCTCCTGGAGTGAAGCTCAGAAGCAGACAGCAGGGATGCAGGGAAGGTGTGCTGGGTCCTGTCAGACCATCAGTTTCCATAATCACACACACACACACACACACACACACACACACACACACACACACACACACACACACACACACACACACACACACACACACACACGCCAAAAACTCAACCCCACTGGACCATGCACACTTAAGACCACGGAAGGGTTATAAGGTCAGTCATCTGAAGTTAAAGAAGTGCTTATTTACAATAAAAACAACTATATTGCAGCATGCTGAGGCAGTTTTTCACATGGCATCGGATGATGGCTGTTCTCAGTGAAAAATCAAAGTCACTTTGAGTAGTGACATTTGTCATAATCTTCTCTATGTTGTTCTCCTGTGGAAATGGAAAATCCCAATATTTTACTAATTTTTCCTCGTGAGACATGCTGATAATAATGTTATATGATTAAACTTTCCCAGATTTGCTAATACCTGAAGATGGGAAGACCCAAACCAACAGGAGTTCATTATCCACACAGAGCACTTCTTTTTCTGGTGATTTAACCATAAATTTACGTTGGCTAAGAACAGAGCTGCCAGTGTTACACAGGAAATCAGTGTTAAGACAAAGCAGTAGCTGTGCTGAAGCACAACTCAACCCCCTACCCCTCAAATGCAGCTTCCTCTCCCACATCAGTCCCAACCTGCAGCTCCCTCCCAGAAAGTGGGACACTCACTAAGCACAGAACAGCTCAAAGATCGAATCAAGAGAAGAGAGGGCTCAGTGTTTGTAAAAGTCATTGCTGTGGAGAGGAATGGCGGGTTTTAGAGGCACCAAAGCACGCAAGAAGTGCTTTGGTAGCTGCTGAATGTGAGTAAAATGTAATTGTCTTTGCAACAAATGCATTACCACAAAGCCAACAGGGAGACAGTCAGTTGTGCACGATCGATTAATGGCTGAACCGCAAAAGCAGGTTGAGACCCAGCATTGAATCTAATTCTTTATCTTAATCTGTGCACTTTGAGAATGACATTACCCTAGCAACAAGGATGGTTGCTCTCCTTTAGCTTCCAGGCCATAACAAAAGGGCAGATCTTGAACAGGAAGCACATATAGGGGACTGGCAGTGCACAGAAAGCTGTGCTTTAACAGGACGAGGTCCAGAGCTGTTCTATTGGAAGGGTGACCTTAAAGCACTTCTGTGGTGATCTGGTGCTATGTAGAAAAAGCACATGAATCCTCTACAGGGCCAGCGCAGCACTCCCGTCACATCTAAAAGAGAAAATACAATACTGGCGGTTTGCTGGTATATGAACCCTGTGAAAGCACCAACAACAGTTTGGTTCAAATTTCCCTTTCAAGCATCTTCATGATGATGACAATCACTCCCCTTTGTCATACCTACGTTCTGATACCAATTTCAGTTAGTTACAAATAGAAACCAGCTACTCTTTTGTCGTTTAATTACTCATTAAAGATAATAAACTCAATGTAATGCTTGAAAACTCTGTAATGTTAAGGCAGAATAAGTTAATTCAGCTCATGGACACTGCAGCCTGAAGATGGCTCCAAAAGCAGAGAAGTGGCCCACAAAGCAGCGCACTCTGTGTAAATACAACCAAAACAAATGCATGTGTCTAGCTCTAGAAATTCCCAGTAGTCTTTTGTAATCGATAAATCAGATATCCAACAACCGCTAAAATCTGACGCTACTCTGTTCAAACAATGATGAAATGTATCGTCTTAAGAGGTTTTTATATTGTTTCCTTACAGGGGAACTAGTTAATCAATGGGTTTTGTTCATTTGACACAGTGCAGTGTCATTTTGGTCCCCAATCAAACAAATTCTTCAGAATCATCAAGTCTCATCAAATCATCAAACTCCAGTCCTGAAGGGCCGCCGTCCTGCAGTTTTTAGATGTGCCACAGGTACATAACATGGGAATGAAATGGCTTAATTACCTCCTCCTTGTGTAGATCAGTTCTCCAGAGCCTTAATGACCCAATTGATCTATTCAGGTGTTGTGCAGCAGAGACACATCTAAAAGTTGCAGGACTGAAGTTTGACACCCCTGGTTTTGAACATCATCCAGTTGAAAGACTGATATTTTCAGCTGCTCTTTGACTGTGGCGTAATGTTGAAAAGATGGGAGAACACTACAGCCTCTCTGTTACTGTGAAAGTCTTTCCCGAAGGAAAAAAGACTTACAAACTCAAATAGCTAGCAATGCACACAAAAACTCTCTGCACCAATTGCAGCCACTTGGCTCTCTGAGGCTGCAGCTGATATAGTCTCAGACATGAGAACAATCATCACCAGTCAATAGCTGGGACCTTATCAGGACATCCATACTGTAAATATTCTCCCATATTTCATCCAAAGCGTAGAGCAGTTCTCATTGATGAAACTTGCATCATTTTGTTCAAAGGGAAGCGTCGTCCTCCCCTTCACGACACAAGTCCTGGGTCAAACTATTTCACACAGAGCTCGATGTGGGCAGTTACATGATTACTCAAGTTTGTGGCAGCTTTATCTGTGGAAATGAGCGCAGACAGCAGTGTTAATAATTCGCTTCAAGTAGTCTGCTTCCGCTATCTGGGTTTTGAGGAATGTTTGTCAGACATGGTGAGAAATTGCCTACATTTGTACGATTCTTTTCAATATACTTACAGATTCTCAAACAGCAAAAAAAGCTTCTTGGAAACTGCAAAGTCGTTGTCAACAGAAGAGGCTGTCTGCAGAAAAGGGCGGCGCTCTCTCTGTGACCATTTTGTTTACCTATAATCTCAGGACGTGGCATATACTGACACATGAGAGGTGTCCTGAGTGGTCTGTGGTGTGAGTGAAAGGTGTGTACAAAACCACGTCTCCATGACGTCTGTTCGGCTTTGGATGAAGAATGGGAGGAAATGGAAGTAAGTCATGGAACAGATAGGTCCTTATTTTCCTTTCTTGCCTCAGTAAAATAAAATTTTACTGTGCCTGTAACTACTACTACTGGTTCTCTAAACCTCATGGAGTCCTGCCACAAACAGGTTAGAAAAGGAATTTTACCTTATTTTCAATTTAACTTTGGAGAGGATCTGACAAAAACAGTAATCTCAGTACTATTAAGAACAACAAGCTGAAAAGTGCTTTGCTGGTAATTACTAAGATTCACAAACTAGGAGATCTAAAAGGCTGGTCAGGAGAACTCTTTGAAATGATCTGGAAAGGTAGTAATGACTGCATTTAATTACACGCCCACATTAGGAGGCATTCATTCACTTTCAGCCTATTAAGGGTTGATTTGGATAGGAAAAAAGTGCTTTCTGTACATTTTACCTCAACACAAAACACAATACAATTTTCATACTCTTTATGACAGTAGGCTAATTGCATGTTTTTACATTTCCTGTTTTATTTATTTATTTCATTTTTTGCTATGTTCTTGTTGAGTTTTTGTTCCTGCAGCTACAGCTGGAAAACTCCCACGCTAGGTCCCTGCTGCCTCTGGCTCCGTCAGCAGCTGCATCAGCAGTAAAAAAAAAAAAGAAAAGCAGGTTAACCAGCTCGACAAAATAATGTATGCTGATTTATATGCAGAGATGAGGAGAAGGAGGAGATAAAGCTGACAAGACAGAGGAACAAGACCCTCATATTTCTCAGTGATTCATCTGTGGGTCTCTCTCTCTGTCACTCACTTTTTGGTAACCTGAAGTTGGCCTCTCACAGCTGCTGCTCTCATTCTCCTCCAACGAAACACCCACACTCATTTCAGTGCTGCACAGGACACACAGAACCATGCACGCACACACAGACACACAACAGGGAAGCACAGAGAGCGTGTATAAGCCTGTGAGGGTGCAAGTGAGGGTGTAAATCAAAGAAAGATAGTGACAAAGCATAAGAGAGAGAATGAATATTTACTGTAGCAACAGGAGTCATGTATGTGAGATATATTCCTATGCCTGCGTTTTCTGTAGCTCAGATTACTCCATAACTGCCCCTGTTGTGAATACAGCAACAGCTGAGTGGGGCTAAACAAAATGACAGTTAACTGAAATAGCACTTGCTGCTCTGGAGTAATTTGAGAATATTTAGCATGAGATTTATCAACCAGCAGCAGCTTTACCTTAGACCAAAGTTCAACCAAAGGCTTTCTCTTTCTCTCTGCATGAGTTTCATCATGAACCACTTGTTTTTATTTGCTTAAACAACATGAGTAAATGTGCTTGGGAAGATTGTTGTGCCATATGCATATATTTAATAAAATAAAATGACAATTTTGGGGGAGAGGGTGGGCCTTGAGATCACCATTATTCAAAACCCAGACAACAAACCCCAAGTGTTTCAGACTTGATGGTTGTTTACCGTAATTTTCGGACTATAAGCCGCTACTTTTTTCATAGGTTTTGAACCATGCGGCTAATAAAAAGGAGTGGCTATTCTGTGGATTTTTTTCCACCGCTAGGGGCGCTCTAACCGGAACTAGAATCAAAACTAAGATAAAGTAAATGCAAAGAAGAATACGCTACGTCCTCTTTAGCAGATATAACTGGTAGAAGCAGATAGAAGGACGACAAATTTCCAATCCTATTATCTTCATCTTCTTCACCCCTTCATCATGGAACCCACACGAAGAAATTCGTATGATGCCAGTTTTAAGTTGAAGGCCATCGATGTCACTATACAGGAAGGAAACCGCGCTGCTGCTCGGAAGCTAAGCGTCAATGAGTCTATGGTGAGACGCTGGAGGAAGCAGCGGGAAGAGCTTATGCAATGCCCGAAGTCGAGGAAAGCTTTCAGGGGACAAAAAAGCAGGTGTCCAGAGCTTGAAAATGTCCTGGAGGACTGGGTGAACATGCAGAGAGCAGGTGGCCGTGCTGTATCCACTGTACAGATCCGACTTAAAGCCAAAACCATCGCCCGCGAAATGGAAATTGAAGATTTCAAAGCGATGGAGACAGATGTGACGAAGCGCTGCTGAGCTTGTTCAACTCTGACACTGAAGAGGAGGACTTCGTGGGTTTCACCGAAGATGATGAAGATGATTAAGGTGACGTGATTTCACACACAGGACAAATGAAGATAAATAAATACTGGTTATTTTCTCTTGGTTCTGTCTCGGTTTAATCAAAGTTGCTGTCGCGTTAAAAGACAGGTCAGGAAAGGATCTATTTAGGTACATACATGTTCATTTACAATTCAAAATCGTTTTGTATCTGTAGTAAATATCTAATCTAAAAACATAAATATCTGTGGCTCGCAAAACCTTTTTTAATGAAGTGGATGCGGCTTGTATGTCGTTGTTTAATTTTTTTTTTTAATACAGCGGATGCGGCTTATATGCAGGTGCGCTTTATAGTCCAGAAAATACGGTATACACTCCTGATCAAAATCTTAAGACCAGTCAAAAAATTGCAAGAATTTGCATTTTGCACTATTGAATCTTAAGAAGATTCTAAGTAGAACTTCACAATGTTAAAAGAAAATATTAGTGCAAGAGACAAAAACATTTGAGCGGGGAATTTTCTGAAAACTGCATTTACACTCAAACATGATTTTTTCAGCTGATCAAAAGTTTAAGACCATAGTCTTTAAAAGCCAAAAGCTGTGCAAAATCTGGATTCCATGTCATGTTCTGTGAAGTCTTTACACTGTCAAGACCTCCAGATGGCAAAAGCAAAAAAGTTCACTGACTTTGAACGTGGCAGGATTGTTGAGCTGCATAAGCAAGGCCTCTCACAACGTGCCATTGCTGCTGAGGTTGGACGCAGTAAGACAGTCATTTTGCATTTTTTAAATGATCCTGAGGGTTATGGAACAAAAAAGTCAAGCGGTAGACCCAAAAAAATTTCACCAGCTCTGAACCGCAGGATCCGATTGGCTGTCCGTCAAGACAAGGGACGATCCTCTACCCAAATTAAAGCCATTACTGGTGCCGACTGCAGCCCGATAACCATCAGACGGCATCTGCAAGGGAAGGGCTTCAGAAACAAAAAACGTCTTCAAAGGCCACGTCTTGTTCAACGCCACAGAATTGCCCGTTTGGACTTTGCAAGGGTGCACCAAACATGGGACATTGAAAGGTGGAAGAAAGTTGTCTTCTCTGATGAGAAAAAGTTTTGGCTTGATGATCCTGATGGCTTCCAACGTTACTGGCATGACAGGGAGATCCCACCTGAGATGTTTTCTACACGGCACAGTGGTGGGGGTGCCATCATGATTTGGGGTGTGTTTTCCTTCAATGGAACAATGGAGCTTCAGGTTGTGCAGAGGCGTCAAACAGCAGCTGGCTATGTGGAGATGTTGCAGCAGGCATCCCTCATGACTGAGGGCCCTCGTCTCTGTGGTAATGATTGGGTTTTTCAACAAGACAATGCTGCAGTTCACAATGCCCGCCTGACAAAGCAGTTCTTCCAAGAGAATAACATCACTCTTTTGGACCATCCTGCATGTTCCCCGGATCTAAACCCAATTGAGAACATTTGGGGATGGATGGCAAGGGAAGTTTACGAAAATGGACATCAGTTCCAGACAGTGGATGCCCTTCGTGAAGCCATTTTCAACACTTGGAGCAATGTTCCCACTAGCCTCTTGGAAACACTGGCATCAAGCATACCTAAACGATTGTTTGACGTCATCAACAAGAATGGTGGAGCTACTCATTACTGAGTCCTTTTTTTGGCACTTTGATTTCTGTTTTGGGGGGTTTTGGAGGTTTTTTGAGCTATGGTCTTAAACTTTGATCAGCTGAAAAAATCATGTTTGAGTATAAATGCAGTTTTCAATTAATTCCCCGCTCAAATGTTTTTGTCTCTTATGCTGATTTCTTCTTTTAACATTGTGAAGCTCTACTTAGAACCTTCTTAAGATCCAATAATGCTAAATGCAAATTCTTGCAATTTTTTGACTGGTCTTAAGATTTTGATCAGGAGTGTATTATGAAGATGCATGTTGCTGCTTGCTTTATTCTCTTTCTCCAGGTATAGAAGCAGACTTCTTGGGGTCTTATCTTTTTTATCCATTATATATGAATATATATATATAAAAAAAAATTTTTTTTTAATTCCTTCTCACCCACTGCGGGTGGTTCTTATCCTCTGAGCTCGGGTCCTCTACCAGAGAGGCCTGGGAGCTTGAGGGTCCTGCAGTATCTTGGCTGTGCCAAGGACTGCTGCACATTTCTGGACTGAGATGTCTGATGTTGTTCCTGGGATCTGTTGTAGCCATTGATCCAGTTTGGGGGTTACTGCCCCGAGGGCCCCGATGACCACAGGTACCACTGTGGTCTTCACCTTCCAGGCCCTCTCCAGTTTCTCCCTGAGGCCCTGGTATTTCTCCAGTTTCTCATTTTGTCTGATGTTGCAGTCACTTGGTATTGCTACATCTACCACAACGGTTTTCCTCTGTTGTTTATCCACTACGACAATGTCTGGTTGGTTCGCCCTTACCGTTCTGTCTGTCTGGATCTGGAAGTCCCACAGGATCTTAGCTCTGGCGTTCTCCACCACCTCTGGGGGTGTTTCCCACTTTGATCTCGGGGTTTCCAGTCCATATTCTGCACAGATGTTTCTGTACACTATGCCTGCCACTTGGTTATGTCGCTCCATGTACGCTTTCCCTGCCAGTATCTTGCACCCTGCTGTTATGTGCTGGACTGTCTCAGGGGCCTCCTTGCACAACCTACACCTTGGGTCTTGTCTCGGGTGAATGATCTGGGCCTCTATTGCTCTGGTGTTTAGGGCCTGTTCCTGGGCGGCCAGGATGAGGGCCTCTGTGCTGTCCTTGAGTCCAGCTTTTTCCAGCCATTGGTAGGATTTACTGATATCAGCCACTTGGGTTATTTGCTGGTGGTACATCCCATGTAGGGGCTTGTCCTCCCATGATGGTATCTCTGGCACCTCAACCTCCGTTCCCTGTTGTCTGAGACATTCACTGAGCACATTGTCTGTTGAGGCTTTGTCCCTGATGTATCTATGGATCTTAGTTGTTTCGTCCTGGACAATGGTTCTCACACTCACTAGTCCTCTGCCTCCTTCCTTGCGACTCATGTACAGTCTCAGGGTGCTGGATTTGGGGTGGAACCCTCCATGCATTGTTAGTAGTTTTCTAGTCTTAATATCTGTGGCTTTTATCTCCTCCTTTGGCCATCTGATTATTCCAGCAGGGTATCTGATTACTGGCAAGGCATAGCTGTTTATCGCACGGATTTTGGTCTTGCCATTGAGCTGGCTTCTCAGGACTTGCCTTATTCGTTGGAGGTATTTAGCTGTGGCTCTTTTCCTTGTGACCTCATCGAGGTTGCCATTTGCTTGTGGTATACCTAGGTACTTGTAACTGTCCTCTATGTCTGCTATTGTTCCTTGTGGGAGTGAGACTCCTTCTGTGTGGATCACCTTCCCCCTCTTTGTGATCAGCCGACCACACTTCTCTAGTCCGAATGACATCCCAATGTCAGTGCTGTAGATCCTGCTGGTGTGGATCAGTGAGTCGATGTCTCGCTCACTCTTGCCGTACAGCTTGATGTCATCCATGTAGAGAAAGTTACTGATGTTGGCCCCGTTCTTGAGTCGGTAGCCGTATCCAGTCTTGTTGATAATTTGGCTGAGGGGGTTCGGGCCTATGCAGAAGAGTAGCGGGGACAGAGTATCTCCTTGGTATATGCCACATTTGATGGACACTTGTGCAAGTGGTTTGCATTTGGCTTCAAGGGTGGTTTTCCACAGCCTCATCAAGTTTGCAATGAAGGCTCTCAGAGTCCTGTTGATGTTATACATCTCTAGGCATTCAATGATCCAAGTATGGGGCATTGAGTCATAGGCTTTCTTGTAATCAATCCAAGCCATGCACAGGTTGGTGTGTCGGGTTTTGCAGTCTCTGGCAACTGTGTGGTTTACGAGGAGTTGGTGTTTGGCTCCTCTGCTATTTACACTGATACCCTTCTGTGCCGTGCTCATGTGTTTATCCATGTGTTTGCTCATCTTGGCTGCTATGATGCCTGACATGAGCTTCCAGGTTGTGGAGAGGCAGGTTATTGGTCGGTAGTTGGGTGGGACTGGACCCTTTGATGGATCCTTCTGGATTAGGATTGTTCGCCCTTCAGTTAACTATTCAGGGTGAGTCCCACTTTGTAGCAGCTGGTTCATTTGGGCTGCCAGTCGCTCATGGAGAGCAATGAGTTTCTTTAGCCAGTAGCCATGGATCATGTCAGGCCCTGGTGCTGTCCAGTTTTTCATACCTGAGACTCTTTCTTGAACATCTGTCACAGTGATGGTTACCGGGGCTTGCTGTGGTTGCTGTGGTCCTCTCGTAGAGAGATCAGCCACTGTGCATTGCTGTTGTGGGACGCCTCCCTTTCCCATATGCCTTTCCAGTATTGTTCCGTCTCCAGCCTTGGTGGGTCTGCTCTGTTGTTATTACCCTGCCATTGAGAGTACACCTTAGCTGGTTGAGTGGAGAAGAGCCGGTTAATCCTTCTGGATTCATTCTCCCTTGTGTATCTCTTAAGGCGGCTGGCCAAGGCTTGGAGCCTCTGTTTAGCAGTTTCGAGGGCCTCAGGTATGGGCATCTGGCTGTACTTTCTGGGTATTGGTCTTTTCATTGCACCCTCTGATAGTTGGCTCACTTCCCTCCTTGTTACCTTGATTTTAGCCTCTAACCGTCTTTTCCTCGCTGGGTATTGGGTCTTATATATATATATATATATATATATATATATATATATATATATATATATATATATATATATATATATATATAAGTAAAAAATCAGATCTACAAATATAGAGCACCTGCATGTTATTGTTTACATGAGGAAATTCCACGCATGTGGCCGAAGCTGGAGGGCAAAAATACTATTCATGTCATTCATAGCAGCGCTGCCGCCATAGAATAACTCTGTAAACTCAATCAAACTTGAATATGTATTTAATATTCATTTTATGCTGCGCTCCACAGCAAAGGGAAAAAACGTTAAAGATCAACTCAAAGCCACGTATTTCTCGCTCTCTGTATCAGCGCAGCTATGCTATTGCCATAGCAACTGACAAAAACTCCACAATAAAACCCAACTTGGATATTTGCCACACAAAGAGCAGAACATTCAGTCTGTTGCGGTGGCATGGTTTTAGGCTTAATGTTTAGTTTGTGATTATTAAGTGATTGCTGTGATAAGAGGAGAAAACTAAATATATCGCTGCACTTGACTTCACTGTATGGCTAGCTCACTAAATAAAAAATACATACTTTATTGTACAAACCACAGGGTGAAAGTATTTTTCCATTTCTCTCACATTTCCACAGAAACACCTGCAGTCCCTCATGAGTAAGAAAAGATGATGACACCACTGATATTTTGTGCTTGAGTAGACATTAGAGAAGACCAAACAGTGATGTCCAGACAGGGTTAGCAGTGCTTCACCTGTCATCAGGACTAGAGAAAATACATTTTTATCTACTTGACCCTTCTGCAAATTTGTATTTCCTTTGATTTCAATATTTTTATAACAAGTTCGGCTGTGGCGTTCATTGGGTCCACAGGCACAAAACTAAATTTTTCTTAGATGTGTGGTCCATTCTAGTTAGTAACCTCTGCATCTTGTTTATTACAGCATCAGCATCAATTGCTGATGCTGTTTATTACAGCATCAGCATCTGACTCTAATGAAGGTAGAGTGAAATTAGGCTTTATGAAGCTTGGTTGATTGGCTCCAAGCCAGTAGATAAGAACATGCCTATTTTGCATGTTCTTGTACAAAGTTTACATGACAATTGGATGGATGGAAACATGACTGGTGCCTCACCAGACATGAATTTCTTTGTACATCACTGAGACGAGGAAGTACAAATCAAGTTTTAGGCCTCAAACCTCTTAGCCCTGTCCTAAGAAATAAAATTTGACAATAGTGTGATAAGTCATACTCTTTTTGTCTACAAATCAACATTTTCAGTCATTATAAGGTGCTGTAATGTAAAAGATGGTATTAAAGTGTAGCATCATCCAGTCCATGTTGCACCAGTCACTAGACTGTCTGTATCTCTCGGAAGGAAACCCAACACCCAAATCACTGTCCACACCTGCCTTAGTGGGTCAGCCATTGCTGCATTGGTGAAGAAGAGATTGTAAATATTGTTGTATACATTGTGTACACCATTAATTCCAGGCCATTTTACTCTACCTTCATTTCAGCAAAACATCATGATGATGATAACGGGACAATGTTTTCTGAGACACATTTTTTAATATCGCCTCTATTCCATTATTATGCGTTTAGAACCTATTGTTTGCTATTTTTTTCAGCACAGCAATTGCAGCATTACATGTTATGAGAATACATTTATGATTACAGAAACAGGTGCACAAATAAGAAATATTAACTATTATAGAGGCAGATTAAAAATCTAAGTGAAAAAGAAAGGGAAACATTTGCTCAGCTTGACTCAAATGAGTATCACAGGAACTATTGAGCTAACCATTAGAGCTGCACAATATTTGTGGATATAGCATCATCAACAATGGGAGTAATATTATTTTAACACTATTTGGAATGCAATAATTGTTGGCTTATATGTTCCAAAAACATCAAGTAAAACACAGAGCTTCTCCAAGGATTCCCACTCCAACCATGTTTACTGTAAGTACAAATATTTGCATAGCTATTAAGCAATTAAAAACAGTAGTGTTCTATGTAATTATGCACCCAGTGCAGAAAATGCATATTTCTGTCATCGTTGGAAATTGGAAATGTAGACCAAAGTGCAAATAAAAAAAGGAAAGGAGGAGGGGAATTGGGGAGACGTTCAAGAGTGAGGAGAGTTAGAATGATAGATGCTGTGACCTATTTCCTCAGCTCCCTGCCTACTGCTTTGATTCACACTGACAGAGAAGCAAAAGTACCAAGAGCCGAACAAGATCATGGGATTTCTTCTAACAATGTCAGACGATTCCATGCTGATCTTGGTGTTGAGCAACATGTAGTTTTCTTCAAAGATAAATTACAGATGATAGTTGATGTGGGTTTGGAAGACCTCGAATACCTGTCTGTGTTGCAGAGGATATTCACTGAAGACGGTCTGTTGTTGCATCTTTCTTTTCGTACCATCAGTTCTAGAGGCTCCAGAACATTCAGAAAAAAAGAATCAAGCTTCTTCATTGGCAACACTGAAAGATCTAAAATGGAAAGTCTGAGTAATACAGTACAGATGAATAGAGCGAATACAGACCTACGTAGGCTTACTCCAATAAATTGGTCCTGGTTTCCTTAGTTTTCTATGATTTTGATCAGCAAATACTTACAGGAAAAAACAATCATACTTGTCTACCTCTGCAAGAGTGAGAAGTTCAGTCCCTGCCCATTTTGTTCTGGGTGACTGAAAGACCAGCCGAACACATGATGTTTGCATATAACACCAGTCACCCCACTACACCTATTTGGCTTCAGTTTCATAAACTGTCTGATTGATGGGTAATCATTTACCCAGGAATCCTCTGTCCACGAAAACATCACCTTCATAGAGCTTCGCCTGCTTGGCCTAGAGGAGGGTCCACCAACGTGGTGCCCATGACCAAAAGGTTGCCCCTGAAAATGACATGAGTTGCCCTTGGAGCTGTTCCAACAGTAGATAAATCCTTCAAAATGGGAAGGGCTACCAGTCTGATACACACACTAAATCTATTACCCAGTACCTGTGCCATAGCTCTCACTACACCGTGTTCCAAATTATTATGCAAATTGGATTTAAGTGTCATAAAGACTACATTTTTTGTTGTGCTATTAAATTTATAGATGTATTGTGCATCAGGGCTCTTTGAATCACTAGAATTAATTTCAGAGAGCTGCTTGATTAGTTTGTCTGGTGAGCTCAATTAAAACAAATCTACTTAAGAAGGATGTTCCACATTATTAAGCAGGCCACAGGTTTCAAGCAATGTGGGAAAGAGAAAGGAACTGTGCTGATGAAAATCATCAGATAGTGTAGTGCCGTATGACAAGATGTGAAAATATTAGATATTTAACCAAAACTGAAGCGATATCGTACTGTGAAGAGATTTGTGGCTGACTCAGAACAAAGATGGTTTGTACAGATAAAGGCATAATGAGGAAGGTTTCTGTTAGACACATTCATGGGATTAAGAGAGCGCTGTTGAAATGCCCTTAAAAAGCAGCAAACAGTTATTTGAAGCTGCTGCTGCCTCTAGAGCCTCAAGGTGGAGGATCCTCCAGAGGCTTGTGGTGCATCAACCTATTGTTGGGCCCCTAATCAGCACACAAGCAGAAACGGTCACAGTGGGCCCAGTCGCACATAAAGATTCATTTGTTCACTGATGACTGCTGTGCACTGATGACTGCTGTGCAACCCTGGATGGTCCAGAGGGACGCAGTAGTGGATTGGTGGTGGACGGCCACCACATCCCAACACAGCTGTGATGTCAGTAAGGAGGAGGTGGAGTCATGCTTTGGGCCCAAATCATTGGGAGAGAGAGAGAGATGGTCGGCCCCTTCAGAGCCCTGAAGGTGTGAAAATGACCTGCAGCAAAGAATTTGGACTTTCTGACTGATCACTTTCTGACATGGTTTAAAAAGAAGAGCCGCACCTTCTGTAGCAAAATCATCTTCATGCATGACAATGAATACTGCAAGGAATATCACTGTGTCACTGGCTGCTATGGACATAAAAGAGGAGAAACTCATGGTGTGGTCACTATCCTCCTCTGACCTCTGACCCTATTGAGAACCTTTATAGTTTCCTCATGCAGAAGATCTGAGGGTGGGATGCAGTTCATATCAAACAGCAGCTCTGGGAAGATATTCTGACATCCTGCAAAGAAATTCAAGCAGAAACTTTCCACAAACTCACAAGTTCAATGGATGCAAGAATTGTGCAGGTGATACCAAAGAAGGTCCAATATTAACATGTAACTCTGTCTGTTAAGATGGTTTGATTGAAATAGCTTTTGATTTTACTACACTTAATGCTGTACATTCAAAGAATGACTGTTTGCAGTTCTTTATAATTGTAAAATGTTTAGAAAATCTGCTGTGCATAATAATTTGGAACCGTGCATTTTGAGTTTTTCATGTTTGAAAAAAATACTGTTCTCATGGGGAACTTTGTTCAGTTAAATTTGATTTACATTGTAATAGATCATTACTTGAAAATTATACTGAACATCATTTGCATTGAACATTTAAGAAAATCTGAGAAAATATCACTTGCATAATAATTTGGAACACAGTGTAGTTAAAAGTTTGGTGCTTAAGGAGGCAGTATTATGCAAAATAGACTTTTTGAGTTTCACATCATGTCATAATATTATTCATTAAAAACATACCTGGAGTGTTTCCCTGCTTCTATCAGGCATGTTTGAGAAATCCTTCAATCTTCATGGCAACCAGTCAGCTGTACAAAACACCTGGGTGGACATCGCTCTGCCTTGGAGGTGCAGCTCTTCTTTGGAGTTGGTGTTTCCAAGCTGCTGAGCAACTCAACAGCATTTAGCAAACACCTGGTGGGACTGTTTGTCAGCTGAGCTCATTGTACAAGTTTGTCAGTGCAATGCTGGTAAAAACATTAGTAAAGGGTTATATTACAAAGTCAAATTTAAACTGGCATTTGAAATGCTAATTGTCACCTTAAATTATAGAGCAATTGAAGGTAACAAATTACTTGACTGCGCTATAAAATGGCACTGTACATAATACTGCCCCCTTTAAAAATGAGAAAAACTGTGTTGGCAGAGAATTACATACTCTTTAAATCAAAAACAGAATCCCAACAAGTAATGATTTGAATAGTACTCAGTTGTTGCCCCAGATACATTGTCCACACACTCAGACATGCTCTTTGATTTCTCTGATAAGTTCGTCCTCCTGGGAACACATCCATCTTCTTAACTCAGTGCGTGTACACATTCTCTCATACGCTGTAGAAGCAGAACTGACTTAACTATTGGACTGTAGCACTTCACCATAACACGAGCATGGTTGTGGCGAGTCTTTTCAGCCTCCTTCCTGTGCTGAATGTCGGGTGGGTGGCTGGCTGTGAAACATGAGCCTGGGAGCTTATGAGGAAGGGTCTGGGCTGGAGAGCCAAGGTGGGGGTGAAGGGTTCTGGTTGCTAGGCAGCCAGTCGATCGGAGCAGGATCTCATTGGCTCATGGTGAGTAGGGAAGAGCGGGTAGAACAGACGGGACTCTGTCACAGGCCAACGTTAACGGCTTGTTTTGTCAAACCGAACACAGAATCGCTTCCGTTACAGTGACAGCAGGATGTGCTACAGATCATCAAGTGTTTCATTTGTGAAGCAAAGCTCATGCACAAACTTGGTCACAAAGATGGTGGGAAAAACAAGATATTTTCAGAAAATTTTTAAAAACTATGGATATGAGGACTTTCTTGAATTTTTATCTGCCTTAAAAAAAGAATCTCTAAACTTCAGCACTCATTACAAGGAAAGAGAAGAAAAGCGCAGATACAAAGAGGTAGAATCTCCCAAACACAAAGACTCAAAAGAACAAACGGGAGACGAACAAGGGCTAAAAAAAAAACAAAAAAACATCACTGTCACTGTCTGAACAGAGAGAGAGAAGCTGGAAAAGCCCAGCAACAACAAGGCGTGCCTTAAATAGCTACATGGTAGGAAATAACATGATGCTGGAGGAAGCTTAATAGCTCTGAGCATGTGTTGCATTGCACCAAGCATGGCTAGCCACAGTGCTGACAGCCACTTTTAGTCATATGTTATAGCGCATGACCTACAGATGACGCCTGACTGTAAGGGGCCGGATGGTGGCTGGCAGACATACCAGCAGCATGTCTTAATTTTCAAATGCTTCTGTGTGTGGAGAAAGGTAAAGATTAAACCAAACAGAAAAAGGAACTCCTGTCTGGGGTCAGGACTTGTGTTTGTGTGAGATTCAGCTTAACATTAAAAAGAATTGTGAAGGGTAAGAAGAAACACAAAGTTCCAGTTAATATCAATATGCCTGACAGATTTAACTTTAAAATAATCTTTTATAGCTCTAAGTAATCAGGACACCCTGCTATGAAAATCTTGACCAGTATCAATATCTGATATTAATATTGCTGCTCTGGCCAATAACTGATATTGTATACATCTATATTAAACATATATATCCCTACATTTTAAAAACCTTTAAAAATACACTCTGACTTTGTCTCTGATTCTGTTTCAGTCAAACTCCCCACAATCCTGCTGAGTCACCATTACAGTCACATGACCAAACACAACATAACCAGCTTCCTCCATTCCCCCCTCCAAAAACAAACAGCAGCAAGATGGAAATAAGTATCTGTTGTAAATATTGATCCAGTATTTTATCAGACCGATATCGATAAGTTTAGAAAAGTATATCGGCCAAAAGCGATGTTAGTGCCAATATATTATAAAACTCCAAATACAATTCATGTACTGAAAATCAAACTTGATTCTCAGTATATGAACTTGTGGAAGAGGTTAAAATTAAGGTGATGATAAGAAGGTACTTCAACTGCAAAGAACTGGAGTTTACTAAAGATAAATTGTCAAAACACTACTGTCTTCATTGATCTAAAATGTCCCCAGTGATCAATGAAAAGTATTGAGATACTGTACATTTTTAAAATGTAATTAAAAAAGCTGATTTTTTCATCACCACTCCGTTATATTCTTTTGGACACTTGAAATGTATTCTTTTATAATCCAATGAAAATTATTTTAAATATGAATCTAATAGTCATTTTGCAATTATTTTTAAATCATTACAATATATGACATCTGTGTTGTCCACCATGGCTAAACTGCTCTCTTCTTTTAACTGCTACCATTCTGAAACAATTAATAAACTGTGATTTGCTCATGCTAGCACCAACACTTCCAGGAAGCCTGGCTCAGCTTCGGAGAGAAACTTCACGTCAGAGTGTTACCTTAGCTGAAAGTGTGTGCCGACATCATCCTGCTGCAATAAAGAGATTTGAGAAAGAAAAAACAAGTTCTTCTCACAGATAAGTAATGATAAACATAAAAACAGTGGCATGTTTCATTGTTATTTTTATGTAACTTGTTGCCTTGACAAAGAACGCACCGCTTCAGATACTAGAGCTGCACTAGAACCGACACCGAGCCGAGCTGTTAAATACAACTTACAGCATCCTCCTCGCTAATAGAGAAACTGGAAAAAAATGATTATTACAGCAGCACAACCTCAGACTGAAAATGTTAATCCAGGTACCCACCAGTATGCTATGGAGATGGTTTTGCCTCCCTTACAATCTTTCTCAGTGTGAATATAAACTTTTATCCATAGTTTTTATATATTAACTATTTAATAATAGCTACAATATTGCTGTGCATGCTTGTTATGGCCAGTCATAAAGGTTTGTTGCAAAGATACTTATCTTCCCTGTCTTTTCATTTGTCACTCCTTGTCAGCGAAATCAACCCATAAGGTCATTTTCACAAGGATCAAATAATGAAAACTACATCTGTATAATTTAACATGCCCACTGCACAGGCTGTGCTGAGGTGTCTGATTTTTGTTTTGGTTTTTTACTATTAAATGAACTAGTTCAGTGTGGTAAGTGTTTGAATCAGGAAAAGTGCTAACATAACAATTTTTAAGTTTCCTACGTATGCTGGCATATGTTGATATGAAAACTGTGTGGTTTTATCCATCCATCCATTTTCTGTTCACTCTTGTCCCGAAGCCTATCTCCAGCTACATTCCGGGCCAGAGGCAGGGCAACGCAGACAAACAGGACAAACAACCACACACACACACACACACACACACACACACACACACACACACACACACACACACACACGCACGCACACACACACATACACACTCACATACACACTCACACCTAGAGGGAGAATTTAGATCAGGGGTGCTCAAACTTTTTGAGACCAAGATCTACTTTTTCTCTCACCAGCCGGCTGAGATCTACCTCATGACATACAAATTATAAATGAAACCCTATTGACTAATTTGCTATACAAAATATCCATCAGTTATAGCAAAATGATAAAGTGATAGAAAACCTAATGCAGTTTCTTCCTCAGTGAGATGTTGACACTGGGAGCAGGTTACTGGTTTCTCAGTCAGAACTGGTTTCAAACCTGAGGTCAGCAGCTGTCAGTCAGTTATGACAGATCTGAAATTTGGTTTGATGACGTCAATATGCGAAACTGCAGACTGATAGGAGGAACCAAAGAGCTCTGCAGAGGTAAAGGCAAATCTGCTGAATTTGGAACATAATTAATGTAATTTGACACAATTATTGTGGTAGAAGCCATTTGTTTGTTAAAACTTAATCAAATATATTTGTCCTATTTGATGTTTGTTGTGATGTTTATTGCAAACGAATGAGGTCATTAGTCCAAGTCTGTCGTTTATTGAACGTTCAGAAACTCAAGCGGCTGTGATGAACCACAGCGAAGGTAAACAAAGGTAAAATAATCCGAACAACTCAGAACCTCTCGCACCGTTTCACTCTCTCTCTCTCTATTGTTAAGCACACCCGTCGCCGTGGCAACTGCCTGCGCCCCGCAAGCCGAGCAAAGATTACGTTAAAAATGTTCAGTCCGTTACGATATCAGGTTTCAGGCTTTATTATTATTTAATGAAGCTATAAACGTTTTGGATCTTAGTAAATATTTTGAAAAGTCTGTCAGAAGAGGAAGTGCTGCTCTCAGCGTCCTGGAGGCCTTCAGTTTGTCACCTGCTGCCAAGATCGACTCAAAACCTCGATCGACCGGTAGATCGCGATCGACCGGTGGATCGCGATCGACCGGTAGATCGCGATCGACCGGTGGATCGCGATCGACCGGTAGATCGCGATCGACAGGTAGATCACGATCGACGTATTGAGCACCCCTGATTTAGAGAGACCAAATAACCAACAATCATGTTTTTGGACTGTGGGTGGAAGCCGGAGTACCCAGAGAGAACCCATGCATGCACAGGGAGAACATGCCCCGGGCTGGGAATCGAACCCAGGACCGACCTTGCTGCAAGGCAACAGTGCTACCAGTAAAACGTAACTGTGCTGCCCTGTGTGGTTTTAAACGTGAGGAAATACAGAAGATTCTGTGAAACATCACTTTCACACCTTTGCAGAATATCTCTCACTTTTTATACTCTCCCATATCAGTGACCTGTCCTCCCTCCAAGACAAATCCATCGCAGCCAAGTTTAGCTGGTGACCACACAAAGTGTGCTGCAGTATTAAATGCATATTAAGGTAAAGATGGAAGGTTACTTTCCAGAGAAAAATATCAAACACACAGAGGAAACAAATGTTGATCTGTCACTGTTCCTTTGCTCTTTTCACTATTTTTTGTCTTCTTTGGCAGCAAGGCACTCAAAATTGTTGGTGAGACCCAAGAGATTTACTTTCACAAGTGGAGCAATATGGCTTTCGCTACGATGCTCTACTTGAAATATATATAAACGTCAATGGAAATTGCTTTCGGTTCATTTCAAATGTAATGGATATGGAGATGGAAAAGAACAGAGAAAAGAAGGAAAGATAGGTAGGGAAAAGACATAAAAGTAGAGAAGAATCTAGAGAACATAAGTAACCATTCTAGAAGTCTGTTTCTGTCTACAGAAAGAGAATAAAAACTGTTTCTTTTTTCCACCAAGTATTTATTAGTTGTCTTCATCAACACAACAATGCAAATTAGTATTTCCTTTAGAGACTCAAAATTAGAGTCTTAAACATAGTGACAACTATGTGTCAAATTCAAAGGATCATATTTAGAGCCCACCAAGTCTCTTCCATTACCTCCACCAGTCACATGCTGACAGCGACTGAATAGTGCTTCACCAAACTGATTCACTTCAAAGGGAAATATTGTAGAGTTGTAATATCACAACATCTTGGTTTATATCTACTTATTAGCCCATCATCCAGGATTTAGCTAAAATTAGTTTCCTTTCATCTCAGTTTTGTCACCTCCAGCACCGATGAAAAGGTCAAAAGTATTTATTGTCACCTCATCCACCAATACTTTCATACCTAATGGTTCATTATCTCTGCTGCATATATCTTTACTTCTTACCACAATGGAAATATAAACTGAAATGTCAAATACATTAAAAGGCTTTGAATCAGTTTCTCAGATTTGGAGGTTTAAAATTTGTGCAAATGGTTAATTTTGGGCAGCAGAAAGGCACCACTATCCACCTGCGTTAGATCTAACCTTGGACTTGGGCTCATGTATTCGTCCTCTGTGACACAAATGGCTAATCTGCCAAAAATTAAAAAATATTGATAGTAATGTAAAAGCAGCCTTATTATCTCTGAAAATACTCATTATTTTCAGAGCTAACTTGTTAGCTTGCAATCACAACAAAAATGTGCTTTTCATTCTCACAGCCTTAAAATATCTTGGCACAGAAGAATGGAGGACTTGTAGAGGCCCGTCATGGTTACCATGTGATGGTCTTTTTTGGCTGATCTCCTTACAGCCTTCCTTCTTTCATCTTTAGGACAAAACCTGATACGGTATCTCAGCCCCATTTGACCACATGCTAATTGCTCCACAGCAAAAGAGTTTTTTAAAAACACCCTGGCACCACGAGGAATTGTTGTGAACCTGCCATGAGTGCTAAGCTGTGAGAATAGGAGAAAAATGAAATAGAACATGTAATAGCACTGCCAGACTGTTGAGGTTGAGCATAGGTCACCATTCTTCAACCATGGATGTATGACACGCTTTAGATATGCTGAACAATAAGGCTGTTTGGCTGTTTCTGCGGTTACATTAGCTACCCATAAAAGTATATTCAATAGCACTGATAGCCTAGCAGCTGGTGGCCAGATGATACTTTTCTTCTGACTATCAAGGAGTGTTGGGAGAAAGCTGAAGCATGAAGGGGATAATTCCCTCTGTCACAATGCACTGCTTTGTCTGAAACATCAACCTTCCATTTCTGCCATCTTCCTTTTTGTCTCGGCAGCCCGTCGGCTAAACTGGAACTGACAGCTCAGGATTCAAACTTCTTTAAAGCGCTTACTTTTTAAATGAAAGATATTCCTCTGCTTTTTGTTTTGTTTTTTGTCATGTCTTTCATCTGACATCAGATAGACTCGTTTGTGACACAATAAATACATTCATTGTGCGGGACTTGCAGAGAGAGACAGATCCTGTCCATTTCCCAAAAAAAAGACAAGGAAGAACTTTAGTGTCCGCAGAAATTATATGAGAATGGCTGGTGAAAGAGGAGCAACCAAAACAAACATAGAGTGGAAAAGATGTCAGATTGTCTGAGTGAAAAAAAAAAACATGGCAGCTCCAGAAAAACTGTCAGAGGAAAGAAAATTCAAACTATTCCACCCAGATGTCACTGTGTGGGGAGGCAAGAGGTCCAGTTCAATATCAGTGAGGCTGTGGAAGGAAATAAGCTCAGTATGAGGAGATCTGACCATTCCTGTCAGTTCTGCTCATTCAGACCACTCAGTCCTGCAAGGGTTTGGGGCCATTCTACAATAAATGATCCATTACCTATTAGGCATGTAGCCTGCCCACCGAGTCACGATACACCTTCATTTTTTACAAGTGTTTATAGTATTTTTTTCTTCAGAAATTATTTGTGTTCCACACAAAAAAAGCTTTGGAGGACAAGCCTGAAGTGGAGCACTGACAAATTGACATGACCTAAATCCGGGAGAGCAGAGAGAGAAGGTCTTGCAAGGGATTGTTCAGAAATAACTAAACTCTTTCTCAGTCTTCTGGAGAACAACAAAACCCAAGTTCAGTATTTAGTAACCACAAATCAATACATCATCCATTAAATGTCCTGCTGCCCTCATCTCCCCACTGGTGAAGTCAATGAAGACAGTGAAGTTTTAGACTCTGGAACAGATTTTGAAACATAATGCTTTGTTGGCAACAGCTTCAGGCAATTAATCTCTTTTTTAGCACAAACACTTAAGCAAAGGAGTGATACATTAGTCCCAATTTCATTCATTTACGGAGATCAGTGAGTGGCTGATTCTTACATGTAAGCTAAACCTTTCACACTTCCACAAATTAGCCATTGTTACCTTTTGCTCTGCAAGAGAGAGGCCTGAATGATAGACACTGTTATTGTAGTGTTACAATAACATGTAACACTATGCTACATGTTATTGTGTTGCAAGCTAGCAAAAGTCACCCTAACATTGCAACTTAATCACGATGTTGCATGGTCATTGTTTTCATCCAGAAATTTTGCACATGTGCACAATGCTTGAGCACAAAAAGACAATTCTTTAACTTGCCGTTTTTCCCATTTTTGCCTTTTTCCTCCCTGTGCCGGCTACACAGCAACCGACTGATAAGTCCAATAATATATCAGGATTCAAAACAAAAAAGAAACAGCAACATATCATGCACAAAGAACGGAACAAGCAGTCCTTTCTATTATGTTTTATGACCATAGTGGTAGATTAGTTCATTTAAACACTAGCTCTACTGATGGTCTGTCAGAGAGAAGGTGTGTGGGTCACCTGTTCTTTTTCTGACTGAACCAAAAGAAAACATTCTGCAGCACATCTGCATAGTGCGAATTTGTAGACCTTGTTTTCTTGTAGTTGTAGTGTTGACAATTAATACACAGGATTTTGCACATGTGACATCAGTGAGCAGCGTGTCTATGTTTAGGCAAAAATATTGGTATTGGACAAAACTGTAATCAGTGCACCACTATTTAAGCAGTCTTTAGTTATTTTTGGCAGGTTCTCTTCACACTCGTCGCTGTCATTTTAACTATACAGAAATAGGAATCTTAAAGTGTTTCATTACTTTTGGTCATTACAATTTACCGCAACAAGATATTCAATCATCTGTTCAGAACTATGCAGAACAGATGGGCAGTGACAGACAGAGATGCTCTGAGACATTGGCGGATTACCAGATTTTATGTTTGAAACTGATTTAGATTTTTGATCAGAGATAGACAGGTCAGAGTTTTGTTGCCAATTTTTGACCACCGATATTAAAGGTTTGGCTTTCTGATACATTTCTTTCTGAACTATACTGTCGAAAAACATAAACAGTGGTACCACTTTACAATAATGCTCCACTTATAATAGTTAATAGATGGTTTGTTAATTAATCTGTAAACACTTTGACAATTATTAATGGGCTTCTCATGCATTAATTAAGAGTGAGAAAGGGACAAATCGGACTAGTTTCTTGCCATGTAGTGAACCAAATTTCTTCTGTGTAATTCAACCAGAGCTGCAAAATTAAACATTAAACATAGATGAGCACAACAATAACACTTTTCGATGTGCAAATACATAGAGAGAAGACTTACCTAATGACAGTATCAGTAAGCTGCTCAAAACAACATATATACACATGTAGGTTGATTATTCAGGCTGAGACTTAAATTAGATGACAGGAAACTCTCTGTATTACAGCAGTTTGTCTGTTTTATCTAATTGAAGAGTTCAGCGAATCACAGAAACAGGCTGAATTTGTAAAAGTCAATCTGGGAATATCACATTTAAGACACACTTTTCCAGGGACCAGAGCAGTTCTCTGTGGCAGTTTTTCTCCTTGCTGCTTTTTTCACCCCAGGCACCAGAGTCACATCACACACTACCAAATCACAATCTACCAAAGAACAACTAATCTTCAAGGAATTATTTGGAGAATACAGCAACACACGAGAGAAAGTATTAAAAGCAAAGTTAGAATACTTTAATGCAAGTACAAGTAACAAAATGAAAACAATAAGACCTACCCAGGACTGTGGATCATTAACCTGTTTTAGGTTTAAAAGCAACAGATACTCTGCTGTGTGCCTCATTTAAATCCACTTAAAGTTTGCACATTAAGAACTGTTCCAATTGCAGACTTTCACAAAGACTCGCATTAAATAACTTTTTTAGACCATAATCAGGCATGTGCAGAGAGGTGGGATGGAGGGGGCTTGAGCCCCTGTTCCTTTTACCTTTGATGCCCATAGTGCCGTTTTTGAGTTTTTTTTTGTTTTTTTTTAAACTGTATGTCAGGACGCCTGCTTGAGCCCCTCAGCAATAATATTTAGCTAAATTTAATAATTTAGCTAAATAAACTAGTCTGGCTGTCTTCAGTCTAATAATGACTCAGTTTCTGTCTCCATGTTGTTCAGACAATGGCTCCATGGTGAGGAGGAGGAGGGAGGATCTGAGCCTCTAACAAGAATATTTTTTATACATTGGTTTGTCAATAAAAATGTTGATCTGATGTTCGAAAAACTGTTTCTATTTATATTTTCATAATTGTCCTGCAGCAGGTAGAAAAAACCTGCCTCGCCCCTAAACACAGAAATGCTTCAGCAACAGAGAAACTTCTGACTTTTAACTTAATCATTCTGCCAAAAGCCCGGTTCTACAGGCAGTGTGAGTCGGTCCCACCGACAGACAGAAAGAACCTCTGATTTATATCAGACATCCTGATTAAGACACGGTATCAACTGTCACTGCGAGTCGCAAGGCACCTGAACCCCCCCCTGTACCACCCGGTACCACCGATGTGCTTACTCTGCTTCTCCTTCACGTTTCTACCAGGCGGGTTAAAACTGCTGCTGACTGGATCTGGGCTGGAGGTGAGCTGTCAATAGAAGTTACTGCAGAACCTCAAGTGTTAAAGGAAGATTCGGTCCACAGCATTTAGTTTATAAAATAAACATCAGGGAAAATACTGGAGCAATTATTAGAACTACAGCATAAAGCCAAACATGCCACAATTAAATGAATCAAAAAGTCCACAAAGTATCCGTGGACTGACATGGGGGATTCCAGGTAGATTCCAGAGATGCACATGGCAGCGGCTCTTCATGCAGGGCCGGTCCAAGGTAAATATGGGGCCTGAGACAGAACCCTCCTGTCCTACTAAGAACTTCAGCATCACTAACATGTTTAAATATTGAAAAGGTGAATCTGTGAGAAGACCAGGTTTATTGGCCCAGTTTAAAAACAATCACTGATTATTCATTGTTTGCTGTGATGTATTTGTGAACAAACCCAATTCAAACACAAAAATTACGCCATATTGTAGCCATGGTAACACAACAATCAAACTATCAAGATGATTCTTTAAACTTTTTCAAAGTAAACTTCTTAATTAAATCCTAAATGTACTTTTTTTTCTCAGTTGACTCCATTAAATAAAATTTAATAACATTGTCATTCTCTATCAATGATGCTACAGGTTTAGATCTATGGTCTGTTACAATTAAACCATTTCATGAATGTCTGGGGCCCCTGCCCTGAATGTCTGGAGGCCCCTGAATGTCTGCCCCCCTACCAGCAGCAGTCTTATCATTCTAGATCTCAGAGTATATAGAGTTAACCCCTTTGAGCTTTTATGATCTATAAATCAATCTGCAGCCAAGTTGTTCTAGAGGTTAAATAGATATTATTAGGGCTTAATCAGTAAAATGGTAGAAAATGTGCTAATTTCATAACTTCATAACCTTTGACCTTCTCTCCTCTGGTCTGTTTAACAGCTACAGTCTCAGATCAACTTGTACTAACAGCCCTCCAGGACTGTCAGCAGCAGAAACAGAAACTTTATTCCTGTTGGGGAAAATATATTACATTTGCTTTGCATTGTCCCTGCATGACCCCACAACACGCGCACACACACACACGCACACACACACACACACACACACGCACGCACGCACACACACACACACAGCAGCCTAGGCAATGGGAGAGATTCTGGGAAATGAAGTTCTGGAGAACAAAACATTCAGCCAAAACAGGTTGGTACTCTTCAGATAATGCATGAAGAGGCTGCTCTCAGTAATGCTAACCATGCTAATCACAATCATCACTAATGCCAAGTGCTAAATGCCAATTGTAATCATTTTAGTATTAGTTTTAAAATATTAACTGCTCAAAAATTTAACACTGATTTCTCTCTCCACC
This sequence comes from Poeciliopsis prolifica, assembly GCF_027474105.1. Classification (NCBI taxonomy): domain Eukaryota; kingdom Metazoa; phylum Chordata; class Actinopteri; order Cyprinodontiformes; family Poeciliidae; genus Poeciliopsis; species Poeciliopsis prolifica. The sequence continues at coordinate 441,665 of NW_026562464.1, read as the reverse complement.
CTTTTGGTGTGACACCTCCAGCCTGGATATAAAAATGACTGATTGATCATGATAGAACAACTGCTATGTACCTACAGTACATAGCTACAACCTGAATAATTTAACAATATATTCTGGTAAATTAGAGTTGTTTTACTCCTAAATGTTAGGGTAACACCAATTCTATTTATATTGAGATGATCTTGACATATTTACAGTATATGTTGTAGTACAGTTGACATTTTATTTTTTGGCCCCCATAAACATGTAAATAAGGATTCTAGTGTGCTATAATTTACCTTGACAAGTAAAACTGTGATGTCATTATTTTTAGTTTATTTTCAGACACCAAATCTGTAGGAATTTAGCCTTTTTCTACTTCTGACACTTTAGGCTGTTTTACAGAAATTCCTTCAGTGTATTATCAGCCTGCCAGGCCACCAGGCTGATAATACACCACCAGGCTAAGCATTGTTTAAAAAGAAATTAAAATTGGTTAGAGCCATCTACAAAATCTCCAGTTAGAGAACTCTTCTTTCCAAGTAGTTTTCAGAGAGTGAAAAAGCTGCAAGAATTCTTTTTGTTTTACAAGCATTCTGTGTCAGAGGTAGAGCTACCAACCTTTCAAGTCTCTTCATGATAATTGATACAAACACATTTCGAGGGTTATATATCTAATCATGCAATCTCCACAGTTATAACACTTTTGTTCTGTTGCAGTTTCTATCACTGGGACTCACCCTCAGTGCTTCAATAACCAGGTCTCGGGCTTCGAGCTCCCCTTCCATGATACTGAGGAGTGTGAGAAGCTCTGGCTTGCTCAAGTTATCCATATTGAACTCACATTTCTGCAAGACAAGCCAGAAAAAACACACCTTTAGTTAAAGAGATTATTACAGTTAATGTAGCTGAGCAAAAGAAGAGGTTACATATCAAACCAAAAGTTTAAAAAAAATGCACATGATTCATAAAGTTGTAAAAAAAAATAAAGGCCAAGCTGTTAAAGTGGGGTAGAGCTATATCGAGAGCAGTTGAAATAATGCTTGTTCACAGAAAACAGCTATTGGAAAACAATTGCTTTCAGTGGACCATCATCATGAGCTGCACACGCTATGACGCAAATTATTAATAGTCATAACTACACAGATAGTAAACCACAAACTGCTTTGTATTAAAACCATTGCAGTAACACCAATACTAGGGTTGTCAAAATAATCCATGTTTTGAGTTTACTTGCCCAAGATGGAACGCAACTAAAGAAGTACACAAATGCACACTTAGCTCCTTTTCTCCTTTGCAGAAGTTCATCTGACCAATTATGTCTGTAAATTGAGACAGCTTATTTAAAAATGCTGCCACTCCTTTGCAATGCTCTTCAGTCAAAAAGCAAAAGTAAAAGTGTTGGTTAGAGATATCTGGTGCTAACAGATAAAGATTTCAAACTGTTCTATGACAAAGGATCTTAAAGACCGAAGCTCTGATATAGAGGGATTATGCCAGATGACATATGCTAACGTCGGTGGTTTAGATGCAAGTCCCCCTGGCCAGATTCGTTTCCCATTGCACTGATAAAGAACTACAAATAACAAATTAATGCTGCAAAAAACAGCCTGCCTCCCAAAGAACAGCTCAATGGATCCAGGGTTCATTCTTCCGTAAAGGATATTAACACTTCTAGGTGTTATCCAGTCTGCTGGTTTGCAGAATCCTGGGCCTTAAGAAAAGATCCCTGGAATCAAATTTGAAACTGAGCATTTTCATCACTATAAAAATTTGAAATTTTGGTTTTAGGAAAACCGTCCAGTGTTCATCCATTGACCCAATGCCCATATCCGTTTGGTCTTGTCAATCTGCAGTGATCATCAGGCGAAAGGTGCTGTACACAGGACAGATGGACAATACATCACACAGGACAGACATCATGATCTCACATCCAACATTCAAAGAGACAAAATACCTAATAATTATGATTTTGGACTGTGGGAAAACACCAGAGTACCCAAGAGAATCCAACACATTCATAAGTAGAACATGTGAGTGACAAGCACAAAGACACTACACTATAAACTCAGAATATTGTCAGTAATATATTTAGTGATGGTTGTTGCTCAACACAACATAGAATACATGCTCCTTCACTGATGATGCAACTCTTTCAATGCTGCACCTTTATAAACCTAGGTAGTTGATTATCTAGGTTTTATGTTTGCAAGATCCCAAAATAGAAAGACATTAACTCTATTTAGGATTATTATTGCAAGTTATATTATTATATCTTGATATTCTGTCAGGCAAAATTAACAGTTTATCTCACTGCAGCTTAAAGCTCCTAAGTATTATGTCTCTTTTACTGAAATATTGGATTGGGACTTATCAGCAAATAATTAATCTTCAGTGACTCAAGTTGGTATTAATGAAAAGCTATCTTAATGGGGAAATTCTTTCTTTTGCCAACGGTGCTAGGGGTTCATACTATAACTGGAGGGACGACCCTGTCCTGCATGTTTTAGCTGTTAAATAGTTCAACACACCTGACTCAAATAAATGAGAGATTATAAGGCTAGTAGAACCTTCTGACATGCTGTGAAGTTAAGTCATTTGAATTAGCTCCAGTGTCAGATTAGAGCGAGGAGCCATCTGCAATATAGTGTAGTGGAAAGAAGGCTGCACACTTTTCCACAATCACCAAAAAGACAAATCTGAACCTTATTAATGTTGGTTGGAAACTTTGATGCATTAGCCAACAGCTTAACTAACTACCAAGCTAATATCAGTGTGTTATAGTCCCAGCATTGGTCTGCAAAGAGCAAAACTAAAATGGGTTTCGTTTTCTGTGTAATGAGCACATTTAGTTAAAATCTACATTTAAATGTTACAGTTTATTTTATTGAGTTACTCATGATCTTGTCCCATGTCACAAAGTCCTACATTATTGTAACCATAGTAATAAGCACCTTACATAGTATTATCAACAATAGGAAACAGACTTCGAGAGAACTATAAGAGATGTTATTGTTTTTGGGATCAAATGAAAGCAGTTAGATCGCCTTATAAATTTATAACAAATTTATGTCTAAATACAGAGAAACATTGTATTTGTGGTTAACATAACATACATTATGATAGACCAAAACTTTAATGTCAAAGGCTGTAATCCTTCAAATCAAACAAACAGTCATTTTAGGAGAATCTCTGCATTATGAAAGTAATACTTCAGTAATGTCCTTACAGGAAGCTGTGGGCCAATAGTCAGACAAAATGCATTTATGTGATGAGTCCGTAAGTATGTGACAGAACCTTGGTCATTTTTATGGTAAGGTATTAAATTTATTAAAAGTTTTTTTTTCTTTCCCCAAATATCACAGTGCCTGGTTACACCCCGGAACCACACAACATGGTCCAGTCAGGTGACATTCCTGAGCAGAGTGTCAAAATTGTTTCTCAAAGAAACCCTGAAAGGTGTTGTAATCACTGAAACCAAAAGCTAAGCGAGGGATAGACACTAGAAAAACACTGGGCTAGAGACCTATGGGTGATGAAACTTATTTAGTTGTCCTGCATGTTGAATGCTGTGTGTTTGATTTTAGGTTCTTTACTTTGCATATGTCAATGTTTTTATGAGCAAGACGCCCTCATATTGGGTAATGTCACTTGTCCAATAAAGCTTTCATAAATCAGCTGAATGTAATCACACGGAGGAACGCCACAGTCTTGCACAACGGGCAGATTGGTACCTGCTACCTCTAAAGGTTGACGAGTCACTGAAACCAGATTTACTATCTTCCATCAAGATTTGAGCCAATAACATCTCTTACATTAGAGTGCAGCAGAGTGACGGACCTCTGCTGCACTCTGATGCAGCAGAGGTAGTAAATAAGTGTTATCGGTTGGCATAGTTTGTATTCCATTATTGTTGACACAATACCAGCTCTTTACACTGTTGAAAGATGTAAGAAAGGAAGAAGCGACACCACAAAACTAAATTATCCAAAGTGATCTCATTATCCAATTCCTAAACCCCTGCTTTTTCCAGGAATCGCTTTTGCCTCTCGGGACTTCTCCTAGAGCTTTCATGACATCCAACCCTCAGCAACATCAGATAGTGGTTGAACTAAGCGGTAAAGTGCAAAGTGCTCCTTCTATCTGACATTTCTCCACAATGGACAGATGAGCAGACCACACTTTGTACCATGAGCCATGCACCAAGGTGCTGGTAGCAAGACAAATGTTTAAAGGTTGGCTGCTAGCCACGGTTCTCTTTAGTAAGCTTGAGTCATCCATACCACAAGGGAAAGAACATTCTTATGGTGTGCAAAATCCTTTCTTATATCCTGCTGGCAATGGAAATGCAAGTCTTCCACAAACTAATGTAAAAGGAAAACAATGTACATTATAACAGACTGTCCAGGAAACATGACAGTTTACCAAATAAATATACCAATTAAGGCAGTTTGTACTTCTCTAGGCTATTAATATTTATCATTTATATTCCCCCATAATATTTTAATAGCTGTTACATTGTTGCAGTGCATAGTTATGGACGGTGATCAGATGGTGGTATTCTTGCAACATGTTCATTTTCGGTTGGATTAACAGCTACTACCTCTGTCAAAGAAAAGACAGAACATTTGTATTCTTCTATGAGCTTCTTATAGTTCATTGTTGAATTAAAATTAGATCATCAAAATTGTTCAACTCATCACTTTCAACAATTACTAGAAAAAAAGATCCATTTTGTTAGCGTTCTAACATCCAATATTTTCAATGTCTCCTAAAGGAGTTGCAAATTTATAATGTTGTGAATCTCTGCAGACTGGTTGCTTATTGTTGAACTGTACACAGACAAACATGTCTTTGTTTTGAAATAACAGTAAAAGTCTGTTTTACAGCAACTGCTCCCCTACGCGCAAAATGCTGAGATGCTTCATACATCATAATAAACTAAATGATTAATAAGTGTTTATTGTGTATTAATAAGGACAGGAGAGAGACAAAACCGTTCAGCTTCTTACCAATTCGTGAGTCAAGGCTGTTTCCATATTTCATGTAGTTTCTAAATCAAACATTTCAGACTGAATTATTGTCATGCAAGTACAATTAGCATTTGTAACCATAATTCTAAAGCATAAAATACAGCACTATATCATTCCAATATAAACTTTCACAACTATTAAAGGGAGCTTTATACTATAGTTGTGAAGCTACCTACTACAAGGCAGCGACTTAGTCTGAAATGTTTAATTTTGCAGCTCTGGTTGAATTACACAGAAGAAATTTGGTTCACTACATGGCAAGAAACTAGTCCGATTTGTCCCTTTCTCACTCTTAATTAATGCATGAGAAGCCCATTAATAATTGTCAAAGTGTTTACAGATTAATTAACAAACCATCTATTAACTATTATAAGTGGAGCATTATTGTAAAGTGGTACCACTGTTTGTTTTTCGACAGTATAGTTCAGAAAGAAATGTATCAGAAAGCCAAACTTTAAATATTGGTGGTCAAAAATTGGCAACAAAACTCTGACCTGTCTATCTCTGATCAAAAATCAGACCTTTAGAATTTCAACATTTTGCAGATTGAAACCCCCAGCTCCAAGCCTCTCAAGGAGAGAAAAAAGAATTCAACACAATTGACTACACACTACCATGCAAACAAAAAAAAGGGTTTTGTAATCGAATAGAGGCGACCTCTGACCCTTCAGCATGGGTACTTCAGAGTCCTCAGCCAGGAAACTTCCCCCACCTTAGGCTGACAAGAGGCAGTTTGACAGGGGTGAGCAAAGAACACAGAGCTTTATTTAACTACAGCACGCATGGTGCTTGGTGGTGGTAGTGGTGGTGGCGGGGGGGTGGAGGTAGTCCGCTGAAACAGTGAGGAGGTGGGGGTTGTACGCTGTTGAGGCGAAATCCCCCTTTTTGTCGGTTGAAACCTGGAGAAATCCCAGAGGCAAATGACCCTTCTCCCTAACTCTGAACACCTGTTCACCTCCATGCAGTGGCTTCCAGGTTCTTGTGAGCATGCTCAGTGGGTGTTAGAAGAGAAGCTAGCGTGGACGGCTGGGTGACACAGAACTCCTAACTATGTCCGCTGAGTCACTGAAATTATACCAATTTAGAAAGGTGTCTGGTGGACATGTCCTCCTCCACCCCCTTCTCCTGCACTGACCCCCATGCTCTTCTCAACTCACCATTCTAACCCACAACTCCCCTCCCTCCTGGCCCCTCCAACCAGCCTCTGGGACCAGAAAGGTTATATTAAAGCCCATTTCTACCTTCCGAGCTCGTCTGAGGAACTTCCAGAGAGGCACTACTCCGTCTCTAAAGTCCAACCAGCGCTTACGAAAAGAAACCAAGCGGCAAAGAAGTCACTGACAGCACTGATCTAGCCGTTCATGGCTGAAGAAGCGACAGACTCTTCAGTCCCCGAACAAAGATGCTCCTGACTGGGAGAAACAAGAAAAGAGGGATCTGCAAACTGATCACCAGCAACCTGCTTGGTCTGGTTGGTGATCAGTTTGCAGAGTGGGAGCTGAGCCACTGCCAGAGCACAGCTGCAATCTGCTGAGAAATCACAACTAGGTGCTAGCAAACATATGAAACCAAACCCTTTAGAGAGAAAAGAAAGCTTTTCTTATGTGCACATATTTTTTTATTGACAAGTGTAATTTAAGAAAAAAATACAGCTCCAGGTTTTCTTAAAAATGTAAAGTTTCTGAAAACTGGACAAAAAGCAGCACATTCTACTTTGTGTGTATTTTGTCTATGCTTTACTGGAATTGTAAAAATTATGTTGATCAGCTTGAATTTCTAAAGACAATGGCGAACAAATGACTGGACAGATTTCAGGATGGACTGCGATGGGGTTGAACCTCGGTACATGCCGGAGCCAGAGTTTGGCCCCAGTATGGACTCACACAACTTTCAATTTCCCAAATAACTTCTCCCTGACTTCACTCTTTTCTTGTTTCTTCCCTTAAATATCCTCTTAAAATGAATCAACCAAATATCTCTATGATGATAAAGATATTTTATGATAGGCTGGAATTTCCAGCCTATCATAAAAGACCTTTAATGATAAAATCTAGACAGTCCAGTCAGTTCGAAAACTGCTCCCTTACTTTTTAGAGAAGTCTAATAAACAACCTTATTTATGGTAATCATGCACAACACAAGTTAACACCTTTAAATAGGAGGATGACAAAAATCATACAAATAAACTACATCCGAATTAAAAGTTAACTTGAAAAAAAACTTTAATCAGTTTTCTTAAGGTTATTTTTACCCAGATCTATTTGAAATTCTGTCATGGCATTGCCATTACTTTGGCTGCTATGCATCAGATGCAGCCAGTTTTCTTTCCCTGAAGCTCTTTTTAAATGGTAGACATTGCTGAGGGGAGGAAGCCTCACTGTTTTCAATAAGTGGAAGCACAACAACAGGCTTTTCCTACAAAATTTAACCCCATATTAATGTTACTTTAGATGTTTTCACAGGTATGTATAATGTTTTGCAGTAAATATTCCTTTGCTGGTTAGATGATTCCTGTACCAAGAAGCTCTTCTTGTTTGGCTGCTTGAAATTAGGAAAAATGCAGTTGACATAAAATACATCCTCCACTGTCATTTCTGCAGCCAGACTCCACTTGGGAGATTAAAAATGGTAGATGGAACATACAGCATATATCTTGTTTCCAAAATGAAATATGGGAAAGATGTCAGATGAGTTTATGTTTAATCTTGCTAATTGTTTTGGTGCTAACTTACTGACTACTAACAGCACTGCAAGCTATTAATATATTTCTATGAAATGTATGCATTTAATCAACAATGTAAAAAACAGAGCTTATGATTTACTGTAATACAAGCCGTCAGAAGGGATAATACACGTATTACAACAGTCTCCAATATGTTGATCACCACATATAGAAGTGAAAGCTGCTGGTAGAAGTTATTGGCAAAGGATTTCTGACGGTTTATTGTTCATTAAAGCAGCGCTCTAACATACCCATTTTTGTGTGAAAGGTTTTTTTTTTTTTGTCTGAACGGATAAGATATGCAGAAACTGTTACAGCTTGTATCAGAAGTAGCAATTAGCAAAGTAGCAAATCCTACCCTCTTGTGACTTACAACCAGAACGCTCTCAACTGGAGCGTGACGTCACTGCCAGCTCAGACGTCTGAGGCGAATCAAACGCAGCAGAAACCTGAAGCTGCTCCAGGTGAGCTCTGACTTTCCCAGGCGGAATTCCGACTTTCCGGAGAAGGTTTGTTCTTTTTCCAACTGGAAACTCAGAAAACCAAAGAGCACTCAAAGAGAGCACTGCATGAATTCCCTTCTGGGGATATAACGACTTACACTACGACAATGGAGCACAAGAAACTGGAGAAATACCAGGGCCTCAGGGAGGAACTGGAGAGGGCCTGGAAGGTGAAGACCACAGTGGTGCCTGTGGTCATCAGGGCCCTCGGGGCAGTAACCCCCAAACTGGATCAATGGCTACAACAGATCCCAGGAACAACATCAGACATCTCAGTCCAGAAATGTGCAGCAGTCCTTGGCACAGCCAAGATACTGCAGGACCCTCAAGCTCCCAGGCCTCTGGTAGAGGACCCGAGTTCAGAGGATAAGAACCACCCGCGGTGGGTGAGAAGGAAATTTTTTTTTATAGCCTATAAATAAACTAACCATCAATTTAAGATGATAATAAATTACATCAAAAACGAATCTGATTTGGGCATCTCTAAACACTCACACAATTTCATTGATGTGCCTAACAAATAAACAGGAAAATCAAATTAATGTTCAAACCAAAATGTTCTGTTTTTTGGACCAAATAGAGAAAACAAATGTCGTGAGAATGCAGTCCAGTGTTTGCCCTGGTTAATGTAGCTACTATACAACGAGTCACAACCTGTACAACCAGCGCCACTTTTCCTTTCATCGGGAAAACCCGCGATGGTCGCCAACAGAGGCCGTGAAAGATGAACAAAACAACGAACTATTGCAACCAAAGGCAACACACGGCATTGCTGAGGTCTGCCAAGGACAAGTGAGGCTCATATTGCGGCTCAAACGGAGACGAGCTTCGTGTTTTCTCCAGAAACAGCCGAGCGCCTCGCGCTGCCCGCCGCTGTTGCTTCCACAGCCTTTTAGACAAATAGATGCGCAGCGCGTTTCTCCGTCTTTTCCTCATGACAGCCAGGCTCCACACTAAAATAAATATTCAAAAAATAAGAAGCAGCGTCTATGGTTAGCTTGCCTCCATACACGCGTCTTACCGTGTCGAAACCTCCCGGCGCGGCAGCGACCAGTGTTTGTACCGGAGGAGGCTGCTCTCCGCTGGCTCCCTCCGACGCCATCTTCGTACTGTAGCGGTCTGCTGGAGTGAGGGTGCATCCGGCACACACATTAACTATTGCGCTGCTGAGGGCGGACCACGTCCCGGACGGTCATTGAAAGGAAAAAAAGAGGGGGAATCTGACCAACTGAATAGAAAGCGAAAGTTCTCCCAACATTCAGGAGAACATGACCCGAGTGTTTGGGCCGCGGCAGCTGTGAGGAGGCGGGGCCAGCAGTCCTGAAGGCGGAGCCAGCAGTCCTGAAGGCGGGGCCAGCAGTCCTGAAGGCGAGGCCAGCAGTCCTGGAGGCGGGGCCAGCAGTCCTGGAGGCGGGACCAGCAGTCCTAGAGGCGGGGCCAGCAGTCATGGAGGCGGGGCCAGCAGTCCTGGAGGCGGGGTCAGCAGTCCGGGAGGCGGGGCCGACAGGCGCGCAGATGCAGGGACCTGGTGAGCTACCTACTGAAAAACAGCAGCCTCCTGGCGGGCTGGCTGGCTCCTTCACAGCTGCAACTGAAATTCTTGATCACTAAATGATAGGTAGGTCATTACAATATTCCTTTAATTGTAAGAAATTCAGAAAAGCATGTTTCCTAAGAAACAATTGAAAGGTTTTTTTCTACTAAAACCCAAATGAACAGGAATAATCATGAAACACTGGTCATAAATAAACAGATATATATATATATATATATATATTATATATATATATATATATATATATATATTATATATATATATATATATATATGTATAAAACTAGTCATCAAAATATGTGTAGTTAGATAAATAGATAAATATATATGTATGGTAATAAATAATTCATAGAAACACAAACTAACACGCAGTAAAGTTGTTGAGTGTCTCAATGTTTCTTTATATATACAACTTTAGAAATCAATGTTTACTTTGATTATAAGTTGTTGTTTTTTTATCTTTTTGTCAAAAAAAAAAATTTTGTTGATCATTATTGATTTGTTAAAACAATACAAAGGGAAGACATCCAAGGATGTGAATACTTTTTTTTTATTGCTTCCAATCGACTGCAAACAGATTTTGTGAATCTGAGGAGCTCAGTGTTGACTTAGTGTGGGTAACTTTGTAGGCTGTTTTTCAGAATATTAAAAAACAGCTTTCTGAGCTTTTAAAGAGTGTCCCTCTTTGATGTCTCTCACACACACACACTAAATGAGAACAAACACTCGGCTGTTACAGTGTGTTTTTCATGAGCTACTGGGGATTTTCAGCAGGGAATCCCATTCCCCTCTGCAGTTACTTCTTTTATACCATCTTGTGTGTCAGATCTTAAAACCTGGCTACCTTTTATTTGCATTTTATTAAAAATGGTATGTGTATATCGGCCACTACACCAACCTATCATTGCAGGGTCGGTGGAGGGGTGTGTCGAGTGATCAGTGGGCAAGAGGTAGTGTACACCATGGACTAAGGATGCAAGTTATCAATTAGAATAGAATAGAATAGATAGAATAGAATAGATGTTCTTAAAAACCAGAGTTTTTCTCTTGTATTAAAAGGGACGTCTGTCTTTTCATATTTCCATAACATAAAGGGCTGAATGTCTGTGTGGAGAAAATAAAAACACTTTTTCGCATCACATGATCAACAACCGGATGTTGCCGCTGGCGCAAACCATGAAGAAGAAACTGACAGGAAGTAGTTGGAGGATCACGGCATGGTGTGTTTTTAAATGATCTATCATGTGAACAAACTTATTCATGTGTGATTTTTTTTTAAATTTCATTTCTTGTTTAATGGAAACACCACAAATGAATAGTTGGGTTTTTTCAATATTAGCGGGAATATTGACAGAAATTTGCCCTCATTTGTCATGGAAACACAGCTGGTGAAGACTATATTTCACCTCGTTACATTTTGTCTCTATATATTTCTCTAGCTCTGCTATCATAAATGATCACCTGTGGGGCTGGACAAGCCAACAGCCTCAGAGTCTTTTTGACCTACAAAGCACATCCAGACAGTCCTGTATTGGAGAAGTACATTTTTGCAGCTGGTTGAGCTGAAAGGATCACCCCAACTGGAGGATCTGGTGAAAACGGTGTAACTGTAAACAAACGGATTAACACTGACGGATGGAGCTACGGGACTCCGTCAGGGACCTTCTTTCAGCCGGGCCCAGAGGCAAGAGCCGTTTAATCTTGTGGGAGTACATGGCTCATATTAGCTCCCTCACTGTTGGAGCAAACACCCGGCACAATGACTCTCTTTCTGTGGACCAGGATGAAGTCGTTTGAGAAGGCAGCCAGGGTGACCAATCACTCATGTCTTGTGTGCTGGTTCTCTTTAGCTCTGCTCAACCAGCAGGCTGGCAGGAAAGGAAGCATAAAGAGTGAGCCGAAGATCCTGGCTCCAGCTTCAAACACGAGGACAAGGGACGCTTAGATAGTGACAGAGAGAGGGGAAGTGGAAGGAAGATGGAGGAGGGAAAACGGGATTTGGGCAATATTTCTGAGTCTTATTCAGCTCTGTTCTGTGCAGATCCAAAGTCAGCATCCTGCCTCTGTCGCTTGTCCGCCTTAGCTCTCCCTGCTCTCCTCCTCAGTTGGTCCTAACGTTCCTGCCTCACACTGTTCCTCTGTTGAGCCACTGGCCCATGACTCAGAGACAAGTGAAGCAGGTGCTTGAGCTAAATAGTGAAAGGTTCTGGTTCTCTTTAGCTCTGCTCTAAACTCAGGATGGCAGACTCATTCCAGAAATAATTCAAGGGGAGAGAATTAGAAGACGTATCATAAAGGTTGATGTAGCAGAGCCAAAAAGTCAAGATGTGCAGCAGCAACCTTAAGGTCATTTTCTAATAAATAACCTATTATCAGCTGAATCTTATAGTCCTGCATGAAGAAATGAACAATAAGTGCCTCTACATCTTTTATGAGAAATATTGTATCTTGAACAAGTGTGAAGGTTGTTGCATTAGATACTGGACCCAGGAGGAGAAACACTGAACCAACAGGATCAGTACAATACAGAGAAATAAAATGAAGACATTTTAGGCTTTAAATCAATATAATTCTAGCAAATAATTCTGATTATGATTAGGATGAGAGCAACACTCTGGAGCCACTTGTTCCAGCGGAGAAGCTGGAACAAGTGGCTGGGGAGAGGGAGGGAAGGAAGGAAGGAAGGAAGGAAGGAAGGAAGGAAGGAAGGAAGGGAAGGAAGGAAGGAAGGAAGGAAGAAGGAAGGAAGGAAGGAAGGAAGGAAGGAAGGAGGAGGAAAGAAAGAAGGAAGGAGAAAGAAGGAAGGAAGAAGGGAAGGGGGGAGGGAGGGAGGGAGGGAGGGAGGGAGGCATGATTAGGATGAATCTACTATAAGTTCAATAGTCATCTTATCACCTGTTCAATTACTTCTTCACAGAAATAGTAAATCATCATGGCAGGAGCTCAATGAAATGAGCGATTTAAAAGATTTCAACAGGGAAGAAATAGGATTTGAGTGACTTTGAACAATCTTTTGTTCAAAGCTGTTGATGCTAGATGTGATGATCAGAGTATTTCAGGAGTTGCTCATCTACCGAGCTTTTCATGTGAAAACATCGCTTAGATTTATAGAGAACTGTCAAAGATCAAATATCCAGTATGTGGCAGTTATGTCTTGAGGAGAATGGACTAATAATACAAATAGGTACAAATGATATAAAGGGAACCACTGGTGCCACCTCTGAACACACAGCTCATCAAACTCTGAAGTGAACAGGCTACAGCAGCCGAAGAGCTCTCCAGATGCAGCTCCTGTCTGCTAACAACAGAGACTACAGTCCACACAGGGTCAGCAGAATTAGACAATAACAGTATGAAAAACATGTCTCAGTTTATATCTGTGGTTTAGATTCACAACAAATGTACATCTCTGAAAATTCATATAATGTAAACATTTTTTACTCTGTATTCATTTCAGCAAGTGAAATGAATACAGATTCATTACACACAGAGTAAAGTATTTCAAGCCTTAATATCTCTTGTCATTTTGATGATTATGGCTTACAATTAATTAACAGTGTGGGGAGGCGCCAAATCTTTTTTGTAAATTAAATCAGAATTTTCAGCATGAAGTGCTCTGAAATGTCCTGCGTTGACAGAAAACACAGAATCAGAGCCAGCAGATGGCATGATGAATGGCAAGTGGACTGAGTTTATGTAGTTTATCTCCTTGTCATACTGACCACTCAAAGCATTTTACACTGGAGCCACATTTGGCAAATGGTAAATGCCTTGTATTTGTACAGTACCTTATCAAATCCAGAGAATCCCAAAGCACTTCACATTACATTCAATCATTCAGACACTCTGACGGTGGCGTGCTCCTGGATAGCTGCCACAGCTGCCTTGGTGCAGGCTGACAGCGAGGCAGCCATTCTGCAGCCCTCTGACCATCAACAGGAGGTAAGGCAGGGTGAAGTGTGGTGAACTGCAGCACTGACTCCACCATTGTCAGAATCCATTCACACTTACACATGCCTTGCCCAGTGGCACATTGACAGATGAGAGGAGGAAGCTGGAACCAATACTTACAACTTTTGTGCTCTGTGATTGCAAGACTACTCTCTCCACTTCCAACTCTGTGATCCCACTTCGAACCCCAAACGGTCACTGACTGTGGAATCTTCACACATAGGCTGCAAGCAGTGTTGATTCTCTACCTCTCCACTGTCTGGGAGCTTGATTTCCAAATAATTTGCAAACCTTACTTTCATTTGAAAAGAAGACTTTGGATCAATGAACAGCAGAACAGTTCCTTCTCTCTTTTGCCCAAGAGACTTCTGATGATGTCTTTTGACAGGAATGCCTCTGTCTTGGCATTCCTGTCAAGTTTTGGACACAGGAAATATTTATCTGCTGCTGCCATTCGAGCTGGGGCAGGGGGCGATGAAGACTACAGTCAGAGGGAAGGGGCATGGGGGGTGTAATGATGTGCCACGTAATTATTATAATATGGGAAATTTTCAGCAAAATACTCATATGGGAGCATGGCGGGAAAGAGGAGTAAAAGTCGGCAGTTTCCTGGCCAAAACAGGAGACTTGACAGGTATGATTCTTGGTGACTCCAGCCTCAGTTCACCTCTTGAGGAGATTCTGACTCATTTTAGGGATGTTACAACATGAGCATTCAAATGGCAAAATACAGTAAGATTAACCAAATGGTGCATCTTACATCTTTGCACTGGATTGCACATCTTTCACTAATAATTACTAAATTAAACCAAACCAGTTTGGTACAACGAATATTAGTTAAAAATTGCTGAAATAGATTTTCATGTTGTTTAGTAATAATAGTTTTGAGAATATCGCCTCCTAGTGGTCAAAAACCTTAACTGTAAATGCGTTTGCACTCAATTCCCCGAATAAGGTTAGGAGTTTTATCTAAAATATAGTTCAGTGGTATTGTTTGCTCTCAAAATAGTAACCAGCTGTGAAATATATATATATATATATATATATATATATTATATATATATATATATATATATATATATATATATATATATATATATATATATATATATATATATATATATATATATATATATATATATATATATATATATTATATATAATATATATATATATATATATATATATATATATGTAAAATTCCCTTCTCACCCACCACGGGTGGTTCTTATCCTCTGAGCTCGGGTCCTCTACCAGAGGCCTGGGAGCTTGAGGGTCCTGCAGTATCTTGGCTGTGCCAAGGACTGCTGCACATTTCTGGACTGAGATGTCTGATGTTGTTCCTGGGATCTGTTGTAGCCACTGCTCCAGTTTGGGGGTTACTGCCCCGAGGGCCCTGATGACCACAGGTACCACTGTGGTCTTCACCTTCCAGGCCCTCTCCAGTTCTTCCCTGAGGCCCTGGTATTTCTCCAGTTTCTCGTGCTCCTTTTTCCTGATGTTGCAGTCACTTGGTATTGCTACATCTACCACAACGGCTTTCCTCTGATGTTTATCCACTACGACAATGTCTGGTTGGTTCGCCATTACCATTTTGTCTGTCTGGATCTGGAAGTCCCACAGGATCTTAGCTCTGGCGTTCTCCACCACCTTTGGGGGTGTTTCCCACTTTGATCTCGGGGTTTCCAGTCCATATTCTGCACAGATGTTTCTGTACACTATGCCTGCCACTTGGTTATGTCGCTCCATGTACGCTTTCCCTGCCAGTATCTTGCACCCTGCTGTTATGTGCTGGACTGTCTCAGGGGCCTCCTTGCACAACCTACACCTTGGGTCTTGTCTGGTGTGGTAGATCTGGGCCTCTATTGCTCTGGTGTTTAGGGCCTGTTCCTGGGCGGCCAGGATGAGGGCCTCTGTGCTGTCCTTGAGTCCAGCTTTTTCCAGCCATTGGTAGGATTTACTGATATCAGCCACTTGGGTTATTTGCTGGTGGTACATCCCATGTAGGGGCTTGTACTCCCATGATGGTATCTCTGGCACCTCAACCTCCGTTCCCTGTTGTCTGAGACATTCACTGAGCACATTGTCTGTTGAGACTTTGTCCCTGATGTATTTATGGATCTTAGTTGTTTCGTCCTGGACAGTGGTTCTCACACTCACTAGTCCTCTGCCTCCGTCCTTGCAGCTCGTGTATATATATATATATATATATATATATATATATATATATATATATATATATATATATATATATATATATATATATATATATATATATATATATATATGAAAAAAAACCCCAAAGCACTTCAGTGTACATAATATGTACACTGGGTACTTTTGTCAGACTAAAGAAAGTTCAAACCAGAAGTTAAAATCCACTGAACATAAAGAGACACACCTTGGACCAAACACAAGTCATATAGTCTAAGACAATGATATTGTCCAAATGTAAACACACCAGCCACCTGTACGGGAAGGTGCAGAGCAGGATGTACTTCCTGAGGAGACTGCGGTCCTTTAACATCTGCAGCAAACTGCTGTGGATGTTCTACCAGTCAGTGATCGCCAGTGTCCTCTTCTACACGGTGGTGTGCTGGGGAGGCAGCACATCCAAGAAGGACACGTCCAGACTGGACAAACTGATCAGGCGTGCCGGCTCTGAGGTCGGCATGAAGCTGGACTCTCTGGTGACGGTGGCAGAGGCGAGGACACTGAACAAACTGCTGGACATCATGGACGATAGCAGCCACCCTCTACACGCCGTCATCAGCAGCCAGAGGAGCCTGTTCAGTGACAGACTGCTGCTTCCCAAGTGCCGGACCAATAGATTCAAGAACTCCTTTGTCCCCACGCCTTCAGACTGTACAACTCCTCACTGGGGGGTCGGAGGTGACACAGGACAGAGGGAAGAAGGAGTAGTTTTTCTACAAATGTGAACTCCATATTTATCAGGCCAAACCATACAGTGCAATACCATATCACTGGTCAATCTATCCACCAAATTGCTATATTTTCCTTTTGTGTAGTATTTATATTCTTATTACATTTACTGTGTATTGTATTTAATTTGTATATTTTTTTTTTTTGTATTTTTTTGCGTATGCTCACTGTGTGCCACTTTTTTGCCTGTGAGCTGCTGGTAACTTTAATTTCCTGAGGGAGGCTTCCCACGGGATCAATAAAGTACAAGTCTAAGTCTAGTCTAAGTCTATCTAAATTTGAAGAAAGATACAAAAAAAAAATCTCTAAATCTCTTAGTTCTCACTAAGTTTTCTGGCATTTAGCAAATAGAAATAATTTTGGTACCTCTAACTGACCTGAAACAGTTTGGTTTGATGTAAACAGTGATTTATTTTATGTAAATATCTGATTTGAACTGTAGGTGTGTGGTTCCAGTCTGAGGCTGCAGTAGAGGGTCAAACTGGAAGGGGGAGAAAATACTCTCCCTATGTAAGATGTTTTGAAATCTTTGCTTCAAAAAGTAATCATTTGCTGACTGGAGTCTCCTTCAGGTGGGCGGGGCTATCAAACCTGATAGGGAAGCATGTTATCTTGTTCTTCTCAGAGTGTGTTTCCATGAGACATATTCTCTGCTACACCTCAAATTCAGGGTTAGAATATTCTGTCAGGCTTCAGCTTAATCCAGTGTGTGACCAGGGCTCTCAAACTCCAGTGATTTCCAAAGAGCCCTGCTGACAATCTTGTAATTATTATTCAAATGTGTGGACAGTGAACCTGGATGATTGCAGTTTAAGACTCCTTGTATAATTCCAAGAAGGATTTTTCTGTCATGAATAGGCTTTTAACGACTAGAGCAGTTTTAGACTTGCCTTTTAACTTACACTTTATTGAAAAACACAACAAAAAACATAATGTTAGAAAATTGATTCTTTGTGTGTTAGAAATATATTCAGAAATGCTCTCAGAAACTATCTTGACAAATAAAACTGATGAGACATGGAAGATGACAGACGGTTCCTGTTGGGGAAACCAGCAGATAAAACACTGCGGCACAAGAAATGTCAACATTTAGTTCGACTATTCATATTAACAGATTTCTACAAACTGTGTTTACTGTGTGAACCCATACAGGTGACTTTGTTTTATTGTTTTTTTTTAAATTACTGTCTAACAATTGTACAATTTGTTCAGTCTGGTGATGTCATTCTTGCTCATCTCAGTTGCCGTTCCAAAAGAAATGCTTGAATCGGGAATGGGAACCATAGTGGGTTGATTGTTTGCAGAGAATGCATACCTGGAAGAAAACAGAAAGGTTCATCCAACAGAAATTAAACAGAAAATCATAAACTGTTTTACTGAATAAGGTTTGTGAAAAAGCTAAATAAAGGACAGAGTGCAATACGTTCAGCTGCTCACCAAACTGTTTGTGTACGGAGTTAAATTCCTCATTTTATATTAACTGAAAATTCCAATGAATATTGATAATACAACTCTTTCAAAGACTATCTGAAACAATGTTAGATTCCAAGTATAGAAGGAAGTCTCTCCAAACCTGTGGTAATGCATGACAGAGTTGTAGTCATAGGGGGTGTTTAAGTTCAGAGTGTCAAGAATGTCAAAGGCGTACGCAAAATCTGGGAGAAAAAAAAAGAAAACAATGATAAGATTTTAGCAGGATAGCTTCTGTATAAATCATACACTAAACGTTATCTGTTGCTCTTGTTAGTAGCTCAGGCTCTGACCAGACTGGATGTTCTCCCAGAGGATTCTGATGTACTGGTCCCTGTCGGAGCGGCACTGCTCATGGTTGAAGCCGAGGGCGTGGAGCAGCTCGTGCTGGACGGTGCTGTGGTAGATGCAGCCCGCCCGGTCCAGAGACAGCGTCTGGCTGTAACCAAGCCGGCCAACATACGAGTAACAGCTGCACACACAAATGATACAGTTGTGTGCATTTCACTGGGATTTTAGGTGAGAAAGCAGCAAAGTGTACATCAGGACAGACTGAAAAATCTGACAAACAACATAACTATGACCAGATACCCATAGCATGATACCATGTTTCATGTTTCAGAGTGGGGACGTTTTATGAAGAGTGATTTCTAGTGCCAGTTGTTGTTTTCCATTATTACATGCAATAAATTTGCACATAACTACTCTATTTTCCTTCCAATTCATCATCAACCAAAATGAAATTCTAAAAGTGCTTTATTTGATTATAATAAATTCAGGGGTTTGTTTCTGAAAACTCAGGTGATGCAAAAAAAAGTGTGTCCGTTGCAGTTGTGCTAAACATATCTTTTTTCACACTGCTGGAAAAAGAACCGACATCCAACAATGCAAAAACATTTTATCAAAAAATTAGTTTTTCTTCCCCCAAAATAGGTATGTTTCCCTTAGGCAAATTTATTTCTTGTAATTGCAATTAGCACAATTTTATGGTTAACGGCAGGTCTTTTGAACTTTTTATGTTAAGTTTAAGTAATTGGACATTGAAAGTTCTTCAAATTTATTGAATATATAAATGATGTACCTAAAATAATAAAAATTGAAAAATAAAAGAAAAACCCACAGAACTAAGAGACAAAAAATGGCCCCTTGAACGCACACCGGACACTCATTAAGCTAAATGCTTTGTCATTATTTCTGATGTTTTTTTCAGTGTTAGCTTATTTTTTTAAGTTGATGTATTTTCTTCCACTATGCAGATGTTTGTGCTTATTGTCATTTTTCACTCAGGATGTGCAGTTTGCAGTGTTACCCGTTGAGCGACTGGATGCTCAGATAATCTCTCTCGTTGCTCCGCCTGGTGAAACGGATGCAAGAAACGTCACTGAAGGACTGCAGGCCTCGCTCAATGATGGAGAGTTCCCGGGAAGCTGCAGAAAGACAAAAATCAGAATAAAGTCCTTCCCACAAAAACCTCTTTCCTCCATGTCAGTGTGGAAACAGTTCATTCATTGTCGTTTTATGTAATGCCCGTTTTAAAAATAGGAAAGGATACCATCGCAAAACTCTTTCAGAGTTACAATGTGTTGTAAAAATAAATAAACAAATAAAAAATAAGTCTGTCGTATCCGCACAATGAGTTTGAATCAAATAAAAACATGCTGTGTTTTCTCCTGGGTCATACTGTAGTGATTGGCGATGGCGTAGGGGATGTAAACTTTTCCGTCTGCAGATTTGGGCCACAGGCAGCCGCGCGAGGTGCACTGATCTGCATTCCTCTCATTCTTACTCTTGTAGGCAATATCATCTATTACAAGGGGCTCATCCTCCATGTGCACTGGCAAAAAATATGCAAGGTTAGTTCACTGACATGAATTTTATATTGATATAGAAATATACAAATACATTGTGGAAATTTACAAAGATTTGCAGGATTTTGGTCATGCCTACAAAAGCCCCGACTTATCTATAATTACTAAGGACCGATACTCAAAAGTTTGTGTTTATGGATGACAGAAATAACACTTCAAAAACTATTCAAAAGCCTAAAATGAATAGATTTATGCCCATAAAGAGTGTGTGTAAACTTCTCCTCAGTGCTGTATGAAGAAGTAAATCAATGTTTCTGTAAACTGGAAGACTACAATGGAAAAACAATTTAAAATAGATTAAAGGAAAACACCCAGATGGTTAAAAGATGTTGAGGGGAAAATGACTCATTTATTCATGGAACTTGTATTAAAGTTAGGCTCTTAATTCAAGTTTGGATTTTCAAAAAGACAAACAATTATTGTTAATAATTATCTACTGACTGAATATAATTTTCAAGAAATAGAGATATGCTCTAAGGCTACCTTATCTGAAGATAGATGATCACAAACATAAATGGAGGGAGAGAAAGCAAACCAGAGCTACAACACTGCCTTTTAGTTTGAAAAGAGGAGAAAAACTATCCAGACCTAATCTTTTCTAACCACATATTCAGAATGATTGTTTTCAGATTCTCACCAACATCTTTGTTAGCTCTCCACAGGAGCTCAGAGACGGACAGTTCCTGGTCAGAGAGCAGGAAGGGAGAAAAATAAAAGTAAAACACAAAAATAAGGAAAACAGGCCACAGGTGTCAGTCAGTTCTGGCAGATCTGAACTTTGGTTTGATGACATCAATATGAAAAACATCAGACTGGGAACCAAAGAGCTCTGTTAAGATAAAAGCACATCTTATGAAGTTGGGATATTATTCCTCCAGAGGAATCGCCTCAAACCAGATGTTGGACTAGAATTTATTTCAATGTCATTTAATATCAGCTCCTCATTTTCAACAGTGGACCAACAAAGATTGAAAAAGATTATTATTTTGGAGAAAGTTTCATCAACATCAATATGCCACTATAAATAGCATGTTTGAAAGAGGAAAAGCCTTTCAGACTCTGAGCTCAAAGCAAAATGCCAAAGAAAACCAAACTATTTCTTTTGGAAATTATAGAATATTTGTTTTCATATCATATCTCGGTAGAATAATTTGTTTGTTACTAAATGAAATCTATTTGTCCCATTTGACGTTTGCTGTGAATGATGTAAACTCACTGACAAATGAAGGAATTAGTCCAAGTTTGTCATCTATTGAACGTTCAGAAACTACAGCGGCTTGTAATGAACCACAGCGAAGCTCAAATAACCCAAACAGGAGGTCATTCATAACCACAGGAGGTCATTCATAACCACAGGAGGTCATTCATAACCACAGGAGGTCATTCATAACCACAGGAGGTCATTCATAACCACAGGAGGTCATTCATAACCACAGGAGGTAATTCATAACCACAGGAGGTCATTCATAACCACAGGAGGTCATTCATAACCACAGGAGGTCATTCATAACCACAGGAGGTCATTCATAACCACAGGAGGTCATTCATAACCACAGGAGGTCATTCATAACCACAGGAGGTCATTCAGTCTCTCTCTTTGTTTTAGCACACCCGTTGCCCTGGCGACTGCCTTTGCCCCGAGCCGAGCAGAGATGACGTTAAAAACAAAACATTCAGTCAATTTTAGGTTTTCAGGCTTCAGATTATTAATAAGCCTCTCAAGAGCACAACCCCAAGCCGAGCTAATCTAAACTCCTGCTCTGCTCGTCAGAGTCCATCTTTCAGTCCCTTTTTTTGGTTCATTGAACCTAAACGCACTGAATTGCTGTTGAAACAATAATTACTGAGATCTTTCATTTGAAAACGTTTTGGATCTTGAATATTTTCATAATGGCGTCAGAAGAGGACGTGTTGGTTTCAGATTCAGTTTGTCTCCTACTGCCCAGATCAACTCATTAATTGATCTACATTTAAGATAAAAGAACATTTAAGATGTAAAACATCTTAAATGTCGAACATTTAAGATGTTCTACAAGACAAATCAGGACTGTACACACTGTAAAAATGGTCAAATAATTGTATTAAGTTAGAAAAAACATCTTTTTACTGAATACTGTCATTTCAATGTCACCCTGACGGATCCTCACCTTGCTCTCCTCTGCCCAGCAGGAAGTGAAGCCCACCACCAGGACCATGATGACTTTTAACACCACCACCATCTTACCAACCTGTAAAGTACAGCATTAACACCTGCATCCCCCTGAAACTCCTACTTATACACCATCTATATTTACACACTTGTGAACACATGAGTCGTTGGTGATAAGACATTGCCTTGAAAACAGGCTGCCTGTTCCCACGATGAGCACACAGAGAAAAGTGCCTGAATGAGCAAAAAATAAACGTCTATGTGTTTTTTGAGGTCATTTTGTGGGTGAGAGGTGCATTTCTTTTTAAATTGTTACTTCCAAGTTTCCTTTGAGGTGTTTTCTGCTGGTTCTCAAGACAAAAAGAACATGATGTTAGAAAAGAAAAGGATTAGTCTTTCTAACCTAATCCTTCCGCTTATCCAGGACAGGGTTGCAGTCGGTAGGCCCAGACTTCCCTCTCCTCTGCCACTTGTTCCAGCTCCTGCAGTGGAATCCCTCAGCATTCCCATACTACCTCCAGGGTGTCCTGGGTCTTCCTCTGGGTCTCGTTATGGTGGGACGTACCCAGAACACCTTGCACCTTGACATGGAGAAGGAACTCAAATCTTCTCTGGCTCAAAACCTTGAGATGCAATCCTGAGGCCACCAAACTGGATCCCCTCAACACCTTGGCTACACCTAGATATTCTGTTCAACATGCCACCCAGATTTGATCACTAGATTATAGCTATGATTAGTTTCAGGTTTTTTCTCGCTTTAGAGGCATTTGAGTCCTCAAACAGGAAAACGGGTTGTGAAAGAGGGAAGACATGGCATCACACCAGGACTAACCTGTGGGTTGTGCATTTTACCTCTGCCTTAGTTTCTTTATCGTTATTTTCTAGTTACAAAGAACTTGTGGTGTTCAAAAAGTCATTCCTCAAGGGCCGATATAACCTGTATGGTTTAGTTCTGCTAAACAAGCCATTTGATCCAGGTGTGCTGAACCAGGAAGAGAACTAAAGCATGCAGGAAGCCCATGAGGACTAACTGAACTAAACCTTTTGTTTCTCATACTAAAGTGTAATTTCTGTTCAGCTGAAGAAAATTATGGCACATCCAAGTTTTGATTTGTTCAGTGCTTGATTGGGTTCAGTCAACTTGTGACACTGTGATGTAGATCTGTTTTATCTGCGTATCTATGGTGACTAATCTTACTATTCCTTATAATCTGAGCTGATGGGAGTATGTCAATATTAAATAAGAGCTGCTCAAAGATGGAAACCTGCAAAAGATTTTTATCCTTTCCAATAAAAACTTCTTTAAAACTCAAAGCAATTAAGTGCTGTACCAGTATATGATGGTCTTAAATAATGTGTTGACGTCAGCATTGTTCAGACCAATGAACAACGCTGACATTGTTCATTGGACTACACTGTTCCTTCAACAGCCCATATTGAACTAAAAGTCCAATACTTCTCCAGCCAGTGGTGTGTTTGGGTGTTTAGTGATACAGTTGACTGTACATTTATATGGAGGATTTTGATGAGAGTAAAAAAAAAAACAGACTGAGCAGCACATGAGCAGAGACATTACAGGTTGACAGTACTGACCAACATTTATTCAGAAAATAAAAGCAGCAAAGAGGAGACATATAACAGTACAATCAGATGAAATTAATAACAGCATTCTCACAAATATTTTGATCATTTCAAACATAATCCTGTGGCTTTCTGAAGACATCACTGACATTGATTTGACGGAGCCCTGGCCCTCAGTTGATTGAACTTATTACGGGAGCTGTTTGGAGCATCAGAAGGACAGGTTGATGAGCAGAGCGCTGTTCTCTTTTTTATCCTCTGGACTCCACTTGATAAGAGGAGAGCTCAGATCAATTAGCTGGAAAAACAAAAGATTCAAATATTGTTACCACATCTTCTAATCAAACAGCTGGCTGAATTTACAAGTACAAATAAGAACTTATTTAGACTTACTTTCTTTCAAAGCCAAGTTGACAGGCAAGTTACTTGATACCATTTTTACTTTCAGAACTAAAAACAGCATTAGACACTGAACCGTATGCCTTTGAGGAAACGTATGAATGTTTTCATGCCAAACATGTTGTATTAGTTAGACACTAACTGAGGCTCTGCAACTAGATGAACCAAAATCACAGTACGTTCAAACCATACATAATACTTGAAACAATATATCGATTTTAAAGTTTATTCACCAATAAGAGTCGACAAGATCTGACTACGAAAGACGCGAATAAAAATAGCAGCGGCATTTTTATTTAGAGACCAAACCTCATCAAAGCTTTTGATGAGGTTTGTTTAGAAGTGGAGTCAAACATCAATGAAATTCAACACCAGAAAACAGTAAATATAGGAGATGTTTGCTGTATAACAAACAAGAAACAATCAGAAACTTCCTATGTGATTTAGTTCCCTCATATGGAAGCAGCAGAAATCTAACTGTTGAAGGGCGCGCAATCGGACCGATTGGAATTTCTGCCTGTCGTGAAAAAGTCAGATATGGGTCGTAATGAAGGGGAGGCAAGACAAAACCCCATGAAAAAACAGGTTTGGGTTGCATTTGCATATGGTGTTGGCTACCCTTCACTTTATAAATGAGATCTTTGAAATGCTGCTTGAATTCCATTTATAAAGAAATCCCAATTCACTCCTTGGAAATGTACATTCCATGTTTTTTTATGGATTCAGTAATCTCTTAGATTCCTCATAATAATGAATCGCACATTTTTTTTTTAATCATAAATATAAAATTTTAAATATATCACTAGAGAAAAAAAAAACCTGACCTAGAAACATTTGAATTAGCTTTGTGAAACCTGCATCCATACATTCTGACTAATGCCACTGGTCTGCAGCCAAGAACTTGTCTGGGGTTTTCCACAGTTTCAGGGTCATTTTGATGAATCCAAAAATCACATTGGTTTTGCTCAATCAGGTCAACTTCCTGAACTATGGAGCAACATGAGCATCAAAATGCAAGACTTGTTCTCTCATCTGGATCAGTTTCCTGAAATCTGATCAATGAATGATGAGCAGGAGAGATTCCATCAGGACAGAAAAGAGGGAGAATTTTACACATTGAAGACATAATGTTCAATTCACATGTACTTACCCTTATAGTGATTATTATACAATGTACAGAAGTCCATGTTTGTAGCATTTCATTAATATACTGTTAGAAAAAAAATATCCTAAAACCTTCTTTTGTTGAGAAATATTAACAGCATTAAATATTAATGTCACAAAAATGTCATAAATTTAGTCAGAAGATCATCCATTGATTCATTTACCCTTGACCCTAGTGCGGTCAGCAGGGGTGCTGGTGCCTCTCCAGCTAACATTCTGGGCGAGAAGTGGGGTCACCCTGGACAGGTCGCCAGTCTGTCACAGGGCCACACACACACACACACACCCACACACACACACACACCCCACACCCACACCCACACCTAGGGAGAATTTAGAGACCAATTAACCTGCTGCAAGGCAACAGTGCTACCAACTGCATCACTGTGCAGAACGTCAGAAGATCAGATTTCTCTAAATAAAATTAGAATAACATCCATTTTTCCCTGACTGGGAAAAATTGATGTCACTTTTGGATTCAACAGTGCAAAATAATTCTGTTGAAAAAACATGGACAACTTCCAAAAAATATCTTTTGTGACCTGGTGTTACTGAGATAATTATTGTTGAAGTAAAATATTGTGACTGATGACATCAGGCACTGCAGAAAGATTTTACAAATGCACATTTCATCATTACCATTTCAATTCATTAGATTAACCAACTGAAGCAACTATTTACCGTTCGCTTCTTCCAATTCCAAATTTCATGAAGGACTCAGTTGATGCACATTGAATTAACTCATGCATGACTGGGGCTGTTCAAATCTAGTTGACCTAGAATCTAGTTGAGCTTTTACAACAGCTTCAGAATCACTGTAGATCAGTGAACTAAATGGTCAGCCTGAACTGGGTTACCTGGGTAGTGGTGCAGCTCTTGCTGCTGGTGCGGATCAGGTCGGGGGTGTTGGCCAGATCGATGAGGAGCTTCTCTTGGGGCTGAAGGCTCGGAGGAGGCAGATCCAGCAGGAGAACCTGAGGCGTTAAAACTCTCATGAGGTTTATTTACTGAAGGACTGGAGCCCCATCCAGCCTTTTTGGAGAATATTCAATCTTAAATGCTTTGAAAGGATTTCTGATGTTTGGCAACTTTACTTGTTGCAACAATTTCTTTCTTTATGCAACAATCCATCTCCAAGTGTGTGGAGAATTCTGTTTTGTGTCATTTTTTTTTTCTTTGGTTGAAGTAAACGTAGCACAAATGTTTGACACCAGTTTCATTTGATTTGATTGTGGTGGAGGGGAGTGGGGTGCAACTTCCCTCAGGTGTGGAGTTTTACTGTTCTTCTTTGATTGTATGTTCTTTTAAAACTCATTCATTAAAAATAACTGGTCTGCTAAAACAAGGACAGTGGTGACTGGGGTAACTATTCTCATTTTAACAGCAGACACATCATGGGCTTAAGGAAAGTCTTCAAGAGAACACTTCTTATAATTTCTGGAGCTAAACTCATCAACACCGTTATGACAGAATTCCTTAAGTCTAAAGGTGGAGGGCCTCATTGAACTGTGTGTTTGATTCTGTTGCAACAGCTCATCAGTTCTGTTTCCCAAACGTTTTAACACAAGTTGTTTATTGCCATCATTTTTGGTACAATTTATTGTCCAACAAAATTTGCCATTGTGACATGCCCAGAGAACAATAATTTCACACAAGGCTGTATATTAGAAATAATTTTGGAACAGACTTGAATGACCTCAATTTATTTTGCTATAGATATGAATCATAAATAGTGAAGTTGAGGAGAACCAGGAGCCTGTGACTCTGGGTTATAAACTGACCTCTTGCGTCGTGGCTGCGCTCTCCTCCGTCTCCTCCAGTTCCACAGGATAGGAAACCGTTTTGCTCATTCCAAGATCCGTGTTTTGTGTTTGTTTGGTCTCAGGACTGACGGTCTCAGGCAGGGTGACGGGAGGTTCCTCCTCCTCCTCCTCCAGGCAGAAGGCCTGGATGTCAGGGCAATGAACAGGCTCCTCCTCCTGTTTGCCTTTTGGAACCGGGCTACACAATAATACCACACATACAGTACAGTGATGAATTTGTTGGAGGATGAGAGAGCCGTCTCCCCTCTCACATGTTTCCAGCATCTCACCTATACCTCTGTTGTTTCTCTGCTGAACTCAGAGTGCGAGGGATGCTGGACTCTGACCTAAATGGCGGCCTGAAAGTCCTGTTCTGATTGGAGGGGGGCTGGAAGGCGAAGGTCCTGCGCTTAAACAAGGTGGGTAGGGTGGAAGGGTTCTGTGCAGCCAACTGCTGGAGCTTACTGCTGCCATCATAGGGCATCAGAGAGTCAGCTGACAGCTTCTGAGGATGACTGTGAGAGAAAAACTATTAAATATTAACTGAATGATGATCAGACCAAAACCTGCACTCATGTGTACATAACAGATCAGAGAATCTGATCACTCCAAGCAACCAGGGCAATTTAACTTAGTTCTTAACCAAGAAAAGCAAAAGCTCCGCCCTCCTCTTCACAGAGTCCCACCCCTCCCCACTCAGCCCAGCAGCTGCAGCTGCTGCAGCTGCAGCAGCCATTAGCAAACAGCTGGCGGAACAGTGAGCCTGCTGCGCTCATCATGTACATGTCCTGATATGACTTTTTCATTTCCAATACAACAGATATTGCAGCTTTCTCATTTACTTAATAAAACATCAGCAGAAATCAAACATACTTTATTGCTTACTTTAAGTAGTTTTATATGCCGCTGAGTTATGTACAGCATTTTTATAACAGGAAGTAACATAGTTACATGACTGACACTATATTCTTGGAAAATTCACCATACTGCTCCTTTGCAATTAACAAATATGTAGATTCATTTCCAGGGTTTTTAGGCTCGAGTGGAATGTCAATTGTTTACGTTTTACATTTTTAAAATTTGCTCGTTTATTTCAAAACAATCAGGACCCAAAACTAATGCAGCACACATTAATGAATGATGTCAGATTGATTTTCTTTTACAAGCCAGCCAGGAAAATATCAGGATTCCCAAGAGTCAAAGCAGTGATTTAAAACATGGATGTGGTGTATGTACCTCTCTGTGCTGCTGTTTGTCAGTCTTTTTGGCTTCATCACCGTGGATACACCTGACGAGGAAATTCCAGATTAATAAACTAAGAATTACATCACCCTATCCATAATCTGCCACATTTCTATATGAACAGAATATTTTAGCACAAGATGTAAAATCAGATTTCATAACTGATAAAACATCAGCCTGAAAGCTCAGCGTGCGTTCTCACCTTCTGCATCGTCGGCCATCTTGGGGGTCAGATAAACCAATCCTCTGGATTTGGATCTGGTCTTCGCTCCACTCCGCAGCCCGACTGAGCCAGTTTTCTTCGTGGGGGTTGGTTGGACTGGTGTGGACTCTGCTCTCTTTAACGGTGTGGACCCGGCAGCGTTAGCTCGCTCCGTGTCAGGAGGCTTTTTGGCCTGAGAGGGCTGGGAGCGAGAGCCGGTTCTGGAAGAAAGTGGCTCTGCCGAGGCAGAGAGAGTGGACCGACGAGGTCTGCTGAGACCCGGCTCTCTGCGGACACTGCTGGGGACGGGGCCACTGGAGCTGCTCACCCTTCGGTTAAAGGAGGAGTTCAGTTTGCCTGGGTGGACACAGAGTGGATCCACAGCAAATTTGGTTTTCATTAAAAGTTTTGATTAAACAAACAGATTTTATTGCTGCTGATTGGAGAGATGAGGCACTTTTTTTTCTTTAACCTCTTAAAACCCATTCAGGTTAAAAACAGTTTTCAAAAGAAGCTCTGCCCAAGAGGCAGAAACAAAAACACAAAAAATACAGTTAAAACGTAGTCTTTTAACTGTTTAAGCCAGGGGTGCTCAAACTTTTTGAGACCAAGATCTACTTTTTCTCTCACCAGCCGGCTGAGATCTACCTCATGACATACAAATTATAAATGAAACCCTATTGACTAATTTGCTATAAAAATATCCATCAGTTATAGCAGAAATGATAAAGTGATAGAAAACCTAATGCAGTTTCTTCCTCAGTGAGATGTTGACACTGGGAGCAGGTTACTGGTTTCTCAGTCAGAAGCTGGTTGTAAACCTGAGGTCAGCAGCTGTCAGTCAGTTATGACAGATCTGAAATTTGGTTTGATGACATCACTATAAGAAACTGCAGACTGATAGGAGGAACCAAAGAGCTCTGCAGAGGTAAAGGCAAATCTGCTGAATTTGGAACATAATTAATGTAATTTGACACAATTATTGTGGTAGAAGCCATTTGTTTGTTAAAACTTAATCAAATATATTTGTCCTATTTGATGTTTGTTGTGATGTTTATTGCAAACGAATGAGGTCATTAGTCCAAGTCTGTCGTTTATTGAACGTTCAGAAACTCAGCGGCTGTGATGAACCACAGCGAAGGTAAACAAAGGTAAAATAATCCGAACAACTCAGAACCTCTCGCACCGTTTCACTCTCTCTCTCTCTATTGTTAAGCACACCCGTCGCCGTGGCAACCGCCTGCGCCCGCAAGCCGAGCAAAGATTACGTTAAAAATGTTCAGTCCGTTACGATATCAGGTTTCAGGCTTTATTATTATTTAATGAAGCTATAAACGTTTTGGATCTTAGTAAATATTTTGAAAAGTCTGTCAGAAGAGGAAGTGCTGCTCTCAGCGTCCTGGAGGCCTTCAGTTTGTCACCTGCTGCCAAGATCGACTCAAAACCTCGATCGACCGGTAGATCGCGATCGACCGGTGGATCGCGATCTACCGGTGGATCGCGATCGACCGGTGGATCGCGATCGACCGGTGGATCGCGATCGACGTTTTGGGCACTCCTGGTTTAAGCTATTAAAAAAAAAAAAAAAAACCTCAAGATTCTGCAAGATTAAAGCTTCAACCTACCAAATCCAATTTCTCTCACAAAACTAGAATAAAAATATACCAGTTTTCCTTCTACTTTTGGAAAAAAAAAGCATTAACAATATTTGTTAATTGTTAAAGTCTATAGATCAAAGTTTTAATTTCTGGTCAGAATATAAACAACTTCCTGATGCCTTTCTTCACACATCCAGTGACATCTTAGAATTTACGTACCTGTAGCCGGGGACTGGGATACGCTCGAGTTAAAGCTGGACAGTGAGGATAAGGATGAAGAGGTTTTCCTCTTTTCTGTGACCTTCCAGCCCTGAACAGGTGGAGCTTTAATACCTGAGAGCTTTCTCAGTCCAGCATCCTGTCAGAACAGAAACAACAAAAAATTTATTTACACAAAGGGTTAATGGAAATGGAAAAGAAAACACAAACAAAGGCTTATTAAACTTAAATGCAAAGTGTACAGATTTATGAAAGGTTTTAGTTTGGGCTGCTCTGACTTTTTTTTTCCAGCTCCTGGCCTTTTGTGAGTCTGTGTACTAAAGTTAATGACTAATCAATTACTAAATTAGTTGACAATTATTTTAATAACCAATTCTTCGCAAATAATCGTTTCAGCCTTAATTTCATCTCAGCATGTGCACTGATACGGTTTTCTGACCAACAGAAACAACAATGGGAACCACAGTATGATGTTGGAATTATAACTACATCTTATCAAGCTGCAGCACTTTTTTACTAGTTGGGATAAAAAAAATAAAAATGCATAAAACGCTTATCTGACAAGAAATTGGAGGTTTCTTCAATGTGTTGAAATACAGACTGTAACAGGAGAGCCTTCCTGCCCACTGCGTCACCATCTGCAATAAGTCTTGAATTAAATGAGTTTCAATAACATTTAATATTCAGTTGGGTTCAATAAAGCTCCTTTAAGCTTCATTAGTCTTAGCGCCACACTCAGAACATGTCACAGTCAGAAGTAGGGAGGTTTTCATGTCAGTTTCAAAAACCACATACATACAACCAACAAAAACCATGAGGTCAGCGCAACCCCGCTGGATCGGAAAAAACTTGTGGGATCCAAAGACAGCAGGAGCGCTGGGTCATGTGGTACCTTAGAGGGTGGGACCAGTGAGTGCTTCCCCAGCAGACTGGAGTTGAAGGAGCAGTTGCTGGTATCAGACGCCATGCCCACTGAGTCAGACAGCAGATCTTCTGATGACTCTGCCTGGTTTCTGAGACGACAGCCTGGGCTCCGCTTCAAAACTCCTGCACTCTGAAAACAAAAAAATAAAAGCATCAAATTCTCACATGTTAACATTGTTCTTTTTGTTTTTGTTACTCAAACTGCTGCAAGACTAATAGAAAAGCCACTCACTCCGCTGGGTGGATGGAGTCTGGTTTTCTCTGCTCCGCTGCTCATGGCTGAACGGGAACCTGCTGGGGCCACTGGTTTACTTGGCAGCGCTGTGGTGGCCCCCAGCGCCGTCTTTCCTCGCAGCGCTGGTCTCGCCTGAGATCTGGCTCCGACCATGGGGCTGGAAGTGACACGTCTGGCAGCAGGGCGGCTGGACGAAGCCCTGCTGGAGCTGCTCCCTCTCAGCAGGTGGTGCTGGATGGCCGGTGGCAGCTGCCGCAGGGGACTGTCCTGTACGCAGAACGTCTGACGTTTGATGGGGCTGAGGCTGCTGGCAGTGTGACCCAGTAATCCTAGTTTGACTTCAGTGTTCTGGGTGAATTTCTCCGTTGCCACCATGCTGTTCATGTCAGCATCAGAGGTTGCGTGGGTTGTGTTGGTGTTCTGGACGTGTGGTTTTCTGCACTGCAGCTGGCTGACGAGTCTGTGGGCTTCCTCGCACACAGCTTCCAGTTGATCAGCAGTCAGTGGGGTCCAGACCGCCTGCACGCCTCTGCCACCTTCCTCAGCCTGGAAGGATACGTCAGTGGAAACACACTGCTCTGTGTGGCCCACAAACACCTCATCATCATCATCATCATCTACTCCTTTGGAGCTGTCAATGACAAATATTTCACAAACAAACACAGCTGTGATGAAGTGAAGCAAGATGACAAAACATGAATGTTTTCTTTTACAAACGTGTTCTTTACAAGGGATTATTAACATAACCTGAAGGGGGTTTAAAGTTGCAGCATCAACTTTTACAAAATAGTTTTTTTTTTTTTTTTTACATATTTGTTAAAATTGTAAAAAACAATTGTTGTGACAGCATATTGTGAGACAGATAATCTGTGAAAAGATCGATCTCCTCCGCCTCCTCCCTGAGCCACTCCTGACAATAAACAACCAATCAGAGCCGGGGGGAAAGGTCTTTGTGCTGTCAATCAATCTCATGCACTTGCTGCTAAATGTGCTAATGGTAGAAATACAACGTACTGTTCCAAGAAAACCACTTACTAACTAGCCTTACCATTTACTACAGGCTAGCTGCAGAGGAGTAGAGAGAAAGTCTCACGAGATTGTGACTGACAGCGCTAAGCCACGCCTTCTTTATGTGATTGGTTGTTTGTAGTTAGCACTGGGAGAAGGCAGAGCCATTCTGTCACAACAGTGACATTTTTTACAAATGAGTAAAAAAATAAATGAATTAATTCTAGAAAAGTTACATCTTTAAAGAAGTTTTTAGCCAAATGTTAACAGAGTTATTTATTTGAGGATTTGTGGTTAGTTTTCATCCTGGGTGAATGAAATCAAAATTCACAATATATTCAATTCTTTGACTTCTACTAAAGACCAGTGGAAATATATGTTGATAATAATAAATACATTATGTTTGAAAGTGCCTTTTAGGCCTCTCAAGTTTAAAACAAAGTGGAATAAAAGTACAAAAAAGATTATTAAAAAATGAACATAGGTGAAAGCTCAGAAAAATAGGCGAGGCTAAAAAGGTCATTTCAGAGTAGATTAAAACAGAACATCCAACAGAGGTTAGAGGGTGGAGTTGAGTTTGGTGGACAGGTAGAGCTGGGTGTCATCTGCGTAGCAACAGAAGTGGACACCAAATGTACCAAAGTTGTGACCCAGAGGTGGACAATAAAACATAGGGAATACCAAGGCCCAGTGGATGGCTGGGAGTGAAAAGACTGAAACTGAATGAACCAAGTGCAGCCAGAAAAATACGATTTGACCCAGTCTGAAGGAGTATTGCTTTAATAGTTATCAGAGCAGTTTTGGTGCTGCAAAGGAGACAGAAACCAGATGAAAACGCTTTTTATGAGCTAGAATTTACTTAGTGTAAATACAATTGACTGCCAAGAACTCTATTTATTTAGTTTTTTTAAAAACTGAGGTGAAAGTATATTCTGAATATTTATCAAGGCTATTTATAAGACTATTTAACATATGACAATTACTGCAAAAATGATTACCCAGTTTATCAAACAAACCAAAACTATTTCCTTAAAGACTGAACATTCTACAGAGCTGTCATAGAAAATACAGATTACAACAATCTATAACCAGGAAAGTGAATGAGAGAATTTATTATTATCAAATAAATAAATAAATGTACTTTATACTGAGGAGCTGTTTGAGAACTACTGGGAACTGATTTGTTACAAAGTCAAATTCTACCAGAGAAATACAACTTCTGCCAATGAAAGATTTGAGGGTTTAGAAATGAAAACTCTCACCTGACAGGCGACAGGGACACGTCGAAGTCAAACTTTTCATCTTGCAAAAAGCACAGATCTGTTCAGACAGGACAGCATGGTGAAAACACGAAGGAAACACAGCAAGCAGCAACAAGCAGTAGAAAGCTGCAAAAACAGCAACAGCACAGAAGCAGCAACAGCAGCAGAAAGCAGCACAAGCAGCAGAAAAAGCAGCACAAGCAGCAGAAGCGCAACAAGCAGCAGAAAGCAGCAACAAGCAGCAGAAAGCAGCAACAAGCAGCAGAAAGCAGCAACAAGCAGCAGAAAGCAGCAACAGCAGCAGCAGCAACAGCAGAGAAAGCAGCAACAAGCAGCAGAAAGCAGCAACAAGCAGCAGAAAGCAGCAACAAGCAGCAACAGCAGCAGAAAGCAGCAACAAGCAGAAAGCAGCAAACAGCAGAAAGCAGCAACAAGCAGAAAGCAGCAACAAACAGCAGAAAGCAGCAACAAGCAGCAGAAAGCAACAGCAGAAGCAGCAACAAGCAGCAGAAAGCAGCAACAAGCAGCAGGAAAGCAGCAACAAACAGCAGAAGCAGCAACAAACAGCAGAAAGCAGCAACAAGCAGCAGAAGCAGCAACAAGCAGCAGAAAGCAGCAACAAGCAGCAGAAAGCAGCAACAAGCAGCAGAAAGCAGCAACAAGCAGCAGAAAGCAGCAACAAGCAGCAGAAAGCAGCAACAAGCAGCAGAAAGCAGCAACAAGCAGCAGAAAGCAGCAACAAGCAGCAGAAAGCAGCAAGAAAGCAGCAACAGCAGCAGAAAGCAGCAACAAGCAGCAGAAAGCAGCAACAAACAGCAGAAAGCAGCAACAAGCAGCAGAAAGCAGCAACAAACAGCAGAAAGCAGCAACAAACAGCAGAAAGCAGCAACAAGCAGCAGAAAGCAGCAACAAACAGCAGAAAGCAGCAACAAGCAGCAGAAAGCAGCAACAAGCAGCAGAAAGCAGCAACAAGCAGTAGAAAGCAGCAACAAGCAGCAGAAAGCAGCAACAAGCAGCAGAAAGCAGCAACAAGCAGCAGAAAGCAGCAACAAGCAGCAGAAAGCAGCAACAAGCAGCAGCTGACTTACCGCTATGAGCTCCACGGTTCATCTCCTTGTGCGCAGCCATTGATCCAGTTCAGATCTAGTTACACGGAACTCTGACATTAGACTGACATGACAAAACTTCAAGACACTAACGGGTGGTTTAAACACGAATGCTAAGCACAATTATTGACAACAAGTGTTTTGTTTTTCTTTACCTCAAAGCTAATTGTACGTTAGCGTGCTAACTCGTTTCCAGA
This sequence comes from Poeciliopsis prolifica, assembly GCF_027474105.1. Classification (NCBI taxonomy): domain Eukaryota; kingdom Metazoa; phylum Chordata; class Actinopteri; order Cyprinodontiformes; family Poeciliidae; genus Poeciliopsis; species Poeciliopsis prolifica. Next base: position 406,554 of record NW_026562464.1, on the reverse strand, counting down.
CATTAAGTAGTAATCGATATAAATAGTGACTCGGAGATTCTCACATCAATTTAATCGACCGCAACATGGAAATGACAAACCACCCGTTTGTTAACAACGTAAATCATACAAACCGTAAATTCCTCTTAGATTGTTTCTGTCCCGATTTAAACTTCCACTCAACACCGAACAAATAATTCAAATCTCCTTCGCTCTGTTCATGTGACAAACAACTCTTTGCCATTGGCTGAAAAGTTATGTGACGAAGAACTGAGGGGAATTATGGGTTTGTAGTCCTGTTATGAAACCACAGACGAATTAGAAGCCTGATAATATATAACTTGGTTCTAAATAGCAGGGATTTGTCCCCCTTCTCTTTAGACTGTATTAATTATATTAGCACACGTCGTGAATTAATTATTACATTTTCCTCTGTTGGATGTATTGTAGGGTTAATTAAAAACGCACCACAGATACCACCAGGTGGCAGCATAGTTTAAAATGTAGCAAATTTATTCTCAGCTGACAGGAACCTCAGAGGTCAAAGCACACAGAGTCACAGAACGAGGTGACGTTTCAATACAGAACATCATGTCTCAGCTTCCAAGATATATACAGTATCAGTTACCAGTTGTATCATGTTAAACCCTTTATAGTAAAAAATATTTAAACCTTAATGAAGTATTACTAATGCTTTCACCTTTTCTGTCTAAGTAAACTTTTATTTCTTTTGCTTTTAAATAAAAATAAATATCTTGCACATGTTATTATAAAAAAATATAGATCAGCAACTTTTTATAGTTTAGTTATGAATAGGTGACTATTATTATTCTATTATCAATATTATTACTTTTATTATAAAGACTAACTGGATACAATGGAATTACAACTGATTGAAAAAGAGACTCAAACTAAAGCTTCCAACTTATTTGCTATCTCAATTATGTTTCAGAAAATAATATTGTTCATTACTTTCTTATTATTAATAACTGACATTTGAATGAAATAGTGAAGATCATCTCCAGCCCCCATTTCAATATTCTGAAGGAAATAATTAGCAAACCAAAATATTGAATTTTGATGCCAATGTACATTTGATGCCAATGTACATCAAAATACCAATACTGTGTCGGTATACAAATATACCGATACAAATACAATATTTTACAAAATCATTTGCAAATGAAGCATGCTTGCATCACTGCTCTGCTTTTGGTGATGTCACGCTTGGATGCAGCTGCCTGTTGCATTTGAAAATCAAATGCCTGCATTTGAAATGACCATGGGAATTTCTTCCATGAAGCTCTCTATTAGCTAATTTTGAACTCATCTGAAGTTGACTTGTAGCAACTGACTCTGCAGAGTGTCTGCAGACCATGTGACTGGGCATCTATTGAACACGCACTGTGATTTTCCATCCCATTAGTTTTCATGGCTGAGTTGCTGTTGTTCAGTTAGTGGTTATGATACCACTAACTGTTCAGGTGACTGTGGGATATTTAACTGACTATAAATGATGTGACAGGACTGTCACATCATTTATAGCCAGTTAAAGAAAGGGATGAAGTATTGTGGAATTCATTGAGCTCCTAAAAGGGAGCCCGTCTTTCAAAAATAGAAACAATCTGAATGCCTATAGGTACTTGATTTTATACACGACTGGAACATGTGGATTAAACCAATCAGAAAGGTGGCTCAAATTGGAAAAAAGGGGTTTGTCAAATTAAGTTAAAAAAAAAACAACTTTTCTTTTGTTTTGGCTCAAACCACTGCTTATTTTACATTTGATTCTGTGACACTTTTCTCTTTTTGTTAGTGTCTGTCAAAATAAAGACATTTACTCTGGCTGATTCTCAGAGGTGATCTGAGTGACTGAAGGTTTAGTTCTTCTTGTCACACCCTGTGTTTCTGAAACATCCCAGTAACTGATCGCTTCATTTTATGACTCGAGACTTGAAGTAACCCAGGCTAATAAGCTTGGTAGTCCAGCCATTTTTCGCACACCCACTCACCCAGCAGTCAGTTTTTGATATTTTAATGACAATGTTCCTCCAACTAAGACATAAAAAACACAACATTAAAAAGAAACAGACATTTTCTCCAAAGCTGTCTGACTACCGGATGAAACAAATAAAACACACCAGATTTTTAGTCACTTACTCTTGTGGTTACAAGTTAACACAGAAACAATCTGAACATGTCTCTACCAGAACTTAGCTTGACAGAAACAATGTTTTTAAAATAAACTCTGCTACATTGAGAATATTTACATATAAAACTGAATTTGAATTTACACAAATAACCTCACAAACACTCGTCTAAATTACATATGCAAAGTTCAGATCTAGTAATAAAAAAAATGCAGTCTGTGTGAACATGGGTTCAGACTGAACAGAACCACAAACACTTGTGGACCCATTACTGTCCCTGGGAAGTCCTGAACCAATCAGAGGAGTCAGTTTTGAAAATGTTCAAAATGACAACAGGAAGCGGCTGCTTCAGAGGGAGGTCTCCAGACTGTGCAGGGGGCTTCCTGGACAGGGAGGCAGTCCTGCCGAGTTCAGCGGGATTAGGCCGGACCGGGAACCATCTCTGTGCAGCGGGGTGATGCGCTCCAACGCGTTGTTGTTTTGGCTGGGCGAGGATGGAACAAGCTGCAGGTTGGACAGGTTGGACAGTCCGGTCAGCGTCAGCGGAGGCGGAATGACGGAGTTCCGCTTGGTGGGTGGGTCGTCCTCGTCCTCGTTCTCGTCAATAAGAGGGATCTGGGTTTCTAAGTCCTCGATGCGGAACTCGGGGTGACTCATGAAGTTGTGGATGGAGCTGCGTGACTCTGGCGTCTCCAGGCCCTCGTAAGGAGACACGCTGTCTCTGAAGGCGTTCACAACACGAATCTACGAGACAAGGAGGAGTGGAAGGTGATTAAAGGAGCATTTCAGAAAATAGAATCTTCACAACTCTTTAAAAGTTGCTGTATGTCACTTTTGTTATATAGTGACATACATACACACACACACGCACACACACACACACACACACACACACACACACATATATATATATATATAATATATATATATATATATATATATATATATATATATATATATATATATTTTTTTTTTTTTACTCTTACTTGAGTATTTTACTTCTACTTGAGTAAAAATGTGTTGAATTAGGACTGTCCTTACTTGAGTCCAATTTTAGGGGCTCTGTACCTAATTCCATGCAACCTCAATCTGTTTCTTTTTTAGTAATTATATTTTTTTAGAAATCAAATTTTGGTCAATCTGTAGAGTTTGTGGACAGTTTATATTCTTAATCAGAGTATTCTAAATAAATCTGTGGCCATGTTGAAACCTTTTGCCATTGCTATACATTTGAAACAAGTAACAGGAATAAACCACATTTTGAGAAATCTTTTCTTGCATGACTACAACACACAGAGAGTTAGCTAAAACCTTGTCATCACACCAAAACAACAGAAGTCTTTTCTCGAGCTGTGGCGCTCTACCTGCGTCTGGATCCGGTTGAGGCTGCGGCACCACAGCGCCTGACCCCTCCTCAGCTCCATCTCAGCATGGTCGATCTCGTCTTTGTCTTGCAGCTCCTCCAGCTCCTCCTCAGGGATCTCCTCCTGCTGGGTGCCATGACCAGCTGTTTTCAGGAACCGCAGCCAGCTGGTGGGAATACTGGACACCAGCTGGGAGAGGAGCAAGATTACAACTAGTCAGAAACACAACAACAAACTCCACTCTGAGGTCAGCTGGGGAGACCAGATGACCTGCTTTGTTAAGATGCAGGTCATCTTAACAATGGTTTTCTGCATTGTGTTGACGGCCAAAATTCTACAAGATTAACGATTGAAATAGAATTTCAATTATTTAAATTTCAAATGATTAATCATATAAAGTAGGCGCAGAAAATACTTAACTATTCCGTTATGTTTTTGTTCACATGTGAGTCGGATGTCAAAACTATTTATTTCCTCCTCATATAGAAAGTGACGTCACAACAACACAACGTTACACCAGACAACCACAGCAGATGCTGTTATAATACGACCGGCTCAGAAATGACAAAAGGTACATACTTGTCTTCTGTAATCTTCAGATCAATAAAATCCTGATTTATGACTTAATGTCATTTTTGACACAAGAGAACTTCAAAACGTTTCAAGAACTAGGAGAATTACAGCCAAATTATGTCCTCATAATCTGAAATGCAATGAAATGGTTCATTGCATTTCCCCAACGGTCGAGTTTAAATTTCTGCTGCACAGAATGTGCATTTTAAAAAAGTTTTCTGTGGTTCTACCAGTTTAAATTAGTCATATATATATATATATATATATATATATATATATATATATATATATATATATATATATATATATATATATATATATATATATATATATATATATATATATATATATATAATTATTATTTTTTTTAAATATATATTTTTTTGTTAATTCTGCCAGTTGTTGATGCACTAGAAGCCTTTATTGGTGTATAATGGTGTAATCCATGCTTTGTGTGGAGTTTTCCTTTTGAATTTGTTTTAGCTGATTTAATATTAGTGGAAATAAAAAAGAATTTTGATTCACATTTGAGGATCTCTAATCGTTTGAGCCCAGGGTTGCCCTGTGTAACTTAGCAAAAAAACAAGAGCTGTAAGCTGTAAGTTTGAAAGGCCTTGTAAACTTAATCTTTGAGAACCTTTGGATTTGTTCAGGTTCAACAATCTACTTGTTAGTTTTGTCTATCAACAACAAAAGCAAAGCTGTGCACTAACACTTCAAGAGTTATGAGAATTGAATTCTAGGACCAAAATGACCAAATATATTGCTCGTTTGCACAAAGCAAATGGAAAGAAATGTGTTTTAAACTCAACATAATCTTCTCCAAGTATGAAAGAAAACTTAATTTTAAGGACACATTCACTGTAATTGCCATGAGATCTGTTTTCGGTCTCTTATTTACAATTAAAATAACATTGGCCAACAAGAGATTATCCTACCTGCCCCCAAATGAGACTACCAAGGCCCAGGAAGACGCACCAGAGCCACTGTTCTACGGTCAGAGGCACACAGCTGAAAGCTTTACCACCAAAATGCACAATAACCACCTGGAGAAAATGGAAAACAAGGTTTGATCCGCTCACAGTGTTGATTCACCCAACGGTACAAACTCCTTGCCAGAGAAGGGGTACCTGCACAATAAGGGTTCCCAGGATAATGGTGCAGAAGATGGGGTTGTTGAAAACGCCCTCGAAGACGTTTCGTTCTCCATGGATCTTGCGAGCGTTGAACTCGTTGAAGATCTGCATGAGGACGAACGTGTTGAACACAATGGTGTAGTGTTCAGAGGGCGGAGCGTGAAGCGGGGCGTTCCTGCCAGAGTCGATGTCGAACATCTTCTCACCTACAAAAGGAAGGGATGAAGATCAATGTCCTACAAGGATTTTACAAATCACCCAAAATAAATGAATAAAAAATGTAGCTGATCAGTCTCTTAATAAGTAAAAATCTAACATTCTCTATAATGTCTAGTTTACTAAAGGGATACTATTATATATTTTCTAACAACATTGTACCATTTAACTGTGTTATTTTCAGTTGTCATAAAAATTTTATTTCTAAAACGTACGATTTAAAAGAGACCTTTTGACTTTGTAATTTAATGCTTTGAAATTGGATCTCTGTTTCTTTAAAAACTCCTGCTCTTTCTGAAACTCTGCCTTCAGGAATCATCACAATATGGCTCCTCTTTTAATCCTTTAATAGAATTTTACCAGCGTTTCACTGAGAAGTAGCTCCTACAATGAGCTCAGTTCCAACAGATGTTTTCTAATTGCTGCTGGCTAGTCTGAAGGAGCTGAGTGAGGGAGTCATGGGGAGGGAAGCACTTCTCCAAGGAGGTCCAACCAGGTGTTTAACACAGCTGAATGGCTGCCACTGTAGATTAAAGGTTCTCTCAAACGTGCATGAAAGAATCAAGGCAACACTTCTGGTATGTTTCTGATGAAGGAGTAACATTAAAACATGATGGAAAGCTCAAAAAAAGTTGCTTTTACATAATACTGATCCTTTAAATCTCTCTGCACTCAAACATACAAGAATCTGTGTTTTGACGGACCGACAAAGAGCAGCGTGAAGATCAGTGTCAGCTGGTAGACGGCGTGGCCCAGGATGTTCTTCATCATGGTGCGTGAGATGAGCGGCTTGTTGCGCCCGTACGGGTTCCTGAGCAGCAACGCCTCGGTCGGCGGCTCCGTGGCGAGGGCCAATGAGGCGAAGGTGTCCATAATGAGGTTGACCCATAACATCTGCACAGCTTTCAGAGGAGAATCCTGGAAATGGACACACAGGTTAACTGTTTAGGTCTTGATGATTCTGTGTACATTTTTTCAGAGAATGACATGAGGCCAGGTTAAATCAAGTGAGGAAATGTTATTTTCATTGCACCTTAGACATAGTTAACAGAATCCTTGAGTAACCAAAGGGAAAACTGAACCTTTATTAAAATGCATCATTGTGATGACATAAAAATGGAAATATTTATGTATATGTAATAATTTTAAGTAAAATGCTTAAAATTTTTTACAGCTATATCTAGAATAGCAAGTAGTACATATGACATCTGTGAAATGTGTCTATTTTAATTTAGATTTTGCCATAGGTTCCCCAGTGAAAAGTCTATGTTAATACATGTTGATATTCTAAAACTGTTGTGTTTGTGGACGCCTGACCTGCGTAATGCAGGCTCCGGTGATGGCCACGGTGACAGCAACCACGTTGACTGTGAGTTGGAACTGCAGGAACTTGGAAATGCTGTCGTACACGTTTCGGCCCCACATGACGGCCTTGACGATGCTGGAGAAGTTGTCATCTGTCAGGATGATGTCGGACGCCTCCTTTGCTACATCGGTTCCTGCGATGCCCTGTGGATTGGCAGCTGAGCGTTAGGGCAGGACGCTTTTGAAGTGTTTTGTGAATATTTCCCCAGGAATGCCAACAGTGCATATCATTCAGGAATGTACCATAGCAAAGCCGACATCTGCTTTCTTGAGGGCGGGGCCATCATTTGTGCCATCTCCTGTTACCGCCACAACCTGCCTCTGCTCCAGGACTGTGCTGTCAATAATGCCTTTAAAACAAAAATAGGGGAAAGAACAATGAAAGTATTGAGTCGTTTCCACCCCACTTTTTGTCAATTTTACTCTCATCATTACAGAATTGTTCTAGATCAGCCACACTGCAGGGTTTTCTGCAAGCATGAACATCTTCATTTTGTTTTTCTTCAGCCATGTAAAGAAGAATTTGTGTTTTAGATCTTTGTCTTACTGCAGAACGCAAGTTTACTTCAGCTTAAAGTCCTGACCTAAACAGATGGCTGGTCGTTATCCTTCAGGAAGTTTTGGTTGACAGAATGTTATGTTCTGTGTTTTTCTGTGTGTTCATTTTGAGTTCTGTATTTCTGAGTCTTCTCGTTGTCCTGTCTTCCCCTTGATTATTCCCAGGTGTGTCTTGTTTCCTTGATTACCCTCAGTGTATTTAATCCTACCTGTGTCCTTGTTCCTTGTCGGGTTCTTGTCGTATGTCTATCGTGTGCTGTCTCTTAGTCCCTCGTTTAACCAGTTGATACTGGTGTTTGAGTCCTGGCTTCTGCTCAGCCGTGCTGCCTGGCTTTGGACTGTTCTTGGATTCTGTTTGGACTGTGTATTTTGGGATTATTCTTAATGAAAACCATCATTTTCACTGTAATCTGGGTCTGCTGCTCCTCTCTCACTGCTACTCACCACACAGCATGACACAGATTTATTTCATGGTTCCATTTATCACCTCCATACCATCATGCTTCCATCACCATATTTTACTGTTGGTATGGTGCTTGTTTTTCTGAATGCAACCTCTTGTGCTGTTTCTGAGGTGTGAAAGGTAGTGGTCTGAGTTGAGGAGAAAAAGAGGAGCTGTGTCACAGTAGCTGCGTTTCCATTACAAAAGTGTGAAAAAAATTTGTCAATGTTCTGCAAATGTCAAAAATGATACAATTTCACAAGAGCTTTGTTCAATAAGAAACAATTAAAATTACACATGAATAAGTTTGTTCATGCAATATCATGCTGCAGCCTCCAACTACTCCTTGTCCTCTTCTTCTTTGTGGTTTGTGTATCATCTGAAGATTCAAGAAAATCACTACATGAAACCTTTCTGAGAACATGAAGTAAAATCAAAAACCACTGCTGACCAAAATAAAAAGTAAAAAAAAAATTATAAATACAGTGGGCCCATCTCACATTTACTAAAGTAACCTCTTGGAAGACCTTGAGGAATTCTGAAAGTAGTACTTACTAATAGAAGTACCAAAAACCTCAAGAGGTTTTTGGAAGATCCCATCAACAACCTGCTGAAACTGATAAAGCCAGAAATTCTGCTCTCTACCAGAAAATTGTGAAGGAGAAAGTCTGGCCATGACAACACTGTAAAACCTCTCAGGACCCCAGAGTGCAACTCTGAGGGACTCAAAAAGAACAAAATGAAGGTTAAAATCTGATTTAGAGCCTCTGGGTGGGCAGCCCATGCTCTGAACTCTCCTATGTGGCTGAATTAGAACAAGGTTGCTTTGGAGAGCAGGTCAAAATTCCTCCACGGGAATGTGAACAACATCCTTGCTGGTTTTTGTAAACCCAAGTAACAGCAAGGTCTGAGCTTGGTAACATCCTTCCTAAGATTCTAGCAAGGATGTTACCAAACATCCTTGTTGCTTTTCTTGAAAGCAACAAGAAAAGCAACAAGAAAATTTGTTGATTTCAAGAAAAGTAGTTGTTGCAAGAAAACTGCAACAACTGCTTTCAAGAAAAATCTTGAAAGAATTGTTGCAGCCAAGTGTGGTGGAATATCTCTCACAGCACTGCAGAAGTGTATATACTTGTCACCCCATTTTTTCTGGACTGATTTTTACTTCACTGACCTTTAACCAGAGTGTGTTTGTCCATTGGGGATGACCGGGCAAGGACTCTCAATTTGGGCCAAATCTTATCGATACGCTCCTGTTCAATCTGACGAGACAAAGGAGAGAAAAATCTTTGATCTGATTTGCTAACAGTCACGATAGAAAACTACACACAGGCAAGAGCAAAATTAGATTTTCACACTTCTTTGCTTCAAGCCTTTTCGGTTGTCATTTGTCTGACCTCGCCTGATTCGTTGCGGATCCGCTGGTTGAACTCTTTTCCCTCTATGCACATGAAGTCATCTCCGGGTTGCAAAATGCCACATTTGGTGGCGATGGCTCTAGCAGTGTTAATGTTGTCTCCGGTCACCATGCGGACAGTGATGCCAGCCCTCTGGCACTTTCTGATAGCTTCTGGTACCTTAGGGGAACAATGAAGAACAGATACAGAGGGTCAACCCAGAGGTAAGTGCACCCCATGCACAGAGACACCAGTTGTTGAACTGCTCCACCATAAAATTACAGTAGTTTCATAATTGTGTCCTCAACATTTATTACAACAATGTCAACCAAAGTGATTTTATTCAGTTCTACCAGTTTCCCCGATACGCTCCACTCTGACCCATCATGTGAAAGTCTGTTGACCCCAACAGACCACGTCAACACCTTTCTTCTACTAATTACAGAACCCCTAAGGGAACGTGGGGAAAAATGTTTCTTTTGCGTTCCCTCGTAATAATGTACTGATCAGTTCATGCAGCAGAATTTAATACTGAAGATCTTTCTGATGGCGGCCATCGTACTTTCTGCTGTAGCACAAGGTTTTCATGAGGTTTTTCCAAGTATGTTAATGTATCGTTTGTGAGATAGCTGAAGTTTTATATCTTTTTTATGATGATAGAAATGCGCGACAAACCTATGTGCAAAACACAAAAGCAGAACAGGTTGAACACCCACTTTCTATCTCCCTTCTAAGATGTAAACAAACTTTCCGTAAGAATGAAAGAAAGAAAAAAATACGTCCAAACTATTTGGACTATTTCTGGGGTTTTTTCATGGGATAATAAAGGTTTTGATGAGGTTTTTTTGTGTTGGTAGTCTGAATGGTTAGTAAAAGGCCGTTTTCATGTGCAGCTTCATCTCTACGATTGCAGTAAGCAATATTAGTTAATTGCAAGGGAAAGCAAAACATACTGCAAGGTAATGCCAAAGAAAAAAATCCCTTTGTCTGCTAAAAAACTCTGTACCTAATGAAATGCAAGGTCAATTTGCAGGCCCCATTCCAACCGCATACGCAGAAGGAAGAATGTTGACGTGACAGCAGCACTCTGTTTATGGAAGTCATAATGGCTGGAGTCGTTAATGTATAGTTTTAGAGTTTATTCAGCAATGGGAGTTATTAGTATCGACATAAGATCATAGCAAGACAGAGGAAGCTAATTAAAAATAAATAAATGCACGTCTAATGGTGATGCTATTTTGTGGAGCATTCAATGCAGCATCTTTGTAGAAGTCTGTTTGGATGTGCAAACAGAATGAAGAGTGATGTGATGTCCTTTACTGACACAAACATCTTTCATAAGTTCATAATCATAATTTTCAACCATTTTTTATGTGGCAGGAAGTAGGTGGAGGCTGCACCTGCTGGAAGGGTGATTATCAGTGGGCCAATAGCAACGGAGTATGTTCAGTATAAAAGCTGAGGTAAGCTGTGGACTGACACTTGTTGCATCGCGCTTCCATGTTGGGCTGTTTGTATTCTGAATACAGGTAAGGTTGGCTGCCTGTGCATTTACAACTGTTTGCTCATTGTAGTGATAGAGCTTTTTATCAGCAGAGATGTATGTGCGCATTTACTTCCACCTTTGATCGTGAGTGGAGTGGTTCCTGTTAAGTGCCAAAGTTTGAATGCTCCTGTTTGGGTGGAAGTGAAAAGAGCTGAACCTGATCGGCATGTGGACTCAGTGACGAATCTTGTTTTTATCTTTTTGTTTTGAGTTGTTTTTCTTGTTCTGCATGTATATTAGGAGTCATCACTGTTGGTCACACACTTGACGCTGCTGTCTTGCCTGGACGGAGTGACCGCTGGTTTAGCGGTCAAGAGCCCCCCTCACCCCCTGAAATCAGAACAAGGAGCGGCTGCTGTCGTTCTGTTCCGGATTGGATCGTACCGTCCATCTGGTCCTGCCTGTCAAGCATAGGGATTTTATGGACTTCTTCATGGACATTTTTATGCCTCTTTTATTGTTTGTATTTTAACAATTTGTCTTTTTTGTTTGTTTTTCTAGACCGCCGGTGGTGCGCTCGGGCCTGGATGCGGCGTTCCTTTCCTGAGTGTGATTGTGTGGTGATTAACACCAATCGGTGGAGGGAACTACAAGGACTGAGTGATTCACGGGTGTTTGTTTTGATGGTTTGTGTTCTTTGTTTTGTTTGCTTTGGGACCTACCATCCAGGGCCTGGTCGTATCCACTGGTAAGCCTAGCTGGATTTATTTTGTGACATTCCTGTTTGCTCAGGAATAAGTATTTTTTTATGCTAATAAATTATGATTGACTTGAAACCTATCTCTTGCTGATTGCAAAACTGGACCTGTGTCCTTAATTGTTAGTTCCTGGGTGGAAACCCCAGGTGGCGTTGTTGACAACAAACAAAATTAATTGTATGGTTACTCCGCTCTATGCCACATTTACATGTGGATTTACTGAGTCTGGCTGTGAAGAATGATGACGCATGTCTCATATCAGTGACATAGAAGTCAGATAAAATGCGACATGAGCGTTCTGACTGCAAACGCTTTGAAAACATCTGTATCAGATTTTGTACTACATATGGGAGAGGCTTAAAGCAGATTTTTTGGGGGGGGAGAAATTGGAAATGGGCCGTTCAGACTGTTACGAAAAAGTCAGTTACAGTTCGTATGTGGGCATGAAAAGCTACTTTGGGTCTCTTTGTGAATTAGAAAGCTCTTGGAAGTTGTAGCCATTTACCAAGAAAGATGACAAACCTCAGGTCGTACAGGGTCTTCAATGCCAACCACAGCGATGCATGTCAGTCTAGTGAGGATCTCAGCCTCGTTGTCCCAATCAGGCTCTCCATCAGCAATGGAGAAGTCTCTGTAGGCAAGACAGATCGTCCTCAGCCCCTCAGATGCCATCGACTCAATCACATTTTTCACTAGTTGGTCTCGATCCTTAGGTTTGAAGATCTTGGCCTCTCCAGTGGCCGTCAAGATTTTACTGCACCTGAAACCAGATGCAGCACATATGATCAGAGTATGACTCTGAGTGCAGAACTATGTAGGCAGAGGCAGCAGACCTACTTCTTAAGCAAGATCTCAGCGGCTCCTTTACTGAACATTCGGTAGCTGCCGTCAAAGGTCTTCAACACGGTGCTCATGGATTTCCTCACGGAATTAAAGGTGTAAACCTTGAACAGCTTCTCCTCTGGGATTTCATTTCGAACGTTCTGGTAGTCTCGGTTCAAGTCCAGACTGAATCCCAATAAGGCACATTCGGTCTTGTTTCCCACTTGGCGAGGCAGGCCACCCTCTCTCTCTGGAGGCTGTGGGAAGAAAGAAGAATATTTAGCTACACTGTATGCTTGAAACGGCGCAACTTCAAACAGTGCTGTATAGCTTTTATATATATATATTTTCCATTAGCCTCTATAAAAAAGTGATAGTATCTTTGGAAGAGAATTTTATCCTTATATAAATCACTTATAACCATGGACTTAAAACATAGAATTTCACTGGTCTGCAGCCAAAAACTTGTCTGGGGTTTTCCACAGTTTCAGGGTCATTTTGATGAGATGAATCCAAAAATCACATTGGTTTTGCTCAATCAGGTCAACTTCCTGAACTATGGAGCAACATGAGCATCAATCTGATCAATGAATGATGAGCAGGAGAGATTCCATCAGGACAGAAAAGAGATGGAGAATTTGACACAATGAAGACATAATGTTCAATTCACATGTACTTACCCTTATAGTGATTATTATACAATGTACAGAAGTCCATGTTTGACATATTTCTAAAGCCTTTTTTGGATGAAAAATATGCATGAAAATGAACTGATGTCACAAAAATGTGACATCAATTCAGTCAGAAGATCAGATTTCTCTAAATCAAATTACAATAACAACCCGATTGAGAAAAATTGATGTAATTTTTTTATTCAGTGGTGCAAAAATGACATATCAGTATATCAGCAACTCATATGGTATCAAGACTATATTTACCTCTGTCTGATCCTACATCATCAATACCACGTCTGAGGGAAATGATCTCTGTTTATGGTCATTTTTCTGGCTATAACATAAATGTTGATAAGACAGAGGCAATGGATGTCAATGGCAATATTCCACTAGGGTTTAAACAACAAAGCGGCTTTCGGTGGCCAAGGGAGGCCATTAAATACCGAGGCATCAATATTCCTGTCTCATTAAATGATTTGTATCATGTCAATTACAGCAAAACACTGGATATAATTAAAAAGGATCTAGAGCGATGGTCAGCATTGCCTCTGTCCCTCCTCGGCCGCATTGAAACCATTTGTATGAATCTGTTACCAGATTATTGTATTTGTTCCAGATGGTGCCGGTTATCATACCAAAATCCACATTCGTTGAATTGGTTAAAATATCAAAATTCATATGGCAAAGCAAGCGCCCTCGCATACAATATAAAACACTTCAAAGAAGTAAGGGGGTCTCAATCTTCCTGTTTTAAAATACTATTTTTAGGCAGCTCAGTTAAGGCCTTTAATTTCATGGATCCAACAGGATTCTCAAACAAGATGGCTGAGCATTGAGCAAGCAAAGTGCTCAGTACCATTAAAGGTTTTGCCATTTTTAGATATTCCAGTAAAGGAATTGCCTCTGTGGACTAAAACCACTTTTAACATTTGGAACAAAGTGCGAATTTCATTCAAGCTACCAAGAGGTTTATCAATATTAACAAGTATTGGACATGTCAAATCCTTCACACCCAATTTCTTCGACAGAAATTTTTCTAAATGGGCTGAACAGGGGCTTGTATTCATTCACCAGTTGATTGATAAGAACAGACTTATGTCATTTGAAGAGTTATGTAGTAAGTTTAATCTCCAGAAAAATGATTTCTTTAGACATTTAGTGTTGCGCTCTTTCTTGTCTGCACACAGGGACTGGGAAAGAATACTAAATCCCACACCAATAGAAAATCTTTAATCCATTTCCAGAAAGGGGATAAAAGATTGATAGCAAAGTTATATGGTGTATTTCTGTCAATGAACCTTAACAAACCCACTTGGACAAAGCAAAGATGGGAGGCAGAGACGGCCAAAATCATTTCTGATGAAACATGGGAGGGAGTCTGGACTGAAGCACATCGAGTTACAAACTCGAAAACGTGGCGGAAATTTAAATGGAAAATTATTAGCAGATATTTCAGGAGCCCAGATGTAGCTGCTAAGATGGACCCTATGGTTCCAGGCTTGTGTTGGAGAAACTGTGGCTCAGCAAACCCCAACCATACAACCATACACACATTTTCTGGTCATGCCCCAAATTTCAAAACTTTTTGGGATGAGGTGTACGGAGCTATAAGCTATATCTTACCAGGGGTTTTACCAAAGAATGTTACAGTTGCACTACTTGGTATTATACCAGAGGGCTTTCAAGGACGGACAAAAGTATATCTGCTAAATATCCTTTTTACAGCAAACCTGAAATGTATTACAATCAGGTGGATGCAATTGGAGCGACCTTCCTATGACTTATGGGTTCAAACAGTAAGGGAATTGTATAGAATGGAACAAATGACCTTCTCATTAAGACTTCAAAAAAACACTTTTAGTCTGCGCTGGCGTCCAGCAGAAGCTCTGTTGATGTAAATAAATCCAATAGGTTTGTCTTTTGGCATATGGGCTTTAACTATCCCACATTTCTGTCTATTAGTCTATTCCTATTTTAGGATTGTTTAGTAACAAATCTACAAATGTGATGCTGAGGCTGTAAGATATTATTCTGAAATATTTATTTTATGAAAAACTTTATATTGTCAACATTTATATTATGTACCACTGATGTATGACTATGTATTTGCTCTGTAAAAAATAATAAAAATGTAAGTTTTAAAAAAAGACTATATTTACCAATTAAATATAAGTCAAAAAACGGAATCAAGAGGCTTAGATAGAAAATGCACAATTGTTGGGTGTGGGCAACATGAACAGCAACATTCTGTAACAGTCAAGCAGAAATCTGCTGATCAGAAAAGAAACTTATCATTGCTTCCTAAATTCCTGGCTACAACCAAACCTGCTTTTCTGCTTTGTACTCTGGTCTGTCAAGTGCATCCTGCAGACTGTGATCTGATGAGTCCTGAGCTTACTATGGCTCATATTTAACCCACACAACTTCCTGAATGAGCAGCTATTTTTAAAGCTTACCATAATCTTGGTGGTGTAGGCGCAGTTGACCCCGATGCCCAGGATGAGCAGGTCCAGTATCTTGGTTGGGATGAGGTCTGGCTCTGGGACTTTTTTATAGTGTCTCCCTGCGATGTAGGCCTGCACCACCGTCATACGGTTCATGGTCAGCGTCCCCGTCTTGTCTGAGCAGATGGCTGTGGCGTTCCCCATCGTCTCACAGGCATCGAGGTGGCGGACCAAGTTATTGTCTTTCATCATTTTCTGACACACAAATAATAGAGAGAGCAGCGTTATTGAATTCAGATTCCGCAATCCATACTTCACTGTCTCCAGGAGTCACGATTTAAAACTCTTGCTGTGTGAATGAGGTATTAGGTATGAAGCAAAAATGTGTTATAACATGTTCTGGACTGATAAGAGGAAAATTGCACTTCTTGGTCTACATGAAAAAGACAATACATGGTATGTTTGTAGCAATGTCAATCATCCTAAGCTGACCATCCTGAAATTATGGCAGTGGTAGCATCATGCTTTTTTTCTAGCAATTAGTGGGAAGAAAATCTGTTAAGAGGTTCCAAAGACTTGGACCTGAAGGAGCTAATAACACCTGAGTCCACATAGGGATAAAAATCTTTTGCAAATCCCAATTCAATACATTAAGGTTTATGGTTGTAATATGACAAAATTAGAAACTGATTTATAAAAATTTTTGCAAGCTTCTGTAATACACAAAGCATATTAAGGACAGTCATGATGACACTGGCATCTGTTTTCATGCAGACAGAGGTGAAACTTTGCAAAACTAACCTTAACTGAATATGCTAGGGAAATGGTGACGGCCAGAGGGAGACCCTCAGGCACAGCCACCACCAGCACCGTCACGCCGATGATGAAGAACTTGACCATGAACTGCACATAGATGGAAACGCACTCTTGCAACCAGGGAAGACCCTGAATCCAGAAGGTATCGATCAGGAAGCGAGTGATTAGGATGATGACAGTGAGGGCCGACATCAACAGACCTGAAAACAAGAGAGGAAAAGAACAGGAAAAACAAAAACAAATGGATTGCAATGAGTGATGGTTAAAAAGCTTTTAAGATCTTTGGCTGAGGCTTTGTAGATGAGTTCTGCATCTCACTTCAGCATATCTTCCAACAGAACTATGGAAGCCTTGAAACACAAGACTTTTGACACATTTTTTAAATGTTCTTTTTCTCTCAACTTCAAAATTACAGGAAAATAAAGAAGAAAAAAAATCTAAATCAAATATTGTGACGCATTTGTGGGATGTTCTCAAATATTTTTTTTTCTCTAGAAGGGGAGCACAGAAAAATTATGATGTTCAAAAGTTGATCAACTGTGTTTTTATATCAAGCATTTCTCACAATAACAGCATAGTTCCTTAAAGTCTCATCCAACAAACTCTTCTCTCCCAACAAAGAGAAAAAGAAAAAGATGCCTTGTTTGGATGAGTAGAAAAAAAAAATACAAAAAAATGGCATGACAGATTATTTTTCCCTCTTTCCATCCAGGAGTTAAACAAGCAAAACAAAACAACAAAAATCATTTAATTTGGTCAGACTTAGAAAGTGAGTCTTCAAAAGATGTTTTTCTGCTTGGCTGTCAGGGTTTCCATACATAACTGATCCACAAGGATCCATATGAAACCAAACATTCAAACATTTTAAAATGTGTTGATTTTAAATTTAACTAATATATATATATTTTTTCATCCCAGGTGATTGAGACTTTTAGTCGTATGAAAATCCCAGCCACAAGCTGAATACCAGTTTGGCAGATTGTACCTGCTCTGCCAATCTGTACGGCCAATTTGGTCAGCTTTCCCTGAAGCACAGATTTCTCCTTCTTTGGAAGAACTTTCTTCTTCTTTTCTGGTTCTCCATCTTCGTTGAGTGGTTGCATCTCAACAGTAGCTCCGTCCTTGTTTTTCTCTATAAGGGACAATGGAAGAAGTCAATAAAGCATCCAAAATGAATAACTGGTTCAACATTAAAGACACTCTTTAAAAATGTATCAAAATCCCAATCATTTTTAGTTTTACTAAGATGAGAAACACAACTCATAACATGAAAATAAAGAACCATTTGAAAAGATTAAAATGCCAACATCTGTCTTGACTTCAAAATCAACTATAATCAGATTTAAGATCTTGAGACAACCGTTGTTGTGAGCTGGTTTCACGCAAATCCAGGTTTTTTGTTAGAGGGCTTATAAGGAAAAGGAAAATACATTGTGTCAACTCCATATATGCATTGTCTTACAAAAGCATTAATATCTGTTGAAGCATTGTATATGCTGCAGCTCCTCTCATTCAGCCTCCCCTTGTACACGTGCAGAGTAAAGAGTGTCATATTACAATCAATAAGTAACCTAATAAAAACCTATTTAAATGTGTCTTGAATCCATTACAACTTTAAATAAATACAGAAATCATTAATTAAATATATAATTAATTATATGTGCCTCAATTGAACGTTCTGATTTTATTTAAAAAATTATATAATTATTTCATGATTTAATAAATGACTTCCTGTGAACGAATTCATTAAAACACTGAGGTTTAGTGGGCGGGATCAGCTTCAGCTTCTGACTTCTGATTGGCTGCTTCAAACAGCAAGTCAAGACGACTTCTTCCAAGTTTGCTGTATCTGTTCTCTAATAATAAATAATATAAATAAATACTTTTGGGGTGACACCATGTAGACAGTAGCTGTCCAGAGTGCAGATCATCATAGTAACGTGTGCTAATCCCCGTGTTAGCTTGTTGTGATGCGTTAAGTTACAGCAGATCTTCAACCTGCTGTAACCACACTAAGTCCCGAACCACAGGACATCGTTTCCAGTTCCCAACACAAGCAGAAACACCAGCAGGATTACCCAGTACTGCTTTGTGCCACAGAGGTGGGGGTGTCTGCTGGGGTTTTTGTGTGTGTGTGTGTGTGTGTGTGTGTGTGTGTGTGTGTGTGTGTGTGTGTGTGCGTGTGCGTATGCATGTGTGTGCTAGCAAGCTGATCCCATTTTTGTAATGAGGTTATTAGTGGACAAGAAGGCACCAGCAGCAGGCAGGAGAAGAAAGCAGCTGCTGAGCTTAATGCCGATAATCTTCTTGCTCCTAATCACCATCAACAGAGTCAGGAGCACCTGCTGCTGCTCAGACCACACGGGCATACTATGGAAGAAACGCCACGTGGGATCACACGGAGCCTGGAGAGCCCTCCCCAGTCTGGGAGTGGAGGCAGGACTTTCCATGGAAGCACCACCAACATCTATGTTTCCTTTTTGATTGACCTCAGTCGAATCCAGCTTGTACTTCCTCACACGACACTAACAACAAAATAATGGCTGGTCAACAAACACAGATTAAAGTCGAACAGCCAGAAGCAGAGGTTTATAAGAACTATTCCAGTTGTGAGTCAGCAAGAGGAGTGAGAATTCACAGAGAGGTCACAAGGTCATTACAGAGCTCCCTTAGCAACATATCTGCCTAAAATAATGCCCATTAATAATTTTAATTTTTTGCCAAAAAGGGATATTGGTAAAAAAAAACATACTTTTTTAGGAATTGCTGAAGTATTATCACAAATCTTAAACATTGTTCATGTTTATTATTAATCCTGTACCAGAATGCATGTTGTTAGACAATATGTGTAAGTCTAAATACACCATGTTCCAAATTATTATGCAAATTGGATTTAAGTGTCATAAAGACTACATTTTTTGTTGTGCTATTAAATTTATAGATGTATTGTGCATCAGGGCTCTTTGAATCACTAGAATTAATTTCAGAGTGTCAGGTTCTGTGTTTTTTCTGTGTTTTTATTCCGAGTTTCTGTGTCCTGAGTTCTCCTCGTTGTCCTGTCTTCCCCTTGATTGTTCCCAGGTGTCTCTCGTTCCCTTGATTACCCTCTGTGTATTTAGTCCCTCCTGTGTCCTCTGTTCCTCGTCGGGTCCTTGTCGTTGTTTATCGTACTTTTGCCTTTGTCTGCCGTTGTGTGTTTTTTAGCCGCCTGTATGACCAGCTGCTACCGGCGTTGAGCCCTGGCTTCCGCTCAGCCGTGCTGCCTGGCCGCGGACTACGTCTTTGACTGTTTGTTGTTGTTATTGGACTATTTTTCATCATTAAATATTCACCATTCACCTACCTGGGTCGCCAGCGTCTGCCTCACCACCTCCACTACTCACCTCTTCATGACAGAAGGACCCGACCAGAAATACGGTGAGGCTCGCAGAATCAGATCATGGACCCAGAGGGTTTAGAGGAGCTACTCCGAACAATCCGCGAGTATGAAGAGTCAAGGAGTACGTCCACTTTCGCCCTGAGACGGCCTGGGTTCGCCATACGCCTGGGGCTTTTGTGGACTATTGGGTACCACGTCTCCAGCACCCAGTCCTGGTGGAGTTGCAGCGGGAGGCAGAGGAGGTGCGCCGGACAGCCTTCTCTGCCATGACTGCAAAGCCTCGGTCTTCCAAGCCGGACTTCCGCTCCGCCAGCCCAGCCCCAGCTCCATCCTCAGCTCCTCGTGCCGCTCCGCCGGCGTCTGTTCCTCGTGCCGTTCCTGCTCCGCCGGACCCCGCTCCGGCTGCCGCTCCTGCTCCGTCGGACCCCGCTCCGGCTGCCGCTCCTGCTCCGCCGGACCCCGCTCCGGCTGCCGCTCCTGCTCCGCCGGACCCCGCTCCGGCTGCCGCTCCTGCTCCGCCGGACCCCGCTCCGGCTGCCGCTCCTGCTCCGCCGGACCCCGCTCCGGCTGCCGCTCCTGCTCCGCCGGACCCCGCTCCGGCTGCCGCTCCTGCTCCGCCGGACCCCGCTCCGGCTGCCGCTCCTGCTCCGCCGGACCCCGCTCCGGCTGCTCCTGCTCCGCCGGATTCCGCTCTCCTGCTCCTGCTCCGCCGGATTCCGCTCCGGCTCCTGCTCCTGCTCCGCCGGATTCCGCTCGGCCTCCGTGGACTCTGCTCCTCGTGCCGCTGCTCCGGCAGCCTCTATCCGTGCTCCTTCCGAATCCCTAGTGCTCCTTCCGAGATCCCTAGTGCTCCTTCCGAGATCCCTAGTGCTCCTTCCGAGATCCCTAGTGCTCCTTCCGAGATCCCTAGTGCTCCTTCCGAGATCCCTAGTGCTCCTTCCGGATCCTCCCTAGTGTCCCTGCCCTCCCGTGTCCCCTAGTGCTCCTCCCGTGCCCCCTAGTGTTCCTCCAGTGCCCCCTAGTGTTCCTCGGCACCATGGACGCCCTCCGGACCTCCCCCGTGGGGTCTGCTTCTGGCGCCGCAGACGCCCTCCGGACCTCCCCTGTGGGGTCTGCTTCTGGCGCCGCAGACGCCCTCCGGACCTCCCTCAACGCCTCCGCCCACGTTGTGGGTAGTTTTTCTGTTTAGTTTTGGACTCTTGGCCCCTCCTTGTGTTTCCGCCCACCTTTTGTGGGTAGTTTTCTGTTAGTTTTTGTTTTCTGGACTCTGGCCCTCCTCCGTCGCCCCTCCGCCCACCCTGGTTTTGTGTTTTGGACTTTGTTTTTGGGCGTCTGGTAGCCGCCCTTTTAAGGGGGGGTACTGTCAGGTTCTGTGTTTTTTCTGTGTTTTTATTCCGAGTTTCTGTGTCCTGAGTCTCCTCGTTGTCCTGTCTTCCCCTTGATTGTTCCCAGGTGTCTCTCGTTCCCTTGATTACCCTCTGTGTATTTAGTCCCTCCTGTGTCCTCTGTTCCTCGTCGGGTCCTTGTCGTTGTTTATCGTACTTTTGCCTTTGTCTGCCGTTGTGTGTTTTTTAGCCGCCTGTGTGACCAGCTGCTACCGGCGTTGAGCCCTGGCTTCCGCTCAGCCGTGCTGCTGCCGCGGACTACGTCTTTGACTGTTTGTTGTTGTTATTGGACTATTTTTCATCATTAAATATTCACCATTCACCTACCTGGGTCGCCAGCGTCTGCCTCACCACCTCCACTACTCACCTCTTCATGACACAGAGAGCTGCTTGATTAGTTTGTCTGGTGAGCTCAATTAAAACAAATCTACTTAAGAAGGATGTTCCACATTATTAAGCAGGCCACAGGTTTCAAGCAATGTGGGAAAGAGAAAGGAACTGTGCTGATGAAAATCATCAGATAGTGTAGTGCCGTATGACAAGATGTGAAAATATTAGATATTTAACCAAAACTGAAGCGATATCGTACTGTGAAGAGATTTGTGGCTGACTCAGAACAAAGATGGTTTGTACAGATAAAGGCATAATGAGGAAGGTTTCTGTTAGACACATTCATGGGATTAAGAGAGCAGCTGTTGAAATGCCCTTAAAAAGCAGCAAACAGTTATTTGAAGCTGCTGCTGCCTCTAGAGCCTCAAGGTGGAGGATCCTCCAGAGGCTTGTGGTGCATCAACCTACTGTTGGGCCCCTAATCAGCACACAAGCAGAAACGGTCACAGTGGGCCCAGTCGCACATAAAGATTCATTTGTTCACTGATGACTGCTGTGCACTGATGACTGCTGTGCAACCCTGGATGGTCCAGAGGGACGCAGTAGTGGATTGGTGGTGGACGGCCACCACATCCCAACACAGCTGTGATGTCAGTAAGGAGGAGGTGGAGTCATGCTTTGGGCCCAAATCATGGGGAGAGAGAGAGAGATGGTCGGCCCCTTCAGAGCCCTGAAGGTGTGAAAATGACTGCAGCAAAGAATTTGGACTTTCTGACTGATCACTTTCTGACATGGTTTAAAAAGAAGAGCCGCACCTTCTGTAGCAAAATCATCTTCATGCATGACAATGAATACTGCAAGGAATATCACTGTGTCACTGGCTGCTATGGACATAAAAGAGGAGAAACTCATAGTGTGGTCACTATCCTCCTCTGACCTCTGACCCTATTGAGAACCTTTATAGTTTTCCTCATGCAGATCTGAGGTGGGATGCAGTTCATATCAACAGCAGCTCTGGGAAGATATTCTGACATCCTGCAAAGAAATTCAAGCAGAAACTTTCCACAAACTCACAAGTTCAATGGATGCAAATTGTGCAGGTGATACCAAAGAAGGTCCAATATTAACATGTAACTCTGTCTGTTAAGATGGTTTTGATTGAAATAGCTTTTGATTTTACTACACTTAATGCTGCACATTCAAAGAATGACTGTTTGCAGTTCTTTATAATTGTAAAATGTTTAGAAAATCTGCTGTGCATAATAATTTGGAACCGTGCATTTTGAGTTTTTCATGTTTGAAAAAAATACTGTTCTCATGGGGAACTTTGTTCAGTTAAATTTGATTTACACTGTAATAGATCATTACTGACCATCATTTGCATTGAACATTTAAGAAAATCTGAGAAAATATCACTTGCATAATAATTTGGAACACGATGCAAGAGGAAGAAAAGCTAAATACTGTATGTTGTTGTGTTTAAATCAATGCTTGTTTCTGATGCCAATTATGGTGTCAGGAAAGATTGATGGAAAAGAAAAAGGATTCATCCAGAGATGCTGCAGACTCTGCACATTGTAGAGCTCTCATAGTTGACTATCTCTATAAATGTACTTCTGCAGTCTTACAAACTGTACAATCATCTTTTGACCAGCATAAAATACACTGTGAACAAGGGGAGCAAATAGACAAAGTTACCTGCAGCACCAGTTTCCAGAGTCACGTGATTACCTTTCTCAAACAGACAGACCTCACTTATTCATGCTTAACCCATATTACTTAATGTATTACCACTATATGAATGACGGAGTGAGGTCTCATCAGAGAAACATCACTACAGAAATGAGGTGAAAATGGATTTATCTACAACTACTACTCTCCTTATTAATATTAATATTTCATACAGTAGTCAGTGAGCAGCAACAACTGTAGCTTCCTCCACAAATATCTAAATTCGAACCATTAACTTGAGAACATTAACTAAATGTGGGGAAAAAATAATCCTACATTAGAAAACATTTGTTTCTAAGAAAACACTGCTGCTACATTTATTTGCTCCCTTTCACTACTTCCATAACATTATTATAATTGAAACATGACTTCCCAGTTTTACATGACATAATAACAGAAACAAACACAGACACATTTCTTGTAGCCACCGGCAATCAGGCTTGACGAGGATCCGTATTCATCTTGCTATAACTTATGTCGAGGAGGATGGCAGAAGAGGTCAAAAATCTCAAAAGCTAACTTTTAGAGAATTGGGCATCTATAAAATTAATGTCAACTAGTTGTTTGGTACTGATGCACTACCATAAGCTTTTGAAGTTTGAAGATTGATGCTGTCATATTTTGAAATTGAAACATGACTTCCCAGTTTTACATGACATAAAACTGTCATGTATACATATTCTGTGTATTCTGAATATTATTAAGTGTTATGACATCCTTAGTAATTTAATACACTTAAATTATTAAATTAGCAAAATTAAAGGTTGGATTTTCTACAGTTAATAGTTTCTTAAATTAAATAATTTTCAATGAAAGATTATTAATGCTAAGGCTTTTAACATGTCTTTACCAGGAATACTTACAAAGAATGCAGTAAGCCATCGGTTATAAAGAAAAACATGAACAAGCGATCTGCAGTCAATAAGCCAAAACCAACATGGAATCACACAGGGGTTTTTCCCCAAGTGATTAAAAACAACTTCATTTCCTCACAGGCATTAAAACATGATCTGTTGGAAATTAAACTCTGATGTGATGCCTACCTTTTTTGTTTTTGACTTCCTTTTTATCTGTAAAAACATAAAATAATCAATCAAACAAATGCAATAAATCAACAGATATTTCTATACTAAAATATATATTTCAGCCCCGAGGTTTTCATTTGAGACATTAACTTTAGTTAGTGAGTTACAGGTTTAAAAGCAAACTACTAGATCAATTAAAAAAAAAAAAAAAAATATATATATATATATATATATATATATATATATATATATATATATATATATATATATATATATATACTTTTAAAAACAGCTGAGTGGAATGTTTAATTTTACAGTTTCAAATAACTTGATATGATCAAATACTCTAAATGATAAGAAGTTAGATTAAATCAGCATAAAAGCGTATATTATCATCTACATATTAACAAAATATCAATCTGTAAGGACATAACATTGATTCATGTCTCAATGTTGAAATTATAGATCTCTGTAAAAATACCTCATGATCCCGTGTCTGGAAGTCACTTCTTGAAAGAAAGAAATAGGAAACAATATTGCAAACCTCTTTGACTGGACCTGAGGGATGCACTACACTTTGATTCAACTGATCTGTGCCACAGGGAGTGTGTGAGGAGACACTGTTGGGTGCCACACTACACTTCTTCTGAGATGATGAATTGTGTAGTTGACTGCTGTTAAACTTACTCTTCTTATCCTTTTTGTCTTTGTTTTTCTTTTCCACATTTTTCTTCTCTTTTTTGTCGTCGCCGCTGCCTTCGTTGTCTTCACTGGCACCGAGCAGTTTGAAAATAATTCCCGTCTGAGAATTCACACCTACGGCAGTGACTACCATCTTTCCAGAGCCCTCCATTACATGTGTGCCTGCAGAGAAGCGTGGGAATAAAAAGTTACAATCTTCCGCTGTGAATTCTGTCAAAATTAGCCTCGGTAGAAACTCTGAAAGCTGTGCTTATTAAGCCCATTTTTTAAAGTCAAACTTTCTTTAGTCATTTTGATTCCTTTCAAAGTTAGCCTTTAAGAAGACATTCTGAATGAGTTTGTGTTGATCTACGTCAAGGCAAGCATGTCAAAATGATTGAAATGATGAAATGATCTCATGATTTCCCAGAGTGTTGTCCAATTATAGTCCTTGGTTGTTTTAGTAATTTCCCATTGAATTACAAAAGCAAATTCAAAGGCTGAACTGGCTTAGTAATTTCAGTTAGTGGTGTCAAACTGAAATTGAACACCACTGTTTGTCTCGCTTTTAAATTTCTATTTTTAAAACTTCTCCATTTATTTGTTTGATTTTTTTCTGTACTAACATTAAATACATTTAAAAAAAATAAACGTGTGCTTTGTTATTAGAGAGACACTAATTTTATCCAGTGCATGTCTCATCTCCAGATTTCATGTTAATGTTTCAAGTAAGGCAACTGTTTATCCTTTTAAGTAACATCAATGGGTTTTTCCATGTAGATGCAAAGGTCTTTGAGAAAATATTATAAGATGATTTTATGTAAACACTTTTTATAAACACGGTGGCTTTTTTCCCTATCTGCAGCATTCTCACACTTTTTACAAAGTCAAATTTATCCCCTTCTCTTTATGCATTTTCAATTTCATGGTTTCAGGATTTACCAGGACATAATCATTAATATGGCTTTTAAGCACATGCTGCTCTGAGAAAGTATTTGCCCCCTGTTGATAATAAATCATTCTGTTTTCCTTCTATCTGTGTTAGCTAAAGCTAAAGGAAATGCTTTAGCTAGGGTTAAAGGGCATGACACACAAGGGAACACCCTCTTTAGGGTGTAGTTTAGACAGAGTATAACAAAAACAATGGAAAACTTTGATGTCATTTTGTCCTGCTAACTCCTAAGGTAGCATGAGAAACAGACCAGCCGTATTTTGGTATTAATAAATGGAATTCATAAATTCAACTCACTGACGCTTCTTCAACCTCATTCTTATTCTGATTTCATATAAATAAGAAACCTTCTAAAACGAATATGTCACAACAGAGTACGATAACTGGCAAAAAATCTTTGACATGACCACTGAGGACTGCTTTGTTTTAATTGTATTAAATGTTTACGCCATATTGGAGGGACTACTGTACTGGTGTTTAGGAACTGGATGTAAGTCAAGACTTTTGCTACGCCACTCCAAAATGTCCTTTTTCTTAAAAAGTCATGAATAGATTCATAGGTGAGCTGTGCTTTGGATACTTACCCTGCCATGTTTTCAAAGTGTGAGTGGGCTTCAAGTTCTGTACATAGATGCGAAACAGCCTCTTTTCTAACATTTTACTTGGAGGGAATATGATGCGTTTTTTTAAGCATCTGGTTTTTCTTTTTTTTTTTTTATTTAATCTGCTACATTTTTGTGTAGAAGGACAAACAGCCCCATGATAATAAATCTTTATAACCTAAAAATTAGCATGTTAAGGCATTTTAGTAGTACTAAAGCAGTCATATGGAACCTTTAAATAGCACTATGCTGATGTTAACATCTGCATGCTGTGATGTGATAATATAAACCTTGTAAAATGAATATATAAAAATTCCCTTCTCACCCACCGCGGGTGGTTCTTATCCTCTGAGCTCGGGTCCTCTACCAGAGGCCTGGGAGCTTGAGGGTCCTGCAGTATCTTGGCTGTGCCAAGGACTGCTGCACATTTCTGGACTGAGATGTCTGATGTTGTTCCTGGGATCTGTTGTAGCCATTGATCCAGTTTGGGGGTTACTGCCCCGAGGGCCCCGATGACCACAGGTACCACTGTGGTCTTCACCTTCCAGGCCCTCTCCAGTTCCTCCCTGAGGCCCTGGTATTTCTCCAGTTTCTCCTTTTTCCTGATGTTGCAGTCACTCGGTATTGCTACATCTACCACAACGGCTTTCCTCTGTTGTTTATCCACTACGACAATGTCTGGTTGGTTCGCCATTACCATTCTGTCTGTCTGGATCTGGAAGTCCCACAGGATCTTAGCTCTGGTGTTCTCCACCACCTTTGGGGTGTTTCCCACTTTGATCTCGGGGTTTCCAGTCCATATTCTGCACAGATGTTTCTGTACACTATTCCTGCCACTTGGTTATGTTGTTCCATGTATGCTTTCCCTGCCAGTATCTTGCACTGCTGTTATGTGCTGGACTGTCTCAGGGGCCTCCTTGCACAACCTACACCTTGGGTCTTGTCTGGTGTGGTAGATCTGGGCCTCTATTGCTCTGGTGTTTAGGGCCTGTTCCTGGGCGACCAGGATGAGGGTCTCTGTGCTGTCCTTGAGTCCATTGAGTCCAATGAAGGCTCTCAGAGTCCTGTTGATGTTATACATCTCTAAGCATTCAATGATCCAAGTATGGGGCATTGAGTCATAGGCTTTCTTGTAATCAATCCAAGCCATGCACAGGTTGGTGTGTCGGGTTTTGCAGTCTCTGACAACTGTGTGGTCTACGAGGAGTTGGCATTTGGCTCCTCTGCTATTTACACCGATACCCTTCTGTGCCGTGCTCATGTGTTTATCCATGTGTTTGCTCATCTTGGCTGCTATGATGCCTGACATGAGCTTCCAGGTTGTGGAGAGGCAGGTTATTGGTCGGTAGTTGGGTGGGACTGGACCCTTTGATGGATCCTTCTGGATTAGGATTGTTCGCCCTTCAGTTAACCATTCAGGGTGAGTCCCACTTTGTAGCAGCTGGTTCATTTGGGCTGCCAGTCCCTCATGGAGAGCAATGAGTTTCTTTAGCCAGTAGGCATGGATCATGTCAGGCCCTGGTGCTGTCCAGTTTTTCATGCCTGAGACTCTTTCTTGAACATCTGTCACAGTGATGGTTACCAGGGCTTGCTCAGGGAGGTTGCTGTGGTCCTCTCGTAGAGAGATCAGCCACTGTGCATTGCTGTTGTGGGACGCCTCCCTTTCCCATATGCCTTTCCAGTATTGTTCCGTCTCCAGCCTTGGTGGGTCTGCTCTGTTGTTATTACCCTGCCATTGAGAGTACACCTTAGCTGGTTGAGTGGAGAAGAGCCGGTTAATCCTTCTGGATTCATTCTCCCTTGTGTATCTCTTTAGGCGGCTGGCCAAGGCTTGGAGCCTCTGTTTAGCAGTTTCAAGTGCTTCAGGTATGGGCATCTGGCTGTACTTTCTGGGTATTGGTCTTTTCATTGCACCCTTGGGGAGCTCTGACAGTTGGCTCAATTCCCTCCTTGTTATCTTGATTTTAGCCTCTAACCGTCTTTTCCATGGTGGGTATTGGGTCTCATGGTTGCTCTTATAGCCAAGTATCTCAAGGATCACTGATGCTTGAGATCAGTGATCCTATATAACCATACATACTTATATATATATATATATATATATATATATATATATATATATATATATGTGTGTGTGTGTGTGTGTGTGGTGTGTGTGTGTAATGGCGAACCAACCAGACATTGTCGTAGTGGATAAACAACAGAGGAAACAGAGACAACAGAGATGTAGCAATACCAAGTGATTGCAACATCAGGAAAAAGGAGAAACTGGAGAAATACCAGGGCCTCAGGGAGGAACTGGAGAGGGCCTGGAAGGTGAAGACCACAGTGGTGCCTGTGGTCATCGGGGCCCTCGGGGCAGTAACCCCCAAACTGGATCAATGGCTACAACAGATCCCAGGAACAACATCAGACATCTCAGTCCAGAAATGTGCAGCAGTCCTTGGCACAGCCAAGATACTGCAGGACCCTCAAGCTCCCAGGCCTCTGGTAGAGGACCCGAGCTCAGAGGATAAGAACCACCCGCGGTGGGTGAGAAGGGAATTTTTATATATGTAGTTTTCTTCACTGTTTTAATTGTTACTGTAACTTAGATTCTGACAGCAACTTCACAGGTTTACGCAAAGAAAAAAAACAAAAAAACTTTAACTTCTAATCTGTCAAGGTGAAAACCAGAGAAATGATCCGATGTACTTTAGAAGAACATTTGTTTGGTAGGAGCTGATAATGATAGTTCAGGTCAGAGTGAGCTGAAAATGTGCAGTAGAGAAATGCACCTGAGAGCAACATGGGGTCTTTGTCAGTGGTCTTCTTGACATGATCCGACTCTCCAGTCAGAGAGCTCTCATCGATCTTCAGATCGTTGCCCTGAATTAAGACGCCGTCGGCTGGAAGGAGGTCACCTGGAATGGCAACACAAAGGCTATAACTGCGAACACTTATCAGGGCAGAAAAAGTTATATCACAGTTATATCACCAATCTCCTGGAGAAACAAGAAAAGAAAATTCTGAAGTCTGTGTTTTTTGAAGATTAAAATAGTACCAGTGTGCTTCTTCAAACAAAATTTGATATATGTTTCTTTGTTTGTGCTAGTTTTATGGATTTATTGTCATTTGAAGTATTGTTCTGTCTTTTTTGTACTGCAGCCCTGTTCCCTTTTCTAACACAAATTCCTTCCATGGGAGACAAATAAATTATCTTATCTAATATCAGTGAGACAAAAAATAGTCCTTTTCATTTCAGAGAAAGAGAGAATATTGCTAAATTGTTTTTTCTGGACACTGCAACTTTCTTTGTATATTCAGGAACATTTCAGACATCAGCGGCTAAAATCAAAATCGGTAGGTCAAGCATTCTAAAGATCTGCAATGGGCAACTGGCCAGAAAATTGGAATTGGGGAACCCCTGCTCCAAACCCTTTGGTAATGTCGGCCATATGCAGACCCGTGTGTTTACTCACCATACTTGACTTGTGCGATATCTCCGACCACAATCTCCGATACTTTGATCTGGATCACCTGCCCTGATCGGACGATGGTGAACTTTTGCTCCTGTTCAATGCGACTCTGCAGACCGCGGAACTGCTTCTCTTTGCTCCAGTCATTAAAAGCCGTCACCAACACCACGCATGCCACAGAAAGGAGAATGGCGGCGCCTTCGATCCATCCGGTCTCTGCATCCCCCTCTTCTTCAACGCCACCAGCTGCTTTTCCACAGTCTGAACAGAGATTTTAAAATAGTCTGACAATCTATTCTCTTATCCTTTTTGCCTATGTTGAGCTGGAGACAAGTTTCTTTTTGCTATTACAAGATAATTCATAATAGATAATTGAGTTTAGTATTTTTTTTAACGATAATGTATTTTCCACAGAGATAGTAAATAACATACATTCTGATAGACAGTCAGACTGAAGAATTATGTGGATTCTTTTTCTCAGGTCTTGTGTCAGATCACGTTTCTGTTAAACATTATTAATAAATACAAACTGTGTATGACAAGATATGCATTGATTTAACTAGAGAATTGACAGAAACTGGGAAAATTAGCTTGACTGATTAGAACACAAAAGTTTTCCCTGAAACCATAAAACTATGTTGAAACAGAAAACTTAAATAAGGTTTCTAATTCTAAAAATCTGGTCCTAATTTGTCACATTGATTTAGCTGGTTGTTAACTTGAGCATTTACGTAACCACTGAGATCAATAACTGGGATAAAAAGCATTAAATAGCAAAACATTTTTACTGTTGAAATGCTACCAGACATCTCTGCCACAGTGCTCAAAATATCCAAATATCCTTGTATGGTGGAGAAAATACTCACTTTGTCTTTCTCCATCTGGTGGACTGTAGAAAGAAAGGCTTAGAGATATGACTGCGGCCACCTCCAAAATGATAAGCGTGACGTCCTGCAGGGCCTCCCACACTAACTGCAAAAAGGTTTTAGGCTTTTTTGGAGGGATGACATTCAGTCCAAACACTTCTTTCCTCTTGTTTATGTCCTCTGGCTTTCCTTCCAGACCTACAGAGGCATTAAAAAAACAACAGCAGATTGAAAGGGCAATTTAAACTAGTTTTCCCACTCTGCTCTAAGTTTACCCCAGACTAAGTAAATTAAAACTTGTGTAGACATGGCTGTTTTTAGAATATTGGTCTAAGTGTAGGGTAAAGTAAGCCAGTCCGGTCTACATTTAAAATACATAAAAGTAACTCTAAGTGGGGATTAGTTGGATTGTTTCAGTGTGGTTCAAACTCAAGGAAGAATATAATGTAGTTTGTATTTTTCAGAGATTTTAATATGGTATAAAAGTCACCATAACTTTATACCACATTTCACCATAATGAAAGACGGGCCTGGTCCAAATTTAGTCTAAATGGTAACATTGAAAGTCACATTTTAGAACGGTTTGATGTCATTAAACTTTACCTTTAATAACAACAATTAACATCTTTGAGTAAATGTCTGAGATGTAATACTACTGATATGAATAAAAGCTATTTTCTCAGTATCGTGTCAAGCTAATTTTGTTCGCAGGGTAGCCTATAGTTGCGAAAAGCCTGTTCCTGAAAATGTACTAATAAAAGGAATGACGTGGTGCTCTAAATGCGACAGACTGGTGACCTGTCCACGGTGAACCCCGCCTCTCGCCCAAAACGCAGCTGGAGATAGACCCCGTTAGGGAGAAGGGTGAACAGATAATGGATGGTTGGATAGAAAAGACGTTTGAAGATGCATGTTCTCTGGAGATGAGATTTCACTTAACTGAATGACTTTTCAATTACATGTCAGAAAACTTGAGATTTACTGACTGCTGACCTCAGTAACCAGGCTAAGGGCTAGCAACAGAAGCTAGCACTTAATAGCTAGCACTTCCTTGTATTTCTTTGCACACTAAATTAAGGTAATCATCTAGCAACAGTTAAAACAAGATGATTATTAGTATGTATGACAAGGAATTCTGTGTAATGATTTCTGAGAAACAGAAGGATCTCCCTGCATCCTTAATTGTGTGATGAAGCGTTATTAAATGGAATAAGAATAAACATGTACCCTTCACATAACCATGTCAAAGACAATCTAATGCTATAGTTAGATTGATCATAAGGTAATTAATGCTGTAGTTTACGAGAGTTATGCTTTATAGGCTTATGTTCAAATTTGGTTTGGCATCAGACATTAATGTTAAACTGACACACAACCATCTGAACTCGATTTTCTTAGTTGGAAGCACTGTTTATCGTGCCTGGTGTTTGTGTCTCAGCGGTAGTCTGGTGATGTGTGTAAGAAAAGAGCAGACTTGTTTCCCCCCAGTGGAACAAAGCAACATGTTAAGACAAACTCAAACCCCTCTAGAGACGCTGCAACTGCTCTTCATCTGCTCTTCATCTGCTCTTCATCTGCTCTTCATCTGCTCTTCATCTGCTCTTCATCTGCTCTTCATCTGCTCTTCATCTGCTCTTCATCTGCTCCGACACACCCTGTGTGAGCCGGTTTATAGCCCAACACTTCTCTTTGTATTGTCTGTCCACACTCTGGATTTTCAAGTGAGAGGGAATATGCTGAAAGTTTTGTATCCGTCCCCAGATGTTCCTGCAGTGACATGCAGAGAAGTAATGCAGCAATGTGGATCTTCCTGTGGTTTCAAGCTGCTGCTGACCTTTGCTTCTTTCTGTCAGCAGGAGTTTACCGATCGAGTGGAAGATGGACAAACTTTATGAATTAATAAGGAGGTGAAAATGTCAAAGTGCAAATAAATGTTGCAAAGTCCTCTACATATATTGAAAATTACATCTAAGGATATGTGTGAGACATAAACTAGAGTTGTAAAAGCACAGACAAGATTCAATCAAATAGATTCAATCTGGCCAAGTACAGCTGAATTAGAGGTAATACTGGCAACACGTGGGCTGTTCCAGACATCCTTTGACAGATTTATTATTTTATTTAAATAATGCACCTTACGCATGTTCATAAAAATACACAACTTAGGGGCAGTGTGTGACGTAGAGGTAGAGTTGCTGCCCCAGATGTTATGCTCACTTCCTGCCTAATCTGCTGTGAAACAAGACCTATGCAACTTATTTACTGATGCTCACAGGCCATACACGAAACATTTTGTTTTATTATTGTGGGTTGAACCTATTCCTTTATTTAAAAAGAAAGCTGTGTTGATTGACAACTCTGCGTGCTCTTTTTTGTGATAAGTCAGAAACCTCATTATCCACTTTCTGCAGAAACCACAGCGCCTCCTACATGTGGATTTCAACCAGTATTTTGAGTTCATTTGTTCAGAGGTATAAACATCTAATGTGAAACACTATAATTAGAACTTTGAGTTTTGGTCAGAGTAAAACTCAAAATGGAGTTTGGAATTAAACAAAAAAGTCAAAGTGTGGAACAACAACCCTAGCTCATCTTTAAGTTCATCATATTCATGCGGTAGGCCTGATTCTCTTTGAATTTATGACATTGTGGTATCTTTGGTGGACTCTGTCAGTAAAAGGTTTGTCACTGTTTTTTTCTTTTACAACAGGATAATGATCTTAACCTGGTAAAAACTAGCCTCTTGTTCTAAACTTAGAGTAAAGACTGCTCACTGGAGGTGCAGATTGGATCTGATTTTACCCAATCACAAACGTTTGGCCTTAACGTATGTAGTGTGCCAGCTGGATGAAGTTTACTAGCTTGCGAAGTTTACCATAACCAACCTCGCGAGGAGTAGGTTCACAAAATTTTTGTCTGTAATAAAATGTCTTAAACATTCCTCTTGCTCCAACTTTAATTGCTCAATATTTAAAAGGGTGGCCAAGATGGAGTGAATGGCTATGTTCACTTCCTCTGCTGCCATTGCCAAACCACAGGCCTATATATCCAGACTACAATTCTAAAACAGAAACTTGATGCCGTCCTTTACACCTCTTCCTTCTGTTCGCTGATCAGTCTGGTTGAAATTCCACTGGAAAAAGCCCAGATGGAGCAGTGAAGGGAGATGCTATAACAACCCCATACATATGGCCAAATCAAAGCTCCTAGAAATCTTCCTCCATGACAGTCCTTCGTCCTAAATCCAAATGAAATCCTGTGGGTTGAGTTGAAGAACAGAGAGCATATGGGAAGATCCAAGACTCTTCATGTTGAAAGATTTTGTGGATTTTCTTTGTAAACTCCAACCGTGCCACATTGACTAAATGCTCAAAAATGCTTGCACAGATTTTTGTTTTATTAACACGATTAAAGCAAATTAAATTGGGGGAAAAGCAGAGAAGTGCACATAAACATTGTTTAGTCGCAATGGCTTTTACTTTACGCAGATTCATGAGGAGTATCAACAAATCGCTAATTGATTTCAAAAAATAGAAATTGTAGTTAGAGTGACAGTGATTGGCAGAAAGGATGCTACTGTGAAATATGAGAGGTAGTTTCTGTTACGGCCCCTGTCCTCTAGAGCAGTCTCGCTCTTTTTGATAAGCATGTTCAGGTGGAGGAGCACACTTTGCTGATTGGCTGCTGGAGGCTGAAAAGCAAAACCATTGGTCCAGCAGATGGAAACCAAGCCAATCAGATGCTGAAGAGGCCCATCTGCACCCTATGAAAGGCCCTGCAGACTTCCTCCAGTGGGGCAGACCTAGACTCTTCAAACCTGGACTAGATTATTCACAACTAATAGCAGACTATTTAAAACCAAGTGTGGGATTTGTGAAACCTTTATCTGATTTGCGAAACTTCAATAAAGAGCAGTTCTATTGTGAAGTCGCCCTTCATTGAAGTTTCACAAATATTGTGCTGTTAGTAGTGAATAATCTAGATAGTTTTTCATTTTGGTATTGTGTTAAACAGCAGGGTTAACAGTTAATGCAGTCACTGTTGTTTGTCATGTAAACACAGAGTTGTCTAGTTTGTATTTCAGGTTGATCCAGCAGCATCAGCAGCAAGATTCTTTTAAATCTGATGCAGCAGTTGAGTGGTGGCTCTGGGCGACCTGAACTCACCACAGTATTAACAGTAAGCTAAAGCTGCTTACTAGTAGCCTGCTAGTAGCAGGTGCTAGCTCATGGTAATGGAAGCCGTGTAGGCCTGGTCCTTATCAGGATGCGGCTACTGTCTTTGAAATCAAGTTTCTGCTATTTTTGGGCGTTCAGAAGGCGAAGAAGGACAACACATTTCTGCAAGACAGAGCGCTCCTTTCACAGCTTTAATTGAAGTTAGCCAGCTTTAACCAACTGATAAAGAAATGTGTAATTTCTGAGCCACGCTGTTTATGTACATGCACTGAAGCAAGACACTTTTGTTATATGGAATATTTAATGCTCATTTTCCAAGGCACAACACTTCCATTCATTTTTCTGTAGGATAAATATATCCTACTGTGTCTGCTTAAAATTAATGTTAATGGCAGAAGCAACTTTTTCAAGTTTGGTTCAGTAATTCATTTGAATTATTTTGTGTGTCAAATGTTCAGGCATGCAAGTTAAAACTGTGAGGAACACGTTAGTTTTTGTTTCAATACTTTGGTAATACTTGGAAGTATAAAGCTTGGCGTCAGAGCTAATATTTGATATTTTCCTTTGACCTCTTGACTGTCACCCCCAAAATACTTTCATTAAAGACACTGGGTCCATGACAGTTAAAGGGTTTTAAGATAAGGAAATTTAAATATTTTACAGTTTTTCTCAGTTTGGGTGCAATCTACAAATTATTGTGTCACTTCTTCACATAAAAAAAATTGTTTCTCATTCCTTTGAGCAAGTTATAAATTTATTTGTACATCATGCAACTGATTCTGTGCACTTCTCTGCTTTTCCCCCAATTTAATTTGCTTTAATCGTGTTAATAAAAATGATCTTAAACGTGTCTGTTGAATTTTCTCAGCATAAGTACATTGTGTAAGTCTTAACATGCATAAGTCTTGAAGTTGTCATAATGTCAATCATATTGTAATTTATTTATAATAGAGTTTTTTCAAAATTTGTCCTGAATTGGTAAATTGCTCCCAAGTGAGTCCTAAGTTTCTCTAACAGGTCAATGTATGAACCATTAGCTCAACTAACAATCAACCAGTTTTCTGAAACAGACTGAAGGTGCATCTTGTGATATACATGGTGATACACGCCAAATAAAGGCTGTTCACTTTTTAAATGATCAACCGTTTGTGTTTTAATTTTGGGGGATTTTTCTGTTTGACTTTCTGCATTGAGTTTATCTTGTGTCATCTATTCTGAAATACTGGTCAAAAAGTAAAACATTGTAAAGAGAATCATGTTTCTCCCAAAAGGAAGGATGGAAGGATGAAGATGGAAAATTCCCTGAATTGACAGGTCTTCATCTGATGTTTTTTTGTTCGTTTTTTGTCTGGTTGCAGAGAGGATCACACCTGTCGACAACAAACAAAGGTTAAAGAACTTCTGAATTTTCAGTCAGAAATGATGACACCGCCTGGTTGAAGTACCAGTCTCCATGTGCAAGTCAACAAAGGTGAAACAAACATTTAAGCAAATGCTGAGTTTACATGATGTTCATGTTGTGCATCATTCTAACTTTGTTTTGTTTCTGTTTTCCAGCAGAGAGAAAACATCTGATTGACAACATATGAGTTTCACGCTCAACCTGTGATTGGGAAGACAATATCCATGATGCACACCATCCTGAGCAAAGTCTGAACTCTGTGACTTGTTACTCTCAACCCAGAGCAGGAATCCTCTTATCACTGGTTTTTCTTCTACAATAGGTTACTCCTTATATGAACACATGTTTTTTTTTTTCAGATCTCAGTAATAATGTGAGGAAACTGGACAGGAAACAGAACCAGTTCTTTTTTTTTTGTAACTGAATTTATAAATAGGAATTGTTTTTTTAAGTGGATTACTCGTCATCTGTATTTTTGTTTAATTTGGACTTATTTTCTTTATAACTTTCCATATTGAAATGATGACAAATTACACTTTCTTGTGTGTTGCATTGTAATTTTTATGGTAAAATTCTGGTAACAACAGCTACCGGTAATTTTCCATAAAGTTTTTTGTTGTTGTTTTTTTTTCAATAAAATGTCAATATATCACACAGTCCTGCCTGTCTTGTATTTTTCACTTACATAGACTAATCTTCACAGTATATGTGTTGTTTTTATAGTAAGTTGCATAGAAAAGTTTACAGTTCTGAACTGCTGAAGTTACTGTAAAATAACTGCCAGTATTTTACAGTAAACTAGAGCCGTTTTTTGTTTGTTTGTTTGTTTTTTACAATGTAGGAAGATAAAACAACACAAAAATGACTGAAGGACTATGGCAAAAAACGTCCGATGCAAAAGATGGTAAATCCTCTTATTCTCACCTTTCAGTCTGAATGTCTCTTTATCAAAAAGTCGTCATAGACTGAACAGTTTCTCAAATTATCCAGAAGCTGCCATGGAGCAGACCAGGATCAACATGGCAGTGGCTCACTGTTGACTTTGGCCATCACGTGCTTAGCAGTCCCTTAAGCCAAAGTAAAGAACAGACTCAACATGTCCTCTGTTGGTTTAATTATGTTGATGCCAGGAGGGAGAAGTCGGTGAGTCACTGGACCAGTGGTCTACAGCAAAGTCAATGACTTTGCTTTACAGTCAATGACACTGTTGGACATAGAAAGCTATTATTGTTTTTTCTAGGTTATTTGTTACAGGTTCAATTCATAGAATGGAATCCCAGCAACAACAAAAAAACCGAAGAAAATACTTGCTAAAAAAGGTTAATTAGATTGCAAACATTATCATTTTCAGTAAAATAGAAACTGCCAATTTTCAGTTTCAGTAGCTGACTTCAAAATGTGTAAATATGACACTTGTTCATATTATTCGAAACTCGTCTTATGGTGCCTACAAGCATTTGTAGTTCTTACCGTAGTTCAAATTCTATCTAGAAGAATTGTAGCCATAAATGTAATCTTCAGACAATCAGCCAACATTGAGTTAAAATGGACCAGACTCTTTTTGTTCTTTACAAAATATTAAAATTTGACTGGTCTGGGTAAGTTTGACTAAAATCCGGTTTGCTCCCCTTCCTTATAATCTCAGAGAAGACACGTTTGAGAGTCATCAAAACCAGCCATCATTTCCAAACCTTCCAATCTGCTGGGCTTTCTCCGATTGACTTGGATTCCTCTGGTAGATTTTCTATCGGGCCAATCATTGAACAGAAGGAGAAGTTGCGACCAATGATGTAAATTTTCTGCACTGATTTAGAATTGTGATCTGTTTGTAGTTTTAGCAATGGTAGCTGTGGAAATGAACGAAGCTATTCAGTCAGTGTTCCAGTCTGACATCAGTTAGGTTCTGTTTTAGATTATCAGCCCTGCAAATATAAGCAAGTCTGCTTTGTGTTGAGCTGCAGCTCTCCTTTGCAGAAATGCTTCAGATCTTGCTTTATGAAAATGGTTTGTGAAGAAAACAAAAAGGAGAAAAAGAAGCATATATCTACCTTCAACGGGTGATGTCCTGAGTCTGGTACACAGTCCATTAACATCTCCGTAGCAGTTCTGAATCCTAGTGATTGCATCGGCTCCTCGGAGCTCCATAAGTGATTGCAGCTCATGCAGATAGCAGCTGAACTCTGGCTCATGGTTGGCCTCTGGATTGCGTCCTCGTTTGGACCCGCGGAAAGAGTTGGTGGCCATGTTTTCTTTGTCCAGAGCTTGGTGGGT
Source organism: Poeciliopsis prolifica (assembly GCF_027474105.1). Taxonomy (NCBI): domain Eukaryota; kingdom Metazoa; phylum Chordata; class Actinopteri; order Cyprinodontiformes; family Poeciliidae; genus Poeciliopsis; species Poeciliopsis prolifica. The sequence goes on along the minus strand of NW_026562464.1, from coordinate 368,114 downwards.
GTCTTATTGAAAAATGCAACTCAGCAACAAGCCTGAGGTGCAGATCCAGCCTGACAAGGACTCAGTGACTGTTAGGGGGGGAAATAAATGAGAGTTTAGAAAGATCACACATTTAGTTTTATTCATTGGCTTTCTGCAAAATTAACACAAGAATTAATATTTCTTTTTTGACACATTTGGTCCTGGATAGCCAAGCACAATCAAAGCTGGAAGGACAGTCTCTATACTGTCAATCATGCTTATGTACACGCTGCTCAGATCCTTCATCTGCACAGTGTGTACTGTCTTGCTCAAGATTTCCACTGTGCTGAAGCTGCACTAATGGAGGAGAAACAACCTAATGTGACAAAGAAACGATCATTTTCTCAGGTTCTCGGCAGGCTTTGCCGCAGTGCAGTAGTGAGCAAGGTTTTGGGACCTGTAATTGTTTAAATGTTCCACACTTTTTTCAAAACTCCCTTGCTTTCACAAAAGCGGTAACAGTTACCATGGCGATTTATCCTGTGGTAAGTCCATGAACAGGCTAGCAGGCTGAAGCAAGACACTTTTGTTATATGGAATATTTAATGCTCATTTTCCAAGGCACAACACTTCCATTCATTTTTCTGTAGGATAAATATATCCTACTGTGTCTGCTTAAAATTAATGTTAATGGCAGAAGCAACTTTTTCAAGTTTGGTTCAGTAATTCATTTGAATTATTTTGAGTGTCAAATGTCAAGTGTCACGATGAGTTAATACTGCAGCCGTATTTTCAGTCAATGGCCAGGCTGATCAGAAACCGGTGTATCTTGCCTGTCTTTGTGGGTCCCTTTTTTATTCAGCCTGCATTATACCACAGATTCATTTTGGAATTCAGCCGAGCACTATTTATTTAAACATTATCATAATACAAAATGTCATCAATTTGTAATTATCAACGTGGATCCTGTCACTAGTTGCAGTAGTGACAGGTCGTGTTGCAGTAGACCGTCTCAACAGAACTTTTTTGATGCTCTTGGTCTCGGTCTTCAGTCAGACATTGAGGACTCGGGATTTTATTTCAAGACCACAACTGTAAAGATAGTAAATTGTCAGCATATTGTCCAGTTTATTAGTCAACATCCTTGTTTTCATTGATGTTTTTACTGATGTTTTTACTGATGTATTTACTGATGTATTTACTGATGTTTTTAGAAACATCAGTGAAAAACACATCAGTGAAAAACATCAGTAAATACATCAGTAAATACATCAGTAAAAACATCAGTAAATATATCAGTAAAAACATCAGTAAATATATCAGTAAAAACATCAGTAAATATATCAGTAAAAACATCATAAAATGTGTTTTTCACTGATGTATTTTTCACTGATGTTTTTCACTGATGTTTTTTTCACTGATGTTTTTCACTGATGTATTTTTACTGATGTTTTTCACTGATGTTTAGTTGTCAGCCATCGCCTACCGGTAACTCGCACGCGGCCCTGTTTGTCCCGGAGCGGGAGAAAATGTCTCGATAATAAATGTACCCACGTAGATCATAATAAAGCATATGAGGACACGTGAATTCAGCAGTGCTTCCCTTTCAGAGACGGTAGGGACTATGTCCAACTTTTAGTGTCACTTTGACAGGAAGCTTGTTTCGTAGGTAAGCTATGAGGAAGTGATGTTAGCACAGCTAGTTGTACATGTCAGGGACTAATCTGTTGTATTTGCCTGCGATGAAACAAAGCTGTCACTTACTGCGCTGATTGCGGACGAGCCGCTGCACATGCAACGACGCTGTGACCAAAATCTACAATATTGTGAGAAAACATTCACGCTGTAAGCCGATTTTTCTGAACGGCTGTTTACAATGAACGAAGACTGGAGGATCACTGACAACCGTTCTGTGTTTTCGTAATGCTCTGCGCACACTGCACGAGCTATTGTTATTCTGTTTTATTAAAAATGTATATTTATTTCATCATCACGTAAATAAAATAGAAGAACGTGAGATAACCCGGATTGCATGCTCATTGCTCTGATGAGTTTCCCTGTGCAGGCAGACAGTCAGAACAGTCAGGTTGCTTGGTTACTTCTTGCTTGTTGCTCTTTGTTCTGCTTGAGCATTGTTCACCATTAATGCTTTGTCATGATTGTTATGTTTAATGGTGCTGACAGTGGTGACATTAGCCGTATGAGCAACCACCCAGAGCGTTATCATCATAGGGGCGATGACCTCTGCAGATTGTGGCACAGAGATGGAAGCAAAGCAGAAAAAAGAAGAGTTTGATTTGATAATTGCAATTTATTTCGGCTCTAAGTATTTAATATCCAGGTGTTTTTACGAGAATGTGGATCTTTCAGATCAATTTGAGAAGGAATTTTGATGGTATTTCTCATTTGATTGTGTCGCGTAGCTCGGGGCGCTGGTCTAACCCTAGACTTCCCTTGGTCTAGGGTTAGGTGGTCTTGACTACCTAATATAACACACTGTGCTGAACTGATACCTCTTCCATTCTTATGTAAGTTCAGATTACATGATATACACATTAAGCAATAACAGTAAGTCCAACAGAATAAACCTTCATAGAGGCAAATGAGGTGATGAAAATAGACATCTGGAATGACAAGTTTCACACATTCACATTACACATTCAGGGATGCTCTTTACTTCCTGTAGTGTGACCCCATCAAGGACCACAGTGCCATAACCAGAGTGACATAGCCATAATGAACAGCATAATGACACTGCTCTTCATTATGTTTCTGAAGATCACTGTTGTTCAGAGTTTAACAGAAAACCAAGGGGATTAGATAAAATGGCTGATAAAGAAGCACAAAGTGTTATTAAGTTAGGCCGTAGAAGTTGTAGCATTCCCCCTCAAATGAAGAAATGTTACAACTTACTGATATATATATTTATTGTTTTAATGGCAATAAACCCTCTTAACTTAAAATAATGTTTGCAACTTAAAATAATTTTAGGTTTTACATCTAATCAAGCAAATGCATAGTTTAATTTACACAATATTCAACAAAAAATTACTTATCTACATCCTAAACATACCTTATGCCTCTATGAAGGGGCTGCTGAAAACAAAATACTTTTTATAAGCTCCTTTACAAATGATCTTCTCTTTTGACTTCCGTTAAGCTGCATTTACACAACAGTTAAACAGAAAATTGTCCCTTCAAAACAAAAGCATTGCAGCTCAAACAGGAAGTTAGCCCTAGTTAAAAGCAGATACAGTCATTTGTACATTGCCTTATCATGACAGCATAATATGAGACAGATAATCTGTGAAAAGACGTAGCTCCCTGAGATACTGCTGTCAACTGAAGTAATGCATCCTCACCACAAACACTCCTCCTCCCACAGCGAGGGGGAGTGTCTTATTGCTGTCAGTCAAACTAGTGTATGTGTTGCTGAATGTGACAGTTTCAACAAATATATTAAAAAATATTTTTTGAAAAGCTACATATTGTAACTTTAGGGCTGGTATTTACACTAAGTGATACTTTTAATGAAGTTAAAACTTTTATCAGTTTTAACAGCTTCTCTAGAATTTTTTTCTTCTAAACCCAGATTTTTTGTCGTTTCTGATAGTCTAATCAGCTCCTAAAAGATAGGGGAAGAAGTAAAAAAGAAGGTGAAACTAATCTATCTAACATTTTCCATGATGTTGAATCTCTCAGTGGTCAGAGATCAGACTAAACTCAGTGATGCAAAACAGGAATCTGGGTGGGAGAGGGCTGCTGACTCTCGTTGAGAGGTCATTCACTGACAGTGTGCTCTGGTATCAAAGCATGGTCTCTCAAGGCTGGGAGATGTTGCACAAGTTCCCTCAGCCAGCTTGGGCTCATACAGCACAGGAGAAATCTCCTTCACGTTATAATAGAAACGAGATCTGCCTGCTGGACTGCAGGAATGAACCCAAATGGGGTAAATTTTCAACTAGTGCTGTGGAGCCATTGATCAAATATCTTACAGATGACACTCTACGAGGCAATGGTGGCGACGGTGGTAGGAGGTTGTCCGCAATCAGCCAGCTGCTGGTTCAATCCCCAGTAAAACCCGCCTCTGTCATTGTGTCCTTGGGCAAGACAAAGATAATAGTTGTGCACAGTTGGAAGAAATGGAGGAAAGTAAAGGCAGCAAGGAAGACTAAACAAAAAAAACGGTTTTCTTAATTTGTCTTTTCTCAGATTTAAATTGTCTCTAAGCAATAAAAACCTTCACACTGAATCCAACCACATTCATCTATTTTCAATTGCAAAAAAAGGTGGTGGTCAGAGGGTCCAGTCTGTCCTTGCTTCTGTCAGACTGCCACTATCACTGTGTGAGTGTGCACATGAATAGGTGAATGACTGTGGTGTGTGTGTTATGGACTTCGGTTCCATACAAATAATACACCATACAAGCACTAAGGTTCTATATAAGCACTAAGGCACTTCCCAAAGCCATTTATGTTCAATTCAGTTCAAAGTTAGTTCAAGTACTTCTTAGATTCGTGTCTCTGACTGAGTGTCTTTATGTTTGTTTCCCTCAGGTTGTGACCTCGGTGTCTTCAACTGTAAGCTGCTGTGTCAATCAGTCAGCCAGGCTTAATCTGAACGAGGCAGAGGTAGCCTGTTGAAAGCTGAAGGAGAGAGGAACAACTGAGCCACAGTGAGCACAAGTCATGACTGTCAAATCAGTGGAGGAGGCTGATGGTCACCTTCCATGGCTTTATCAAACAACAACTCCAGAACAAAATGTGTCAGTATTCCTAAATCATCTCACTTCAGGAACAGCAATTTATTTTTCACTACACTGTCTGCTAATCAGTTAAAGTACATAAAATCACATTCATGTGTTTCTATTGAGGATCTACAAACAGCTAACTGTCTGTTGAAAGCAAAAAAAAAAGAAGAAGCAATGTCTCCTTTACAAGCCTGAGAAGAAGAAAAGGCTTTACTCACACAAACTTCCCCCATCGCCTCCGGTTAGCAGCAGCAGGTATTAGTGGGAGTCCGATTACTCTGAGCAGCATGACAATCACAGCTCCAGAACAAGCCCATAACCCATTAGTCTGCAGACCACAGCTTCACTCATCAAACTGAAAAGAAATTCATTCTGACCTTCAGCGAGCTGACAGGCACAAGGAGCGCTCCATCACAGGAAAACAGAAGGAAATAAAAGAGCTCACAAAACAGAACAGAGCTGGCTAAATGATTATCTGTGGAAAGCCTTGCCTAATCTAATTAGACAATCTGTGGCTTCGGAGAGCTCCAGAGAAGCTGTGGCTGCTCCTGCAGCTCCTCCTGTTGAGAGGAACGCACAGGTGTCTGTGCACACAGCATGGAAACTTGTTGAAGCTTCCACATCAGTGACGCATGTACTCATATCAACATCAATACATCTGCTGCAAGCAGTGGAAGTTTCCTACAGCTGGGATGAGCATGGAAAACACCAGAGCAGTTTCAGAGAAAAATGTAAGAATTCAATGCAAAGCAGGCAGTAAACAGAGCAATGTACAACTGGTGCTCCAAACTCACAGCAACACTCTGACCCAGCCCAAGTTAAATTAACTACTGTTCTATTCCCAACGCTCTGAATGCATCAGCACTTCTTCTTCTGTTTGTTACACACACACCTCACATCCCCCTCCATCCAATACCTGCCCGGAGGAGCAAGCTCTTGTCAGGAGGCACAACACACACAAACACACACAGGTGGATTACAGCACATAGTGATACAGGGGGATTAACTGACCACACAGGGACACACACATGCACAGACACACCCATACACAGGGATATTACTCTTTCACTTCACATGTTTTAGTTTACTTGTGCTTTTACATCCTACAAGGCTGTCTAAAGTTTCCCCTCCACATTCGATGATGATACCAGGAGTTAATGTCTGCGTCAGCTGGAGGAATGCTCACCATAGTAGCAGATGCGCTGAGTGGACTGAAGTCTGCTTGATTCACTCTGAATATGAATGCATATGTTTCGAGTTAGAATTAAACCTGCCTGGTGGGTCACGAGTATATGTGCTGCCTCCCTGTGGTCAGATGTTGTCGGTGCACAACACTGCATGATAATGAGTAGAGGGCAGATCATTTTGCTAAGGTGTTTTTAAAACAAAGTAGAATTATGGAAATAGCGTATTGTAAATCTGAAATAAAATCAATTATTAAAAGCAAAATTAAATCTAAATGGCAACAATTGTGGGAGGAAGGAACTAAAGGTTATAATTTATTTCATATACAAAGAAAGTAGGAAATATGGAAATAACTGGAGAAAATCAAAAAGAACAAGTAGTAATGACAAGATTGCGGCTCGGACTGAATTAAATAAAACTTTACATTTGATAGGTAAACATCCAACAGGTAGTTGTGAGTGTGGTATGGATATGGAAACACTAGAACATGTAATAATTCATTGTGAAATATATACAGTAATTAGAAAAGCTAAAACAAGAGATTAGGAAAGATGATGTAGAGACATTAAAACTTAATAAGATATTAATTAAACTTAAAACAAATAAATCAGCTATTAAATATTTAAAGGAAACAGGAATATATATAAGAGTTTAGATTAAAGGGAGATACTCTGGTCCACACTCCAGCATAGTAAATGGTGATAATACATCTTAACGTTAGATATCACCTGACAGTAAAAATCATAGCTTAAAAAGAAAACAAAAGGGAATAAGAGGAAAGAGAAGGACTCGGAAGGCTACGGAAAAACAAAACACATAGAAATATATCGGATTTGGAAAAGGTGGATTTGGGCATAAACTGGTATGTGAATGGGTCGGTTGGAAATGGAGATAGGAAATGAGGAAAACATGGATTTTGAAGGGTGAACGTCGGTGGGGAGAAGAAGAAGGAGAGGACATGGAAGAAATAAAATAGATGAAGGAAAAGGAACTGGTGATATTCAAGGTATTAAATGAGTACTGGAAGGAAGTAGTTCAGAAGAAGAAAGGATAGTAGGAAGAAAGTTAGGAGGGAGGAAGTTAAAATAATATTAAAACTTAAGAATGAGGAAGATCAAGATAACATCAGCCTCATTGTGGTGTAAAGAGAAATAAAAAAGAAAATTGGAAATGTTGGAATGGTTAAGATTTTGAGAGATGGAAACCTATTGGAAGTTTGTAAAAATGAAGAACAAAAGAAAAAGGCTTTACAAATATGTGGATCATATGTCAGTAGAAAAGCTAACATTATTCATAGCATATGTTATCAACTACACTGACCAAGCCAAGCATAAAACTGAGAAGATTAAAATAATAGTGAGAGGAGCTGAAACGTTTTTGGGGTTTAAAGAGGATCATGGGAGAACATGAACAAAACGTTTGAGGTAGATGGGAGACCCACCACCATTAATATTACAATGGAATGGAAGAAGTTTAACTGCTAACAGACAGGAACTTAAAGGTTATATTGATAGTCTTAAAGAACAACCAGAAATGTGTTGTGTTCAGGAAACATGGTGAAAAACAACATAAGATTATGTGATCAAAGATTATGACGGTGTAAGAAGAGATCGACAGGAGGGAAGTGGAGGAAGATGTGGAATATTTATAAAACAAGGGATACAATATCAGGTATGAGAGAAAGGGAATGCACTTGAATATATAGTAATTGAGATGGCAATCACTAAAACAGATTTATACATGTATGATAAGATCTAACATAGACTTTGGTTGTTTAGTTTACGGTTCAGCAGCTAAAACACATCTGGTTAAATTAGACATTGTCCAACATCAGGCATTAAGATTATGCACTGGAGCATTTAAAACCACATCAACAGTAGCAATAGAAATAGAAATGGGAGAAATGCTGTTAGATTTAAGAAGAACAAATTCTAGAAATAAATTTTTGGTTAAATTTATAAAGCAATATCTCCAACTTGGGAAATTTTAAATCCATGTTGGGAAAAAGAAAAGAAAGAAATTAGGGGTTTTGGATGAACAATTGAAAAGAAAATGACATAATTTAAAATGACTGATTTAGAAATTGCCGTACTCAAACAACACCAATATCAATTATGGATTCTACCAAAATCAACAGTAGATATGTCAATAATGGAAAAGAAACTAGATAAATCTTTCATCGTAGATAGTTACTCAGTACAGGTACATTTAAACAATTATTATCAATATATTCAAACTTATACAGATGCATTAAAATTAACTGAAAAAGTAGGAATAGCTTTTGTAGTAAAAGAATTCAATATGAAAATAGGAAAACAAATTACAGACGGATTTTCAGTGTGCTCAGGAGAAATATTGGCAGTATTATTAGCTTTACAATGGGTATGTCATGTTTTGATTAGCTCGGCGAACCCACATGCGCAGAACACACTCAGGAGGGAGAGGTAAGTGCAGTGAGATTTATTGCAACAACAAAAATGTGACAGTGACGGTTGCAGGGAGGAACAGGCGGCGGCGTCGCAGGAAGGCGGATTGGAGAAGCGGTTAGGGTTAGGGTCTCAGGAGCCACAGGGAGGATCAGAGCTCACGTCTCGATGAATCTCCTGGCCAACGAGAATCCAGGTGGAACAGACTGCCAGGAGAACACGGGAAACAGGACCTGAAGGCGGATGACAGGAAAGCGTTAGGAACCAGATCTGGTTGGTCTGAGGTTAACTTAGCACAGGTTCTACCATAGGCGAGCAACACTCTGACACTGGAGTGTTGGCGTGATCTTCCAGAAGTACTCCTCCCGATGAAGTAAGTGGCCACAGGTGTGCAGGAAAAAACCACCAGTCACGCCCCCACGCAGTGTCACGACGCCCCCTGGAGGAGAAGCTGAAGGCGCACCTCCAGATTCACAACAGTACCTCCCCCTCAACAACCGCCACTAGGCGGTCCACCAGAAACTGAAGGAAGAGAGGCACGGTAGTCTGCGATGAGGGGAGGGTCCAGAATAAAAGAGCCGGGAACCCACTGGCGAGCCTCTGGACCGTAGCCCTCCCAATCCACCAGGTATTGCCATCCCCGGCCCCTCAGACGGGAGTCCACAATCCGGCGGACCGCGTAGACAGGGCCCCCCTCAAACTCACGAGCAGGAGGAGGGGTTTCGGGAGGCGGGCACAACGGACTGGTAACCACAGGCTTAATCCGGGATACGTGAAACGTGGGATGAACAGCCAGCGTCGGAGGCAGACGGAGACGGACCGCAGATGGGCTGATCACGGACTCAACTTCAAAGGGCCCGATGAACCGAGGAGCCAGTTTACGAGAGACTGACTTCAACGGAATGTCCTTGGTCGATAGCCAAACCTGTTGCCCCGGAACATAGGCAGGCGCTGGTCTCCGTTTACGATCCGCGAACCGACGGTTCTGTCCTTTAGTGCGGTTGAGTGCCGCCACGGTCTTCCTCCAGATGGACCTGCATCGCTGAATGTGACGCCGCACCGATGGCACCGCAATGTCCCTCTCCTCTGACGGGAACAAAGGTGGCCTATAACCAAAGGAGACTTCAAACGGAGACAGCCCAGTAGCAGATGAAATATGAGAATTATGAGCATACTCAGCCCAGGGGATGAACTGACTCCAGTCAGTGGGGTTGGTGGCAGTGAGATACCTCAGGGTGGACTCCAATTCCTGGTTCATCCGCTCCGTCTGACCGTTCGACTGTGGATGGTAGCCAGAGGACAAACACACCTGGGCTCCGAGAGCCGCACAAAACTGCCTCCAAACCTGAGCCGTAAACTGAGGTCCCCGGTCCGACACGATCTCAGCACGGATGCCATGGAGCCGGAACACATGCTTAACCAAAAGCTGTGCAGTCTGGAGAGCAGAAGGCAGTTTCTTCAATGGAATTAAATGGCAGGACTTCGAAAATCGGTCGACCACAGTAAGGATGGTCGTCATGCCCCTCGAAACAGGAAGTCCTGTCACAAAATCCAGAGCTATGTGTGACCATGGTCGGCTGGGTACAGAGAGGGGTTGAAGTTGGCCAGAAGGGAGTTTATGAGAAGGCTTGTTCTGTGCACACACCGGGCAAGCTAGCACAAACTCCTTGATGTCCTTGTAACAGGACGGCTACCAGAATCGACGAGTAATGACTGCGATTGTTCTGCTCACTCCAGGATGGGCGGAAAACTTGGCGGTGTGTAGCCACTTGATCAACCGGGGGCGCACAGGTGTGGGTACATATACCTTGTTCGGAGGTCCACTACCCGGATCGGGTTCAGTCAATTGAGCCTGCTTGACCAGGTCATCGACCTCCCAATTGACCGACGCCACCGAACAACTGGCCGGGAGAATGGAGACTGGACACTCCTCGGCATCATCGGTAGCATACACCCGGGACAGGGCGTCAGGTTTGCCATTTCTGGAACCAGGGCGGAAAGAAATTATCAGGTTAAAACGGGAGAAGAATAAAGACCAACGTTTCTGCCAGGGATTGAGTCTCTTAGCAGATCTTAGGTAAGAAAGGTTCCTATGATCTGTCCAAACTAAAAACGGATGAACTGCCCCCTCCAGCCAGTGCCTCCACTCCTCGAGGGCCAGCTTGACAGCGAGGAGTTCCCGATCCCCCACGTCATAGTTCCTCTCGGCCGGAGTCAGTCTGCGAGAGAAGAATGCGCAGGGATGGGTCTTGTGGTCAGTTTCAGCAAACTGAGACAGGACGGCTCCCACCGAGTCAGAAGCGTCCACTTCAACCACAAACTGCTTAGTGGGATCTGGCTGGATTAGGATGGGTGCATCAGAAAACAGAGATTTTAATTTGACAAAGGCAGCATTAGCCTCCGGGGTCCAGGAAAAGTTCGTCTTTACAGAAGTAAGAGCGGTTAAGGGCAGAGCAATAATACTGTAATTACGTATGAAACGTCGATAGAAGTTTGCAAAGCCCAAAAACCTCTGCAGTTGTTTCCTAGATTCAGGTACCGGCCAGTCTAAAACCGCCTTAACCTTGTCCGTCGATGGCCTCACCTGTCCCCCTTCCAGAACAAACCCCAGGAAGGACACTGACGCCTGGTGAAATTCACATTTTTCCGCCTTCACGAACAGTCGGTTCTCCAGAAGTCGTTGCAGAACGAGTCTGACATGCTGACGATGCTCAGGGAGCGTCTTGGAATAAATCAGAATATCATCCAGATAAACAAAAACGAAAACATTCAGAAAGTCTCTAAGAATATCGTTAATAAGGGCTTGGAAACAGGCGGGTGCATTGGTCAACCCAAACGGCATGACCAGATATTCAAAATGCCCCAGAGGCGTCTTAAACGCCGTTTTCCACTCGTCTCCCTCCCGAATACGAAGCAGATGGTACGCATTGCGTAGGTCGAGTTTAAAGAAAACAGTTACTCCCTGGACCGGCTCGAAGGCGGAAGAGAGAAGGGGCAGAGGATACTTGTTCTTGACTGTTATTTGGTTTAGGCCGCGATAATCAATACACGGCCTGAGGGTGCCATCCTTCTTAGCCACAAAGAAAAACCCCGCACCTACCGGAGAGGAGGATAAGCGGATGATTCCGGCGGCGAGGGACTCCTTAATATACGTCTCCATGGTTTCCCTCTCCACTTTGGAGATGTTGTACAGTCGACTTTGGGGCAAAGGGGCTCCGGGGAGTAAATCGATGGCACAGTCATATGGTCGATGCGGAGGAAGAGAAAGTGCTTTCGATTTACTAAAAAACAGCAGGTCCTGATATTCCACCGGAACTGAACCGACATCCGAAGGCTCCGCTTCATGACAAACTGCCGGTGGCGAACCTGGCGGGGATGCGGAACAGAGACAAAGTGAGTGACAACTTACAGACCATGAAATAATTTGGCGTTCAACCCAGTCGACATGGGGATTGTGTTGAGACAACCACTCAAACCCCAAAATTACCGGAGAACTGGTGGTGGGGAAAACAAAAAAGGTCGTCATTTCATGATGATTTCCAGAAACATGCAGACTTACTGGGACCGTTTGGTGAGTTATCTGGTGCAAAGCTTGTCCATCCAAGGCAGAGACTCTTAATGGAGTTTGCAAAGGTAGAGTCTCTATGTTCATCTGCTGGACGAGACAAGAATCTAACAGATTTCTCTCACAGCCCGAATCAATTAGGGCAGACAGAGGAACTGACCGGTCCTGAAATGAAATGGTGACAGGGAGGATAAGTCGAGGAGTTTTTTCGCTAATTTGATAGTCCGCCAGCCTCCTCGGATCTACTGGCGGACTCTGACTTTTGCTTTAAGCGGGCATGTAGCAATAAAGTGGCCCGCCGCGCTGCAATATAGACAGAGCTTAGATCTGATCCGCCTCCGTCTCTCCTCGGGGGATAGACGAGCCTCCCCTAGCTGCATGGGTTCGACTTCGCAGGGCGCTGGGTGAGGCGCGGAAGGCTCATGGTTAACAAAGCCCTCCGCGGGCGAAACTAGCGGCCACCTCCGCTTGTCTCTAGCCCGGGTGCGGGCTCGGTTATCCAGACGGATGGCTAGGCTTATCAACTCCTCCAACGTCTTAGGTTCGTCAATTGTGGCCAACAAATCCTTCATGTTCTCGTTCAAGGCATTATAAAACGCGCTCTTAAGCGCAGCTGGGTTCCATCCTGACGCTGCCGCTTTAACGCGGAAATTAATGGCAAACTCCGACACAGATTGAGGTCCCTGTTTCAATGTTAACAGATCTCGAGAGTCGGACGCCGGATCTGACGACTGATTAAAGACCTGTTTAAATTCCTTCAGGAACTCCTCGAACGAACACCCATAATTGGAGAAGGAGGAAAACCTGGCTTGTGCCCAGTCTAAAGCCTTGCCAGACAGGTGGGCAAGGATGAATGAAATCTTTGCGCCGTCATGGGAAAAACTGGAAGGTGAGTGGTTGAACAGAATCTGACACTGGAACAGGAAACCCCTGCACTTATCCATTTCACCTGAGAATCGCTCAGGAGCTGGAGGCCGACGTTCATAAGACCCGGACCGACCTGTGACGTCAGTGCTTGGAGCGGGTGTGGGCGCTGGATCGGGCGGTTGCGAAGACTGGAGGAAATGAGCAATTTCCTCGAGGCGGGAGTTTGTCTCGAGCTGTCGCTTGTTCATCTCACGTAACGCAGTGTCGTGACTTTGAATCAGCGAGTGCTGCTCCTGTAAAGTCCGGCGGAGTGCGTCTGCTGTGGTTTGAGATTGGTCAGTGTTCTGTCATGTTTTGATTAGCTCGGCGAACCCACATGCGCAGAACACACTCAGGAGGGAGAGGTAAGTGCAGTGAGATTTATTGCAACAACAAAAATGTGACAGTGACGGTTGCAGGGAGGAACAGGCGGCGGCGTCGCAGGAAGGCGGATTGGAGAAGCGGTTAGGGTTAGGGTCTCAGGAGCCACAGGGAGGATCAGAGCTCACGTCTCGATGAATCTCCTGGCCAACGAGAATCCAGGTGGAACAGACTGCCAGGAGAACACGGGAAACAGGACCTGAAGGCAGATGACAGGAAAGCGTTAGGTTGGTCTGAGGTTAACTTAGCACAGGTTCTACCATAGGCGAGCAACACTCTGACACTGGAGTGTTGGCGTGATCTTCCAGAAGTACTCCTCCCGATGAAGTAAGTGGCCACAGGTGTGCAGGAAAAAACCACCAGTCACGCCCCCACGCAGTGTCACGACGCCCCCTGGAGGAGAAGCTGAAGGCGCACCTCCAGATTCACAACAGGGTAAAAGAGATAAAACCTTTAAAAACAGTATTTGTTCAGATTCATGTTCTACATTATTAAGTTTAAAATATAATCAATCAGATAGTAGGATGGAGATTTTGTTAGAAATATTTCATTCATTGTTCAGAATACAAAATGTAAATGCCCATGTCATAGTATGTTCTAGTTGGGGTTGTTGCCCATAGTGTCCAGTAGGGGCACTGTAGTTCAGTTTTTGTTGAGTCGCTGCGAGTCTCCTGTCAGTCAGCACTGTGGGCTGAAGTACCCATGGACAGGAGGAAGAGGAGGAGCATTTTCATTTTGTACTTGAGCTGGCGCTCATATTTTCAGTAGGCTAGGATAGCACGACGGCCTTTACCGCTATGGACTTTGTAGCCCTCGGACGGCGGCTCGAGGTGCTCTTTTGGAGCTTTATTTGGTTTATGTAATGTATTCATGTTTTATGTGATGTATTCATGTTTTGTGTATTTTTTCTTTAGTTTTCACGGTGTCTGAAAACTGGTTTCAACCCAGTAAAGTGACTATAGGGGTAGGGTTAAAAAATCTCTTTGATGTGTCCAGAGACTGTTGGCCAGAAGGGAGTTTACGATCCGCGAACCGACGGTTCTGTCCTTTAGAGCTTCGACTAGCCGTCGAAGCTCTCCGTGTTTTTTCTTGAGTCTGAGGGACTGCTACACAAAATATGAGTTTCTTAGTTATATTTGTGTGAGTTCCAGCACGTATTGGAGTAGAAGGAAACGAGAGGGCAGATAAAGTGGCAAACAGGGCAATTCAAAATCCTGTTAGTTTTACAGTTAAAACAAGTAAATCTGAAGAGTATTGTGAAAGGAAAACTGATGAACAAATGGCAAAAAAGGTGGGATGAAGAAAAAACAGGAAGATGGTTTTATAAAATTCAGAAAATAGTAGGAGAAAGAAGAAACGCAAGAGGAAATGGAAAGGAGGAAAGAGTTACAAGGTTAAAATGTGTAAAATTATAAAAGTTCATTACAGTACACTTTTTAACATTTAAAAGCATACTACTAACAATTGTGATTACTGTGGAAAATATGAAACAATAGAATATGCTATATTACAATGTCAGAAATATGAAAGAGAGAAAAATATATGAGGAGAGTTTGAATGTATTAAGGACAAGGTTAATTTATTAGATATTTTGAGGAAGAATTTGAGGAGTAAATATATTCAAATAGTCATTCGATTTTTAAAGAAAACTAAAGTATTTCATAGAATTTGATTATAACAGATGTGTTTGTAAATGTGTGGATGATATACATGGTTAGAATACAAAATTATCTAGAAGTACATATATTTGCGCGTGTGTATAAATGTTCTTATAGATAACTTTGTATTCTATATATATAAAGACCATCACGAACCACACTACATACCAGTAAGTGGCAGTAATGCTACTAAAAGTTTGTTGCCAACCGCCATTAAATCCAAGAAGAAGAAGAAGAAGAAGCAGAAACACCGTGGTCACGTGCATCTGAACAGCTGATCTTGACGTCAGGAAGCAACATGGCGGACTGGAACAGAGGTACAGTTTGTTTTTAGACACGTATTCACTTTCTGAGATTAAGCTGTTCGTTATGTTGATCAATCAAATGAAACACGCGCAAATATATGTACTTCTAGATAATTTTGTATTCTAACCATGTATATCATCCACACATTTACAAACACATCTGTTATAATCAAATTCTATGAAATACTTTAGTTTTCTTTAAAAATCGAATGACTATTTGAATATATTTACTCCTCAAATTCTTCCTCAAAATATCTAATAAATTAACGTCGTGGTGGCTTTGTTCGAACTCTACGATACGGGATTACAACGGCGATTAATTAATCTAAACTAGCCTTAAACGTGCGAAGCTAGCAACTTCAGAAGTTTCTAACAAAGAGGAGTATAGACACGTTCAGTTTGAACGTGTCTATCCTGAGCTTTGCGTGTATATATATATATATATATATATATATATATATATATATATATATATATATATATATATATATATATATGAAGTGACGCCCATTGTGTTTCTTTCTACTATTTACAGTTAAAAAAAGGTTTAAGTTCATAAAAAGAAACCACAGATATGCAATATGTCTTCCACATGTACACCTTTAACCTTTCAAAAGTTGTTTTTCTTGGTCATTTTTTTCTTGTTTTTAGAGAGTCAAAATGTCAAAACGGTGTGACTGTTCGAACTCAATTACTGCTTTATAAATGTCTTAAAAATTACATTGAATCTGTTCAATTTTTTTTTTTTCCTGATTGACATGATTTTTAAAGTCTTTTCTTCATCCTGTGCAAACTTTCAAAGCATTTTTAGTTATAAATCTATTATAACATTTAAACAAACTTGATGTCCATTTAACAAAATATCATGTGGTGCAACCGCCAAGAAATTTCCATTCCCATATTTTGAAATCCAGTCAAAAACAAGATGTTGCATCATCCAACAGTCTGCCAACAGTCTCTGGACACATCAAAGAGATTTTTTAATTTTTCTCTAATTTTATTCAAAGTGCCACTTTTAGCAGTTGGTATGTAGTTGCCACATTTGGGTATCATGTGGTATGACCTAAAAAAAAAACTATTAATATTTAAATATTCCTAAAATTTTCTATTTTGATTATGAATTTTATATTTGCCTTGTGTAGGAAGTTAGCTTGTTTTTTTTTAAGAAGACAAATTATTTATCTGTTACTAATTACTGAACAAGAAAATATTATTTGGTGTGACCATTGTAATGATACATTTATGTTCTTGAAGGGTAGTTTCTGTGCTTTTATTTTTAAATTCAAGACTCAAATACAAAAACAGTACTTTATATTATTATTTCCTGAACAGATTTTTGCACAATTTTGGTATTTTTTTAACAATATGATAAAAATACAATTGAACATGTAACATTATGGGAGTAGTTCCAGCATGTATTTTGCCACTTATTGTTTTGATCTATCTAGCAAGAAGGCACCGTCATCAAACTGTAAGCTATGATGAAGTATCATGTGTGGTGGGCCAGTTACTTCAGGATGTGGGAGAAAAAGGCCAAGTCAGCACCATGCGACAGTCTGACAAGAACTTGTTCACATGGTCATGTGCTCACCAGAACCTGAACCAGCAGGAACCTCATTCAGTTCCAAGTTGGACAGGCAAGACTGGGCAAAGTTCACAAATTCCTGTTTCTAAAAACTGCTTGAAAATAAGCATTTCCTTTTGTTCACATGGACATCAAAGTACCCAGGAATAGTTGTGTGCCAATCAGTCAGTCACCAATCATAATCAGCCGATTTCCGTTTAAAAGTGTATGATTGGTGATCACCGATCACTGTCTTTGGTTACCGATCACAAAAACCAATTACATATTTCACAGCGTGCTTTTCCTTCACTGCACAAGCATACGGCAGCAAATCCTAAGCAAGTGGAAGTTTAACGCTGTGTCAGTGATGGGAAGTTTGCATCTTGTGATGGATAAATAGCTCAGCGGAGAAGCCAAAATGCTTGAAAACGTGTTCAGTAAAACAACACGCTTTACTGATACTGATTGCAGGTATTTCATTTGTCCTTTTCATTGAATACGTGCTGCGTTGTGCCCTGCAAGCATTGTACAGGTTTTTCTCTAAATAAGGTGATTTTATGGTTCCATTTTGCCAGATCACATAGTAGTATTTAATCGGCAATCCATGTGATCAGTATTGGTGATCGGCCCTCATGGGAGATCAGAAGAAGAAGGAAAAAATGGAATTGCTGCATTTCTTCCCAGGAGTAATATAATGGTTTGGAAGTTCATTGACATTCTTTCCATTTTGAAACTATTTCTTATCTTACATGGTTCTGCTTAATATAGTTAAACTGAAACTGAATTATTATATTTCCATTAATGTACTTAAATTTGGGAGCTTGAAAATGTTTCTTTATCCAGTTTTTTAAATAAAATTAGAAAATTAAAGCAATCTCCTGTACATTCTGATTTTATTAAGGATATGTTTGAAATACGTATTACAAAGTTGATTCCTGTATTAATTTTTATGCAAATTAAATTGGTGTTTATGGGGATTTTTGTAATGTACTGTTCCTGCTTGTAATTCTATTTTTATGTTTTAAAAGAATTTGGATTTGTTACCTGGCCTACATTTTTGTATAAATCATTTGGTGCGAACAATTAAAAAAGTAAATGTATTGAATATCAAAATATGCTCCAGTATCTGGAGCATAATTATTAATCACTGATACAGTATCTTCAAGTGATTAAAGATTTATTTTTTTATTTATCACAGTTTGATGAAATGGTGAAGAAAAACAGTGGTCAAGTCAATTATAAATGGAATTTCACAGTTCTTTGGGAGTCATAATTGTCAGAAAAATACAAATTATAAAAACTATGTTTCTAAACACCTTAAATAAATGAAAATTAATATATCTTTAATACATCATGGAAAATACCATGATTTTACCACAAATCGTGGTCACACCACATGACATTTTTTAAGACCACAGTCAAATTATATTGGTAAAACCTCTGAAAAGATCTCATTTTAATGTGAAATTATGATTTCTGTATGCACAAAATTTCTAGTAATTACAATGGATATACATATTTTAAAATTTTAATGTAGTCAGGTGAGAGAGAGACCTTAAAAATAAATCACTGGATAAAGTTTCATTTCAGCTGCTTAAAAGAAGCAGGTGCTCAACAAAAATCTTGATTTTAAATTCCAATATGTGAACGATTAACACTGGCCTGGTCGTTTGTGTCTGTGCGTCTTCAGGTCATGGCTCTGTCGACAGCATGCTGGATGCTGAAAACAAGCGACTGGCTGATAACTTGGCCAGTAAAGTGTCCCGACTGAAATCGGTATGTAAAAACCCTACATGCTAATGGTATGTAAAAAGCTTATTTCCACTGGTTTCATTATCAGTGGTGGTTGTCGGTTGTCTGCCTACCTGCTTGTTATTTTGAGTTTCTAGCCACAGGTGTTACATACTTCTTCTATTTGTATGCGTTAAAGGTGCAATATTATGTAAAATTTACTTTTTTGAGATTTACATCATGTTATAATCTTTACCCTCATCAAAAACATATATGGAATGTTGCCTTGATTCTTTCATGCATGTTTTAGGAATCTTTTAATTTTTTTGTAGCATCTGAATGCTGTAAAGTAATACTATATGCCTCGAAAATACATGACTGTCCTTTTAAGTACATTTTTTTCTCTAAACTTAGAGGTTTAGATTTTTTTCCAATTAAAAAAGCTTTGTGACTTTTATGGACCTACAGTTTGAAATGAGTAGTTCCAAACTTTTTTCATACTAATCTAATGTTTTTCTGACAGCTGGCTTATGACATTGACAGAGAGGTGGATGATCAGAACGACTACTTAGACAACATGGTGAGTCCGTCTTGCCTCTGATGTAAGTGGTTCTTGCGGACCTCTAGGTCTTATTGCAGGTGTGTGTTGAAAGAAACTAAATTTGTAATTGTCTTCTCCCTCTTTGTCTTTCAGGACTCAAACTTCATGAGTGCAACGGGCCTGTTGAGCGGGAGTGTGAAGCGGTTTTCCACAATGGTCCGATCTGGCAAAGACAATCGACGCCTCCTCTGCTACGTCTCCGGAGGACTGGTCCTTGCCTTCTTTCTTCTCTATTACCTGGTTTCCAGGATCCAGACCTGATTTCAGGAGAACGTCGTCAACCCATGTTGATGTTAAACTCAGACTGACAAACCTTATCTGATAGGCTTGAGCAGCCTCTAAGGTTCTCATGCTAAGAAAATACCTTTTTGATAAAAAGGTATTTTATGTATATATATGTATGTTTAGCTGAACTGATGTACAGCAGATGGTATTTGCAATCTCACTTGGGGAAACTATAGTGGGTGTTATGCTAAAGAGCAGGGGACATGTCAACATGCCGATGCTTTCAGGAGCTGAGCGATTCCAAAGTGGAGAAGAAAAAAAGGCATCACTCAAACACATCAAGGAGGAACAATGAACTGTTACGTCCAGCCCTGCTCGGTCATGCTTTCAGGCCTGGATCTCTATGATGATTACGCCTTGTGATTGTTTGAGAAGAATCTAAACAGAATGGTTGACCCACTGCCGTCATGCTTCTGGTTCACCTCAGATTTAAGTAAGTAGACTGAATTTACAAAGTGCTAGTCATAGAGCCAAAACAACAATAACACATATTTCAATAACAATAATACTGAACATGTGATCACAGCTACAGCACACCAGGCTGGGATGCAAGCAGAGCAGTAAACCCTTTATGGTCATACAGTCAGGTGTCTGTTAGTCTGCTGATTCAAATTTTTTTTTTATACCCCAAGTTTTATAAATAATAATAAGGGGTTTTCTGTCTTTATATTGCTATGAAAGAATAAGCAGATGAATTGATTGAATAACTTCTTGGCAATATGACAACTTGAGTCCTGTCCAAACTAATTTATCTTCAGTAAACAATTAATGCTGGTCACAAAAATTCCTGTTTTCTTGTGAAAAGATCATTTCTTTTTTGGGGGGAAAAAAAAGTTTGTGAACTCATAAATAGTGGTTTAAAACCCAATATTTTGTTTGATTCGATATATTCATTTGATGTATTCATTGGTTTTTAAAAGCGAGGGGGAAAAAAGCAATGCATTCTGTTCTGTTTAATCCTTCAGTATGTGTGTGTCAGGCTGATGAGAACTTGTTAGTGGAGTCGCAAGTTTAAGAACCACTGATGAACTAAATAGCTCTACAAATTAATTCATCATTCCTATCAGCAAACTTACTTAGAAGATACTGTTACCATATTGGAATTTCCATGTTCTTTTTTATGTTTTACTGTGTTTACTTCACCAATTATGAATATCATCCATTGTTAAATTTCCAATTGGTCTTTAGCTTAATTTTTTTTTCGAAGCATCCATAAAAAGTTTAGAGAACTGATTGTTTTTGTGTATTTCTCAACTCCCCCAAGTTTCCAGGTTCTTTGGACATGTGTTTGTTTTAACAGCAGACTTTTATTTACTGATTGGTCAATATTAATCATTAGTAAATTATAGCACAGTCTTCTTTTTTAGACCCTAAGTGTCAAGGGAAAAAAAGCAGGACGGTTTAGATTTGAAACTTTTTCTGATAAATTGATACAATCCAATAGGAAACTCTTGATGTGTAATGGTTAATTTAATATGGATGAAATTCAAACTTATTTTTTCAATATGTGTAAAGCTTTGTGTAGCATACTGTCTGCTTTCAATACTGTACCAGTAAATAAATGTTTTGTGTGTGTTTGCCAGATAATGCTTCTGTATGTTGGTGTTCCCCCAATTTTCCCTTTACACAACATCCTGCAGTGTGTGGTGTGTTACGTGGTGGTGAGTTGAAAATGCCCGATCTAAAATGGGGCATCTTCCCTGACTAACAGCAGAACGCAGCCTGTTGAATGTGACAGATAGCCAATCAGAAAACGCCTTGACGTAAGAACGGAGGGGATCCTGACAGCTGACATGACGCAACTGAGAATCCAGTGGTTGTGTTTATTCCATTAAAAATGTTTACTATGAAGAAACATAACTCATCTCCAAATCATAGTGCAGCAGATAGAGCGGCTGCTCCTGTTGTCCTTTATCAGACACCTTTTCTTTTTTTCGTCTTTTATCGCTAAAAATGAGTCCATAAACTATCACCACCTGAACACCATCACTTCATGCAGAAGCTTGCCCTGTCAATGTCCTGAAGGTGTTGCCGTCTTTAGGCTTCTTTGTTTCTATTTTTTCTGCCACAGGCTTTTATTGCAAAGTGGCTTCTCAGAATCTGATAAAACTACTCCTCTCCTCTCGTCTCGACCACTGCCCTAACGCTCTGACTCTGGTCACCATGGTAACATTTATATATATATCCCTTCAAAATAAGATACAGATGCGCCACAAACGAACATTTTACTTTGGTGAAAATTTTAACTCACGATAACGACTAATGGGAGCCCTGAGCTTGTTTCTCCCATCTGGGAGTGATGAGAGACAAAGACACCCGAAGTGTTGCTGATGCTCAGGGAGCTTCTTGGTCTCTACGTGGAGAAGCAGTTTGAAGCTTCATTGCTTCATTAACATCCATCCGGTCACCATATCATGCAGAGTGAGCTTGGAATGTGGGAATACCTACCGGGATGAATCCATTCTCCTGTCTTTTCTCTGGGCCAAAGAAACTTTCCAAAGAATCTGATCTGATTCTGACTCATTTTGCTGCTTGTGGCTCAATGTTGGCGGCAAGACATAACCGAGAGAATCCAGTTAAAGGATTTTCAAAATAAAAGATCCTCCAGACTCACATAATACATATCATGGAAATATATTTCATTATTTCTTGCGCGGCTCGGTGGTTGGGGACCACTGGTGTAATGGATGAAACAGCGCTCTCGGAGCTCAGCGGCCGCGACTACGAGTTCAATTAACGCTGTCGCCTGATTCACATTTTAGGCCACTTTATTTTATTGTCTGAAAAAAGAATATTCACTTGTGTGGTATATTTTGGTGAAATTTCAATATATTCTTGAATATTCCTTCACATGCAAATAATTATTGTTTTGAGGAGATCAAAGAGAAAGAGACATTTTCTAATCCGTTTATTTACCTTTGTCTTCGTCGCGTTTTAATCAGGAAACGATACAGCCACCTAATTTTTTACAAACATTTGCGTTGAGGACCCCGTTTGACTGTCACTAGTTAATCTTAGTTTGGCTCGTTTTGTTTTTAAGTTTATTTCCCCTCTTCACCAGCCAGCAAACTGGTTCACAGTAGAGAACACAGACAAATACTGTAGATATTGATCATAATCTGTGGGTTTCTGACCGTAATATCGGAATGTTTATTATTATAACTTTGACTTGTCAATTTGGATTCACCACCAACTACAACATTTGCTGTTAACTTTATATCATTTAGATGAGATGTTATTGCAGTATAACTGAAAGACATTATTTGATATTCCTCTCTATTTGGACACGTAAACACCACAGCAACACAATCAGGTATGTGATTTGGAGTTTATTAAACATGGTGACCCAACCATAGTAGTGTCGCTGAAAAGAAGAAAGTTCAGAAACGGTTTGGTTGCATTGCAGGATCTGAGCCAGAAACACACAATAGGCTAGAAGTGTTAAGCAACTCGCATTAAAAGTATTTGAGAGTCAATTCCAATGATTTTCTCATCAGTGCTGGTTACAAAAAGCAGAAACCTTCCACTCAGGTTTATATTGTGCTGCTCATGAGATGAAATTCATTTATTCTGGTGAACCAGAATGGGATTGTCGTGTTTCTCATTGATCTAGTTCTGCTCATATGTGGTATTTTCGAACGCTGCTCTGTTAAAACTTGTTTTGAAACATATTTTTCACTTACAGCATTACACATATTTGCTTCAAATGGGATTTATGGTAAAGTTTTGCAAACGGTTTTGTCAGAGAAGTAGGATTTTTCAACGGGCATCAACGCAGCCACTTACAATTTAGAAACATCTGTTGTTTGCAAAGGTTTCAACCAGTTAATTTAGTCACCAGTTAATCTATAACACCTTTCGTGGTTGTTCTGGGAGCCGCTATCATTGGAACAGTTATTCTGAGGACGATGCTAACCCAGTCCCTCAGGCCTGCAACGTTTGTAAAGCTAACGGACCGCTTTACTAATTCAAGAGACTGAATAGTGTGGTTGATACATCCAGTTTGATACATCCAGCTTTGTTTGTTGTTTTTTATGTATACAACTTGTTTAAAGGATTGTTTTGAAAACAGAACGATTGCACCACGTGTGCTAAAAATCTTATTACTGATCTATTGGGGTTGTAATATTGTAGCACTTCCTGTGATTAATACCTAATTGATGGGTGGGACTCTACTGTGCTGAAAGTTAACTGTGATCTGTTAATGTGCATTGGCCTTGGTTTATTACTGACCAGTATGGTTTATTAAACTGGTACATCTTCAACTTTACAGATTTTCCTTCCATATTTTAGTATAAAGTCAAAGTTTCACTGCATTTAGATCATTTTAGACCAATGTAGACACTTTAAAAGTCTTGAAATCAAATGTGTGACAGAGTTAATTTGGGTGTATTCAGTGAAGGGGCTTAGGGTTGGGGCAGACAAATATTCTTTTCTATTCAGGTACATTTGTTGCAGCCAATATATATTTTTTGGATGATTTTGTAATTCAGTATGAACAGTGTTCCACCACAGACAGCCCTGTGGAAGTGCAACAAGGAGTCTACTTTGAAACATCATGAAACTGAAACATAAAAATTAATAGAAGTCAAAAACACTGAAATTTAGATGATAATCAATGAGTAGAAGGCATTGGTTTGTCATTAAAATATATTTAAATATATTTTAATAATAATTATTTGGATATATAAAATAAACATGCATAAATATCCATTTCCTGTGTTAATATGTTTGGAAGATTGGCTGAAAAAATAACCTTCCCTGGTTATATTTTGGTTTCCTGCCTTCTATGTCAGTGGTACAGGATGTCAGTGTAGAATTGGAATCATAAATCTTTGTGGTTTTATGTTTAAGCCAAAAAAAGTGAAGCCTAATGAACTCCACCATCGCTTGGATACGCGTGCAAAATTGGATTCTCATCGGGTCAATTCGTACCCGTTCGTCATTTTCCGGTGTGTCGCTTGCCGTAGGTTTGAAATAAAAAGAAATTACGAATGCCCTTTAATTTTCCGGGTCAGCTTGAATTGCGTAAGAGTTTTCCAGAGTTTCTGGTAAATACAGTTATAGTTTATTTCAGAAAATTTAATTCACGAGCTCCGTTACTTGTGCGTCGCTGTATTCGAGGCTCCGGGAACCTCGGATCTGTTTCTTTGTTCCGCGGTCGCTCGGCCCTATTCGGTTCTTGTCGTTCCGCGGAAGAATGGACGAGGCTGCCTCGGCCACGAAGGCACTCGGGCTGGACGAACCGCCCATTGGTGGGTCGGTGGAGGGAGTGGGCTCGGATACGGAGTCGGAGGCCGAAGTCGCTCCGATGTCTGTGATAGCGGAACCGCGAAACATCGACATGAGAGCCGAGCACCTCCCGAACACAGACGAGGCCGAAGCGGCATTCGCAGGTAGGCAGCGGCAGGAGGCCATGGCTGTTCAGGAGGGTAAACAGAGGGTTAGAGTAGTTAGCATAACAAGACCAACGAATGTATTACTTTTTATTGGCATAGCTCACATAAAATCACAGGGTTATTCCGCATTTTAATACAACCACCGAAACTTTGTGGCTGATATTTGGACCCAACTTCATTCAAATTTCTTCCTGAAATAATTCTACTCAGTGATTTAGCCATTGTTGTTTCATTTTCCTGTCAGAAATATTTAGAAATAGAAATAATAATACAAAATACAGATATTACTCGTAAATGTAACCCCGAAGCTATAAGTAAAAAATGTCAATATTGAAAATATATTGTGGAAGCTGCCTCAGTTGTAGTGTGGGCATTAGCCCCCACCCACCAAAACTACTGCATTTCATCTACAATGACTTACAAAAGAAGGCTTCAGACTAATTGAATTTGTTTCTATCTTGCAATACAAAATGAAATGATCAAAGAACTTGAACTAAATGGATACTGACTTATTAGTTGAACTTTGTTTGATTAAAATGATCATTTTAATTGTTTTGAGAAGTTTGGAATTGTGTCATCATTTCACTCTGGGATAAAAAAAGAGTTTACCAATTGTGAGATCACAACCTTCAGTGTTCCAAACTTACTTTATTGAAAAACATTGAATATGATACAAACGTATTTTAGGTGCATTTGAGATAGTGCTCTCATATATAAATATAAAGTTTAGGCAACAGAAGGCCAATTATGTCTAACTTTCCGGAGATAGGTGGATATGGTCGGGTTCCCATGCAAGTATTGGCTGATCACCCAAAATTAAGGAAGTTGGTTGGTTCACCCCAAGTTTTTAATCTTAAATTCATCAACAGAAGCTTTTATTGTGTGCCATACTTTCAGCTGTGAAACTGGTCTGACTTCATTTCACAGTCCTGTCGTATTCACAGAAATAATTTGTTGTAGTTTTTCTTGGACGTCAGTGATTTTTATCTTTTGCGGCTGATTAGAGGTGGCTGCAGTGACCGTGGCGGATGTTCAGGCTGCAGAGGACAATGTCTTCACCACCACTGTAGCTACGTCAGCAAGCCTTCCTGAGCACGTTCTGGTAAATAACACCTCACTGCTCAAATCACTCCATAGACTCATGTTTGATTTGTAAGGAGGAATAAAAGTGAATTTATTATGACATCAAATATTGTTGTGGGACTTCTGAAAAATAATTTGTCTAGGAATTCAAAAATGCACCAACCCAACATTAATATCTGTATTGAAAACAATTCTATATCGGTGACAATGTGTCTGACCTATAAGGGTGGATCTATTCATTCTAATTCTATGGTTTGTGCTCTGAGCGGCGTCATGCTTTATTATTTATTCTACTCTATATTTTAATTCCTAATTGCACTTTCTGAATCATTTGAAAGGTTTGTTGCAGTTTATTTTTTGCATATTTGACCAGAGTAGTCAACCTCTTGTTTTTGTCACTTTCAGTTTCTCTATTATTTATTCCACATTAGCTGCTGTACTCCTAATTGATTGATTGAACAAATTAAAGTTGTGTTGTTTTTTCATGTTTGACATAGCTTATGAATCTTTTGGTACTAATGCAGAGTTACCAAATATGTTTGTAATCCAGTACATTTATATCTATGTTAAAAAAACAACAACAACAAACATTTTAAGTCAGTTCAGCACTTTTTCTTTGTGTATTGGGTCGTCATCGGCCGATGCAAAACCTCAGATATCTGTATCGTATGGGAAATGAATATCATTTACAGCATGTTATCGTTTCCGTACTTGACTATGTTTGTGTACTTACAGAGTGGCAGGACTACTCTGCAGCTGGGCGAAGGGCTCAGTACCCAGAAGGCCACCCTGATTGTGGTTCACACTGATGGCAGCATCGTGGAAGCAGCGGGCCTCAAATCTGCCACCACCATCACATCTGGTGTGCTGTACTGTCCTAGCAGGACGATGCTTTTTATCAGCCTGTGAAAAATTATCACATATTATTTACATCCCTCTGTGTGCGTCTGTCAGGCCCTCAGACTCCACCCACTCCTCTGACTCCGCTGCAGGACAAAGACTCTTGCTCCAAATACAACTGGGACCCATCGGTGTACAACAACGAACTGCCGGTCCGCTGCAGGAATACGAGCGGAGTCCTGTACAAGAACCGGCTGGGATCAGGTGACATCTTTTGAAAATTCTGGCTTACCAGATTTGTGCTGATATCAGTCTACCTGCCTCTATGTATAACTATGGCTCAGCTTTCTGAATTTAATTTAAAAAACAAGTAACTTTTTTAATAATATAGTGGCATCTTTTTCATTTTCCAATAGCTGATTGCATCTTCTGTCAGTAAAAATATTGGATTTCGATATTGGCCCAACTCTTCATATCAGTGCAGCCCTACCTAGTTTAATATGTTTTAGTTCTGGATTTGCAGAGCACAATGGTTAAATATTGGGGATTAATAGCTGCTGAAGCCTGTGGCACCAAATGTAATACTTTGTTGAAATAACAAACTGAGTCAGTTTCCATGATCTTTTTTATATTTCTCTGTGTTTATTTCACCATTTATTCATAGAATTCATTGTTAAATTTCCAATTGGTTTTAGCTTGCCTAGTTTCCTCAAAGGATATATAATATAAAGTTTCGGCAACTGAATATTTTTTCGTATTTTCGGTCCCCCCTCCCCCATTCTCTTTGGTCATGTTAGTTTAAACATTTGACGTTTATTGATAGTTTGATCAATATTCATCATCAGCAAACAGTCTTGTTTGCGCTATTCCTGAAATTTTTTTATGCTAACATAGTTGTTCATTGTTCAGGGGGCAAAGGTCGTTGTATCAAACACAACCAGCAGTGGTTTGCTCCAACTGAGTTTGAAGCTTTGGCGGGAAGAGCGAGCAGCAAAGACTGGAAGAGGAGCATCAGATACGCTGGCCGACCTCTGCTCTGCCTCATTCAGGTACTGAACTGTGCAACTGCTACACTGTCAGACCACAACTGTAATGAACGCTTTCATGGTGAGAGTTTTACAATTTCATACAGATTCTAAACAGAAAGCTGGAGTACATCTCTCCCTCCTCAGTATTTAAACTTGCCTGTGTGTGTGTGTGTGTGTGTGTGTGTGTGTGTGTGTGTGTGTGTGTGTGTGTGTGTGTGTGTGTGTGTTTTAGGAGCATATTCTGAACCCTCATGCTGCTTCCTGTACTTGTGCCGCCTGCTGTGATGATCTAACACATGTGAGTGTAGGATTCAACACATGTCAGTTCACCAACAACAAAATATCTGCACCCCTTTATTTATGCTTGAGGCTTTTATTTTAACCATCTTAAAAAGGACTATATAAGTGTTCCAATCACATTAGCAGCAAAACTCTGCAATACAGAATCTCTAGGTTATGGTTTTGATGGACTAAAATAAACCCAAATATTTTTTTGTCTTGGAAAAACCCCCCAAGTGTTAAGTAGTTAAGATTAAAGCCTAAACTTACTAAACTTACATCTAATTACTCCTGACTGACTCAAATAAACCCATGTTTTTCATTTTGTCTTATAGAAGTGGATTCTTTGCCCAAACACAATGAAAAACAATTCAGCTTAGGTGATTTAGTTTGATCAATTAATTATATAATAAATAAACTCGGTAGTATTTTGAAAGTCGATTTTGTGTACAGACTTCATAATCCATTTTTTCTGGTTTCAGTTGTAAGTAGTTTTTATTTCCTTCTTAATTCATTGTTTTAGGTTCATGTGTTTTATTTTGGATAATATTTAACACAACGTCCAGCAATATTATCATTTATCACAATAATTTCTGGGACAATTTATTGTCAAGTAAAGTTTGTTATTGCGACAGGCCAATGCACATAAAGTTTATTGAAAAGAAAAACCCAAACAAAGAATGAAATGTTTGACAGTGTAGTATCGAGAGGACTGATTGTGCCTCTCACCATGACCCCACTCTTCTAGCGTGTTGATTAAAATAGGAATTAAATTATGAACTCATTATTTATCCAAAGATCCAGAATAAAGTTGGGTGAGCTGAGTATTACATGTTCAAGTGGCAGAATTAAGATTTTCTCATATTTATGCATTTATTGATATGCTTTGCTTCTTTTACAGTCACCAAAAGATGGGGACTCTGTGACACCAGAAAATATCACCATGGTAAGTGTTTATTGTTTATTTTTTGCATGTTTAGCATGTTTATTTAACCTGTTGTCTATTTCTGTGTGAATTCTTTTCAGTAGCTCTTGAAAGAGCTCACATCAGTATTACAATTTTAAGTTTTCCGACATAAAAATGAGTTCAGTTGCAGGGATATTAATAATGAATAAATTAATAATAATAATTTTTACTTGACGGCTTTACATCTCATTTTCTGACCAATATTTTGTACAACTCAGCTGAAAAACAAATATATCCCTCCACATTTCCTCTAATGTGGAGGGATATATTTAATGCTTTTACTTTTCTATATTTTCCACTTACTTATTTGTGTGGGTTTTTGTTAGTTTAGGGCTCAAATCTACCAAAAGCCAAGTTTAACAGTGCGGTAGTCCAAGAAGTAAGGTAATCCAAAGTAGTAGTTGTCTCAAAATTCTCATCAGCATTCATTTACAACATAACTGCTTCTTTTTTTGATTTTTGTTTTCCAGACTGGCCCTGTCCGTCTCTTTGTTCCTTACAAAAGACGGAAGAGGGACAACGAGCTCCCAGTTGTTCCAGTCAAGAAGGATCTCAGCCCCCTGAAGAATATCCAGCTGACTCCAGGAACCACGTGTATGTCACGGAAATCAGCTTATTTGTGACAGCAAAAATGAACTTTGAACTGGTTCATGCCAACATTTAGGCACTGCTGTCATGGCAGTTCATTAGGACTATCATATTTATGTCTAGCTTTAGGTCAGACGCATACTTCTGATGTCTTAAGCTTCTGGTTGTGCTCAAAATGTATTTAGTCAGATCATTCCACAATGTTAGCCTGCTTTTCCACTCCAAAACCAGGCTATGCGTAGGATCATTGTTCTGTTCAAGTTTTAACTATCTGACCTAAACTGTCACAATCAGAGGAAAAACAACCAGTTCCAGTATTCAGGAATATTTCAGCATCCATCATAACCTGAAAGATTCTTGATCAACATTTCCACCATGAAGGGAGTTTCACAACAACATAGCATCATACTACGCATCTGTGTTGCACTGCATGTTAGTTTGCCAAAGAACATTTACTTATTACTCTTATTATACCGGTACTCTTATTCTGAGATTGGAGAAAAGTAGAAAAGAATTCAAGCTCTTAAAAATTAACTGGATGCATCTTTAAAAGCCCTTAGTTGATATAATATCCATGCGCATGTTGAGTGTGTATAAACGTCCAACAGGGAGCTTGAGGGTCCTGCAGTATCTTGGTTGTGCCAAGGACTGCTGCACATTTCTGGACTGAGATGTCTGATGTTGTTCCTGGGATCTGTTGTAGCCACTGCTCCAGTTTGGGGGTATATATAAATATGGTGGGAGTAGCAGGAGCTAAGACAACAGGTTGTTGTATTTTATATTTGTATGTTAACCATCGTTACACATATACAAGATGGCTCCAGAATATCAAAAAGGGGGAAAATTTGTGAAAATATTGCAATATTTCAGTATAAATTGCTGTATTGAATTAATACCTGTGTGAGTGTGTGTGTGCATGGTTGTTTGTCCTGTTTGTCTCTGTGTTGCCCTGCGACAGACTGGCGATCTGTCCAGGGTGAACCCGCCTCTCGCCTGGAACTGGAGATAGGCACCAGCATCTCCCGACCCTAATAGGGACAACGGTGAACAGAAAATGGATGGATGGATTAATACCTTATAGCTGGATCATCTTTAGTGCTTGTGACACATAGTAGTTGCTTTGCAGTCTGATCACATCAACAACCCAGAAATGCTCTTTGGGATTCACTTTTTTAGCTAATCTAACGTTCCTTTAAAGAACAATGAAGTTCTAAACATACTCCACCAGAACAGAAAAAAAATGTTCCCTCTACCATTACTACAAGAAAAAAACCAAAAAGATTATGCTCCTGAGGCCTCAGTCTGGTCTTCACATTCAGGACAGACCTTTTATTTTTTTGTGCAGTTACCAAAAACTATTGTATGATTGGCCAATCCTGCTATTTTCTCTCTCTTGACAGTCACGGTGTCCCCGTCAGGGCAGTTTGCCGCCTCCAGCACGTTGACCTTTGACCGTACACCAACAAGCGACGCCGCCTCGGCCGCCATCATCTCAGACGGGTCAGCACATAGCGACGTGTTTGCTAGCACCACAGGTACACTCTGTCACTGAGACACTAACTTCACCTGGTTTGTTCTTTTCCAAACAAAGGCAAGCGTCAGGTGTTTTTGATAAAATGGGACCATGTTATTTTCAGAGTACTATAAAAATAACTAGTTGTCACTTTTTTGCTGTTTGAGAATTCATACAGTCATCTAATGTGATGAACATCCTTATACAGAGTATGATCCTGTTTTTTAAACAAGCTGGTCTAGTTAAAGTACAGCTTTCCCTGAGATGTCATTCTGCCTGCATCTTTCTTCCAGTGCTAACAGCGCTGCCAGCTCTGGCTGTTGCTCCTCAGCCCATCCAAGCCAAAGTAGCAGTATCCTCTGCAGCATCATCACCGTCGGCTACGATGGTGGCAGGGCTGGAAGTGGCGCCTGTAGGGGACGCGTGTTCGGCCGTGAATGAAGGAGAGAAGAACACTTGGGTGTACCTGGAGGAACTGGCAAACACTCTGATGAGCAACGTGCAGCAGCTGAAGGCCCTGATAGAACAGGCCAAAAACGGTGCTGGGGAGCCAACAGGGGCCAAAGGTCAGGGGGGCAGGAAGGAGGTGAGGCCAACTCAACCAGAAACTCTAAGAATCAGATAGAAAAGCTCAAACTGTTTAGACCAGATCACATCACTTTGAAGGAGAAGGAAAATGATACAAAAGTAAATTTAATTTACTTTTACAAATAAACATCCACAGTGTGTGATCATATACTCCCTTTGATTTAGCTTAGTAACCCAGTAGCCTTCAGACGTAACCAGAAGTCACCTGGTTAGTAAACAGAGACCTAAATAAGATCAGATTGTACATGAGTTAGAAAGTAAGCAATGTTCAGATCTACTTCTCATTTAAGAATTTTTCCTTTTTGTTTATAAAAAGTCATAAGCCATTAATTTTCAGCCTACTATACAAAAAAATTGTAGAGCTGAAACAATTCATGAGATTAACGACTTATTGAAATAACTCTCTACTTAATTTTGCAATCGATTAATTGTTAAATGAAGTATACAAACTCCAAACCATCCAGCTTGCTGAAAGAACAGTAGTAATTAAGCCGAAAATGGACAATATATATATGTATATACACTCCTGATCAAAATCTTAAGACCAGTCAAAAAATTGCAAGAATTTGCATTTTGCACTATTGAATCTTAAGAAGATTCTAAGTAGAGCTTCACAATGTTAAAAGAAAATATTAGTGCAAGAGACAAAAACATTTGAGCGGGGAATTTTCTGAAAACTGCATTTACACTCAAACATGATTTTTCAGCTGATCAAAAGTTTAAGACCATAGTCTTTAAAAGCCAAAAGCTGTGCAAAAATCTGGATTCCATGTCATGTTCTATGAAGTCTTTACACTGTCAAGACCTCCAGATGGCAAAAGCAAAAAGTTCACTGACTTTGAACGTGGCAGGATTGTTGAGCTGCATAAGCAAGGCCTCTCACAACGTGCCATTGCTGCTGAGGTTGGACGCAGTAAGACAGTCATTTTGCATTTTTTAAATGATCCTGAGGGTTAGGGAACAAAAAAGTCAAGCGGTAGACCCAAAAAAATTTCACCAGCTCTGAACCGCAGGATCCGATTGGCTGTCCGTCAAGACAAGGGACGATCCTCTACCCAAATTAAAGCCATTACTGGTGCTGACTGCAGCCCAATAACCATCAGACGGCATCTGCAAGGGAAGGGCTTCAGAAACAAAAAACGTCTTCAAAGGCCACGTCTTCTTCAACTCCACAGAATTGCCCGTTTGGACTTTGCAAGGGTGCACCAAACATGGGACATTGAAAGGTGGAAGAAAGTTGTCTTCTCTGATGAGAAAAAGTTTTGGCTTGATGATCCTGATGGCTTCCAACGTTACTGGCATGACAGGGAGATCCCACCTGAGATGTTTTCTACACGGCACAGTGGTGGGGGCGCCATCATGATTTGGGGTGCGTTTTCCTTCAATGGAACAATGGAGCTTCAGGTTGTGCAGGGGCGTCAAACAGCAGCTGGCTATGTGGAGATGTTGCAGCAGGCATCCCTCATGACTGAGGGCCCTCGTCTGTGTGGTAATGATTGGGTTTTTTCAAC